>NC_079495.1:80961606-81582562 GCF_030052815.1 Hevea brasiliensis
ACTTTCTATTAACTCCTTTTCGCGTCTCATCTATCAGAACTATATCATCTGCAAACATCATGCACTAAGAGATACTCTCTTGTATATGTTTCGTCAATTCATCAAAAACTAATGTAAAAAGGTAAGGGCTGACAGCTGAACCTTGGTGTAATCCAATTGATATAGGAAAATCTCTTGTATCCCCTCCCACTGTGCGCACAATAGTAGTTGCTCCTTCATACATATCTTTCAACACTTGTATGTACCTAATAGATACCCTCTTTTGTTCTAACACTCTCCATAAGATATCTCTTAGAACACTATCATAAGCCTTCTCCAAATCGATAAAAATCATTTATAGATCTTTCTTCACATCTCTATATTTCTCCATCAAGCTTCTAATGAGAAAGATCGCTTCCATAGTTGAACGACCAGGCATGAGGCCAAATTGATTGAAAGAGATAGAAGTGTCGTGACGTAGTCGATGTTCCACAACTCTCCCATAACTTCATAGTATGACTCATGAGTTTAATTCCTCTATAATTTGAGCAACTCTGTATGTCTCTCTTATTTTTAAAAATAGGTACTAAAATACTCCTCCTCCATTTCTCAGGCATTTTCTTTGAGTTTAGAATCTTATTAAACATTAAAAACAGTACAAGTGAAAAAGTTTATAATCAGGCTATTCAAAAACAGAAATCTGTTTTGCTTCCATCTTGAAACTCATGATCCTCCAAACAATTTAACAAACTTATTTTGCTATAAACTTCACACCTTTAAGGATCATCCAACAGATTTAGCTACAAGTTACTCTCATCTTGAATTAACTTACAAAACCCAGTTACATAACTTCTAATCACATAATTTCCTTCACTGATTTTTATGAATAAAAATCCAATAATATCAGCAATGAAAGAAGCACAATTTAGCATGAACAGACCACAAAATTCTCTGTTTTGCCTCAACCAGTTGAAGCTCATAAGTTATAACTAACATAAATACAAGAAAGAAAAAATGTAAGTGGACTTATATGACACCAAATTCTCAAATTTGGTTTTTGTCCGTACAAAGACTTTCTGTAGTCAAACGAAACTACAGCTCTCTCTCCCTCCCTCTGTCCCTCCCTCCCTCCCTCCCTCTTAGTCATATTACAAATAGATCATATGGTCTAGTAAGTTCAAATTACACTGATTCCCAGTCTCATCTTATCTTTCATTTTGCTGCGTGTTTCAATCTTTCATTTTGCTGCGTGTTTTTCAGTCTCATCTTATCTTTCATTTTGCTCTGCGTGTTTCAATCTTTCATTTTGCTGTGTGTTTCTCTGTGAACTCTCTCTCTCTCTCTCTCTCTCTCTCTCTCTCTCTCTCTCTCTCAACTTTTCTATGTTACATATAGATCATAAGGTCTAGTGAGTTAATTACATAGATTCACAATCTCATCTTATCTTTCATTTTGTTGTGTTTTCTTTCTTGTGAATTATTAGTTGGGTAAAGACATGAGTACTCAAGTTCCAATTAAGTAAGACCATTTGCATAAACAATTAATTCTCTCTTTCTCTCTCTCACTCTCAGGTAATGTGCTAATCCAATTGGATTTTCAAGAAATATAAAAAATAATAATAATAATAATAATAATAATAATAATAATAATAATAATAATGGAACATTTCCAAAATTGCTAGAGATTTCTCTTCAACTTTTAACTTGAAGAAGCCGATTCCTTCGTGATTAACCACCAATTAAATACTGCGATTCTCTCTTGCCCTTCACAATTTCCTTTGCACAACCTTCCTGTTTGTTTTGTTTCTTCACAACAAGAATGAGAAAAACCAGGCAACAACAAATTGAAACTTGATGTCTTTGTTTTAGCAATTACAGCAGTCCCATTCTGATTAAAATTAACTATAAATAAAAAAATGATAGAAATTAAATCATATATGTCATGATCTGAATCTCCTCCATGATATTTACACAAACAATTTAATGACAATTCGTTGAGATAATAAAAAAAAAAAAAAAAAAGAGAAAGTGTTCAATAAAAATACCCAAGCAGACTATGTAGCATCTCAATTGACACAAGAACAAAACAAGAAATGATAATTCTACTAATTTCAACAACAAAACACCCATTATTAGTTCAGCAGTTTCTGGCATCAATCTATTGTAGTATCCTCAATAAAAATCCCCAACTTAGAGTAATGAACTAGCATTTTCAACACTAAATTACTAAAATTCATAAAATTATCGGCATAAACAAAATCATTCAAGCTCAAAACTCAAAACACAATAGAAAAAACTCGCTCCCTAGGAGGGTTGTTATCTCACAGAAAGTAGGTTGAAGAAAGAACCCACGAGAGGAATAGGTTAAAACGCACCTTAGCTACAGATTAGCCACTAAAATTGTCGCCGGAAATTGGAAGCAGGTGTCGTTTTGGGATGAGAAAATTGTTGCAGCTTGCCGTAGAAGAGAAAAAATTGTTGCTGGATATGAGAAAATTTTGTCCTGTTGGGGAGGGTTGAGAAACGAGGGTCGCGGGGAGGGGGGGCGTGAGACAGACAAGTTTATTGTCAGATTTAATTTTTAGATTTTTCATTTTTTTTTTTTTTTAATGAGTATCCATACCCGAGTCAATACAGTATTCGCCACCCGCTGGTAATTCAATCTTTCTTTTGGGTGGGGTCGTTTAAACACACGCGCCCACGCCAGTAACAAAACACACCCTTATAGCCCGAGTGAGAAGTTATTTATTATAATTCAATTTATGTTAAGATTTTAGAAAATTATTACCTGTGTATAAAAGAATTTTTGATGCACTAAATATATTAAAAAATTATATTATTTTTTTCTCACATGTGAATAGAATACAACCATGTTAAAAATACTAAGATTCCAATGTGAAATAATAAATTGTGTTTTTCTAACATTTAATTGAACCAATTGTAAGAATCATAGCATAGTATAAAAAAATCTTTCAGAAGTAACACCCTTTCTTTGAGTTCTCACACCCTTACACCCTAGTGTTGTAACACTTCGAATCCCTTTTCCCTTCAATCCAACCCTTTCCCACCCTTTTTATACTTCTCCCTTCAACCTTATGTACCCTAAAGTGATCTTCCTCAACATGACCACAGTGTCAAACCATGAATCAAATGTTTTGGACCTCATCAACAAATTTCAGAGTCTCACATGTAAACTAGTGGTCCTTGAGCTTATAACCACTATAGAACATGGATCATCTCTCCAAAAATGGATTCTCGTGGGGAAAATCATTTCTCACAAAATTTTTAGTGTATGAATTATGAGAACTATTCTGACCAAGTCCGGGAACTCTATGGAGGCCTTTTAGATCACGATTAAAAAGAAGCAACACCTTCCAATTTACTTTTGAACTAGAAGCAGATGCTCATAACATATTGCAAAATCAACACACATGTGTACAAGAGTGGCTAGTAGATGTATCATTTGATGAAATAAAATTTAATCTCTCTTTTTTGGCTAGAGGTCCATGGTTTTGCCACCAAGTGAAATTAACACAACTAATGCTCATCTCATTGGAAAATTATATTAGGAAGTTCCTTGAAATGGACTTGACATGTCACACCCTACTCCTCCGTAAGATGTAACATTATCCCGCAGTACACCTAAAGAATTACCATACTTCGCCTACCGGTAACCCATTAAATATATTACAAGGGATTTTAAATCAATTTTCGTGAAATTTAAATCATCGATTAAAATCTGATGTTATAAAAATTTTTCAAAATTTCGGCAGAGTACTGACTGTATTTTGAGAAAACAGTTCTTTAAAACCTGCAAAGAAACACACTCCCAATATATTTTCTCAAATACAACTCCAATAACTTCATTTCAACTCACAATTCAAATCTCAATAATCAAATCAATTCATTTTCAAACGAATCTCATCATAAAAGAAACATTTCATTGATTACAAGACTCAAAATTTATATTATAATACTATTCAGGTGAATGAAATCTCAAATTTACATTTACAATAATTTACATTTAATTACATACCAAAATATTTTACAAGGGTTTTTATATAACTGCTCAAATAATTTGCATACATATTATTATATGCATACATCAAAACCTGTGTACATGGGTAAACCTGGAGCTGATCTGAATGTCTCTTCAAAGAAGCTTTCTCAATTACTCTATGCTCTTTTCACCTGCGACAGCATACAAAGCTATCGTTGAGTGGTGAACTCAGTGGTGCACAACTATAATTTAAAACATAATATAATATACTTTAACAAAATTATAGCAAATAATTTGGAAATCTGGATGCTCATCAAATTTCAAAACTCAAAATACTCATTGCCAATAATATAAATCATTTGTATAAAATGACTTTGATCACAAAATTCAGTTTATCAAATCATAACTAACCATTTAAGGTAATTCCAATAAAATCAATTATACATAAATCATAATTGAAATCACAATTCTTTACTATTTAAAATCATTATTTATCTCAAAAACCATTCTTTATCTCAAAAATCATTCTTTATCTTAAAAACCATTCTTTATCTCAAAAACCATTCTTTATCTTAAAAACCATTCTTTATCTCAAAAACCATTCTTTATCTCAAAAACCATTCTTTATCTCACTAACTATGCAAGACTAATCCGAAAGGGCCATCTTCAGGGTGATTCTAACTCCCTATGGTCGGGGAGGTCGAATCAGATTCTAACTCCCTATGATCGGGGAGGTCGAATCATCGTGCACAGTACACATCACAATAATGAATCTTCCACAAGGGCCATAACATAAAACTTAGATCTAACCTCTAATAAGAGGAGAATATAAGCCTGTGCACGTACCATGGTAATTAAAACACAACTAACTCCATTGTCTTCTCAACAAATGAGAGAGACGAGTAATAACCTAGTCAAGCATCTATAGTGAGATATAAAACAATATCGCAATCCTTTTAGTGAGCATAAATCACAATACAATTCGATTCAAAGTCAATTCCAATATCCAATAATTTTTATGCTCATCACAATTCAAATCATAAATTTGCATTTTTTCATGCAAATTGCCCATCAAAATTCAAAACATGTTCTATCACAATTTTCCAAAAACATAATTTATTCAATTCACAATGCTTAATACTTGTGGAAATACCATTTCATAAAGCTAAATTCATACATACTATAACAATTTCAATAATCATTGAATTAAATCCAATGCTTGTTAAACATAATACATAAGAAAAATATGTCATTTAATCATATGAAATATTCAGAACAAAATCAGTTAAAAAATTAGTTATGCACAAACCTCTGATAACTGTCTCTTGGCCCTGACTCAGTATTTCTTTCCCTTTCTCTGAGTCTTTGCTACCTGAGAAACACAATTTGAAGTGTTTCAGTACTCATTTAAACCGTTTCTAACAATAAGGCTTAATACTTAATTTATTAAATTCTATTATTTCCTTTAGTCAACCTAAAATGTTGACCCTCGATGCACTCTAGGTGAATTAGGTTTAATGTTACCAAAATGTTAAATTTTATGGCCTTTTAGTGTTGGTACATGTTACCCAATTCATGTTCATGTATAGTGCATTATATTGCAATTTGTCAAATTCCAGTATACTAATTTGACCTAGTTGGATGACCTAGTTCCCTCGGTTTTTCGGTTTCGGTCCAAACTACAAACTTGTAGGTCTATGTCTTATTGCGTGCAGGGCAAAATTTCAGGTCATTCTGAGTTATGTAGACCAAGTTATAGTCAATTTACCAATGCTAGACAGAATGCATCAAAATTGTCACTTTAGGTCATTTTTAGGTCACTTTTGGTTCGGCTAGTTTTTGGATCCGAACTTGTGCAAGCTATTTGGCTTGGTTCTGGCCATTTCTGAGCTTTGGTGTCTTCATAAGAATTGTAGATATATGTCTAAACTATTCACGGGAAAAATTTCAGGTCAATTAGACCTGTTTTGAGTGAGTTATGGCCAAAATACTAACTGCTGCCCAAATGATCAATTTCCAGACTTTCAAGTCACTAATCTGGATTTTGTCATTTTTCAAGTCACCTTATAAGCAGAATTTAGGTAAGCTTTCTTCATGAAAGTTGGCACATTTTGTGCCTAGTTTCACCTCCAATTGGTCTCATACCAATTGGAGTCACACACTTAAGGTTTCTAGCCAAAACATACACTGCCCTATACACACTCTTCATCACATACCAAAGGACACATTCAACACTTACCAAGTTATTTCCTTCATGCCATTTCTATTTTGTACCATAATATAAACACATTTAGCAACTCATTTTTTATCATTTTGGCAGCTTATAATCACACTCAATATGCACATTATAGTCTAAAATTTACTAAGTCCAAATTACTGTCACACCTTACTCCTCTGTAAGGCATAACATGATCCCGTAGAATACCTAATGAACTACCGAACTTCACTTACCGATAACTCATTAAGTACCCTACAAGGAATTTTAAAAAATTTTCTTACTTTTGTTAAGTGGTGAGCGTTTCTAAATAGATATTAAAACATTTAATTAAAGTGGAAACTAATTAAAATTTTTGGCCCATTTTATTTTTTCGCAAATTTTATAAAAATTTTGGCAGAGTTCCGTTTGTATTTTGAGAAAACAGTTCTTCAAATACCTGTAAAAAGCACTTCCAATAAATTTTCTCAACTACTTCTTCAATTTCACAATCAATCTCAATCAATTTCAACTCATTTATCAACTTCCAAAAATCAAATCCACCATTTTCAATATCCAACAATCATCAAATTCCATTAATGAATTTCATTTAATTCAATAAAATACTACCATTCATGTTTCATTAATGACAAAATAATTTATATACATCACTGCAAAAATCTACATTGAGAGAAATTCAAATTAAAATTTATTACAAACTTAATATAAGCTTTGTACAAGCTGCTCAAGACCGAATTTACATGTCCATACAATTACATGCAATACATTCATCAAAATGAATATTTATAGTCAGGGTATAAATTATACCCAAATACTTCAAGGTGTAGCTCCTGTCCTCAAGAAATCAATCTGCTCCTCTAGTCTCTATATCTGCGACAGTAATAACAGCTATCGCTGAGTACTAAGACTCAGTGGTGCACAACATACTAAAATAATCTTTATGCAGAATTTAAATCACATTTATTCAAAAATTGAACTGAACATGCGAGTTAAGCACAAAACATGAATTATGAAATTTTGTTCCAAGCGATTTCATTTCGAAGTATCAAACACATTTTATAAAACCCACAGTCATATCATGCCATTCGAAACAAATATAATCTCAATAGCCAGAGGCTAAGGAGAAATCACATCACAAGGCTAGCTAGCTTAAATATATGGATATCCATTCAAATTCCTCTTCTACTGGCACACCTCAACACTTCATCAAGAGAAGGAATCAAAATTCGAAACTGATTACCCCCACTAGTCATGCTAGTGAGGAGTTCAAATATATGGTCATAACACTGTGGCTTCAAAACTTATCTTAACAATTTGCTAAATATTGCCCTTTCAAATATACACAATTAACTTTCAACAATTCAAATCAAAGCATAATAAATAATGTCACAGTTCACTATTTCAAATTATTCAAAACAATATGCAGAAAATAATTTACAGAAATTATACGTTGTGCACAAACCTCAAGCGAGTCGCCTCTTGGCCTTGACTCGATTCCTCGGGTTCTTTTCCGGTGTTCTTTTCAACTGAAACACACAATTTCATAGTATTTCAGTACCATAACTTAGCGTAAATCCAAAAATAAATTTAACTTCACTTTTACCTAGCTCTAATGTGCTAAACTCGATGTTTTTTAAATTTTGTGTTTCGGAGTTACTATTCACTACACTATTCAAGTCAAATTGTTGACTTTCTAAGGCTTAATAGGTATGGGAATTCCAACTTCACCCACATACCACATTTTGATCACTAAATTTGTTGGTTTTGGTTGTTTATTCAAATTCTAAGTCTTTTAGGCAAATTTGAAAATTTTCAGTTTTGGTATCTAAGGTTGCACTACTCCATTGGTCATTTCACTGTTGAAATTTGGCAGAACTTTCTTCATAGAAAATGTTCCCTATTGTATTAAGTTTATTCTCCTTTTTGAATCACTCCAATTGGAGTTTGGTAGCTCAAGTTATATCCATTTGAACCATAGCTGCCGGATTGGATTTAACCCAGATTTTCTGGGCAAATTTTGGTTCTGGCAGTTTTAGGTCACCAAATTTGGGTGGCCAAATGACTAGGTTAATGGCATGATTTGGGTTTATGTTCTTCATGAAAGTTTTAGATCTATAACTCAACTGTCCACTGGTAAAATTTCAGGTCATTTAGACCTGCCTAGCTCAAGTTATGGCCAAATGAACAAACACTGTTCATTTGATCATTTTGTACAGGACAGACTGAGATTTTCCGAATTGGGTCAATTTATTCACTAGGTTTTGGTCAATTTTTGGGCATGGTCCCTGAATAAAAATTGTGTCATTTAGTGTCTATTTTCATTCCTAATTGGTCTCATACCAATTGGACTTGTAAATTTTTATTTTTGGTCCCTCAAAGTGACCTTGGTCATGCTGCCAGCGGCATGACCACACTCAATCTGAATTTGATCTCATCTCCAACACTTTCAACACACTTCATTTGGTCACCATTGACCATTTTCCACTTTAAACTAGGTCAATCATATTATTTACCCATTTCTCATATTTTTGTCTCTAAACCCTAAGTGTCCAAACCCTAACCACACTAAATTGTTGCATTTAGCTAATTCAAAGTCTTTAACTATAATCACTCAAATAATTGAGGTTCATATACCCATTCAAATCAATCAAACCATGCAGTAATACCCTCATACACATGCTGGCCAAAATTCAGCTTGGTTCCTTAACAATTTATTTCATTTCATTTTAAGTTTATTTCTAAGTTAATCAAGCTATAAACACAACTAATAAACTAATTTTGTAACTTAAATCACTAACCTCAATCTTTGATGTCCAATTCTTCAATTCTCTTCCTTTTTCTTTTTCTTTGCTCTTTCAATCCTCTTCTTAGGTTGAGGTAACAAGTTTTGATGAAGTGTTTATGGAAAATCTTAAGGTTAAGTGAGGGAATTGAAGCTTAAGTATAAGCTTCAATGGAGGTTTAACAATGGAGAGGGAGAGAGACTGAGGGCGGCACATGGATGAGGAAGAAGACCAAATGAATTTTTTTTTCTTTTCTTTTCTTTTATGTATTTTGTCTTATGGAAGACCAAAAAAATCAATTTAATTAAATTTATTAATTATAGGATTTATGGCATCATGCATGATGTCACCTCTCTTTATTTTTTTTTATTATTTTTTATTTATTTTTTTATTAGTTCTTTAATTTACTTCTCGATTCCGAAATTTTCTTTCTCTGATTTTATTTGACAGTTAGGTCAGGAGTCAGCTTTCGGGGTCAATTGACCAAATTGCCCCTCGCCAGTTCAACTTGGTTTGCAAATAATTTAATATTTCTTTTGGCTCCCTGACCTAATTATTTGACTAGCTTAACAGTTCTTTTTCGTGATTTTCTCTTTTTCACTATGTTCATAAGGGTCCTAAGGACAACAACGTCACATTTTACGGTTCGAAATTTGAGTTTAAAACAACTTCGCAGTCCTTCCTGAGAAGGTCACCCATCGCTGTGACTCTCGGCTCGTTTAACTTCTTATGTTCTGTTTTTCTTATTTATACTTAACTAATTGACAATTACTAATTATTTATGTTTATGGCTTATTTAGTTGTCTTAAGTGTGGTTCTAATCCTTTTAATTGTCCGGACTGACACCGGTCACCGGAACAGTGAAATATACCAGGCTATACAAATAGGGGAGTTATAATTACAAACAATTTAACCACATGACAAGCTCATTTACATGTCCAAACTCAAACCTTTATACACATGTACATGCTGCCATAACAAGCACCATAATTCAACAATATAATTCCATAAACCAAACCATGAAACAACACATTTTGGTTCACACTTCAAGTTTGCCGAATTGTACATCCCTTTCAATTAACTTCCAAGCTTCCAAAATCAAGTGTACCATCACATACATCTAGTATACATTATCTAATTTATTCCTACACACATAAATACTTACATCAACACTTTAATCTACCATTTACATGCAAGGATAAACTACCCTTATTGAAGTTCCATGGCTGCCAAAAATGTACCTCTCCCTTAACTCATCAAACTTCAAAAATCCTTCCACAATTCAACTACCCATAACATCCATACAAAGTTTAATGAAACAAGCATAAAAAATACATACTTACCACTTTTGAAACTCTTCAAAACCTCATCAAAACTTGATTTTCTTGCTGCCTATCTACTACCCAAGTTGTGTAGAACAACTTTAGTGAAGGAATCAAGTGGAAAAATGGCTTGGATCATGGGAAATGGAAGCTTGGCCATGGACGGCCATGGAGGAATTTCTTTGGGAACATTTCGGCTGATTTTTGGGAGGTTGAAGAAGGTGAGTTTCTGCTGTCCACATGGTGATTAAGTGTCCACTTTATGGAGTTAGTGGACCACTAAGTGAAGATGTAATATTTGTTTATTCTAAAGTTTCCATATTCCCACATAAGTCCCTATCTTTTGCTATTTGAATTAGGTACCACCAATTTAATTTTTCATGACATTTACCAAGTGTAATATCATGTATTTTTAATGGAAATTTAGGTCAAAAGATAACTCAGGGTGTCAAATGACCACAATGCCCTTGTTCGGGTTGCATTCCGATTTTTCGGTAACACCGAGTTTTGTCGTTTTCTCAATTTCTCGTTTTTCTTTGTACTAATTAATTAATTTTTCTTTGATATTTCTAATGATATTTATACTTCAATAGATGTCTATTTAAGTCTTAAAAATATTTTCCAGGGTTCTCTGCGGTCCAGGGTTGATCAACGGTCCACGCCGCAACTTCCCGGTGCGGTCACCCATTGCTAGGATTCTCGGCTCGTTTAACTTGGTTACATTTCATTGCTATTATTTTTCCTTTATTTTTCTTGTATTTTCTTTTCTTGTATTTCATTATTTTATATCTCCTCACCAATATTTAAGTGTAGTTCTAGGCATTCTAGCTGTCCGGACAGACACTGGTCACCGGAATAGTAGAACGCACTACCGAACATAGGGGTGTTACATGACATAAGATGGGGCCATATAATATCTACATTTTTTGAGAATCCGAATTGAAATCTCCTTTCACAAGCCATTTTCTAATGGATTCCATTGCAAAAACAATTTTCTACCGGATTTCATTGTAAAAAACAAGATGGAGAGCTTCATTGGATTAATAAGTGGTGTGGGAAATTGCTTGATATTTGCTACAACTATGGAATTTTGGGCTATCTGAGCAGAACTTATTCAAGGGGAAGTAAATAGGAAGAGGATGAAAGGATCACTTTAAGCAAAAGTGAAGCAATAAACTATAGAACTCGCTAGCAAAATTGATTGAATGTATCTTCTACATTTGTCCCTAAAGAGGAAGACAAAGAAAGAACGTGTGTTGGGGGCTTAATGAATAAAAGGCTTTTAAGGAAAAAAAAAACATAAATCAAATAATCATATTCAAGCATATGTAAATGTAGCAATCACATGATGAATTCACAGAACAAATAATTTACATTAAGGTAGTTCATGTCACTAGTGGTTCCCCCTCCACGTCATAATCCTCATTGTATGCCCAGTAAAAGAAAAATGCATCAAAATGCACCTTAGGAAGCATGGTTATCAATTTTAAAATTTTTATAATCCTAAGTTTCATGCAACATATAAATCATTTATACTATTGCAAAAACTCTTGACTTTGGCAATCAATTGCTAACATGCCTAATTAGCCATTAGGAAACAGAGCCCCAAAATTCACAAAGTTAGAGTTTTGGAGAATTCTTACTTAATTAGGCACAGAATCAAATTCGAAGCACCTAATCCAGGGAGTAAAAACTATCAAGTGCTAGCCCTCTAACTTGTCCATACAAGTCCTTGATAAAAAGCTTCTTTGATCTAAGCAAAACCTCTTAGTATCCTTTCCAAATGGTTCAGCCAAGATTAAGTGAAAGGAGAGAAGAAGTTTTCATGGTTCTTAGTAGTAGAAAGTAGTGAGAAACAATTTCTCTAAGCTTAATTCAAGATCAACAACACTTGTAGCTCTTAAATGACAATTCTTCTTTCTCTCTTTCTTTTATATTTATCTTTAATTTCTTTAATTAAAATTAATTAGACAAGTGTCAAACTCTTATTCAACCCTTGAATGAGTTTTCACCCCCTCATTAGTACGCTTATCAACTTCTTAATCTTAATTAAGAAATTAATCTTCATTAATTAGTATTCTAAATACTAATTAAACTAATTAATTAACTATTAATTAATTATATTTTTTCTCCCATTTTTAACTAGGTCAAAATGGTCAAATTATCAAAATTTGACAAGTCAAACTTGTGTAAAATTTTGACTAAGTCCGTAATCTTTTTCTTCCTTTAAGCTTAATCCTTCAAGTATATATTTAAACACTTTAAATATTAATTTGAATACTTCCATAGGTAAATTTAGTTTCAAGTCATGCAAAAGACTTTGCAATCTAATTGTAAACTAAATTTGTTAATTTAATTAATTAATTAAACCATTTAATTAATTAATTAATCTTGCTTTGATCAAGTTGTTCTTATGTATGTGACTTACTAGTTTCATTACTAATTGGCAATGAAAATAACATTAATTCCTTAACATTATTGGAGCCATTCCAAACTTAAAATGAAAATTTCTTTTCATTCAAGTTCTCATAAGTCATGGTTGACATCTAGCATAATGTGTTATGACTACCCAATTAGTTATAAATTGATTCCCCAGTTCATTAACCTTGATCATACATACCATGCACTAAAATCTCACTGTTACAAAATCTCAATTCCAGCTAGAGTCATGGTTCATGTCAAACTCTTGTGCTTGGACTCATATGTCCTCTTTTAATTCTAATTCCTGATTAATAAGACTTTCCTATCAGAAACTCTTTTCTGACTAAGTCTATATGTCCTAACCAAGAGCTTGAATTCATCAAGAACAATTAAATAGACATATAATTTTATCCCTATTTACTTAGGGTAATGGATCCCAACTTGACTAATACGTATCTCCATATATAACTAGTTGGAGCCAACACATGCCCATATACCCATACATAGTACAAGTATGAAAGTAGTATCAAACTCAAACCACCTACATACAAGATAACTGTGTTATCTCAGGTCAATGGATTATATGCACTATTATGATGTAGAGTAAACTGTAACACCTCTTACATGATCTACGGTGTAGCCGAGCAAGGAATACTACATTCTATGATGGAGCACCTTATCTTATTTTACTTTATTTATTATTAATTTTAATTCCTTTATATTTTAAAAACACAAATTTTAAATGGAAAAACTAACAGAGTTTCCCATGTTTTATTAACATTTGACCTGTTTAAAAATCAATAACCTATTTAAATAATTTCATATTAAATCTCATATTTCCATCATCATCTCATAATATCATCTCATAATTTCAAGAATCATAATTTCATTCATATCGGAATTTTTCCAAACATTTTCTCATATTGATCCATATCAAGTTCAACTCCTTTCATCCATGAAATTTATCAAATCCATTAATTTACATAATGTATCAATTATTATACAACTTAAAATTTACATTAGAAACTTAATGATTAATTACAATGTACAAAAGATACACTAATATGGCTTGGTGGACCCTACCAAAATGCACTGCTAAGAGGAGGTGACACAACATGACACTACTGCAAATCCGATCTCCAAATCTTAGTCCGATATCTACTGGGTTTTATCTTTAGTACCTACGCAAGCAAAATCCATCGTGCTAAGCATATTGCTTAGTGGTGCAATAATAAAATAAAAATGAACTATATAAATAAAAGTAAAGATTGCATGTCTATAGTATCATAAAAAGATGCATTTTTCAATGAATTAGGAGTCACTTCACATTAAGTAAATTTTTAGAAACAATTTGTTCCATTTGGGGTCTTTTCCATTCACTTATTTAATATCCAACATTCTTAATTCATTTCAATGCCCAAGTAACCTATAACTGACTGATTGGATTGGATACGCAGGTATTATAAGCACTGAAGACATCTGTGCCTCAGGGCTGTCAGGGCTGTCATACCATGGGACACATAATGTCAACCAGGTATGCAACAGAATGGCTAAAAAGCCATAATAGCAACATAATGGTTTAAAATCATAATTGGGCATAAAGCCATATACAACAGAATGCAACAGAATGGCTAGAAGCCATAATCAACAGAATGGCTTAAAACCCATAGGTAGTATTGCTAGACTCATTCCTTCTTAGCAAGCTAATCTATCCAACCCATACATAAATATTTAGGCATACATGGGCAACTAATATGATTAAGAATTCACAATTCTCATTATTTCACTTCATGTACTACTCATTGTTCATAGCATTGTCATTCCATTTATGATGGGAAAATTGCTTCCAATTTCATTTTCATATGATTTATGTGTTCAATAAACCATTATTGTAAATTACATATCACATTTTAAGTCATTATATGAACCTTTCATAGGTTCCAAAATTGATACATTAACTTTTCCTAGCAATTTGGCCAAAATGTAGAATCAGTTTGGCCACACTTTCTTCATGAAAGTTATCCCTTTATGCCTTAACTTCAATTTCCTTTTTGAATAATTCAATTTGAAGTTTTGGAGCATCTTAGGCTCAGATTTTGATTCAAATCCCTAAAACAAGTTTTAGACCTTTGTCTTAGGTTTCCAAATCAATTTGATTCACTTCAATTGGAGTTCTTTAGAAAAAGTTATGACCTATTAATTATTCGGAGGTCATAAGGCAATTGTGCTGGATTGCAGAAATTCTAGCATTATCATTTCTAACTTGTTCTAACAATTTTCCTAAGTTGCCTTAAGATCTGGGTTCTGATCAAAACACAAAAATTATAGCTTTATACAAAAATTATAGTTCTATGTCTTATGAGAATTTTGGCTTTAAAATTACTGCATTTGCAATTTTATAGCTTGAGTTATGGCATTTTTGCCAAAACTGATTGGATACCTAAATGTTTAGGATTTTCAGATTTGGTCCAGGATCAGGGTAGATTTGCTGAATCAAATTTACCTAGCAATTTAGTTGAGTTAGGTTCATAATTTGGCTTTAAGTTCTTCATATGAATTGTTCTCCTATCTCTCAAGTTTCCATAGGTTCAAGAATCAAGCAAATTGGAGTTTCCTAGAGTGAGTTATGACTAATTTACTAAGTACTATTCATTTGATCATTCTGCCCAAGTCCATAATTACCATTTTGAATTCAAGGCTTAATTAGGGTAACTTATAGTCATTTTTTGGGCAACTTTTCTTCATGACAATTTTAGCATTATGTCTTAACTTTCATTTCCAATTGGTTTCACATCAATTGGAGTAATGTAGCTCAAGTTATGAGCATTCAAACCTTCTGGACTCAAGTGTCCAGAATTTCATCACTAAGGTTCCATCACACTTCCCTTAATTACTTTCACCAACCAACTTCATTTCACATTCATTCCACATCAATTGGTCAATATTTGACTTCAAGAACATTAATTGTACATCATAGCACAAAACTCCCAGTTTTCCAAAACCCTACTTGTTCAACTCTCAAATTCATACAAATTCAACACACCAAACATATACATACCATCAATCAAGCTAGAATTCGTGTGTAATTTCATCAAAACACATCAAACCGTAACCCGATCATGGTTGGCGAAAATTTAATTCCACAATTCATGCATAAGTTCTTCAATTTTCTTTGTTAATTTTTCATAATCAAGCTCAAATTTAAGAGTTTAACAAGAATTTGAGCTAAAATTGCACATACCCCACTTAGGTGATTTTTCCAACTTCCCAAACTTCAAGATTCCTTCTTTGTTTTGCTTCCAATCTCTTCAACAAGTTCAATTAGCAAGTTTTATTGAAGTTGGCTATAGGTTTTATGGTGGAAATGGCATGAAATTGAAGCTTGAAAGTGTCAAAAATGGTGGAAGGAGGAGGGAGAAGTAGTTTGGCCAAGGTAAGCTAGGAAGAAGATGAAGTTTGAAATAGATAAGTTAGCATTTATTAGTTTTTGTCTCTTATATATATTTTAATTAATTATAATTATAATTATAATAATTTTAACAAATTAGTTAATTCCTTATGTATTCTTTTCATTTTTCATTACACCTCTTCATATTTTTAATCATTTTCACTAATTTTATTTGACATTTAGGTCAAAAGTCAACTCTTGAAGTGAATTGATCAAAATACCTTTTAATCGGGTTATAGTATATCTTTTTCAATAATGACGTTTAAGTCCATAACCCGATGGTCATTTTGATTTTTATACTGCTTATTTCAATTTATTTTCATTTCATTTTTAGTCCTCAAACTGGCTTTGAATAGTACTATTCACTGATTGAAAATGGTACTATTCAGAGCTCAAAAGTTTAGGATGTTACAACTCTTTCCCTCTAAATAGAATTTTGTCCTCGAAATTTACCTGGTATAAATAGTTGAGGATATTGCCGCCTCATCATCTCCTCACTCTCCCAAGTTGCTTCTTCAATGTTGTGGTGTCTCCAAAGTACTTTCATAAATGGAATCTGCTTGTTCCACAGTTCCTTGATTTCCCAAGCTAGGATCCTCACTGGTTCCTTTTCATAAGTCAAATTTGGTTGCACATCAATCTTTTCTACTGATATGACAAGTAAAGGGTCTGATTTGTATTTTCTCAGCATCAAAACATGGAACACATTGTGGATCTTATCCAGCTCTGGTGATAAAGCTAGCCTGTAGGCTATTGGACCCACACTTTCAATGACTTAATATGGACCAATAAACCTAGGGCTTAACTTGCCCTTCTTCTCAAATCTCAGTACTTTCTTCTATGGTGATACTTTAAGAAACATTTTGTCACCAACTTCATACTCTATATTTTTTCTCTTCAGGTCAGCATATGACTTTTGTCTGTTTGAGACAGCTTTCAAATTAGTTCTGATCATTTTCACTTTCTCTTTAGTTTGTTTCACCAAGTCAGGTCCCACAATTTTGTCTTCACCTAGTTTTGTCCAATAAAATGGTGTTCTGCACTTCCTCCCATATAGGGCTTCATAAGGAGCCATTTTAATATTGACCTGATAACTATTGTTATATGAAAACTCTGCCAGTGGGAGATATCTATCCCAACTTCCTTCAAATTCTATAACACAACTTCTCAACATGTCTTCCAGTATCTGGATTATATTTTCTGACTGCCCATCCGTCTAAGGATGAAAAGCTGTGCTATAGTGCAGTTGTGTACCCAAGGCTTCTTATAATTTCTTCTAAAACCTGGATGTGAACCTTGGGTATCTGTCTGATATAATGGAAACTAGGATTCCATGTTGCCGAACTATCTCATTATATACAGTTCTGCTAGTTTCTCCAATGAGTAGTAGGTTCTAACTGGAAAAAAATGAGCTAACTTCATCAACCTGTCTACTATTACCCACACTGCATCATGTTTATTGTGGGTGAGAGGTAGACCACTAACAAAATCCATGGTGATACGGTCTCATTTCCATTCAGGTATAGTTATGGGCTGTAACAAACCTGATGGAACTTGGTGCTCTACTTTTACTTGCTGACATGTTAAGCATCTAGTCACATAATCAACAATATCTTTCTTCATACTAGGCCACCAATAATGGAACTTCAAGTCATAGTACATCTTTGTACTCCCTAGGTGCATGGCATGAAAACTACTGTGTGCCTCTTTCAAGATGTTCTTCTTTAATTCTTCATTATTTAATACACATATTCTCCCTTTATAGTATAAGCACCCATCTTCTTTTATCTCATATCCAGTCTCCTTCCCCTCTTTGATTCTACCCATGATGGTCACAAATTTTTCATCCAGCTTATGTGCCTCCTGTACCTACTGTAGCACATTTGGCTTTACTTGCAACTCAGCCAAAGTAGCTCTATCTTGTGCTAAAGACAAGCGAGCATTCAGGGATCTCAAGGCGGCTATTGACTTTCTACTCAGAGCATCTACTATTGCATTTGCCTTCCCAGGGTGATAATCAATCACACAGTCATAGTCTTTCAGAAACTCAATCCATCTTCTTTGCCTCAGGTTGAGTTCCTTCTGGGTTGGCAAATATTTAAGACTTTTTGTGATCTGTGTAGATGTAACACTTTTTACCATATAAGTAATGCTTCCATATCTTCAATGCAAATACAACTGCCGCCAATTCTAGATCATGGGTAGGGTAGTTCTTTTCATGTGATTTTAGCTACCTAGAAGCATAAGCAACTACCTTCCCTTCTTGCATTAGAACACACCCAAGCCCATTGTGTGAGACATCACTGTAGACCACATAGTCTTTCCCCGATACTGGCTGTGTTAATACTAGTGTCTCTATAAGCATAGCCTTCAGTTTCTCAAAACTGGCTTGACACTTGTCATTCCAGTCAAACTTTACATTCTTGTGTAGCAGTTTTGTCAATGGAGCTACTATCAAAGAGAAACCCTTCACAAACCTCCTGTAATAACCAGCTAAACCCAAGAAACTTTTGACTTCTTTCACATTCTTAGGAGGCTTCCATTCCATTATAGCTTCAATCTTTTTGGGATCCACTCTAATCCCATCACCTAATACTATATGTCCAAGAAAAGAAATCTCATTTAGCCAGAATTCATGTCACACCTTACCCCTCTGTAAGGCATAATATGATCCCGTAAAATACCTAATGAACTATCGAACTTTACCTACCGATAGCTCATTAAGTACTCTATAAGGGATTTTAAAACAATTTTCTTACTTTTATAAGTGGTGAGCATTTTATAATAGGTATTAAAACATTTAATTAAGGTTGAAAACTAGTTAAAATTTTTAGCTCATTTTATTTTTTTCACAATTTTTATAGAAATTTCGGCAGAGTGCCGTCTGTATTTTGAGAAAACAGTTCTTCAAATACCTGAAAAAAGAAAAACACTTCCAATAATTTGTCTCAACAACTTCTTCAAATTCACAACCATCCCAATCAATTTCAACATCATTTATCAATTTCTAAAAATTCAAATCCACAATTTCCAATATTCAACACTCATCAAAATACCATTAATTAATTTCATTCAATTTTAAGCAAAATACTTCCATTCATATTTCATTAAAGATAAAACAATTTATATACATTATTACAAAAATTTACACTAAGAGAAATTCAAACTAAAATTTATTACAAACTTTATACAAACTTTATACAAACTGCTCATGACCAGTTTTACATGTCCATACCTTTACATACATTACATACATCAAAATAATTTTTTTACAGTTAGGGTATAAAATATACCCAATAACTTTAAGCAAGCAGCTCCTCAGTCCTCAGCAGCTCAATCTGCTGCTCCTCTAGTCTCTAAATATGCGACAGCAATAACAGCTTTTTCTAACCATCTCCTCTGTCTCAAATTCAGCTCTTTCTGGGTGCCCAAATACTTCAAACTCTTATGATTTGTGTAGATGTAACACTTCTTCCATATAAATAGTGTCTCCAGATCTTAAGAGCAAACACTATAGTTGCAAGCTCCAAATCATGTGTCGGATAATTCCTCTCATGCAGTTTTAGCTGGCGTGATGCATAGGCAATGACATTTCGATCTTGCATCAATACACAGCCTAACCGTTGTGAGAAGCATCACTATAAACTATGTATTCTTTACCCGGAGTAGGTAAAGTCAGGACTGGAGCTTCAATAAAAAATTTCTTCAATTCATCAAAACTCTGTTGGCATTTATCCGTCCATTGAAATTTCACATCTTTTCGAAGTAATTTCTTCAATGGAGATGCCAACATTAAAAATCCCTTCACAAATCGATGGTAGTATCCAGCTAACCCTAGAAAACTGTGAATCTCAGTGATATTCCTGGGTGGTCTCCAATTAAGGACAGCTTCTATTTTGCTAGGATCTACCTTAATACATTTTACTGATACTATGTGCCCCAAAAAGGATATCTCCTTCAGCCAAAATTCACACTTCGATAATTTGGCGTATAGCTGTTTCTCCCTCAAATTTTGCAGTACAATCCGCAGATGTCTATCATGCTCTTCTGCACTCCTCGAATAGACCAATATATCATCAATGAATACCACAACAAACTGGTTGAGGTATGGTCTGAAGATAGTGTTCATCAGATCCATAAAGGTAGCCAGAGCATTAGTCAATCCGAATGGCATGACCAAGAACTCATAATGGCCATAGCGGGTTCTGAAGGCAGTTTTAGGAATACTCTGCTCTTGTACTTTTAACTGATAATAACCTGATCTCATATCAATTTTGGAGAACACAGCTGCACCCCTCAACTGATCAAACAAATCATCAATGCAGGGCAATGGATATCTATTCTTTATTTTCACCTTATTCAACTACCGGTAGTCAATACATAAGCGAAGAGTGCCATCCTTCTTCTTAACAAATAACACTGGCGCTCCCCAAGGTGACACACTAGGGCGGATAAAGCCCTTGTCAAGTAGCTCTTACAACTGCACTTTCAACTCTTTCAATTCTGCAGGTGCCATTCTATATGGCGTTATGGAGATTGGGTCCACACTAGGCATAACATCAATCTCAAACTGCACCTCTCTTTCTAGAGGCAATCCTGGCAGTTCATCAGGAAACACATCCGAAAAGTCACATATCGTAGGGATGTCCTTTAGTGCTGAACTCTCCACTTAGGTGTCTATCACATGTGCCAAGTATGCTTCACACCCCTTTATGATCATTCTTCTAGCAAGTGTAGCTGAAATGATGTTTGATGGTAGTAAATGCCTCTCCCCATGAATTACCACATCACCGTACAGAGGGAGACCAAAAGTGACTGTCTTCAGTCTACAGTCAATCATGGTGTGATGCCTGGCTAACCAATCCATGCCCAAGATGATATCATAATCTCTGAAGGGCATTTCAATCAAATCTGACAGAAAAACATGTCCTTGGATCACCAAAGGACAATCTCTATAAATTCTGTTGTCCCAAACCTCTTGACTTAGCGGACTAGTTACTAGCACTTTAAAATCCATTTTAGCACACGGAACAGTAAGTGAACTAACTATGCTAGCACTAACATATGAGTGGGTTGAACCCAGATTAAACAACACAAATATATCTTGATCAGAGATAGAGAATGTACTAGCTACCACATCAGAAGTCTTAGCCTCATCTCGCTGTCTCATCGTATAAACTCTGGCTGAAGCACTTCCTTGTGTTGACTGACCAATAGTACCCTGACTGCCAGAAGCAGTGCCTCTACCTCTGCCTCTTCCTCTGCCAATTGATTGTGAACCTCTGGGAGCAAGACTCTAAATAGATCCTTTGGCAGTAGTAGGAGTTGGACCATATCTAGGAGCACTAGTGCAGTTTTTAGCAAGATGGCCCTTGCCTCCACAGTTAAAACAGGCTCCTGTTGCCCAATAGTATTCTTCCCCATGAATCTTGCCACAAGTCTCACAGGGGCAGGTAGGATATGAACCCCTGTTTGACTGCTGACCAGACCAGACCTAGGAGGTCTTTGTCCAGAAAATCTGCCCCTTCCAAATCTTCCACCTCGACCTTTGCTAGGTCCACAAAATTTCTTCCTCTTGCCAGAAATACCACTAAAACTTGGCTCTATTGACTTTTCACCTTTACCTTTCTCTGTTTTCTCACTCTTCTCTGATTTTTCTTTTATAGGTGTTGCTTCTGATTCAATCCTTTCTAGCTCAAGTGCTTGAGAGATGCAAGAGTAGCTGTGTCTGAATCCCACTACTTGCATTCTCAAACTAGACTTCAAACCAGTCTCAAATCTCTTGCACCTTTCCTTGCTGGTGGAAAGGAGACTCCCAGCATAGTGGCTTAAGCGGGAGAACTCCCTCTCATACTCTGCCACTGATCTGTTCCCTTGTTTCAGGCTCAGAAATTCTTGTAACTTTTGATCCACATATGCGTTTGGGACATATTTTTATCTGAATTCTCTGATGAAGTCATCCCAGGTCAGTACTGGTGGTTTAGCCAAGCTGTGGGGGATGGTCTTCCACCAATCATATGCATCCCCTTATAGTAGCGACACGGAGTATTTAAATTTCAGCTCATCTTGGCAGTACAGTTTCTTGAACACTCTGTCCATTCTTTCAAGCCATTGCTCTGCCTCAAGCGGGTCTACTGTACCCTTAAATTCTATAGCCCCATACTTCAACAGTTTGTCATACTGTCTGACTGGAGGTTGTGGTTGTACCACAGGTGTCTGGGGTGGAGCTTGAGCAGGCATACCCCCAGCCATTTTTTGAAACATTGCAGCCATTTGCTATGCAAACTGTGCAGGAAACTGCAACATTTGTGGGGGCTGGTGCTATTGATCCACTGACATTTTGTAGAGCTGAGGCTTCCCCTTGTGCCTCAGCTTCAACAGATTGCTCGACTGAGCGATCTCCATCTTCCATTTCAATCTGAAGTTAAGGTATCTCCTGAACAAATAACACAAGGAGATTTCCCTCCGTTAGTTCATATTTATGATATAATGCACTGTATGTAACAAATAAGGACATTGAGCAGTTGTACTTAACAAGTAATGACACAAATTCACAAGTTAAAACATACTTTAAAAATTTTGCTCTGATACCATTAAAACATGTCACACCTTACCCCTCTGTAAGGCATAACATGATCCCGTAGAATACCTAATGAACTATCGAACTTCACCTACCGATAACTCATTAAGTACCCTATAAGGGATTTTAAAACAATTTTCTTACTTTTATAAGTGGTGAGCATTTTCTAATAGGTATTAAAACATTTAATTAAGGTTGAAAACTAGTTAAAATTTTTGGCTCATTTTATTTTTTTCACAATTTTTATAGAAATTTCGGCAGAGTGCTGTCTATATTTTGAGAAAACAGTTCTTCAAATACCTGAAAAAAAAAAACACTTCCAATAAATTTTCTCAACAACTTCTTCAAATTCACAACCATCCCAATCAATTTCAACATCATTTATCAATTTTCAAAAATTCAAATCCACAATTTCCAATATTCAACACTCATCAAAATACCATTAATCAATTTCATTCAATTTTAAGCAAAATACTTCCATTCATATTTCATTAAAGACAAAACAATTTATATACATCATTACAAAAATTTACACTAAGAGAAATTCAAATTAAAATTTATTACAAATTTTATACAAACTTTATACAAACTGCTCAAGACTAGTTTTACATATCCATACCTTTACATACATTACATACATCAAAATAATTTTTTTACAGTCAGGGTATAAAATATACCTGATAACTTCAAGCAAGTAGCTCCTCAGTCCTTAGCAGCTCAATCTGCTGCTCCTCTAGTCTCTAAATCTGCGATAGCAATAACAGCCATCACTGAGTATTAGGACTCATTGGTGTACAACATACTAAAATAATCTTTATGCAGAATTTAAATCATATTTATTCAAAAATTGGACTGAACATGAGAATTAAATATAAAATATGAATTACGAGATTTTAATCCAAACAATTTCATTTCGAAGTGTCAAAACCAATTTCATAAAACCCACAGTTATATCATGTCATTCGAAACAAATATAATTTCAATAGCCAGAGGCTAAGGAGAAGTCACATCACAAGGCTAGCTAGCTCAAATATATGGATATCCATTCAATTTCTTCTTCTACTGGCACACACCTCAACACTTCAGCCAGAGAAGGAATCAAAATTCGAAACTGATTACCCCTACTAGTCATGCTAGTGAGGTGTTCAAATATATGGTCATGACATTGTGGTTTCAAAACTTAACAATTTACTAAACATTTCCATTTCAAATATACACAAATAATTTTCAACAATTTAAATCAAAAGCATAATAAATATTTCATCATAATGATGTCACAATTCAATATTTCAAATTATTCAAAACAATATGCAGAAGAGAATTTACAGAAATTCTACATTGTGCACAAACCTTATGCGAGTTGACTCTTGGCCTTGACTCGATTCCTCGGGTTCTTTTCCGGTGTTCATTTCCACTAAAACACACAGTTTCACAGTGTTTCAGTACCATAACTTAGCATAAATCCAAAAATAAATTTAAATTCACTTTTACCTAGCTCTAATGTGCTAAACTTGACGTTCTTTAAAATTTGTGTTTCGGGGTTACTATTCACGATACTATTCAAGTCAATTTGTTGACTTTCTAAGGCTTAATAGGTATGGGAATTCCAACTTCACCCACATACCACATTTTGGTCACTAAATTTGTTGGTTTTGGTTGTTTGCTCAAATTCTAAGTCTTTTAGGCAAAATTGCAAATTTTCAGTTTTGGTGTCTTAAGTTGAACTGTTCCATTGGTCATTTTTCTGTTAGAATTTGGCAAAACTTTCTTCATAGAAAATGTTCTCTATTGTCTTAAATTTATTCTCCTTTTTGAATCACTCCAATTGGAGTTTTGTAGCTCAAGTTATAGCCATTTGAATCATGGCTGCCGAATTGAACTTAACCCAGATTTCTGGGTACCAAACTGGTTCTGGCAGTTTTAGGTCACCAAATTTGGGTGGCTAAATGACTTGGTTAAGGGCATAATTTGGGTTTGTTTTCTTCATGAAAGTTTTAGGTCTATATCTCAGCTGTCCACTGGTAAAATTTCAGGTCATTTAAACCTGGCTAGCCCAAGTTATGGCCAAATGAACAAATACTATTCATTTGGTGATTTTGTACAAGTCAAACTGTATAAATCAGGATTTGGTCAATTTGTTCACTAGGTTTTGGTCACTTTTTGGGCATGATTCCTAAACAAAAAATGTTTCATTTTGTGTCTATTTTCATTCCCAACCAGTCTCGTACCAATTGGACTTGTAAATTTTCAGTTTTGGTCCCTCAAAGGGACCTTGGTCCTGCTCTACCTGCAGCATGGCAATTTTCAGTCTGAATTTAAACTCACTTCTAACACTTCCAACACATCTCAATTGGTCAAAAAGACTATTTTTCATCTCAAACAAGGTCAAACACAACATTTGACTCATTCTCACATTTTTGCCTCCAAAACCCTAGATGCCAAAACCCTAGTTCATGCCATTTATTGCATTTAGCTAATTAAACACCTATAAACATGCTTCCTTAACCCATTCAAGCCTACCTACTCTACTAATTCAATCAAAACACATGTATAAACCATCAAACCCTAGCTGGCTGAAATTCAACTTTGGTCCCTCAACAAAAATTTTCTTTTCATTTAAGCATATTTCCAAGTTCATTCAATCATAAACACATGTACTAAACTCAAAATTCCAAAATAAATAGCTTACCTCAACTTTGAAGTTCAATAACCCAATTTCTTCTTTCTATTCTTTTTTCTTTCTTGCTCAACCTGTAACACCCCTATTTGTATGGCCTGGTATATTTCACTATTCCGGTGACCGGTGTCGGTCCGGATAATTAAGGGGATTAGAACTATACTTAAGACAACTAGATAAGCCTTAAATCCAAATAATTAGTAATGTCCAATTAGTTAAGTATAAATAAGAAAAACAGAACATAAGAAGTTAAACGAGCCGAGAGTCACAGCGATGGGTGACCTTCTCGGGAAGGACTGCGAAGTTATTTTAAACTCAAATTTCAAACCGTAAAATATGATGCTGCGGTCCTTAGGACCCTTACGAACACAGTGGAAAAGAGAAAATCACGAAAAAGAACTGTTAAGCCAGTCAAATAATTAGGTCAAGGAGCCGAAAGAAATATTAAATTAATTATAAACCGGGATGAACCGGCGAGGGAAAATTTGGTCAATTGACCTCGAGAGCCGACTCCTGACCTAACTGTCAAATAAAATCGGAGAAAAGAAAATTTCAGAATCAAGAATTAAATTAAAGAACTAATAGAAAAATAAATAGAAAAAAAGAAAAAGAAAAGTAAAAAAGGTAGTGACATCATCAAGGTGACATCACATATGAAGTCATAAATAAATTTTTTATTTACTAGATAATTTGACCAAGTCAATTAGAAGATAAATATGCAATTAAATAAACAAAAATTCATTTTTGCTTCTTCCTTTTCAAGCTAGCTGAAGTCTTTCTCTCTCTCTCCCTCACCATTGCAAACTCCATTAAAGCTTGACTTCAAGCTTTGAAACCCTTACCAAATCCCAACTTCTCCCATAATCACTCCATAAAACCTTATTTCCTTCCCTTGAGAAAGAAATTTAACAAGAAACAAAGAAGAAAAGAGGAGAAAAATTGAAGATTGAATATTAAAATTGAGGTAAGCACATCAACTTGAAAGTTTGAGATTTATTTGTTGTGTTTTTAGCTTGAATTACTTGTAAATAAACTTAAAATGGAAAGAAAAATTATCGAGGGACCATTACTGGATTTCGGCCAGCATGAGGGGGAGGGTGATTTGCATGGTTTGATTTACTTGAATGGGTATATGAACCTTAAATTAGTGAGTGGTTATGATTAAAGGCTTTGAAAGTAGCTAAATGCAAGAAATTGACAACTTAGGGTTTTGGACATTAGGGTTTAGAGACCAAAAATATGAACAACTTGTAAATGGTGTTTTTGACCTAATTGGAAGTGAGAAGTAGTCATTTTTTACCTAATTAAGTGTGATAGAAGTGTTGGAATTAAAGTCAAATTCAGAGGGAGTGTGGTCATGCTGCTGCAGCATGACCAAGTCAACTTTGAGGGACCAAAATGAAATTTTACAAGTTTAATTGGTATGAGACCAATTGGGAATGAAAATAGGCACTAAATGACACAATTTTCATTTAGGAAGCATGCCTAAAAAGTAACTAAAACCTAGTGAACAAATTGACCAAAGTTAAAAAATTGCAGGCTGCCCTGTATAAACTGACTAAATGAACAGTGTTTATTCATTTGATCATAACTCGAGCTTGGCAGGTCAAAATGACCTAAAATTTTACCAGTGGTTAGATGAGATGTAGACCTAAAACTTTCATGAAGAATACAAGCCCAAATTATGCCATTAGCCCAATCAGATTACTGAGCAAAGTTGGTGACCTGAACTTGTAGAACTGCAGATTACCATATGAATAGTAAAGTTTCAATGGCTATAACTCTCTCTAGAAAACTCCTATTTAGGTGATTCTTGAACCGATGGAAACCTAAGACATAGTAGAACATTTCATATGCAGAGAATTAGACCAAATTATGGATTTAACTTGATCAAATTGCTGAACAAAGTTGGATCAATAAATCTACAGAACCAAATTCTGCAGCATCAACAGTAACCATAATTTGAGTATAACTTGAACTACAAAACTCCAATTGGGGTGATTCAAAAAGGAGAATAAACTTAAGACATTAGGGAACATTTTCTATGAAGAAAGTTTTTCCAAATTTCAACAGTAAAATGACCAATGGAACAGTACAACTTAGGACTCCAAAACTGAAAATTGGCAATTTTGCCTAAAAGACCTAAGTTTTGAGAAAACAACCAAAACTAACATATTTAGTGATCAAAATGTGGTATGTGGGTGAAGTTGGAATTTCCATATCTATTAAGCCTTAAAAAGTCAACAATTTGACTTGAATAGTATAGTGAATAGTAACCCGAAACACAAAAATTTAAGGAACGTCGAGTTTAACACGTTAAAACTGGGTAAAAGTGAAGTTAAATTTATTTTTGGATTTATGTTAAGTTATGATACTGAAACACTATAAAATTGTGTGTTTCAGTTGAAAATAATACCGGGAAAAAACCCGATGAACCGAGTCAAGGCCAAGAGGCGACTCGCTTGAGGTTTGTGCACAACGTATACTTTTTATAATTATCTTCTGCATACTGTTTTGAATAATGTGAAATATTGAATTATGGCATTCTTATGATGTTTGATTTAAGTTGTGAAAGTTATTGTGTATATTTGAAATGACAATGTTTAGCAAATTGCTAAGATAAGTTTTGAAACCACAGTGTCATGACCATATATTTGAACACCTCACTAGCACGACTAGTGGGGGTAATTAGTTTCGAATTTTGAGTCCTTCTCTGGAGAAGTGTTGAGGTGTGCCAGTAGAAGAGGATGTGAATGGATATCCACATATTTGAGCTAGCTAGCCTTGTTATGTGATTTCTCTTTAGCCTCTGGCTATTGAGATTCTATTTGTTTCAAATGGCATGATCTAACTGTTGGTTTTATGAAATGTGTTTTGATACTTCGAAATGAACTTGGTTTGCATTAAAATCTCATAATTCATGTTTTGTGTTTAATGCTCATGTTTAGTCAAACTTTTTGAATAAATGTGATTTAAGTTTTGCATAAAGATTATTTTAGTATGTTGTGCACTACTGAGTCTTAGTACTCAGCGATAGCTTCTATTGCTGTCGCAGATACAGAGACTAGAGGAGCAGCAGACTGAGCTGCTGAGGTGTGAGGAGTTATCAGCTTAAAGTCATCGGATATAATTTATACCCTAACTGTAAATATTTCTTTTGATGTATATATTGCACATAAATGTATGGACATGTAAAAATAGGTCTTGAGCAGTTTGTATAAAATTTGTATAAAGTTGTAATATATATTGTAGTTTGAAATTCTCTTAATGTAAATTTTGTAATGATGTATCTAAATTATTTTGTTTCTAATGAAATATGAATGGAATTATTTTATTTAATTTGAATGAAATGGATTGCTAGTATTTTGATGATCATTGGATAGTGGATTTGAAATTTGAAAGTTGATAAATGTGTTGAGAAATTGATTGAGATTGAGTATGAAATTGAAGCAGTTGTTGAGAAAAATTTTTAGAAGTGCTTTTTACAGGTATTTGAAGAACTATTTTCTTAAAATACAAAGGGAACTCTGTTAAAATTTTTAAAAAATTTGCGTAAAAATAAAATGGGCCAAAAATATTAACTAGTTTTAATTTTAACTAAATACTTTAAGTACTTATTAGAAAATGCTCACCACTTATCAAAAGTAAGAAAATTGTTTTAAAATTCCTTGTAGGATACTTAATGAGTTATCGGTAGGTGAAGTTCGGTAGTTCATTAGGTATTCTACGGGATCATGTTATGCCTTACAGAGGGGTAAGGTGTGACATATTTTAGTGGTATCAGAACAAATTTTTTGAAGTATGTTTGAGCTTGAGAATTTGTGTCTTTCCTTGTTAAGTACAACTGCTCAATGTCCATATTTGTTACATACAGTGCATTACATCATAATATGAACTAACGGAGGGAAATCTCCATGTGTTACTTGTTCAGGAGATACCCTACTTCAGACTGAAATGGAAGAAGGGGATCGCTTAGTTGAGCAGTCTGTTGAAGCTGAGGCACAAGGGGAAGCCCCAGCTTTACCGAATATCAGTGGATCCGTAGCACCAGCCCCGCAAATGCCGCAATTTCCTGCACAGTTCACACAACAGATGGCGACAATGTTTCAACAAATGGCTGGGGGTATGCCTGTTCAAGCTCCACCCCAACCACCAGTGGCACAACCACTGCCTCCAGGCAGACAGTATGATAAGTTATTGAAGTATGGGGCTGCAAAATTTAAGGGTGCAGTGGACCCTTTGGAGGCAGAGCAATGGCTTGAAAGAATGGACAGAGTATTTAAGAAGCTGCACTGCCAAGATGAACTGAAGTTTGAGCATTCTGTGTCGCTACTGCAAGGGGATGCATATGATTGGTGGAAGACCATCCCCCACAGTTTAGCTGAACCACCAGTACTGACCTGGGATGACTTCATCAGAGAATTCAGATAGAAATACATCCCAGATGCATATGTTGATCAGAAGTTACAAGAGTTTCTGAGTTTAAAACAAGGCAACAGATCAGTGGCAGAGTATGAGAGGGAGTTCTCCCACTTAAGTCACTATGCAGGGAGTCTCCTTACTACCAGCAAGGCAAGGTGCAAGAGATTTGAGACGGGTTTAAAGCCTAGTATAAGGATGCAAGTTGTGGGATTTCGACACAGCAATTTTTCAGAACTTATGTCTCAAGCACTTGAGCTGGAGAGAATTGAATCAGAAGCAACCCCAGTGAAAGAAAAATCAGAGAAAGCTGAGAAATCAGAAAAAGACAAGGGGGAAAAGTCAGTAGAACACAGTTCTGGTGGGACTTCTAGGAAAAAGAAGAAGTTTAGTGGACCCAGCAGGGGTCGAGGTGGAAGATTTGGTAGGGGCCAATTCTCTGGACAGAGACCCCCTAGGTTTGGTCAGCAGTCGAGCAGGGGTTCACATTCTGCCCTCCCCTGTGAGACTTGTGGCAAGATTCATGGGGGGGGGGGGGGAGTGTTATTGGGCCACTGGAGCCTGCTTTAACTGTGGAGGCAAGGGCCATATAGCTAAAGACTGTACTAGTGCTCCGAGATATGGTCTAGTTAATACTACTGCCAAGGGATCTATTCAGAGTCCTGCTCCTAGAGGTTCACAGTCAGTTGGTAGAGGAATAGGCAGAGGTAGAGGCACTGCTTCAGGCAGTCAGGGCACGGTTGGTCAGTCAGCACAAGGAAGTGTTTCAGCCAGAGTCTACACGATGAGACAGCGAGAAGAGGCTGAGACTTCTGATATGGTATCTGGTACATTTTCTATCTCTGATCAAGAAGTATTTGTATTGTTTGATCCGGGTTCAACCCATTCATATGTTAGTGCTAGCATAGTCAGTTCACTTGCTGTTCCATGTGTGCAAATGGGTTTTGAAGTGCTAGTAACTAGTCCATTAGGACAAAAGGTCCGGGTCAACAAAATTTATAGGGACTGTCCTTTGGTGATCCAAGGACATGTTTTCCTGTCAGATTTGATTGAAATGCCCTTCAGAGAGTATGATATTATCTTGGGCATGGATTGGTTAGCCAGGCATCACGCCATGATTAACTGTAGACTGAAGACAGTCACTTTTGGTCTCCCTTTGTTCGGTGATGTGGTAATACATGGGGATAGGCATTTACTGCCATCAAACATCATTTCGGCTGCACTAGCCAGAAAGATGATCAGAAAGGGGTGTGAAGCATACTTGGCACATGTGATAGACACCCAAGTGGGGAGTCCAGCACTGAGGGACATCCCTACGGTATGTGACTTTCCGGATGTGTTTCCTGATGAATTGCCAGGATTACCTCCACAAAGAGAGGTGCAGTTTGAGATTGGTGTTATGCTTGGTGTGGACCTAATCTCCATAACACCATATAGAATGGCACCTGCAGAATTGAAAGAGTTAAAAGTGCAGTTGCAAGAATTGCTTGACAAGGGCTTTATCCGCCCTAGTGTGTCACCTTGGCGAGCGCCAGTGTTGTTTGTTAAGAAGAAAGATGGCACTCTCCGTTTGTGTATTGATTATTGACAGTTGAATAAGGTGACAATAAAGAACAGATATCCATTGCCCCGCATTGATGACTTGTTTGGTCAGTTGAGGGGTGCAGCTGTGTTCTCCAAAATTGACCTGAGATCAGGTTATTATCAGTTGAAAGTACAAGAGCAGAGTATTCCTAAAACTGCCTTCAGAACCCGCTATGGCCATTATGAGTTTTTAGTCATGCCATTCGGGTTAACTAATGCTCCAGCTGCTTTTATGGATCTGATGAACACTATCTTCAGACCATACCTCGACCAGTTTGTTGTGGTATTCATAGATGATATATTGGTCTATTTGAGGAATGTAGAAGAGCATGATAGACATCTGCGGATTGTACTGCAGACTTTGAGGGAGAAACAACTATATGCCAAATTGTCGAAGTGTGAATTTTGGCTGAAAGAGATATCCTTTTTGGGGCATGTAGTATCAGAAGAGGGCATTAAGGTAGATCCAAGTAAGATAGAAGCTATCCTTAATTGGAGGCCACCCAGAAATGTCACAGAGATTCACAGTTTTCTGGGTTTAGCTGGATACTACCGTCGATTTGTGAAGGGATTCTCCATGTTGGCATCTCCATTGACTAAGCTGCTTAGAAAAGATGTGAAATTTCAGTGGACGGATAAAGGCCAATAGAGTTTTGATGAATTGAAGAGATGTTTGATCAAGCTCGATTCGACTTTACCTACTCCGGGTAAAGAATACACAGTTTATAGTGATGCTTCTCACAATGGGTTAGGCTGTGTATTGATGCAAGATCGAAATGTCATTGCCTATGCATCACGCCAGCTAAATCGCATGAGAGGAATTATCCGACACATGACTTAGAGCTTGCAGCCATTGTGTTTGCTCTTAAGATCTGGAGACATTATTTGTATGGAGAGAAGTGTTACATTTACACAGATCATAAGAGTTTGAAGTATTTGAGCACCCAGAAAGAGCTGAATTTGAGACAGAGGAGATGGTTAGAGTTGATAAAAGACTATGATTGTGTGATAGACTATCAGCCAGGGAAAGCTAATGTTGTGGCTGACGCCTTAAGTCGCAAGACTATGGCAAGTCTACGGGTTACTCCTTTGTCTTTGGTACATGAGTTAAGATCATTGCATGCAGGCTTAAAGATTAATGATGAGGGGCAGACAGCAATTGCATGGCATGTACAGCCAGTGTTGATTGATCAGATCAAAATGGCTACCTAGAATGATGAAAGGTATCAGAAGCTGTTAGAAGAAGTCCGACAGGGTAAGAAACCAGAATTCTCAATCAGAGATGATGGTCTATTGCTACACCAGGGTAGAATGTGTGTTCCTAATGATGTTGATTTGAGGCAGATCATTTTGAAGGAAGCACATGAGTCTCCTTTTGCCATGCACCCTAGTGGCACAAAAATGTATAGGGGGCTAAAGGAGCATTACTGGTGGATGGATATGAAAAGGAATGTGGCAGAGTTTGTATCCAAATGCCTAACTTGTCAGCAAGTGAAGGCAGAGCATCAAGTACCCACTGGGTTGTTACATCCACTACCAGTACCAGAGTGGAAATGGGAGAGAATAACGATGGATTTTGTGATGGGACTTCCGAGGACACAGAAGAGTCATGATGCAGTATGGGTCATTGTTGACAGACTAACAAAGTCTGCTCATTTTTTGCCAGTCTGGATGGACTACAGTTTGGAAAGATTGGCCAAGTTGTACATTGATGAGATTGTGAGACTGCATGGAGTGCCAGTGTCCATCGTATCAGACAGAGATCCTAAGTTCACTTTTAGATTCTGGGGTAGTCTTCAGAGAGCCCTAGGAACTAGATTGAACTTCAGTATAACATTTCACCCATAGACAGATGGCCAGTCTAAGAGGGTAATTCAGATCTTGGAGGACATGCTACGGGCTTGTGTGGTTGAATTTGAGGGCAGTTGGGACACAAACTTGCCTTTGATTGAGTTTGCTTACAACAATAGCTACCAATCAAGCATTGGGATGCCTCCATATGAAGCTTTGTATGGCAGAAAATGTAGAACCCCGTTGTGTTGGGATGATGTGGGTGAAAGAAAGATGATTAGACCCGAAATTATTCAGCAAACTAAAGAGAAAATCAGGGTGATCCGAGATCGACTTAAGACTACATCAGACCGTCAGAAGTCCTACATTGATTTGAAGAAAAGGGATATTGAGTATGCAATGGGTGAAAAAGTATTCCTCAAGGTTTCTCCATGGAAGAGGATTATGAGATTCGGCAGAAAGGGGAAACTGAGTCCTCGTTTCATTGGGCCATATGAGGTTCTGGAAAGAGTGGGTCCTTTGGCTTATCGTTTGGCACTACCTCTAGAGTTAGAGAAGATACATAATGTCTTCCATGTGTCTATGTTGAGGAGGTATCGATCAGACCCATCTCATGTACTACCAGTAGAGGAAATTGAAGTGAATCTAGACCTCACATATGAAGAAGAACCCATAGAGATTCTGGCTTATGAGGTGAACCAGCTACAGAACAAACAGATACCGTTGGTAAAAGTGCTGTGGAGCCATCATTCGAGCCAGGAGGCTACTTGGGAACGAGAGGAGGACATGAGGAGATAGCACTCATAGCTGTTCAGAGATTGATATCAGGTAAAATTTCGAGACGAAATTTATTAGGGGGGGGGGGGGGGGAGGAGAATTGTAACACCCCTATTTGTATAGCCTGGTATATTTCACTATTCTGGTGACCAGTGTCGGTCCGGATAATTAAGGGGATTAAAACCATACTTAAGACAACTAGATAAGCCTTAAATCCAAATAATTAGTAATGTCCAATTAGTTAAGTATAAATAAGAAAAACAGAACATAAGAAGTTAAACGAGCCGAGAGTCACAGCGATGGGTGACCTTCTCGGGAAGGACTGCGAAGTCATTTTAAACTCAAATTTCAAACTGTAAAATGTGACGCTGCGGTCCTTAGGACCCTTACGAACACAATGGAAAAGAGAAAATCACGAAAAAGAACTGTTAAGCAAGTCAAATAATTAGGTCAGGGAGCCAGAAGAAATATTAAATTAATTGCAAATCGGGATGAACCGACGAGGGGCAATTTGGTCAATTGACCCCGAGAGCCGACTCCTGACCTAGCTGTAAAATAAAATCGGAGAAAAGAAAATTTCAGAATCAAGAATTAAATTAAAGAACTAATAGAAAAATAAATAGAAAAAAAAGAAAAAGAAAAGTAAAAAAGGTAGTGACATCATCAAGGTGACATCACATATGAAGTCATAAATAAATTTTTTATTTACTAGATAATTTGACCAAGTCAATTAGAGGATAAATATGCAATTAAATAAACAAAAATTCATTTTTGCTTCTTCCTTTTCAAGCTAGCCGAAGTCTTTCTCTCTCTCTCCCTCACCATTGCAAACTCCATTAAAGCTTGACTTCAAGCTTTGAAACCCTTGCCAAATCCCAACTTCTCCTATAATCACTCTATAAAACCTTATTTCCTTCCCTTGAGAAAGAAATTTAACAAGAAAGAAAGAAGAAAAGAGGAGAAAAATTGAAGATTGAATATTAAAATTGAGGTAAGCACATTAATTTGAAAGTTTGAGATTTATTTGTTGTGTTTTTAGCTTGAATTACTTGTAAATAAACTTAAAATGGAAAGAAAAATTATCGAGGGACCATTACTGGATTTCAGCCAGCATGAGGGGGAGGGTGATTTGCATGGTTTGATTTACTTGAATGGGTATATGAACCTTAAATTAGTGAGTGGTTATGATTAAAGGCTTTGAAAGTAGCTAAATGCAAGAAATTGACAACTTAGGGTTTTGGACATTAGGGTTTAGAGACCAAAAATATGAAAAACTTTTAAATGGTGTTTTTGACCTAATTGGAAGTGAGAAGTAGTCATTTGTGACCTAATTAAGTGTGATAGAAGTGTTGGAATTAAAGTCAAATTCAGAGGGAGTGTGGTCATGCTGCTGTAGCATGACCAAGTCAACTTTGAGGGACCAAAAATGAAATTTTACAAGTTTAATTGGTATGAGACCAATTGGGAATGAAAATAGGCACTAAATGACACAATTTTCATTTAGGAAGCATGCCTAAAAAGTAACTAAAACCTAGTGAACAAATTGACCAAAGTTAGAAAATTGTAGGCTGCCCTGTATAAACTGACTAAATGAACAGTGTTTATTCATTTGATCATAACTCGAGCTTGGCAGGTCAAAATGACCTAAAATTTTACAAGTGGTTAGATGAGATGTAGACCTAAAACTTTCATGAAGAATACAAACCCAAATTATGCCATTAGCCCAATCAGATTACTGAGCAAAGTTGGTGACCTGAACTTGTAGAACTGCAGATTACCATATGAATAGTAAAGTTTCAATGGCTATAACTCTCTCTAGAAAACTCCGATTTAGGTGATTCTTGAACCGATGGAAACCTAAGACATAGTAGAACATTTCATATGCAGAGAATTAGACCAAATTATTGACTTAACTTGATCAAATTGCTGAACGAAGTTGGATCAATAAATCTGCGGAACCAAATTTTACAGCATGAACAGTAACCATAATTTGAGTATAACTTGAGCTAAAAAACTGCAATAGGGGTGATGCAAAAAGGATAATAAACTTAAGACATTAGGAAACATTTTCTATGAAGAAAGTTTTGCCAAATTCCAACAGTAAAGTGACCAATGGAATAGTACAACTTAAGACTCCAAAACTGAAAATTGGCAATTTTGCCTAAAAGACCTAAGTTTTGAGAAAACAATCAAAACCAATAAATTTAGTGATCAAAATGTGGTATGTGGGTGAAGTTGGAATTTCGATACCTATTAAGCCTTAAAAAGTCAATAATTTGACTTGAATAGTATAGTCAATAATAACCCGAAGCACAAAAATTTAAGGAACGTCGAGTTTACGTTAAAGCTGGGTAAAAGTGAAGTTAAATTTATTTTTGGATTTATGTTAAGTTATGATACTGAAACACTATAAAATTGTGTGTTTCAGTTGAAAAGAATACCGAGAAAGAACCCGAGGAACCGAGTCAAGGCCAAGAGGCGACTCGCTTGAAGTTTGTGCACAACGTATACTTTTTATAATTATCTTCTGCATACTGTTTTGAATAATGTGAAATATTGAATTATAGCATTCTTATGATGTTTGATTTAAGTTGTAAAAGTTATTGTGTGTATTTGAAATGACAATGTTTAGCAAATTGTTAAGATAAGTTTTGAAACCACAGTGTCATGACCATATATTTGAACACCTCACTAGCACGACTAGTGGGGGTAATTAGTTTCAAATTTTGAGTCCTTCTCTAGAGAAGTGTTGAGGTGTGCCAGTAGAAGAGGATGTGAATGGATATCCATATATTTGAGCTAGCTAGCCTTGTTATGTGATTTCTCTTTAGCCTCTGGCTATTGAGATTCTATTTGTTTCGAATGGCATGATCTAACTGTGGGTTTTATGAAATGTGTTTTGATAGTTCGAAATGAACTTGGTTTGCATTAAAATCTCATAATTCATGTTTTGTGTTTAATGCTCATGTTTAGTCAAATTTTTTGAATAAATGTGATTTAAGTTTTGCATAAAGATTATTTTAGTATGTTGTGCACCACTGAGTCCTAGTACTCGTGATAGCTTATTCTTTATCGCAGATACAGAGACTAGAGGAGCAGCAGACTGAGCTGCTGAGGTGTGAGGAATTATCAGCTTAAAGTCATCGGGTATAATTTATACCCTAACTGTAAATATTTCTTTTGATGTATATATTGCACATAAATGTATGGACATGTAAAAATGGATCTTGAGCAGTTTGTATAAAATTTGTATAAAGTTGTAATATATATTGTAGTTTGAAATTCTCTTAATGTAAATTTTGTAATGATGTATCTAAATTGTTTTGTTTCTAATGAAATATGAATGGAATTATTTTATTTAATTTGAATGAAATGGATTGCTAGTATTTTGATGATCATTGGATAGTGGATTTGAAATTTGAAAGTTGATAAATGTGTTGAGAAATTGATTGAAATTGAGTATGAAATTGAAGCAGTTGTTGAGAAAAATTTTTAGAAGTGCTTTTTACAGGTATTTGAAGAACTGTTTTCTCAAAATACAGAGGGAACTCTGTCAAAATATTTATAAAATTTGCATAAAAATAAAATGGGCCAAAAATATTACCTAGTTTTAATTTTAACTAAATATTTTAAGTACTTATTAGAAAATGCTCACTACTTTTCAAAAGTAAGAAAATTGTTTTAAAATTCCTTGTAGGGTACTTAATGAGTTATCGGTAGGTGAAGTTCGGTAGTTCATTAGGTATTCTACGGGATCATGTTATGCCTTACAGAGGGGTAAGGTGTGACACAGTCTCCTCTTCTAGTTGTTAGAACAAGTTTTAATTAAGGGGCTTGCAATTTCTATGGCTAAAGTTTGATTTCTTCAAGCTCAAAAATGAGCTTTCATGGAGTATTTTGTGAGGGAGAGGGTGAGAGAGAGAGACGGAAATTGAGGAAGAAGAATTTTGTTTTTTTTTTCTTTTCTTTTTTACTTTTAGTCTTATGGAAGACCAAAAAAATCAAATTAATTAAATTTATTAATTATATATTTATTTCATCATGCATGAGGTCATGCATGATGTCATCACCTTTTTCACTTTTTCTTTCTTTTTTTTTCTATTTATTTTTCAATTAGTTCTTTAATTTAATTCCTGATTCTGAAATTTTTTTTCTCCGATTTTATTTGACATTTAGGTTAGGAGTCAGCTCTCGGGGTCAATTGACCAAATTGCCCCTCGCCGGTTCAACCCGGTTTGCAAATAATTAAATATTTCTTCCGGCTCCCTAACCTAATTATTTGACTGGCTTAACAATTCTTTTTCGTGATTTTCTCTTTTTCATTGTGTTCGCAATAGTCCTAAGAACCGTAGCGTCACATTTTATAGTTCGAAATTTGAGTTTAAATTGACTTCGCAATCCTTCCCGAGAAGGTCACCCATCGCTGTGACTCTCAGCTCATTTAACTTCTTATGTTCTGTTTTTCTTATTCATACTTAACTAATTGGCAATTACTAATTATTTGTATTTATGGCTTCTCTAGTTGTCTTAAGTGTGGTTCTAATCCCTTTAATTGTTCGGATAAGCTCCGATCACCGGAATAGTGAAATATACCAGGCTATGCAAATAGGGGTGTTACAATTCACACTTGGATAATTTAGCATACAACTTCTTCTCCCTCAGAGGCTACAGAACAATTCTCAGATACTCATCATGCTCCTCTCAATCCTTGTAATACACCAATATGTCATCAATGAAGACCACTATAAACTAATCCAAGTAAGGATGAAAGATACGGTTCATAAGGTCCATAAATGATACCAGTGCATTTGTCAACCCAAATGGGATCACTAGAAACTTATAATGCCCATACCGGGTCCTGAATGTAGTCTTAGGCACATCTGTATCCTTTACTCTTAGCTGATGATACCCTGATCTGAGATCAATCTGGGAAAACACACTTGCTCTCTTCAACTGATCAAATGAATCATCTATTCTGGGCAACAGATACTTGTTCTTCACTGTCACTTTATTCAACTGCCGGTAATCTATACACAATCTCAGTGTCCCATCCTTCTTCTTCACAAACAACACTGATGCTCCCCATGGTGACACACTGGAGTGTATAAACCCCTTATCTAGTAACTCCTGCAACTGGATTTTTAGCTCCTTTAATTCAGTGGGTGCCTTCCTATAAGGAGCAATTGATATCGGTACTGTACCCGACATCACTTCAATAGCAAATTCGACCTCTCTTTCCAGTGGTAAACCAAGTAATTCTTCTGGAAACATATCCGAAAAAGTCACACACTATGGGTATCTCTTGGAGACTAGACCCAGCCTTCTTGGTATCAACTACATGCGCCTGGTAGGCTTCACAACCCTTCCTTAGTAGTCTCCTTGCAATAGTAGCTAATATGACATCAGACAGGAAATCTGTCCTATCACTTATAACTATGATTTTTTCATTTTTAGGATTTTTTAATGTGATTCTTTTTAGTTTACAATCAACTATTGCTTGGTGACGTGACAACCAGTCCATCCCCAAGATTACATCAACCTCATAGAAGAGTAATTCAATAAGGCCTGCTGAGAACTCATACTCCTGAATCCTTAAAGGATAACCTCTGTAGACCTTATTTACCACTATACTGTGGCCTAATGGGTTAGTGACTAGAATATCTTGGTCACTCTCATATATTTGAATACCCCTTTCCACAAGCAAAGTAATGCAGATGTATGAATATGTGGATCCTGGGTCTACCAATGCATAAATAGGCATATCATAAAGTGAGAATGTACCCTTAATAAAAAACGGAGCATCTTGTTCTTCTTGAGCCCTCATGGCATATGCATGAGCTGGTGCCCTAGCCTCTGGCCTCTCTACAGTCTCAGAAGTAACCCTTTGTGAACTACCAGCTGCCTCTGCTCTACCAAGTCTTCTACCCCTCTGAGCTATAGGAGCAGGTTTATCAGCTTGTGCTGGAGCAGTTGAACTATTCCTCTGAGGACAATGTTTCATGTAATGATCCGTAGCCCCATACTTGAAGCACCCTTCAGTCAACTGCTAACACTGCCCTTTGTGCCACTTGTTACAATATGGGCATGTTGATGAAGCTGCTGGGGCTACTCCTCTAATCACCATTCCTAGAGAACTGCCCACTAAAGGAGTGGACTGACCTCTCCTCGGTGTAAACTGTGATTTGGGCCTCTGTGACTGACCCTGACTCTGAGTCTGGGTCTGGGGTCCTCTAGGCTTCTTACTAGATGCAGCTGAAGAACTAGACTGTCTTGGGCCCTTTTTAAACTGCCTATCTCTGCGGCTTTGCTCATTAGTTTTGACCCTTTCTACATTTAATGCAGCCTCTACCAACTGAGAAAAATTAGTGATCCTCAAGGCTATAATCAGTAGCTTGATGTTGTTATTTAGACCCTATAACACCCTCCCTGTAGCAACTCCGTACATTCTACGTTCTAATGACCAGTGTCGATCCGGATAGCTAGAGCGTCCTGAAAAATATTTAAATTAAAGTGAGGAACTATAATTAACTCAAATATTAATAAGAAAAATTTAGAAAAAATTTTAGAAATAAAATACAACCAAGTTAAATGAGCTGGTGTCCTAGCAATGGGTAACCTAGTGGGAAGTTGCGGTTCTTGCAACTAGGAGCTCTAGACCAGGGGGAAAATTCATAAAATAATTTTTGAGACTCCGGAGAAGGGTCATTGAGGTTTCTATGGCATTAGAATGCCAAGAAAATGCTTAGAAAAAATTTTCAATCGGTACAGACAATTTTGGTTTGTTAAGCCAAACGGAGGGCATTTTGGTCATTTCGCCTTCGGAGATGATTTTTTGCTGACTTGTCCAGTTAATTAAATAATTATTATGACATAAAATATGAATAAATATTGCTAAAAATTAAATTAAAAATGAGTAGAGAAGAAAAGAAAAGAAAATGAGATAAAAGGCCAATTATGACATCACTATGATGTTATTAAAAAAATCCCACCAATCATATTTAATCAACACTTAAATTAACTAATAAAAAATGGATAAGAATACAACAAAAACTCAAAAAACTCAGTAGCCATCACCTTCACAAAAAATTCAGCCGTTTCCCTCAAACTCAATACCCATTCTACCATTGAAAGCTTACCAAAGATTCATAACTCACCAAATCTCACCCCAAAACCCTAAACACCCTTCACAAAAATTAACCCCCACATTAAGAGCAAGGTTTTGATTATCATAAAGTGAAGAAATTCCAAGGTTTATACAAGTCAATAAAGAGACCAAAGAGGTTAGTGCATGTTAATTACTTAATCTTGTTTATTTCTTAAAATTTAGTTTGAATATGAACAAATAATTAAGAAATTGAGATAAATCATGTGTGAAATTGAGAATGGAATTTTGACCAGCTTTATGGGAGTGGTAGTTTATGGGTTTGATGGATTTAAAATGGCTTAGAAATGGTGTTGATGTGTAGACATAAATTTGAAATGGATTAGTATGCCTAATTGCCATGTCTTGTGTGAACCTTGAATTTGGGCTAGGGTTTGGACACAAAAACTTGGATCTTGTTCATGTGTTGGTGAATGAAAGTTAAATGGTCAATTAGTGACCATTTGGCTATGTATGATGAAGAATTGAAGTGAGTTGTAGCTTGGGATTTGAGTTTGGCTGAGCTACCTTGTGTGACCTGCAGGTCTGGATGTGAGTCCAGCCGGTTTGGGCAGCTATAACTTGGGTTGTGTAGGTTCAATTAGTGCAAGGCCAATTGGACATAAAACTAGACACATAATGGCACAACTTTGGTATAGAAACCTTGCCCATAAAACCAAACTAAGTTGACCTAAAAATTGCCCTAATCCAGGTGACCTGCAGTCTGCTTGGGCAAAATGACCAAATGAACAGTATTTATTCATTTGGTTATAACTCAGTGAAGAAAGGTCCAATTAACCTGAAATTTTACCAGCAGAAAGCTGAGATATAGATCTACAACTTTCATGAGAACACAAATCCCAATTCTGACCATAACCTAGTCAAATTGCCAACCAAACTTAGGTTACCAAATCTGGCAGAACAAGCTTTGCCTAGAATTTTGGATTCTGTCTAATCCGTCTAGTTATGGTGTTTAGGCTATAACTTAAGCTACAAAACTCCAAATGGAGTAATTCAAAAAAGGAAATGTAACTAGAAAAAATAAGGAACAACTTTCATGAAGAGTCCTATTGTAAAAATGACCAATGAAATAGTAAACACAAGGCTTGAAATCTAAAAATTTTGAACAACTAACATTAAGCTTAGAAATGGTATTGGCAACCAATACCAACAACTTTAGAATGCAAAATGTGGTATGTTGGGAGTATTAGATCAATGTACCTATTGTCTATGCAAAAGTCAACATTTTAGTTGACTAATGAAATGAATAGTAACACCTAAACTTAAATTTCAAGAATTGTAAAGTTTAAAAGTGTAACATGCCCTAGTACACCAAGCAAGATTGGTTTGGATAGGTTGGTATGCCAATAGGGTTCGGTTAGCAGTACTGCGCATGGCATTATGCCATTTTGTGATTTTATGGCTTTTAGCCATTCTGACATTGTGTTGAGACTTGGCCTTGTGCCTAATGTTATTACAGCTTATTAGCTGTCCTGTTGCACACCGGGAGACACATATGTGACCGATGGTGTGACGGCCCGAGGTACTTGATACCCAGTGCCAATTTACCCATTTATCCAGTCCAGTCATCCAGTATAGGTTACTTGGGCAAACAAAAATGAAAGTTGATAAATTTAATGAAATAATGAATATAACAAGTACCAAATAAATAAGACTACCAATAATTATTAAAAATTTGTCTGCATGAGACATCAATACACTCACTGCATGTTTATTTCCTTTTAGTTCTTTTTATTTTATTATTAGCACCACTAAGTATTATTGCTTAGCGCATCACTTTTTGTCACGCATAGGTTCTGGAGAGACAGACCGAGAGCTCAGCAGACCACAAACTGGGTGAGGTCACAGATGTGCCTAGAGTCAGAGTCACCTCTCATCTACAGTGCATCAGTGGTAGGACCTTTGGGTCCCTTTTGAAATTATGTTTTTGCATTTTGTAATAGGTAGTAGTTTGTGATTTGTAAATTATGAACTCATGTAAATAGTAAATTTATGTAATCATATGTTGATATACATATTTTGAAGAATTTTGTTAATTAATATAATTTGAGAATATCTTCATGAAATTTTAGTTGATTTTGAATTTGAATGAAATTGTGGATTAATGTTGAGAACTTGAAATGATTGCTAATGTTGAGACCATGTTGATGATTATTGGAGTTTGAGAATGATTGGAAATGATTATTGGAAGTGTTTTTCGCAGGTTCCGAAGAACTGTTTTCTTTATTTTTAGCCGGTACTCTGCCGGATTTTCTATAAAATTTTCGGAACCTCAAATAAATTATAATTTCAATAAATGACTTAAATGAATTATATGTCATAAATTGTACTTCATAACTATGAAAAAATAAATTAGGAGGAAAAAAAATGATTGAATTAAAATAGGGTGTTTCGGTACACTGCGTGGCATATCTTGCTCAGCTACACTGTAGACGGGTAAGGGGTGTCATAGGCCCTCTTCAAATCTTTTACATCTGTCTGCCTTAGTAGGGACTATCTCCCCTCCATAATGGCTAAACAGTAAAAACTCCCTTTCATACTCAGATACAGTCAACTGCCTCTGTCTCAGACTGACAAACTCCCTCATTTTCGCCTCAAGGTAGACATTGCTAATGTGTAACATCCTGAACTTCTGAGCTCTGAATAGTACTACTTTTAGTCCATAAATAGTACTCTTCAAAGCCAGTTTGAGGACTAAAAATGAAGTGAAAATAAATTGAAATAAGCAGTATAAAAATCAAAGTGACTATCGAGTTACGGACTTAAATGTCATTATCGAAAAACATAGACTATAACCCGATGAGAGGCATTTTAGTCATTTGATACCTAGAGTTGACTTTTGACCTAAATGTCAATTAAAATGTGTGGTAATAAAATGTTGAAAATGAAATAAAAATATGAAACATATATGGAAAATGAAAAAGGACACAAATGGAATTAATAGAAATGTTATAATTAAAAATCAAATTAATTAAAACTAATTAAAACTAAAACTAATTATAAATAGACACCTAAGAATATATGAGACAAAATTCATTAAAATTAGAAATTGCTCTTCTTCTTCCCATACTCCCTTTGGCTGAACCCAAGCTCCCTCTCTCTCCTCCATTTTTTTTTAACTTTAAGCTTGAATTTCCTTAGGTTCTCACCATATTTCTCATAGTTCCCAATGCCAAATCTTGATATTTCATCTTCTTAAAGTGATTGATAGCAAAAAGAAGAGGAAAGGTTAGAGGTTAGCAAGCTTGGAAAACTCTAATTGAGGTATGTGCAACATTAAACTTAGATTGTTAAAATTTTCTTGAGTTTAAGTTTAATTGTACTAAATTTTCATGATAAATTGATGAAAATGATGCTTGGATGGGAGGGGTATAAATTTCAGCCAACGTAGGGTAGCTTAGGGTTTGATGAATTGGTGAAAATAAATGTGCTTGCTAGAGTTGCCTAATAAGTGTCGCAAGGGATTTTGCGGTCGGCTGAACGAACCCTCACCGAAGTGGAAAATAATGAGGAGTCGCCACCTTAGTTTTGAGGGAAACTAAAGAAAACCATTTGTGAAGACAAAGTGAAATAAAACCACTTCAAAACAGAGATTCTAAGTTCGCGGTCCGTAAACGGGAGGGGAAGGTGTTAGGCACCCCACCTCGTCCCTTAATTAGAGTAAGTAGATTTAACTTCGCACTCTTTATAAATTAGTTAGGAGGACTTGAATAGAAATGTTAATCCTTTTTAACAAAAAGGAATATTTAATTTTTCACTAAATTCGGATTACCCAAATACATAAGTAAATGAGACAACCTTAGTGAGTTATTGTTGTATTGTTAATTTGGTTTAAAGGGGCTATTTGGTTAAAATTCAATTTGAGAATCGGATAAGAACTCTCCTCCGATCTCTTTTAAAAATTTTGAATTGAGAATCGGATAAGAACTCTCCTCCGATCTCTTTTAATATTTATTAAAATTTTAGCTTGAATATCGAATAAGGACTCTCCTCCGATCTCTTTTACTGTTTATTAAAACTTTAGCTTGAGGATCGGATAAGAACTCTCCTCCGATCTCTTTTAATGTTTATTGAAATTTTTGCTTGAGGATCGGATAAGAACTCTCCTTCGACCTCTCTTATTTATTAAAATTTTAGTTAGAGGATCGGATAAGAACTCTCCTCCGACCTCTTTTAATATTTATTAAAATTTTAGCTCGAGGATCGGATAAGAACTCTCCTCCGACTCTTTTGATTAAATGGTAGTCGGATAAGGATTTTTCCGATCTCTCTAAATTTTACCTATCGAGAAGGCCTAAGGCTAAGGGTTCTGACGTTCAAAGGTGTCAGGGGGTCTGCGCAAGACCTCTTTAACTTATTGGTACCTTAGAACTGGGCAGGGGATGCCAAACCGAATCCTCCGACCTTCCTATATGGTCGCCCCACCAGCATTTTTGGTAGCCGATCTATTCCATTTAGTTATCCAGGGTTTGGTTTTACTCTGTCTTATGACGTCTTGCCCTATGACCTATTGAATTATTCTAGTGACTCAGCTTTACCATTTTCCAGGCTTATTATTCAGACCTTTCATTATTTTAAAAGGACTCTTAAGTTGCCGTTATTTACATCTCATCCAACTACTTATGTATCGCTTGGAACTAGATGACTTACGCTCAGAAATAATAAAGATTAACAAAGGTATCGACACGGAAATAAACTAGAGCACAACCTTTCTCTGTATCTTTCCAGCGTGATATGAACTTAAAAGAAAATAACATACATAAAGAAAGAAGAATGGAAATGCGTAAAACAAGAACTAAACTTAATAAAATGGCAACATGAATACTGACCTGTAAGGAGTCGATTCTAGTGAACTAACCGAGAATCACAAAACGCAATAAGATTGCAAGTTGATAGCCGGGAAACTAAGGTTCGCCTTGGAACAAAGAGCGTCTCACTAAATGCAATTGAGTCAGGATTATACCCGAGTTTAAATGAGATTGAGCATGGGCGATGGAAGTGAAAATAAAGATAACAAAGAACTGAATAATGTGGACGCTACGGGATAATGAATGAGCTGAAAATGGAGAGTTTCAGTGTTCAAAATCTTTTTAAGAAAACACTTCAGAAAACTAGTTTCGAAAGTTCTTCTTATGAAAGCAGAGTAACGATCTGAATTAAATTTCAGAGTTCTTCCGCTATAGTAACTTCCTTCTTTTTTTTTTTGTCCGTCCTCTGAACAGTTTTCATGCCGATATTTATAGGAACCGGGTACTCCCCATGAAGGGTCAGGATCTATTTTGAGGGAGATGGAGGGTCAGGATTTCGAAGGACATGATCTGAGGTTCAGCAATTAAAGAGGATCAGAACGGACGGCTGAGATCCTCTTTAGAATATTTGTCATTTCCTTCTTCTGATTTGACGGTCCTAAATTCTCTTGTCCGGGGCGATCCGAGGGCTAGGAGTGAAAGACGCTGGTTTTGTCGTCTTCTTCTTTGATCCAAGAGCCCTGGGCTCGTCCTTACAAGTAAGATCAACGGTGGAGATTAGGATATACAGCGCTGTCCTGACGTACTCTGGCGCATGTCAGAAGTGCGGGCGATTATGGGGTGTGCGGTTGAGATTTCTCCTGCGTCGCTTTAACTACCTCGGCTCTGATTATGATGACAGCGGTAGGCGCCTTATTCTCTTTGTTTTTTGCTCTCTCTTCCTTACCGATCTTCTTAACATGATCCTTCTCTGATCTTTCATACCGGTCTCCCCTCTTCCGATCTCTATTATTCCAATATTTTCCTTGATCAGGCCCGGTCCGGTCAAAGCATTAATTCCCCTCGATTCCCGAAGCGTCCGCTTCGTTTTTTGCTTAGCAATAAATGCCCGATTTTCCCCTATATATACCCCTGACAAAAGAGACTTTCCTCATTCGATTTTCCTCTCTTCCGTCTTACTTTCCAGTTCTAGCTGCTCCGGCAGAAATTTCGGGCATGATTGTGGCTGTTGATCCCTTTCCGATTGACCACTTTATTCCTCGACTGAAAATTTACAACCCCGGTGCTCGAATAATCATGATAACCTTATCTGATGATGGTGAGAGAACTGGACCAATTAACCGATCTGGATCGCGGACCTTGATCGTGCCGATCTCGAGTCGTTCGACCGGTATAATCGGCGAACCGATTTCGACCGATAAGACTACTAATGTTCTGCCGACCTTTGGCAGTTGTTCTTCCAAGTTTATTCAGCTTCTCACCACATTGGGTGTTCCGACAGTGGCTTTCCTTCACATTGGGTGTTCCGACAGCGGCTCGGTTCCGGTCGATGACATCCTTTGGATCAGTCACAATGTTGACTTTGACATAGGCCCTTTAGATGGGATGTTCCACCGGTCTCTGAGATTGCCCAAATGATGTAGTCCAATTTTAATGTAATCTGATCTCTAGAGATCACAGAAATAATGTAGTCCAATTTTAATGCAATCCGATCTCTAGAGATCACCGAAATGATGTAGTCCAATTTTAATGCAATCCGATCTCTAGAGATCACCGAAATGATGTAGTCCAATTTTAATGCAATCCGATCTCTAGAGATCGCCCAAATGATGTAATCCGATCTTTTGGAAATAAAGACTTTATTTTGTCAATTATCATCTTATTATTATTGCATTAATTATTTTCCGATCTCTGAAGTATTTATTCGATCTGACCTTTAATTTAAATGACCCTAAACCGATCCGTAATTCAAAAGATTTATCTTAATCTGCAGATCTCTAGTTAGCCGATCTCTTTGTGGAACTTCCAGAATATTCATGAGATGTGTCAGAAATAGCTGGCAGATCTCGCCGACCGATGCACCGCCTGGGATGCCGTGAGCATTAAATGCTCGGACGAGTATAAATAGGGGTGGGGGTTAGCCATTTGCTCTCTTGTGTCATTTTCAGCTTCTCACGAACAACTTCAAAATTCTCTCGTTTTCTCAAGCTCTTCCGACTCCGATCAAGCTCCGGTAAGGGTTTTGATCCTTCTTTTAGTTCAAATTCTTTATTTCCTTTGAAAATGAGCAGCGCCGAAGGTCAGAGAGCGGCGAGCCCTCCTTCCATCCAGTTCTTGTGGTCATCTGATGAAGTAGAGGTGGTCGGGCCAAGGGCGCGACCTGAACCTCCTAGAGTCTCCGCTCCAGCTCGGAAACAAGTGACGTCATCAAGGCATGCGCCTTCTTCAGGGAGAGAGAATCTTCCCATGGACGAGCTGCCATCGGTCCTTCAAGAAATCGATCTGCAGTCATTCAGCCAGGAGTACAACATTGAGCCCGATTCATATGAACTTATCCGGTGTCACGACGATCTCCGGGCCGATCATTTCTTCGAATAGAATGATATGATTATGGTATACGAAGAACAGTTGAAAGCCGGGCTGCGGTTCCCTCTTGACGACTTCTTTAAGGAAGTCTTAAAATTTTTCCAAGTGTGTATAGCTCAAGTTCACCCGAACTCGTGGCGAATCTTAGTAGCCTTCCGAGGCCTCTACCGAGCTAAGGGATTCCACCCTACGCCTAAAGTATTCGCCGAATTGCATAGGTTGACTCGTCGAAAGGACGACGAGTACTGGTTTTTCCAGGCGAAGCCACATTGCAGGCTCTTCGTCGATCTGCCCTCCTCCCTGAAAAACTGGAAGAACCGCTTCTTCATTCTAAGGAGCAAAATTCAGAATGGCTTTGAGGGTTTCTCAGAGTCGCTACACTAAGGCCCTTAATTCAAGCGCCTCGTGTTGAATAGGAAGAGGGCGCAATGGTGATGGAGTTGAAGGAGCAGCGCCCAGAGAAGTTTTCTTGCTTGATGCGATCACGAGCTGCACCATTGGACGATGGAATTGATCACCGGCAAAGATCGCGGGCTTCAGCTCTCTGACCTCGGCATCGGTATTTTCTACATCTCAGATCTCAGGACCTTAGCAATCTCACTGACCTCTTCTTTGTGCAGGTATGGCAAGCGGCGAAGCCTCCAAGGAGAGCCGGAAGGTACGGGAGATCTCCCGGAAGGTACGGGAGATGAAGCGAGTTGAGGAAATGCAGACACCCAAGCATGAGCCTGGGGAAATACAAGAAGGCTCGTCTTAACCTTCGGGACCAATGATCGCAGAAGTGGTTCGATCCCCTCCTCGCCGGGAAGAGCCGCCTCCACCTCCTCCAGTTGCTCCGAACGCAGAAGAGGGTTCTTCTCAACCTAACGTGAGGACTATCTCCCGCGATGCCCAAGTCTTAGTCCACTCACTGGAGAAGAATCGTACGGTTCGAGAAAACCCTGGTTTCACCAAGGTCTTGGCGTCCTCTATCTGTCTTCAAGAAGATCGGGATAGGCTGTCTCCGGATAACCTTGATGATATCTTGACCCGATCCATGAGCCTGAACGTGGAGCGCCTGGTGAACCAGCACATCATACGGGAGAAAGCGCATTGCCTGGGTAAAGAGGTCGAGAGGATGGGTCATGAAGCAGCTTCCCTCCGATCTCAACTTTCATCCGCTCAGGGCTACATATCTCAAATTGAAGGGCGAATGAAGTTCTATGAGGACAAGCTGGCCGAGCAAGCTCACGCTTTTGAAGAAGTGCAAGCGCTCCGGGCCGATGAAGCTGCTCAACTCACTCACCTTGCTGAGGAGCTCAAGGTGAAAGAAGAAGAGATAGTGACTGGAGTGGCCGGCGCTTATGTGAATGCTCACAGAGATCTCCTGGCCGAGCTCAAGAAGCGTTACCCTGAGGAGGACTTCTCTTGGATGGCCAACTTGGCTCCCGAGGATGAAGGTGAGGAGAGTGAGGAGGAGGCTGAGGGTGAGAGAGGGGACGGAAAAAATGTAGATCAGGCTGGCGGTGATCCTCCAGCTGAATAACTTGTACAAATTTTTGAAATGAAATGAAATGGAATGCCTCTTTTGTTCGATGAATGGTTGTGATCGGAAAATTTCTAAATTATTTAAACACTTGATTGTCCGAGTATGTTGAAATAACTGAAAGTGATTATTAACCTAAGTGTGAGAGATCGGAAAACACAATAAGCATGAGATTGGTAGGGAACCAACGCTAAACGGGACTTGATTAAAATTAGAAATTTGGCTTGAACATTTAAGATCGGGATCATTATTAAACCGGAACGGAACCTTTGATTATTCTTAAACTTTTGAAAGGGAGATCGGCAACAAAAATGGTAAAAAAGATCTAGTGTCAGTTCGATTTCGTTTGTCAACAGAGATCAGGAATATACTTGACTGGTCAGGAGATTCGACAATGGGTTTGAGAGATCGGTGAGTGATTTAATAGACCGATAAGGCTTTGACTGAAGTGAGGACTTAGCATTGATTCAATTCCTTGTGAGGAGAGGTCGGAAATGTGGTTATCTAGCAAAGAGAGATCGGAAATGTGGTTAGCTGTCAAAGGGAGACTTAGTACTGGGGATCGGTTTCAAAGTTTATTAATTCTGGAGATCGGCCAAAATATGGTGTTGACAGCTGCCCCTCTTTACATAATTTCTATTAAAGGGAAAAATTTTCCCGTGTAGGAATTATGTAAAGATTCAGACCCATATTTTGGACGATTAGGTGTTCGAAGTTAGGGAGCTAAAGCATACCTAAGTTAGTGACCTAGAGATCGGCAACAGAAGTTAAAATACTAGAAAATTAGAATCAACTTGGATCAAGGAACCAGAGGTTGATAACAGGAAATTTAAATTGCATGAAATTAAAATCAACTTAGATCAAGGAACCAGAGGTTGATAACAGGAAATGTAAATTGCAGGAAATTAAAATCAACTTAGATCAAGGAACCAGAGGTTGATAACAGGAAATGTAAATTGCATGAAATTAAAATCAACTTAGATCAAGGAACCAGAGGTTGATAACAGGAAATGTAAATTGCATGAAAATTAAAATCAACTTAGATCAAGGAACCAGAGGTTGATAACAGGAAATGTAAATTGCATGAAATTAAAATCAACTTAAATCAAGGAACCAGAGGTTGATAACAGGAAAGTAAATTGTAGGAAATTAAAATCAACTTAGATCAAGGAACCAGAGGTTGATAACAGGAAATGTAAATTGCAAGAAATTAAAATCAATTTAGATCAAGGAACCAGAGGTTGATAACAGGAAATGTAAATTACAGGAAATTAAAATCAACTTAGATCAAGGAACCAGAGGTTGATAACAGAAAATGTAAATTATAGGAAATTAAAATCAACTTAGATCAAAGAACCAGAGGTTGATAACAGGAAATGTAAATTGCATGAAATTAAAATCAACTTAGATCAAGAAACCAGAGGTTGATAACAGGAAATGTAAATTGCATGAAATTAAAATCAACTTAGATCAAGGAACCAGAGGTTGATAACAGGAAATGTAAATTGCGGAAAATTAAAATCAACTTAGATCAAGGAACCAGAGGTTGATAACAGGAAATTGTAAATTACGGGAAATTAAAATCAACTTAGATCAAGGAACCAGAGGTTGATAACAGGAAATTGTAAATTGCGGGATATTAAAATCAACTTAGATCAAGGAACCAGAGGTTGATAACAGGAAATGTAAATTGCAGGATATTAAAATCAACTTAGATCAAGGAACCAGAGGTTGATAACAGGAAATGTAAATTGCAGGAAATTAAAATCAATTTAGATCAAGGAACCAGAGGTTGATAACAGGAAATGTAAATTACGGGAAATTAAAATCAACTTAGATCAAGGAACCAGAGGTTGATAACAGGAAATGTAAATTGCGGGAAATTAAAATCAACTTAGATCAAGAAACCAGAGGTTGATAACAGGAAATGTAAATTGCAGGAAATTAAAATCAACTTAGATCAAGGAACCAGAGGTTGATAACAGGAAATGTAATTTGCGGGAAATTAAAATCAACTTAGATCAAGAAACCAGAGGTTGATAACAGGAAATGTAAATTGTAGGAAATTAAAATCAACTTAGATCAAGGAACCAGAGGTTGATAACAGGAAATGTAAATTGCGGGAAATTAAAATCAACTTAGATCAAGGAACCAGAGGTTGATAATAGGAAATGTAAATTGCGGGAAATTAAAATCAACTTAGATCAAGGAACCAGAGGTTGATAACAGGAAATGTAAATTGCAGGAAATTAAAATCAACTTAGATCAAGGAACCAGAGGTTGATAGCAGGAAATGTAAATTGCACTTACAAAGCAAGCCTAATCCGGACACAAGAAGTTCTTCCCCAATGAAGTGTACTTAACAGAATCCCGAAGGCCAATGATGAATGGAGGACGAGTTGCAAGACTTGACCTATGGCCTCATTTCTTCAAGTGCCCCATTTCTGTTTTTTTACTTTCTCCCTAAAAGCGCCCTTGCGGGTTTTCACTTTCCCTTCGTCTATATGACTAGAAGCGCCCTTCCGGGTTTTCACCTCTAGTTTTTTTTTTTTTTTTTTTAGGCTCGCTTTTTCAGGACGCCCTTTCGGGTTTTCATCCTTCACTCATTTTACAGAAAGCGCCCCTTTGGGGTTTTCGCCTTCTTTCACACATTTTGCTAGGAGCGCCCTTTCGAGTTATCACTCTTACCCCCTTTTTTCCAAGTCATTCCCTGCAAATCTCATAGTAAAGTACGTGAGGTTATCAATTGTCAAATCTTAATCTTATGGCAAAAAATTTTAACAGATTAATAGCGCATTAAATAACGAGATTGCAGAAAGATAATGTTAAAGAGTGGGTATAAAGGGAAGATAAAAGCATAGGGAACGAAATGTGACTTTATTATAGCTTTAATAAAAACAAAGATAGAGTTTCAAAGGAAAAGGGTACAAGGATAGATCTCACATATTCCTTGTGGCTGGCTTTGAAATCCCTTAACTGCCATTATTTCAAGTTCTCTGAAGCCTCATGTCGTGACGGTTTCTTCTCCATCCTCGGTTTCATGCCCCATTCCTTATTTCTCCATTTTGGTTCTTGGGACTCCCCTTTTTTTTTTTTTGCTCACTCTTTTAGGACGCCCTTTCGGGTTTTCATCCTTCACTCATTTTACAGAAAGCGCCCCTTCGGGGTTTTCGCCTTCTTTCACACATTTTGCTGGGAGCGCCCTTTCGGGTTTTCACTCCTACCCCTTTTTGTTTTTTTTTTGTTTTTTTTTTTTTAGGCATAGTATCTCTTGACGGTGTCAGCATTCACAGGTCTTGGCAATTCTTCGCCGTCCATGTGGGTCAAGATCAAGGCTCCTCCAGAAAATGCCTTTTTAACCACATAGGGTCCCTCGTAGGTTGGTGACCATTTCCCCCGGGATCGTTTTGATTCGACAGCACTTTCTTCAGAATCAGGTCCTCGGGTTGGAATTCGCGTGGGCGAACGCTTTTGTCAAATGCCCTAGTCATTCTCTTCTGGTATAATTGCCCATGACATGCTGCTGTTAACCTTTTCTCGTCCAGCAAGTTTAGCTGATCCAACCTTGACTGGATCCATTCTGACTCATCAATCCCCGATTCCTTCAGAATCCTTAGGGAAGGAATTTCAACTTCAATAGGTAATACTGCTTCCATCCCGTAAACCAGTGAATACGGAGTTGCACCAGTGGAGGTCCTTACAGAAGTCCAATATGCGTGAAGAGCGTAGGGTAGCATGTCATGCCAATCTTTATACGTGACTGTCATTTTTTGGATTATTCTTTTGAGATTTTTGTTTGCGGCTTCCACTTCTCCATTCATCTGGGGACGGTATGGGGAGGAATTGAGATGTCGGATCTTATATTGATCACACAATTTCTGAATCTTCGGACCATTCAGATTCTTGGCGTTATCAGTGACGATTTCATTGGGGAGACCATGCCGGAAGAGGATATTGTTTCTGAGGAATTTGAGAAACGTGTTCTGTGTAATATGGGCGTATGACATGGCCTCGACCCATTTAGAAAAATAGTCGATTGCTACCAGGATAAATCTGTGCCCATTGGATGCCTTAGGGTTGATGGGACCAATCACGTCGATGCCCCACATTGCGAAAGGCCATGGTGAGACGAGGTTGAACAATTTGTGAGGTGGAACATTTATTGGATTTGCGTAGATCTGACACTTATGGCATTTTCGGAAGTATTTGATGCAGTCTTTTTCCATGGTGGTCCAGAAATATCCCCGTCGCATGATTTGCTTAGCCATCATATGTCCATTAGTATGGGTGGCACAGTTTCCCTCATGAGTCTCAAAAAGGATTTTCTTCGCCTCTTTTGCATCCACACATCTCAACAATTCGCCGTTGGAGCTCCTCTTGTATAGGGTCTCTCCACTGGGGAAGTATCCCAATGCTAATCTCCGAATCATCCTCTTTTCGTTTTTGCTTGCCCCCGAAGGGAATTCTCTGGTTTTGCAGTAGACAAGGATGTCATGATACCAAGGTTCATCATCAGGTTCTTCTTCAATCACGAAGCAATAAGCTGGCTCATTCCTTGTCTTAATCTTCAATATCTGAGTCATCTGCCCTTCTTCGATTTGAGCCATAACAGCTAGAGTAGCTAATGCATCCGCAAATTGATTCTTGTCTCTGCTAAGATGAGTGAAAGAGATTTCTTCGAATTTCTTAATCAGCTCCAGTAAGTACTTCTGATACGGGATTAGCTTAGGATCCTTAGTTTGCCATTCTCCCTTGACTTGATAAATGATCAGGGCTGAGTTATACCTTCAACTTCCTGATTTTCATTTCGATGGCAGCCTGTAGACCCATCACACAAGCTTCGTATTCTGCGACGTTGTTGGTGCAGTCAAATCTCAACTTGATAGCTATCGAAAAGTGTTTTCCATCCGGGGATATCAACACAGCTCCAATTCCATTACCGGACAAATTGACAACTCCGTCGAAATACATTTCCCATACATCGGCTGGCCCCTCTTCTTCGCAGTCTACTTCATTAATATGCTCATCAGGGAACTCAAAATCCAGGGCTTCATAATCCTGGATAGGATTTTCTGCTAGAAGGTCAGCGATCATGCTACCTTTCACCGCCTTCCGGGTCATATAGACTATGTCATATTGGGAGAGTATGACCTGCCACTTGGCTATCCTGCCTGGCACGAATGGGCTTTCGAATACATATTTGATAGGATCCATTCTGGAGATGAGCCATGTCTTGTGATTCAACATGTCGTGCTTGATGCGGTTTGCTGTCCAGGCTAACGCGCAGCAAGTCTTCTCTAAGAAAGAGTACCTCGACTCACAATCATTGAACTTTTAACTCAGGTAATAGATAGCCCTCTCTTTTCGGCCAGTGTCATCATGTTGTCCCAAAACACATCCCATCGAGTTCTGTTGGACTGCCATATACAGGATCAGAGGCCTCCCCGCCACGGGTGGAACCAATACTGGTGGGCTTGACAGATACTGCTTGATTGTCTCGAAAGCCTCTTGACAAACTGAATCCCATTGAGTGGTGTTTGTTCTTTCGGAGCAGTCTAAAAATAGGCTCGGCTTTAGCGGTGAGATTGGAAATAAACCTTGATATATAGTTCAATTTTCCCAGGAAACTGCGCACCTCCCTTTCTGTTCTTGGGGATGACATCTCTTGAATAGCTCGAACTTTATCGGGATCTACCTCTATTCCCCTCTCGCTCACTATGAATCCCAACAATTTCCCTGACCTAGCTCCGAATATGCATTTGGCGGGATTCAGTTTCAACTGATATTTCCTGAGTCTCTCAAATACTTTCCTCACCACCTGCACGTGGCTCTCTTCTCCCCTAGATTTGATGATCATATCATCCACGTATACCTCCACTTCTTTATGCATCATATCGTGGAATAATGTGACCATAGCACGTTGATAGGTAGCACCAGCATTCTTCAACCCGAAACGCATGACCCGATAGCAAAATACTCCCCATTGAGTGATAAAAGCGGTTTTTTCTTTGTCTTCCTCATCCATTGAGATTTGATTGTACCCAGATGCCCCATCAATGCATGAACACCTGCCCAATCCCGCCGCATTGTCTACTAACACATCAATGTGGGGGAGAGGGAAATCATCATTTAAGCTTGCTCTATTAAGATCCCTGTAATCAACGCACACCCTAACTCTCCCGTCCTTCTTCATTATCGGGACAACGTTAGCTATCCATTGGGGATATTTGACTACTTCTAGGAACCCAGCATCATACTATTTCTTGACTTCATCCCGAACTTTGAGCAGTGTGTCAGGATTCATTCTTTTTAGTTTCTGTTTCACTGGGATTATCCCCGGAATAAGGGGAATTTTGTGTGCCACTATCTGGGGGTCCAAGCCAACCATATCATCATAGCTCCAGGAAAATACGTCCAGGAATTCTCTAAGCAAACTGATCATATCTCCCAATTCTTCACTCTCCACAACCTTAAGCTCCCTTTTTACTTCTTCAGTGCCTAAGTTTATGGTGCGTGTTTTGTCTCCGCAAGGCATTAGGGAAGGTTCATCCCTTTCGTCGCTTTCTTCTGTGAGCTCCACCTCAGAATCACTTGAAGTAATGGCAGTTATAAGGGTTTCAAAATTAACCAGAGGAATTTCCGAGTCTATTGAATTATTAGGTGTTAATTGATGAATGGTCCTAAATGAATGAAAATAGAATATATTATAAGGATGGAATTCAAATGGAGAAAAGAATTGGAAATAAATGCGCTATTAATTCATTAAAAATTTATGACATAAGAAAAGGGTCCATTTACAATGTTACACTTGTCATCATGGACAAAATGATCAAGTGTAGATAACCAAAGGTACTTTACTCGAAATTAAGTACAGGGATGTTCTCTGCTGTCCAGTTGTCCAACTCTTGCCCCTCAGCTATCGGCGAGACCAGAGCCTCATACAAGGAATCTAGGTGGATGACGTCAATGGATGGTTCATCAGGTGATTCTTCCACATCTGCCAGATTTTCGATGACCGGTTTAGTAAAGACCTCTGTGATTCTCGGGACTACCTTTCCTTTTCCCGTTTTCTGGTCAAATCTTTGATCCCGAAGCATTTTCCTCATCCAGAATCGCCCATTCATAAGGGCATCTTCCTCATATCCCACACCGCAGCGGCCTATCTTCTGGAAAGCTGGTATGGGTTCGACGATTCTCTGTAATGTGGCGCCTAGGCCTTTGCCTTCTTTGTACCCACTCCTCGACATTATCTTGGCTACCATAGCCATAGCCCCTTCATTTCTGGTTTCTTGCAACTCAAGGGCCTGGTTCCAACGACTCCTCGGCCGCTTCCACATAAGGGAGTGATTGTGGCTTGGTGACCAAAATGGCTTCTTCTCCTCTTACAGTGATGATTTTGCCGTCCATAATGTATTTTATCTTCTGGTGCAGAGTTGAGGGAACGGCGTTCGCAGAATGGATCCAAGGCCTCCCTAGCAACATAGTGTAGGCTGGCTCAATATTCATCACCTGGAATGTGGCGTTGAAGGTACATGCGCCAATTTGGAGTGGTAAATCAATATCTCCCAACACTTCTCTTCTGGTACCGTCAAAGGCTCTTACCACCATAGTACTTTGACGTATATCTGATTGATCAACTGGGAACCTAGCCAAGGTAGCACTAGGGAGTACATTGAGAGCTGATCCGTTATCAATAAGTACCTTGGCTACTATACAACCCTTACATTTCAATGTTACATGCAGAGCTTTAGTGTGCCTTAAACCTGCTGGGTCTATCTCGTCTTCCGAGAAAGTAATAAAACTGGACGCCTGGATTTTTCCCACTATCTTCTTAAATTGCCCCGGAGTGATGTCGGAGTTTACAAAAGCCTAATCCAGGATTCTCTGCAAGGCTTGTCGGTGCACTTCTGAGCTCAGGATCAGCGATAACAGTGAAATTCTGGCAGGTGTCTTTCTCAACTGCTCCACCACATCATACTCACTTTGTTTCATTATTTGGAGCAGCAGCTCCTCCTCTTCTTTATGTCCGGCAGGCTCTACTTCCCCTGTCTTCTTAACCTCCTCTTCTGTATTCTTCGGTGACTCTCCCATCTTTACTTTCCCTTTTCTCTTTTCTTTCTCTTCATTCTCGTAACACCTCCCACTTCGAGTTATAAACTCGACTTCTTGCTCAGGTGGGGAGGATTTTGTGGCAGCAACGGGCTGAAGATTAACCTGGGGAGTAGTACTGGCGGTAGGTCTGGCATAAGTCATTTTAAAATGCTCATGAGGAGTAAAACATGGTTTTGGTGGTGCCGGAGGTGAGGCAAGATTAGGAGCTGATGTACTGCTTGGCGCTCCTTGAGTGAAAACTTGGAAATTATAGTTCCAAGGGATAGCGTGAGTATTGGTGACAGGGAGCTGAGGCGGAGTTTGGATAACCGTTACTAGCGGTGAGGCTACTGGGGGTGAGAAGGTAATTCTGGGTTTAAAGGTAGAAGCATTATGGCTGTATCTAGTTGTGTTCACTCCTCCTTCCGTCTTCGACCTTGTTCGGCACCTCAGAACTTTGAGGGATAATAAGTTCTGAACCTCTTGCTTGAATTCCTCACAGTCCTGTAGCTCATGATCAACTGCCCCCCCATGGTAAGGACATCCCGTATCCTCTACTGATTTTGATGCCTGAGGGCAAAGGTAGCCTTCCTTCATTGCCACGGCAAAAATATCCTCAAAGTGAGGAATCAGCTCGTCTACCTCCGGTGTCGACCTCTCTCCGTCAGACTCTATCATATTTACACCATTGCCCGCATTATGGTTGGGCAATGGGTTTGAGGTAACATTAGGGAGGGAACCATTTCCCTCAATTTTCAGCCATCCGTTCCGGATTAAAGCGTGCACTCTCCCCCTGAGTGCTCCGTAATTGTTAGTTGAATGCCCTTGTGCCCCTCCATGATACTCACAACGGGCAGTGGCATCATACCACCTGGGATATGGAGGCTGAATTGGGTCTAGGGGAACTGGTACAATCTGGTTTATACCGACAAGGTATCGGTATATTTCACTGAGCGGGAGGGGAAGAGGTGGATCAGGGTTTCTTGAGGGTCTTGGGTTGTTTTGTGGTGGTCTCGGTTGAGCAGGAGGAGGAGGTGGTCTAGGTTGGTAATTTGTAGGTGGGGGATACTGTGGGCGCTGGTGTGGATAATTCGGGAAAGGAGGCGGAATGTTTGCGATGGTTTGGCCATGAGGGGAAGGATATGGCCGGTAGTTATTTTGGGGAAGTGGGGAGTAATTATTCTGCCGGGTGATGGAATGCACATCACCCTCCTTTTTCTTGCCAAAATTAGCAGTCTTCTTTGCAGGGTTCTCAGCCAACTCCTGCAGTCGTCCCATTCTTAAGTTGGCCTCTATTCTTTCACTGGCCTGGATGATGTCGGAGAAGCTGTTGGAAGTGTTTCCAATCATCAAGTTGAAGTAAGGAGCTTTCAAAGTCTCGATGAACAGAGAGCATAGCTCATTGTCGGTCACCGGGGGGTGTACTTCTGCCGCCTTTTCTCTCCATCTCTGGCATACTCCTTGAAGCTTTCCCTGTCTTTCTGCACCAGGTTCTGGAGGTCCCTCCTTGTAGGGGCCACATCACAATTAAATTTGTACTGTCTTAAGAAGGCATTAGCTAAATCCTACCAGGAACGCAGTTTGCTTCTGTCCAACTGAATGCACCACCTCAGGGCTGCCCCGGAGAGGCTTTCATGAAAGAAGTGGACTAGCAGTCTGTCATCATCTGTAAGAGCGGACATCTTGGCGATATAGGTGGCCAAGTGAATGCGAGGGTCTGAATTCCCAGTGTACTTATCGAAATCAGGGACCTTGAACTTGGGCGGCACCACCACATCAGGAACCAATCTAAGCGATGCCACATCGACTGAACCATACATATTCAGTCCTTCGATTGCTCTCAATCTCTCTTCTAGAGCAAATAGTTTCTCATTTTCTCTCGTCTTATTTTCTCCTCCCACTGCATGAAATGCTCCCCCAGTTGGGAGATGAGGGGTGGAGTGAACTGGAGGGATTAGAATTGAAGGGTATGGGTCGGTGTTTGAAACGGTTGGGTAATGAGAGTAAGGTAGGTCATTATTCATGGCAGCCGGATTGACAGTGATTGTCGGGTCCGGAATAGGCGACTGAAAGGTAAAAGAAGTTGAAGCTTGGTGAGGATCCATTGTTGTAGGAGGTGGAGGAGGTAGTGGTAAGTTAGGTTCTGAAGCAGGTTTATTCTGGGACATTTCCCTCATTAGTCTCATAAGTTCTGAGACCTGATCCTTCAATTCGGAAACCTGCCCTTGTAGGTTCTGTACTTGTTCCTGATCTTCCATTATCTTCTTTGTTCGAGATCTTGTTAAGTACACTCGCTTGGGTTGAACCGTGTGCTTGGTCAGACTTGCCTTGTTTGAAACAATGTTGATTTTCTGTAAGGAGTAAAAAAGGTTTTAATAAATTCAGAATTTTGTAAAAAAAAGCTAAAAGTCCTGGTCCGGACGAAGGATACAGTGGCATTTGGGAGCCAGAATGAAATCTGCGAAAGGATGATTGCATCAACTTTATCATGGCATCATTCGATAGTCTGACTGTGAATGACTGGATTGAATGCGCATTTATGATACCTGTCCATATAGTGCATTCAATTTTTCACATAACCCTAGCGAGGGAGTTCCTACGGGAGTCATATTATTCATTCACAAATTTGCTAAACAATGGTCCAAAAATCATTTCATTAACTGAATAATTTGTACACCATATTCTTTACATCGGCCTAGGATCTGGGAGGTTCTTTATAATGAGATGACATTTTTTGAGATACTCATATAACCTTTCTTCTTGTTTGGCAGGGTCGAATGCTTTCAGAGCATATTCGGATTCAGGTAATAGTTCTCGTTTTCCCTGTGCTATCATTCTCTCCAGCTAGTCAACATTCTCTTTCAGCTCTTGATAAAGAGCAGCTTGTCTTTCTTTCTCCTTCCTTTCCTTAGCACATTCTTTCAAGATATCGTTGATGAGTAGTGCCTGTTCTTTCAATTCGAGCTTCTTCTTTTTGTTTTCTTGTTTATACTCCTCAACGAGTATTTCTTGGTATCTCATTTTTTCCTGAAGCTTACTATTTTGTATTTCTACTTCTTTTACCACAGCTTGGAGAGAGTCTTTTTCCTTTTCCCATTGTTCCTCTTGCTCTTTGAACCCTATCTTGTCGACCCTTGCCTCTTCCCTGAGTCTTCTCACCTTTCTTTTAAGGTTCTGCTGTTGGTCCTCCAACCGTTTCATTTGTTCTTGTAGTTGTGAGTTCTCGGTATTTGCCTTTTGTAGTGAGTCAGCCAGACGATTATCAGCTTCTTCTAATAGGACGTTTCGGTGAGGGTCGCTGTCTTTGAATTCTGCAGTTGAGTGTTCTCGATCCCTGTCAGCCCTCCATTCAAGATAATCGCGTGTGGCACTTGGACCTTTAGGCGACCTTTCCATCAGAGAGATGTTTTCCCAAGATTTACGAGCCATTTTCAACCCTTCCTCTTCCTTGATCTCATGGTAGAAATGACCTTAGTGATATTCTTCAATGTTGATTATGGACTGTGTTGAGCCAAACTGCCTCATTACCAATGCCAGAGTGTAACTTGTGTATCCGGTCACTCCGATTAGGGATACCGACTGATTACCTCCCGTGCTGATCAAAACGGATTGGCCTGACGCCCACAGTTTCCTCCAACAGTAATCATGGCTATTGAAACTCAAAATCCGTTCCCGCCACTGCTATTCATTCTTCGGACTGATTACCAACCGGGTTATCTTCTCGATGGGAGGCTGGTTAAGGTACCAAGTCAATCCTTTTGTCTCCACAGGACACATGTGACTGATAATCCAGAGGTACAACAATTGAGAACAACACTTAATGTACCCTTTGCCCTGTTGTCTGCAGTAGGTAAGGGTTAATAAGGTCTCCGCAAGAATTGCCGGCATCGGATTGACCTCCTGCTTTTCTACTGCCCAGAATACTTCCACCGTGCTGCGGGTTATGATTCCCGATGGTCCCGGGAACAAAATCAGGCCATAGATTCCCAAGGCGAGTGTCACTGAAGCTCGATCCCACTGTTTCTCTTGGATGTATTAATCTAACCAATTCTTGAGATGTGTCCAATACCAACCATGCGTGTTTCCTTTGACAGTTTCTTTTGACTTTACTTCTTCTGGGGAAATACCAATCATATGTGCCAATCGTTTCCAAGCCTGCCTATGCTCGAGATGAAGGTAGATTCGATTTTGCGTCAGGTAAGGAATCTCTAGCAATGTCTGGTATTCTTCCATAGTGGGAACTGTATCAATATCATTGAAAGAGAATATTCCGTACTTAGGACTCCAAACCGACAGCATGGCCTTTAATGCCGGGATTTGGACATTGACTCGCATTAGGGTTGCAATCCTCCCGTACTTCTTCTCAAATAGTGCCTTGACATGATCGGGAAGTGACCTCCAACCGTTAGACAGACCCTCGAGGCTATTCATTCTGACCTCAATTTTATTCAGATCCAATGAAGGTAGCAAGCTAGCATGTGCCTTGGAAACATCATTTTGCGGGGGTGCTGGAGTATGAGCTGATTTGGACTAAAGTTTAGCATTCTGAACTTCTTCTGCCGACTGACTCGAGGATGCCATGATAAAAATGATGCCTATCCTTTTTACAGACTTTTGGTTTGGTGATGCCTGCGGAAAAACTTGTTAGCAGGATAAATTCAGGTAATCTTGTATTATATTGTTGGCAGAGTGGCACCTACACATTTATCAAAGTAGGAAAATGTGTAGGTTTTCTTAACAATATGATTCAAGATTACCTTTAAAAATAAGAACAAAATAAAATAAACAGAATAGGGTAAGAGTAAGTATGCCCCTTTTGTCCTAGGATAGGGAGACTCCTGATACCAGATGAGTGCTACCTAATTGGATAGTTCTATCTTATAAGGTAGCTTACTACGGCTTTTAGCTATCGTGATGGTTTAGCTCAGGATCTAGTTTTCTAAGAGCCACAGGTTCCCAAATTGCCCCTACTGTAAACAGTAGAGCCTCATTCTATCCCCATGATATTGTCGGGAAAATTCCACGGATATCACAGTGAATAGAACGAGTTTCAATTTGAGCAGAAGCCTTCACGGATACTAACGGGGTAGAACCCACGGGTACCGCTACATGACCCCCTCCTACTTTCCTAAAAGGGTAAGAAAACCCGGGTATAGGGCTGAAGTGTGTGAGGACATCGTGTGAGTGTTCATTGTGTGAAGGGACATCTTTACCTCTTCCCAATTCAGGGGGATTTTATTTTTCTTTTTTTCTTTTTTTTTTCTTTTTTTTTTTCAAACGAAGAGCACTGCAAGGAGTAAAACAAGCAAAACAAGCAGAACAGTTAGTAGGAATAAACAAAAATTAACACATAAAATATTACCGGGTGAGCCCACCTAACTATAATTTGATTGAGAAATTAGATCTACTTTTGGACCTCTGGACTGGGGTCAAGTCAATGAATATCCCCAGTGGAGTTGCCAAGCTGTCGCAAGGGATTTTGCGGTCTCCTGAACGAACCCTCACCGAAGTGGAAAAGAATGAGGAGTCGCCACCTTAGTTTTGAGGGAAACTAAAGAAAACCATTTGTGAAGACAAAGTGAAATAAAACCACTTCAAAACAAAGATTCTAAGTTCGGGGTCCGTAAACGGGTGGGGAAGGTGTTAGGCACCCCACCTCGTCCCTTAATTAGGGTAAGTAGATTTAACTTGGCACTCTTTATAAATTAGTTAGGAGGACTTGAATAGAAATGTTAATCCTTTTTAACAAAAAGGAATATTTAATTTTTCACTAAATTCGGATTACCCAAATACATAAGTAAATGAGACAACCTTAGTGAGTTATTGTTGTATTGTTAATTTGGTTTAAAGTGGCTATTTGGTTAAAATTCAATTTGAGAATCGGATAAGAACTCTCCTCCGATCTCTTTTAAAAATTTTGAATTGAAAATCGGATAAGAACTCTCCTCCGATCTCTTTTAATATTTATTAAAATTTTAGCTTGAATATCGGATAAGGACTCTCCTCCGATCTCTTTTACTGTTTATTAAAACTTTAGCTTGAGGATCGGATAAGAACTCTCCTCCGATCTCTTTTAATGTTTATTGAAATTTTAGCTTGAGGATCGGATAAGAACTCTCCTCCGACCTCTTTTAATATTTATTAAAATTTTAGCTCGAGGATCGGATAAGAACTCTCCTCCGACCTCTTTTGATTAAATGGTAGTCGGATTAGGATTTTTCCGATCTCTCTAAATTTTACCTATCGAGAAGGCCTAAGGCTAAGGGTTCTGACGTTCAAAGGTGTCAGGGGGTCTGCGCAAGACCTCTTATAAGGTAGCTTACTACGGCTTTCAGTTATCGTGATGGTTTAGATCAGGATCTAGTTTTCTAAGAGCCACAGGTTCCCAAATTGCCCCTACTGTAAACAGTAGAGCCTCATTCTATCCCCATGATATTGTCGGGAAAATTCCACGGATATCACAGTGAATAGAATGAGTTTCAATTTGAGCAGAAGCCTTCACGGATACTAACGGGGTAGAACCCACGGGTACCGCTACATGACCCCCTCCTACTTTCCTAAAAGGGTAAGAAAACCCGGGTACAGGGCTGAAGTGTGTGAGGACATCGTGTGAGTGTTCATTGTGTGAAGGGACATCTTTACCTCTTCCCAATTCAGGGGGATTTTATTTTTCTTTTTTTCTTTTTTTTTTCTTTTTTTTTTCAAACGAAGAGCACTGCAAGGAGTAAAACAAGCAAAACAAGCAGAACAGTTAGTAGGAATAAACAAAAATTAACACATAAAATATTACCGGGTGAGCCCACCTAACTATAATTTGATTGAGAAATTAGATCTACTTTTGGACCTCTGGACCGGGGTCAAGTCAATGAATATCCCCAGTGGAGTTGCCAAGCTGTCGCAAGGGATTTTGCGGTCGCCTAAACGAACCCTCACCGAAGTGGAAAAGAATGAGGAGTCGCCACTTTAGTTTTGAGGGAAACTAAAGAAAACCATTTGTGAAGACAAAGTGAAATAAAACCACTTCAAAACAGAGATTCTAAGTTCGGGGTCCGTAAACGGGTGGGGAAGGTGTTAGGCACCCCACCTCGTCCCTTAATTAGGGTAAGTAGATTTAACTTCGCACTCTTTATAAATTAGTTAGGAGGACTTGAATAGAAATGTTAATCCTTTTTAACAAAAAGGAATATTTAATTTTTCACTAAATTCGGATTACCCAAATACATAAGTAAATGAGACAACCTTAGTGAGTTATTGTTGTATTGTTAATTTGGTTTAAAGGGGCTATTTGGTTAAAATTCAATTTGAGAATCGGATAAGAACTCTCCTCCGATCTCTTTTAAAAATTTTGAATTGAGAATCGGATAAGAACTCTCCTCCGATCTCTTTTAATATTTATTAAAAATTTAGCTTGAATATCGGATAAGGACTCTCCTCCGATCTCTTTTACTGTTTATTAAAACTTTAGCTTGAGGATCGGATAAGAACTCTCCTCCGATCTCTTTTAATGTTTATTGAAATTTTAGCTTGAGGATCGGATAAGAACTCTCCTCCGACCTCTTTTAATATTTATTAAAATTTTAGCTCGAGGATTGGATAAGAACTCTCCTCCGACCTCTTTTGATTAAATGGTAGTCGGATTAGGATTTTTCCGATCTCTCTAAATTTTACCTATCGAGAAGGCCTAAGGCTAAGGGTTCTGACGTTCAAAGGTGTCAGGGGGTCTGCGCAAGACCTCTTATAAGGTAGCTTACTACGGCTTTCAGTTATCGTGATGGTTTAGATCAGGATCTAGTTTTCTAAGAGCCACAGTTCCCAAATTGCCCCTCATCAGAACAAGAGAGCCTCATTCTATCCCCATGATATTGTCGGGAAAATTCCACGGATATCACAGTGAAAAGAACGAGTTTCAATTTGAGCAGAAGCCTTCACGGATACTAACGGGGTAGAACCCACGGGTACCGCTACATGACCCCCTCCTACTTTCCTAAAAGGGTAAGAAAACCTGCATAGGGGCTGAAGTGTGAGGACATCGTGTGAGTGTTCATTGTGTGAAGGGACGTCTTTACCTCTTCCCAATTCGGGGATTTTATTTTCTTTTTCTTTTTTTTCTTTTTTTTCAAACGAAGAGCACTGCAAGGAGTAAAACAAGCAAAACAAGCAGAACAGTTAGTAGGAATAAACAAAAATTAACACATAAAATATTACCGGGTGATCCCACCTAACTATAATTTGATTGAGAAATTAGATCTACTTTTGGACCTCTGGACCGGGGTCAAGTCAATGAATATCCCCAGTGGAGTTGCCAAGCTGTCGCAAGGGATTTTGCGATAGCCTAAACGAACCCTCACCGAAGTGGAAAAGAATGAGGAGTCGCCACTTTAGTTTTGAGGGAAACTAAAGAAAACCATTTGTGAAGACAAAGTGAAATAAAACCACTTCAAAACAGAGATTCTAAGTTCGGGGTCCGTAAACGGGTGGGGAAGGTGTTAGGCACCCCACCTCATCCCTTAATTAGGGTAAGTAGATTTAACTTCGCACTCTTTATAAATTAGTTAGGAGGACTTGAATAGAAATGTTTAACAAAAGGAATATTTAATTTTTCACTAAATTCGGATTACCCAAATACATAAGTAAATGAGACAACCTTAGTGAGTTACTGTTGTATTGTTAATTTGGTTTAAAGGGACTATTTGGTTAAAATTCAATTTGAGAATCGGATAAGAACTCTCCTCCGATCTCTTTTAAAAATTTTGAATTGAGAATCGGATAAGAACTCTCCTCCGATCTCTTTTAATATTTATTAAAATTTTAGCTTGAATATCGGATAAGGACTCTCCTCCGATCTCTTTTACTGTTTATTAAAACTTTAGCTTGAGGATCGGATAAGAACTCTCCTCCGATCTCTTTTAATGTTTATTGAAATTTTAGCTTGAGGATCGGATAAGAACTCTCCTCCGACCTCTTTTAATATTTATTAAAATATTAGCTCGAGGATCGGATAAGAACTCTCCTCCGACCTCTTTTGATTAAATGGTAGTCGGATTAGGATTTTTCCGATCTCTCTAAATTTTACCTATCGAGAAGGCCTAAGGCTAAGGGTTCTGACGTTCAAAGGTGTCAGGGGGTCTGCGCAAGACCTCTTATAAGGTAGCTTACTACGGCTTTCAGCTATCGTGATGGTTTAGCTCAGGATCTAGTTTTCTAAGAGCCACAGGTTCCCAAATTGCCCCTACTGTAAACAGTAGAGCCTCATTCTATCTCCATGATATTGTCGGGAAAATTCCACGGATATCACAGTGAATAGAACGAGTTTCAATTTGAGCAGAAGCCTTCACGGATACTAACGGGGTAGAACCCACGGGTACCGCTACATGACCCCCTCCTACTTTCCTAAAAGGGTAAGAAAACCCGGGTATAGGGCTGAAGTGTGTGAGGACATCGTGTGAGTGTTCATTGTGTGAAGGGACATCTTTACCTCTTCCCAATTCAGGGGGATTTTATTTTTCTTTTTTTCTTTTTTTTTTTCTTTTTTTTTTTCAAACGAAGAGCACTGCAAGGAGTAAAACAAGCAAAACAAGCAGAACAGTTAGTAGGAATAAACAAAAATTAACACATAAAATATTACCGGGTGAGCCCACCTAACTATAATTTGATTGAGAAATTAGATCTACTTTTGGACCTCTGGACCGGGGTCAAGTCAATGAATATTCCCAGTGGAGTTGCCAAGCTGTCGCAAGGGATTTTGCGGTCGCCTCAACGACCCTCACCGAAGTGGAAAAGAATGAGGAGTCGCCACTTTAATTTTGAGGGAAACTTAAGAAAACCATTTGTGAAGACAAAGTGAAATAAAACCACTTCAAAACAGAGATTCTAAGTTCGGGGTCCGTAAACGGGTGGGGAAGGTGTTAGGCACCCCACCTCGTCCCTTAATTAGGGTAAGTAGATTTAACTTTGCACTCTTTATAAATTAGTTAGGAGGACTTGAATAGAAATGTTAATCCTTTGTAACAAAATGGAATATTTAATTTTTCACTAAATTCGGATTACCCAAATACATAAGTAAATGAGACAACCTTAGTGAGTTATTGTTGTATTGTTAATTTGGTTTAAAGGGGCTATTTGGTTAAAATTCAATTTGAGAATCGGATAAGAACTCTCCTCCGATCTCTTTTAAAAATTTTGAATTGAGAATCGGATAAGAACTCTCCTCCGATCTCTTTTAATATTTATTAAAATTTTAGCTTGAATATCGGATAAGGACTCTCCTCCGATCTCTTTTACTGTTTATTAAAACTTTAGCTTGAGGATCGGATAAGAACTCTCCTCCGATCTCTTTTAATGTTTATTGAAATTTTAGCTTGAGGATCGGATAAAAACTCTCCTCCGACCTCTTTTAATATTTATTAAAATTTTAGCTCGAGGATCGGATAAAACTCTCCTCCGACCTCTTTTGATTAAATGGTAGTCGGATTAGGATTTTTCCGATCTCTCTAAATTTTACCTATCGAGAAGGCCTAAGGCTAAGGGTTCTGACGTTCAAAGGTGTCAGGGGGCCTGCGCAAGACCTCTTATAAGGTAGCTTACTACGGCTTTCAGCTATCGTGATGGTTTAGCTCAGGATCTAGTTTTCTAAGAGCCACAGGTTCCCAAATTGTCCCTACTGTAAAAAGTAGAGCCTCATTTTATCCCCATGATATTGTCGGGAAAATTCCACGGATATCACAGTGAATAGAACGAGTTTCAATTTGAGCAGAAGCCTTCACGGATACTAACGGGGTAGAACCCACGGGTACCACTACATGACCCCCTCCTACTTTCCTAAAAGGGTAAGAAAACCCGGGTATAGGGCTGAAGTGTGTGAGGACATCGTGTGAGTGTTCAGTGTGTGAAGGGACATCTTTACCTCTTCCCAATTCAGGGGGATTTTATTTTTCTTTTTTTCTTTTTTTATTCTTAATTTTTTCAAACGAATAGCAATGCAACGAGTAAAACAAGCAAAACAAGAAGAACAGTTAGTAGGAATAAACAAAAATTAACACATAAAATATTCTGGGTGAGCCCACCTAACTATAATTTGATTGAGAAATTAGATCTACTTTTGGACCTGCGGACCGGGTCAAGTCAATGAATATCCCGATTGGAGTTGCCAAGGTATCATGAGGGATTTTGCGATCGCTGAGCAGACCCTCACGAAGTGGAAAAGAATGAGGAGTCGCCACTTTAGTTTTGAGGGAAACTAAAGAAAACCATTTGTGAAGACAAAGTGAAATAAAACCACTTCAAAATAGAGATTCTAAGTTCAGGGTCCGTAAACGGGTGGGGAAGGTGTTAGGCACCCCTCCTCGTCCCTTAATTAGGGTAAGTAGATTTAACTTCGCACTCTTTATAAATTAGTTAGGAGGACTTGAATAGAAATGTTAATCCTTTTTAACAAAAAGGAATATTTAATTTTTCACTAAATTCGGATTACCCAAATACATAAGTAAATGAGACAACCTTAGTGAGTTATTGTTGTATTGTTAATTTGGTTTAAAGGGGCTATTTGGTTAAAATTCAATTTGAGAATCGGATAAGAACTCTCCTCCGATCTCTTTTAAAAATTTTGAATTGAGAATCGGATAAGAACTCTCCTCCGATCTCTTTTAATATTTATTAAAATTTTAGCTTGAATATCGGATAAGGACTCTCCTCCGATCTCTTTTACTGTTTATTAAAACTTTAGCTTGAGGATCGGATAAGAACTCTCCTCCGATCTTTTTTAATGTTTATTGAAATTTTAGCTTGAGGATCGGATAAGAACTCTCCTCCGACCTCTTTTAATATTTATTAAAATTTTAGCTCGAGGATCGGATAAGAACTCTCCTCCGACCTCTTTTGATTAAATGGTAGTCGGATTAGGATTTTTCCGATCTCTCTAAATTTTACCTATCGAGAAGGCCTAAGGCTAAGGGTTCTGACGTTCAAAGGTGTCGAAGTGCATAAGACCTCTTTAACTTATTGGTACCTTAGGACTGGGCAGGGGATGCCAAACTGAATCCTCCGACCTTCCTATATGGTCTCCCCACCAGCATTTTTGGTAGCCGATCTATTCCATTTAGTTATCCAGGGTTTGGTTTTACTCTGTCTTATGACGTCTTGCCCTATGACCTATTGAATTATTCCATTGACTCAGCTTTACCATTTTCCAGGCTTATTATTTAGACCTTTCATTATTTTAAAAGGACTCTTAAGTTGCCGTTACCTACATCTCATCCAACTACTTATGTATCGCTTGGAACTAGATGACTTACGCTCAGAAATAATAAAGATTAACAAAGGTATCGACACGGAAATAAACTAGAGCACAACCTTTCTCTGTATCTTTCCAGCGTGATATGAACTTAAAAGAAAATAACATACATAAAGAAAGAAGAATGGAAATGCGTAAAACAAGAACTAAACTTAATAAAATGGCAACATGAATACTGACCTGTAAGGAGTCGATTCTAGTGAACTAACCGAGAATCACAAAACGCAATAAGATTGCAAGTTGATAGCCGGGAAACTAAGATTCGCCTTGGAACAAAGAGCGTCTCACTAAATGCAATCGAGTCAGGATTATACCCGAGTTTAAATGAGATTGAGCATGGGCGATGGAAGTGAAAATAAAGATAACAAAGAACTGAATAATATGGACGCTACGGGATAATGAACGAGCTGAAAATGGAGAGTTTCAGTGTTCAAAATCTTTTTAAGAAAACACTTCAGAAAACTAGTTTCAAAAGTTCTTCTTATGAAAGCAGAGTAACGATCTGAATTAAATTTCAGAGTTCTTCCGCTATAGTAACTTCCTTCTTTTTTTCTGTCCGTCCTTTGAACAGTTTTCATACCGGTATTTATAGGAACCGGGTACTCCCCATGAAGGGTCAGGATCTATTTTGAGGGAGATGGAGGGTCAGGATTTCGAAGGACATGATCTGAGGTTCAGGAATTAAAGAGGATCAGAACGGACGGCTGAGATCCTCTTTAGAATATTTGTCATTTCCTTCTTCTGATCTGACGGTCCTAAATTCTCTTGTCGGCGGCGATTCGAGGGCTAAGAGTGAAAGACGCTGGTTTTGTCGTCTTCTTCTTTGATCCAAGGGCCCTGGGCTCGTCCTTACAAGTAAGATCAACGGTGGAGATTAGGATATACAGCGCTGTCCTGACGTACTCTGGCGCATGTCAGAAGTGCGGGCGATTCTGGGGCGTGCGGTTGAGATTTCTCCTGCGTCGCTTTAACTACCTCGGCTCTGATTATGACGACAGCGGTAGGCGCCTTATTCTCTTTGTTTTCTGCTCTCTCTTCCTTACCGATCTTCTTAACATGATCCTTCTCCGATCTTTCATACCGGTCTCCCCTCTTCCGATCTCTATTATTCCAATATTTCCCTTGATCAGGCCCGGTCCGGTCAAAGCATTAATTCCCCTCGATTCCCAAAGCGTCCGCTTCGTTTTCTGCTTAGCAATAAATGCCCGATTTTCCCCTATATATACCCCTGACAGAAGAGACTTTCCTCATTCGATTTTCCTCTCTTCCTTCTTACTTTCCAGTTCTAGCTGCTCCGGCAGAAATTCCGGCCATGATTGTGGTTGTTGATCCCTTTCCGATGGACCTCTTTATTCCCCGACTGAAAATTTATGACCCCGGTGCTCGAATAATCGTGATAACCTTATCTGATGATGGTGAGAGAACTGGACCAATTAACCGATCTGGATCGCGGACCTTGATCGTGCCGATCTCGAGTCGTTCGACCGGTATAATCGGCGAACCGATTTCGGCCGAGAAGACTACTAATGTTCTGCCGACCCTTGGCGGTTGTTCTTCCAAGTTTATTCGGCTTCTCACCACATTGGGTGTTCCGACAGCAGCTTTCCTTCACATTGGGTATTCCGACAGCGGCTCGGTTCCGGTCGATGACATCCTTTGGATCAGTCACAATGTTGACTTTGACATAGGCCCTTTAGATGGGATGTTCCACCGGTCTCTGAGATCGCCCAAATGATGTAGTCCAATTTTAATGTAATCTGATCTCTAGAGATCACAGAAATGATGTAGTCCAATTTTAATGCAATCCGATCTCTAGAGATCACCGAAATGATGTAGTCCAATTTTAATGCAATCCGATCTCTAGAGATCGCCCAAATGATGTAATCCGATCTTTTGGAAATAAAGATTTTATTTTGTCAATTATCATCTTATTATTATTGCATTAATTATTTTTCGATCTCTGAAGTATTTATCCGATCTAACCTTTAATTTAAATGACCCTAAACTGATCCGCAATTCAAAAGATTTATCTTAATCTACCGATCTCTAGTTAGCCGATCTCTTTATGGAACTTCCGGAATATTCATGAGATGTGTCAGAAACAGCTGGCAGATCTCGCTGACCGATGCACCACCTGGGATGCCGTGACCATTAAATGCTCGGACGAGTATAAATAGGGGTGGGGGTTAGCCATTTGCTCTCTTGTGTCATTTTCAGCTTCTCGCGAACAACTTCAAAATTCTCTCGTTTTCTCAAGCTCTTCCGACTCCGATCAAGCTCCGGTAAGGGTTTTGATCCTTCTTTTAGTTCAAATTCTTTATTTCCTTTGAAAATGAGCGGCGCCGAAGGTCAGAGAGCGGCGAGCCCTCCTTCCATCCAGTTCTCGTGGTCATCTGATGAAGTAGAGGTGGTCGGGCCAAGGGCGCGACCTGAACCTCCTAGAGTCTCCGCTCTAGCTCGGGAACAAGTGACGTCATCAAGGCATGCGCCTTCTTCAGGGAGAGAGAATCTTCCCATGGACGAGCTGCCATCGGTCCTTCAAGAAACCGATCTGCAGTCATTCAGCCAGGAGTACAACATTGAGCCCGATTCATATGAACTTATCCAGTGTCACGGCGATCTCCGGGCCGATCATTTCTTCGAAGAGAACGATATGATTATGGTATACGAAGAAACGATCGGCCAGCTGCGGTTCCCTCTTGACGACTTCTTTAAGGAAGTCTTAAAATTTTTCCAAGTGTGTATAGCTCAAGTTCACCCGAACTCGTGGCGGATCTTAGTAGCCTTCCGAGGCCTCTGCCGAGCTAAGGGATTCCGCCCTACGCCTAAAGTATTCGCCGAATTGCATAGGTTGACTCGTCGAAAGGATGACGAGTACTGGTTTTTCCAGGCGAAGCCACATTGCGAGCTCTTCGTCGATCTGCCCTCCTCCCTGAAAAACTGGAAGAACCGCTTCTTCATTCTAAGGAGCAAAATTCAGAACGGCTTTGAGGGTTTCCCTCGTAGCTGGCTACACCAAGGCCCCTTAATTCCGAAGCGTCTCATGTTGAATAGGGAAGAGGGCGCAATGGTGATGGAGTTGAAGGAGCAGGCGTCCAGAGAGAAGTTTTCTTGCTTGGATGCAGTGACTGCCGAGCTGCACCATTTGATGATGGAATTGATCACCGACAAAGATCGCGTGCTTCAGCTCTCTGACCTCGGCATCGGTATTTTCTACATCTCAGATCTCAGGACCTTAGCGATCTCACTGACCTCTTCTTTGTGCAGGTATGGCAAGCGGCGAAGCCTCCAAGGAGAGCCGGAAGCGAAAGAGGGAGATCTCCCGGAAGGTACGGGAGATGAAGCGAGTTGAGGAAATGCAGACACCCAGGCATGAGCCCGAGGAAATACAAGAAGGCTCGTCTCAACCTTCGGGACCGGTGATCGCAGAAGTGGTCCGATCCCCTCCTCGCCGGGAAGAGCCGCCTCCACCTCCTCCAGTTGCTCCGAACGCAGAAGAGGGTTCTTCTCAACCTAACGTGAGGACTATCTCCCGCGGTTCCCAAGTCTTAGTCCACTCACTGGAGAAGAATCGTACGGTTCGAGAAAACCCTAGTTTCGCCAAGGTCTTGGCGTCCTCTATCTGTCTTCGAGAAGATCGGGATAGGCTATCTCCAGATAACCTTGATGATATCTTGACCCGATCCATGAGCCTGAACGTGGAGTGCCTGGTGAACCAGCACATCATACGGGAGAAGGCGCATCGCCTGGGTAAAGAGGTCTAGAGGATGGGTCATGAAGCAGCTTCCCTCCGATCTCAACTTTCATCCACTCAGGGCTACATATCTCAAATTGAAGGGCGAATGAAGTTCTATGAGGACAAGCTGGCCGAGCAAGCTCACGCTTTTGAAGAAGTGCAAGCGCTCCGGGCTGATGAAGCTGCTCAACTCTCTCACCTTACTGAGGAGCTCAAGGTGAAAGAAGAAGAGATAGTGACTGGAGTGGCCGGCGCTTATGTGAATGCTCACAGAGATTTCCTGGCTGAGCTCAAGAAGCGTTACCCTGAGGAGGACTTCTCCTGGATGGCCAACCTGGCGCCCGAAGATGAAGGTGAGGAGAGTGAGGAGGAGGCTGAGGGTGAGAGAGGGGACGGAAAAAATGTAGATCAGGCTGGGGGTGATCCTCCAGCTGAATAACTTGTACAAATTTTTGAAATGAAAAGAAATGGAATGCCTCTTTCGTTCGATGAATGGTTGTGATCGGAAAATTTCTAAATTATTTAAACACTTGATTGTCCGAGTATGTTGAAATAACTGAAAGTGATTATTAACCTAAGTGTGAGAGATTGGAAAACACAATAAGCATGAGATCGGTAGGGAACCAACGCTAAACGGGACTTGATTAAAATTAGAAATTTGGCTTGAACATTTAAGATCGGGATCATCATTAAACCGAAACGGAACCTTTGATTATTATTAAACTTTTGAAAGGGAGATCGGCAACAAAAATGGTAACAAAGATCTAGTGTCAGTTCAATTTCGTTTGTCAACAGAGATCAGGAATATACTTGACTGGTCAGGAGATTCGACAATGGGTTTAAGAGATCGGTGAGTGATTTAATAGACCGGTAAGGCTTTGACTGATGTGAGGACTTAGAATTGATTCAATTCCTTGTGAGGAGAGGTCGGAAATGTGGTTATCTAGCAAAGAGAGATCGGAAATGTGGTTAGCTGTCAAAGGGAGACTTAGTACTGGGGATCGGTTTCAAAGTTTATTAATTCTGGGGATCGGCCACAATATGGTGTCGACAATAAGTATACATGAGTAGTATGTTGATTTGCATGTGTTTTGCATAAATTGGGATTGTGGGAGTTGGGTTTTGGGAGAATTTGGGAATTTTGTACCATGATACTCAATTAAAGTGTTTGAGGTCAAATTGTTAGTAATATGCCATAGAGTATATCATTTGATATGTATCTTATACATCTTTTATTAATAAAAAGCATTTTCACTTTTTCGTTTACATAATATATTTATGTGAAATTGTAACACCCCTATTTGCATAGCCTAGTATATGTTACTGTTCTGGTGACCGGTGTCGGTCCGAACAATTAAGGAGATTAGAACCACACTTAAGACGACTAGAGAAGCCATAAACACAAATAATTAGTAATTGTCAATTAGTTAAGTATAAATAAGAAAAACAGAAAATAAGAAGTTAAACGAGCCGAGAGTCACAGCGATGGGTGACCTTCTCGGGAATGATTGCGAAGTCGATTTAAACTCAAATTTCAAACCATAAAATGTGACGCCGCGGTCCTTAGGACCATTATGAACACAGTGGATAAGATAAAATCACGAAAAAGAATTGTTAAGCCAGTCAAATAATTAAGTCAGGGATCTGGAAGAAATATTGAATTATTTGTAAACCGGGTTTAACCGGAGAGGGGCAATTTGGTCAATTGACCCTGAGAGCTGACTCCTGACTCCTGACCTAACTGTCAAATAAAATTAGAGAAAATAAAATTTCGGAGTCGGGAATTAAATTAAAGAACTAATAGAAAAATAAAAAAATAAAAAAAAGAGAATGAAAAAGGTGTAGGGAGATGACATCATGCATGATGCCATAAAGATTATAATTAATAAATTTAATTAATTTGATTTTTGGGTCTTCCATAAGGATAAAAGTAATAAAAGAAAAGAAAAAAAAAATAGCAAAAGTCTTCTTCTCCTTCTTCTTCTTCCCATTTTGCCGCCTCACCCTCTCCCTCACTTCATCCTCCATGAAAGCTCATCTTTGAGCTTGAAAAACCAAAAATCTCACCATAGAAAATTATTTTACCATGGTTAAAGCTTGTTTTGGCAACTAGAAGAGGAGATTGAAGAACAAAGAAAAAGAAAAAGGAAGAGAATTGAAGAATTGGATATCAAAGATTGAGGTTAGTGATTTAAGTTACAAAATTAGTTTATTAGTTGTGTTTATAGCTTGATTAACTTAGAAATAAACTTAAAATGAAATGAAATAAATTGTTGAGGGACTATGAGTAAATTTCGGCCAACATGTTATGGAGGTGTATTTGCATGGTTTGATTGAATTTAATATGTTAAGCAAGCTTGTATGGATGTGGTAATGAGATTGATATGCATTGAATTGGTTAAATGCAAGAATTTGTGAATTAGGGTTTTGGACCCTTAGGGTTTAGAGACAAAAATGTGAAAAATTGGCAAATGTTGTCTTTGAACTAATTTGAAGTAAGAAATGGTCAATGGTGACCAAATGAAGTGTGTTGAAAGTGTTGGAGTTGAAACCAAATTCGGATTCAGTGTGGTCATGCTGCTGGCAGCATGACCAAGGTCCCTTTGAGGGATCAAAACTGAAAATTTACAAGATCAATTGGTATGAAACCAATTGAGAATGAAAATAGACACTAAATGACACAATTTTCATTTAGGAAGCATGCCCAAAAAGTGACCAAAACCTGGTGAACAAATTGACCAAACTTGGAAAATCTCAGTCTGCCCTGTACAAACTGACCAAATGAATAGTATTTGTTCATTTGGCCATAACTTGAGCTAGGCAAGTCTAAATGATTTGAAATTTTACCAGTGAACAGATGAGATATAGACCTAAAACTTTCATGAAGAACACAAACCCAAATTATGCCATTAACCAAGTCATTTAGCCACCCAAATTGGTGACCTAAAACTGCCAGAATCAAAATTTGCCCAGAAATCTGGGTTAAGTCTAATCCAGCAGCCATGGTTCAAATGGCTATAACTTGAGCTACAAAACTCCAATTGGAGTGATTCAAAAAGGAGAATAAACTTAAGACAATAGGGAACATTTTCTATGAAGAAAGTTTTGCAAATTCTAACATTAAAATGACTAATGAAACAGTGCAACTTAAGACACCAAAATTGAAAATTTACAAATTTGCCTAAAAGACTTAGAATTTGAGTAAACAACCAAAACCAACAAATTTAGTGATCAAAATGTGGTATGTGGGTGAAGTTGGAATTCCCATACCTATTAAGCCTTAGAAAGTCAACAAATTGACTTGAATAGTATCATGAATAGTAACTCTAAAATGAAAATTTCCAAGAATGTTAGTTTAAGCATATTTGGGCTTGAATTTAATATTTATGAATTAATTATTGGATTTACTGTGAAATAAAATACTGAAACACTATAAATATTGTGTTTCAGCTGAAAAAGACCTAGAAGGTATAAGGGACTGAGTCAAGGCCTAGAGGCGACTCACGTCAGGTTTGTGCACAAAAATTTTAAATTATAGTTTTCATAATGAAAATTGATTTGTTATACATTGTGAATGTGTTTGTTCATTATGAATTTTGAGAATGTTGTGTTACCTATTCTACAATGGAAATTTGGAAGGAAAATTAATTATTGATTTATATGAAATATTTGAACAATATGATTTTGAATTTAGTTATGGCTTTAAAAATCTTATTTGAAAAATAGTGTGTGCCTACTTTGTAAATGAAAAGTTTAGAGTGAAATATGATTTGTGAATTGTATAAAATATTTGAATAACTTGATTTAAATTGTTTTTAATTTATACTTGGCATGGCAATACTAATATGTTCCTCCTCCACTTGTGGGGTGAGTTTGATATTTGATCACTTTCCTCCCTCTCTAGCTTTCCAGTCTGAGGGGCGAGTTTGGATGAGTACTCATTAGTTAGCTAGCCACCTCCCTCATTGATTTCGATTAGTGGGGTAAGTATGCCTTGTCGTGATGTACACACGACATGTTCGGAAATTTTGTGTCATGGCCTAAGTTGTGTTATTGTTTGACAACACTATGTTTATTAAATTGCTTGACCAAGTTGTGCTGTATTAAGCTTTGAAAATTATGATTTGTTATAAATGTGATTTGTAAAAAAAAAGTTATGAAATGCGATTATGAGATTTTTGAATGATGATTTGTTCATAAATTTTTTATATTATGCATTTTATGCTTTATTGTGCACCACTGAGTATTTATATACTCAGTGATAGCTTTAACTTACTGTCGCAGATAGAGAAAAGGACATAGCAGAAGAGTGAGCTGCTACAGTTAGAGAGGAGCACAATTGAAGAATTTTTTAACGGGTATTTGTCTATACCCTGGTAGTTTAGTTTGATGTAAATATGATAGTATGCATATGTATATCTGTAATTTGAGCAGTTGTACAGATAAAATTGTAATAATATTATTTTTGAGATTTTGCATCTATAAATTAACTTATGATTGTAAATTAATGATTTAAAATGCAATGTGTATGAGTTGTGAAATGTTTTGAGATATTAATTCTTGATTTGAAATTTGAATTTTGAATTGAAGTGTTGCTATTGCTGTTGATTTGAAGTTTGGTGGCTGCAAATGGAGTTGTGATTAAGAAATATATTGGGAGTGTTTCTATTTTCAGGTTTTGAAAAACTGTTTTCTCAAAATACAGACAGCACTCTGCCAAAATTTTTGTAAAAATTACAGAGATTTTTAAATATCTAAAAATTTGATTTATGTTTGGACTTTAAATAAAGGTTTTTTTAATATCTGAGAAAATTTTACCCACCAATTTAAAAATGAACGAAAATTGTTTTAAAATCCTTTGTAGTATATTTAATGGGTTACCGGTAGGCGAAATACAGTAATTCATTAGGTGTACTACGGGAGCATGTTACATCTTACGAGGAGTAGGGCGTGACATGTTTAGTGGTATCAGAGCAAGGTTTTAAAATAAATTTTGAACTGTGAATTTGAAAAATTTTATCGGTAAATACAACTGCTCAAATGTTTGATATATATGACATATTTACATCATGAATATGCACTAACGGAGGTCAAGCTCTTTGTGTTTGTTATCAGAAAGTAGAAAATTTCTGAAAAATGAAATGGAAGAGGGAGATCATTCAGTAGAGCAATCTGTCAAGGCTGAGGACCGAAGAGAAGCCCCAGCACTCCAGAATGTGTCACACCCTACCCCTCTGTAAGGCATAACATGATCCCGTAGTATACCTAATGAATTACCAACTCCGTCTACTGATAACCCATTAAATACACTACAAGGGATTTTAAAAACTTTTCTTACTTCTTTTACAGGGGTGAGCACTATTTACAGGTGTTAAAAACATTTTTGAACTGAAGTGATAGAACTAACACATTTGAATTATTTCGAATTTCTATAAAAATTTTGGCAGAGTGCCATCTGTATTTTGGATAAAATAGTTCTTCAGAAAACCTGTAAAAAGCACTTCAATATATATTTTCAAATCTCAACTCCAACATGTTTCTCAACACAACATATTTCTCAACTCAAATCCATAATAAATTTTCAAAGATTGAGATAAAAGAAATATAATACAAATTTTACAAGTCAAAATATCTCATAATTTACTTTACAACTTCAATGCACAATTTTAATTTACAACTGCTCAAAACCAAAAACAATATATACATACAGTGGTTATACATTCTGATTACAAAATGCAAAATGGGGTATACTCGTTATACCCGATAATCTCTCATTTGGATGTACTAGCGACCTAGTCTGCGCATACTGTCTGTCTGTCTACCAACGACAGCAATAAAAAGCTATCGCTGAGACAATGTCTCAGTGGTGCACAACATTAACCAAATACAACTTTAAATCACAATTCATAAATCATATAAATAGTGTATACTTAAAACCATAGTTAATTTCAAGACAGTAATTGTCAACAAGAATTTAAACTCCATTTCTCAATATCACAATAAATTTCAATAAGTCAGATCACGGTTAAATTCAAAAGACAGCGTATGTCAATAAGAGTTTAAATTCATTTCACAATCTCACAATACATATCAATAAATCACACACAGCTTAATCATGTTTCAAAGTTCAATTCGTCCCAAAAGCCGATGGCTAATGAGGTATTCAATTCGTCCCAAAAGTCAATGACTAATGAGAAATAACATAGCTAGCTAGCAAAAATATGAGTACTCATCCAATTCGTCCTCAACAGGCACACACCTCAACACTTGACGGAGAGGAATTCAATTCGTCCCACTAGACAAGCTAGCGAGGAATACAATCAATATACATGATAGCTGTGGTTTCAAACCATTTCCAATGCTTTTCAATCAATAAGTATCCATCAATATCATTCAAACAATTTTTCACAATTTCAAACCATTTACAGTGCTTTTCAAGCGATAAATATCCATTCAAACACATTTCCACAATTTAAAACAATAATGTACAAATAGTCATAATTCATTTCAATTGAAAAATTCAAAAGAAATAGTTGTTGTGCACAAACCTCTGATAACTGTCTTCTGGTCTTGACTTAGTGTTTCCTTCCCTTTTCCTGAGTCTTTGCTAACTGAGAAACACAATTTGAAGTATTTCAGTACTTAATTAAACTGTCTCTAACGATAATGCTTGATAAGTAATTCACTGAATGCTATTATTTGCTTAATCAACCTAATATATCGGCCCTCGATGCGTTTTAGGTAAATTAGGTTTTAGTGTTACTAACATGTCACATTTGATAGTCTTTTAGGGTTGGTACATGTTACCAAATTCATTTCTATGTATTTTGCGTTTTCTTGCAATTTGCTGGATTCCGGGATACTAGTTTGACCTAGCCGGACGACCTAGTTCCCTCGGTTTTCGGGTTTTGGTCAAAACTACAAACTTGTAGATCTATGTCTTATGGAACGCGGAGAAAAATTTCAGGTCACTCTAAGTTATGTAGACCAAGTTATGGTCATTTTACTATTGCTGGTCAAATTGCACCAAAATTGGTCACTTTAGGTTATTTTAGGTCATTTTAGGTTCGGCCAGTTTTTGGACCCGAACTTGTGCAAGCTCTTTGACTTGCTTATGGTCATTTCTGGGTTTTGGTGTCTTCATAAGACTTGTAGATATGGGTCTTAATATTCATGGTTAAAATTTCAGGTCAATTGGACCTGTTTTGAGTGAGTTATGGCCTAAATACTAACTGCTGCCCAAATGGTCAATTTTCAGGCCTCAATGCACTTAATCCAGATTTGGTCATTTTTCAAGCTACCTTGCAAGCAGAATTTTGGTAAGCTTTCTTCATGAAAGTTGGCACATTTTGTGCCTAGTTTCACCTCCAATTGGTCTCATACCAATTGGAGCCACACAATTAAAGTTCTAGGCCTAAAACTCAAACTGCCTTATTGCAATTCTTGCATACATATCAAACATCACTTTTAACACTCACCAAACTTAACATTCAAACTAATTCTAGTTGTACCACAACCTAAACATAATTTACAACATATTATAGGTCATTTTGGCAGCTTACAATTACATTCAATGTGCACCAACAAGTGCAGAATTTGTCCAACTCAATTTACAATAATTCAATCACCAATTCATGCTCATTTACATGCCCAACTTCACACCATCATTCATGCACTCAAACTGCCATAACAACCAACATATTTTAACATCATTATTCTATAAACCAAGCATGAATTCCAGCATTCTTCAAGAGTTAACAAACTGCCACAATGGTACATTTACATTTTATTAATTTCCAAGCTTTAAATTTCATTTCACATTTACATATATTAAGTATACATTACCCAAACAATTTCCTCCACAATATACATTTAATCAATCATTTAATTCACCATTTACAAGCACAAATATACTGCCTTCAAGGTGCTTCCATGGTTGCCAAAAGTGCACATTCCCATTCAACATCAAAACTCAAAAATTTCTCCATAAATCAAACAACCATAATATCCTTACAAACTTTAACAAAGCAATAATCAAAAACTCAAACTTACCTATTGTTGGGACTTGCTAAATCTTCACTAAAACTTCTTAATATTGGTATCTACTTCTTCCTTGTGAAGTGAGGATAAACTTTGATGAAGAAACCTAGATGTTTGGAGGTGAAATGAAGGAGATGATGAAGCTTGAATTACATGCGGCAATGGAGGTTTTGGGAGCTTTTCATCTACGGCAATGGAGATTTCTAAAGTTGAAGATGATGTTTTAGTGGAGTAATCTGCCCACTTAATGTATATTATAATCCTTAGTGGTCCACTGACACCAAATCAATTATATTATATGTTTAACTATGTTAATTACCTAATTTGAACCCCATTTTTGCTATTTATATTAGGTACCCCTAAATTAATTTTTCATTATATTTTCCAAGTGTAATATTATTTATTTTTAATGGACATTTAGGTCAAAAGACAACTTGGGATGTCAAATGACCACAATGCCCCTGTTCGGGTTGCATTCTCGATTTTTCGGTAACACCGGGTTTTGTCCGTTTTTCGATTTCTCACTTTTCTTTGTACTAATTATTTAATTTTTATTTAATATTTTTAATGATATTTATACTTCAATAGGGGTCTATTTAAGTCCTAAAAATATTTTTCAGGGTTCCCCGCGGTCCAGGGCTAGTCAACGGTCCACGCCGTGACTTCCCGGTGTGGTCACTCATCGCTTGGGTTCTCGGCTCGTTTAACTTGGTTACATTTCTTTGCTATTATTTTTCCTTTGTTTTTCTTGTATTTTCTCTACTTGTATTTCATTATTTTATGTCTCCTCACTCATATCGAAGTGTAGTTCTAGGCATCCTAGCTGTCCGGACAACACTAGTCACTGGAACAGTAGTACGCACTACCGAACATAGGGGTACTACAGAATGTGAGTGGGTCAGCCACTCCAGCTCCTCCTCAAGCACCGCAGTTCCCTGCTCAGTTTGCACAACAGATGGTTGCGTTCTTTCAACAAATGGCGGGAAATGTGCCACCTCAAGCACAGACAGAAGCACCTGTAGCACAACCACAGCCTCCGGCTTGGCAATATGAGAAATTAATGAAATTTGGGGCTATAGAATTCAAAGGAACAGTGGATCCACTGGAAGCAGAATAGTGGTTAGAGAGGATGGAACGGGTTTTCAGAAAACTACAGTGTGCTGAAGAGTTGAAGTTCGAATATTCAGTATCACTTCTCCAAGGGGATGCATATGAGTGGTGGAAGACCATCCTCTACAGTCTGGTAGAGCCTCCAGTCCTCATATGGGCAGACTTTTTATGGGAATTTCGATAAAAGTGGGTCCCCGATACTTATGTAGACATGAAACTACAAGAGTTTTTAAGGTTGAAGCAAGGGGATAGAACTGTAGCAGAGTATGAGCGGGACTTTTCAAGGCTAAGCCATTATGCTGGAAGCTTAGTCTCCACCCCCAGAAACCGGTGTAAAAGGTTTGAGGCTGCGTTAAGGCCTAGCTTGAGAATGCAAGTGGTAGGGTTCCGACACCAGAATTTTTCTAAATTGATTTCACAAGCCCTGGAACTGAAAAGGATAGAATCAGAATGGGCAATGAAAAAGAGTACACAAGAGAAAGAGAAAACTGAAAAGGTTACTGGTCAAGCTACTGAGAGTGGCTCTGGGAAAAGAAAACATTTTAGAGGATCTAGCTCGCACGAATTGGGTAGAGGTATATCTTCTAGACAGAAACCATCCCAATCTGATCAGCAAACTCAACAGAGACGCAGAAATACGCTATCGGATCGACTTTGTGAGACTTGTGGTAAACCACATAGTGGAGTATGTTATAGAGCTATAGGAGCATGTTTCAATTGTGGAGGGACTGGTCATTTTGCTAAGGATTGTGTAAGTCCATGCCATTATGGATCATTCACCACGTCAGAAGGATCAACCCAGGTTTCTACCCCGAAGAGTTTACTAACAGTTGGTAGAGGCAGAGGTAGGGGTAGTATACCTGGAAGTCAGAGTACTGTGAATCAACCAGGACAAGGTTATGCTCTAGTGAGAGTATACACTATGCGATAGAAGGACGAGGATTAGACTTCTGGTATGGTTGCTGGTATTTTCTTAATTCTTAATTGAGATATGTATATATGTAAAAAAAAAAAAATTTTTTTGATATGTTAGTGACTAGTCTTTTTAAAACTAATTTTGGAAGAGTTTGTTAGTGAAAAGTATTTGCTAGCACACAAGAATTTGTAAAGTTAATTAGTAAGCCTAATTATGTAAGGAAAGAGAACCTAAAAGTAAGTTATAGTAATATAGCTACCTTAGATGCGGGTAAGGATATTACTACTGATAGATGTCAGTGGGTACCATAACCAAAATAAGTTCAAGATATTAGTGAATTTAAAAGAAATAAGATATAGGGAAGTTTGTTCTATTGGGATGTATCGTAGTAACTATACAATATTCTTGATGTTTGTGTTGTAAGCTGCAGATTACAGTACTGACTTGGGATTTATTGTGTAGAGCTACATACTACCCAATAATACACAAGAATAAGAATAGTTGCAAACAGCATTTGTTTTGGTACAGTTATGATAAGATAAAGTTTTCTTATTGGAAAGGAGTTTGAAAATCCTAACCTGGGATTTAAAACTCTAAAGTTAGAATATTGAAAGGATATAGTTCAGTACAAAAAAAAATAATGACTACACATCAGTGCAAAATAAGCTATAAAATATCGATAGATAAAAATAAATAGAACAGTAAGAAATGAGAAAAATACTAGATGAGGAATTACCACCAAGGCAAGCAATTTACTTAAGATGCGTAACGATATTCCGAATTATTTTATCAAGAAAGAAATAAGTTAAACCAAAGCAAACAAGATAGTGCAAAATGGCCAATAGGCCTTGGTCATAAATGGAGATGGTAAGATAATGGTTATGGACCTATGGCCAAGAAAGAAACGACCACAAAAGAAAATAATTGCTAAAACAACAGCAAGAAAAGACTAAAATATTCTAAACTAAACTGAAGGTTACATCAAATGATTAAGAGATTTGATAAGAAAAGAGTAAAACTGGTGTCTAGGATCACACGAGGTCCTAGAAAAGTGGATCCACTAGCACACATATTTGCTTACCTCTAAAATTGAAATGAATTTGAATCTAACTTATGACAGAAGCTCATAAGAAACTTGGCACACGAGGTCAGCAATTGATGAGTAAATAGTATTGGTTAAAGTGCTAAAAAACCATCATTTAGGCCAGGAAGCTACCTAGGAACATGAATAGGACATGAGGAGACAGCACCCACAAGTGTACAGAGACTGATACCAGGTAAAATTTCGAGGACGAAATTATTTTAAGAATAGGACATGAGGAGACAGCACCCACAAGTGTACAGAGACTGATACCAGGTAAAATTTCGAGGACGAAATTATTTTAAGGGGGGGAGAATTGTAACACCCCTATTTGCATAGCCTGGTATATGTTACTGTTCTGGTGACCGGTGTCGGTCCGGACAATTAAGGGGATTAGAACCACACTTAAGACGACTAGAGAAGCCATAAACACAAATAATTAGTAATTGTCAATTAGTTAAGTATAAATAAGAAAAAACAGAACATAAGAAGTTAAACGAGCCAAGAGTCACGGCGATGGGTGACCTTATCGGGAACGACTGCGAAGTCAATTTAAACTCAAATTTCAAACCGTAAAATGTGACGCCGCAGTCCTTAGGACCATTACGAACACAGTGGATAAGAGAAAATCACGAAAAAGAATTGTTAAGCCAGTCAAATAATTAGGTCAGGGATCCGAAAGAAATATTGAATTATTTACAAATCGGGTTAAACCGGTGAGGGGGCAATTTGGTCAATTGACCCCGAGAGCTGACTCCTGACCTAACTGTCAAATAAAATCGGAGAAAAAAAAATTTCAGAGTCGGGAATTAAATTAAAGAACTAATAGAAAAAAAAAAAAGAAAATGAAAAAGGCGTAGGAAGATGACATCATGCATGACATCATGCATGATGCCATAAAGATTAAAAGGATGAAGTGAGGGAGAGGGTGAGGAGGCAAAATGGGAAGAAGAAGAAGACTTTTGCTATTTTTTTTTTCTTTTCTTTTATGACTTTTATCCTTATGGAAGACCCAAAAATCAAATTAATTAAATTTATTAATTATAATCTTTATGGCATCATGCATGATGTCATACATGATGTCATCTCCTTATACCTTTTTCATTTTCTATTTTTTTATTTTTTTATTTTTTTGTAACACCCCAAAATTTTAAATTTTATGAGCATTTTCGGTATTTTAATTTTATTTAAATTTTAGGAATTTTTTTGAGATTTTTCAGATTTTAAAAATCGGGTTCAATTTTCCGAAAATATAAACTTTGATGATTTTTAAAAAATTAATTTAAAGACCACGTGGCAAAACTAAAAATATATTTGGAGTCTACGTATTTTTCTGAGTTTTCTGAAATTTTTTCGAAATTTTTGGACCTCGTTTTCGGTCCCGAGGCAGAGTAAAAATTCAAAATTTTGTATTCTGAATTGAACCGGCCGAATCAAATCGGACCGGATTGGACCGGTCGAATCGGACCGGTCTTCTTCTCTTTTTCTTCCTCCCGCGCGCGACATTCCGTCTTCCTTCTCTCTCTCTTTTCTCTCTCCTCCCTCCCATGCCACGGCCACCACCTCCCCACCCACCGATCGTGGCGCACCCACCGCCACCCGACCACGGCCGTCAGCCTAACGAAATCGCGCGAATCCTCCTCGCGCAGCATTTCGGCTTCTCCGGCCAAAATCCAGCCGATCCGGCCACCAATTGGACCGAGTCTTGTATCTAAAATCATCTACTCGGCGAGAGCTTTCCATAAACACCAAGAATGCCAAAATCCATCGAGCGGTTTGTCCGATTTTTGCTCGGGAAGATTTTAGCCCATTTCGACTTTTGGGCTAGATTTCTCGAAAACCGTGATTCCCACGAGAAAACCGAGGGTACCAGCACGCTCCACTCATCGAGAGCTTCGCGGCGACATAAATTTCAAATTTTTCCGACACCGTTTTTCGGTGGGTCCCACGAAACTTCGCAGTGTTTTTCCGAGCATTTAATGAGCTTAGAAAATTCTGAAAAATTTATGTACTAACCCCCGTGTTATGGGCTTCGTGTAGGTATCCTCGATTCGTGGAAATTCGACGATTGGCCAAGATGCGAAATTCCTACGCATGCACTGCACGAAAAGTCTCCGAATTGGATCGAGGTTTTGGCTAGCCCCCCATTGTCAGACGTCCCGAGCGCGTTCCCGAAGTCGGATTTGGCAAAGGTAAACCCGAACCTTACTTTTTCGTAATTTTCTAGTGCTTAAATAGGTTTAAAAATCCATAAAATATTCGTGATAGCTTAGAAAATTATGATTCTTTTTGCAATATCTTAATAATATTGCTAAGGACCGCGGGGCAAAGTTTTAGAATTTTTAGAGCTTATTTGGGCAGTTTTTGCAAAAATGGTCAATTACAGGGACTAAATTGAAATTTTACATGTTATGATGGATGATTGAATTGGTGGGCCCAGGAGGGGCTGTGTGATGTGATTGAGTTGTGGACATATGGATTGTGAATATAGAAGTGTGTTTTGAGCCCTTTTGCAGGTTGGGTAGGTCCTAGGTATAGGGGAGACTCTGCCGGATTTTCGGCACGACTTAGGACGTATTGGTCTTTTTCTTTGTTTGTATTGAGTCAAATTTATTAAATGATTGTAATAAAATTGTCGTGAGCCGATGCCTTTCTTCCTCCGCTCACCGCCATTGATGATTGTCAAGTCTGTGAGTAAAATATTAATTTTAATTGTAATTTCGATATTATTATATGTTCAGCATGCCCATGCATCACTTATATGCATATAATTATGTAGTAAAACTCTAGGCACGATTTATGTTGCATTGATAACTGTTAAAGTGCCATGAATGTTATTGCGGTAATTTGGAGCGCAGCGCGTGCGTTGGCGTCGCGTGTGATGTGGTGTGGACTATGGATAGGACGGTAGTCACGCTTGAGTTCTTCATTGACTCGATCCTTCGAGGGGTGGTCACGCTGAGTTCTTCATTGGGACCCTCGATTTGGTTATTAAGTGGAAGTCCGAGCTAAGTTCTTGTGGCACCAGTTGGATTTAAGAGAGTCAGATAGGGATCGCCCCATATATTATGATTGATGCTACAGGGTGCGTGAGTGCTCCAAATTACCTTTTTGATGCTATGATGTGAATTTATTGCTGATGTTGCATTTCATTCCATAGGTTGCATTAGTTTTAGATAGTTATAGAGATTATGGTTAAAATTGATATTTTACTCTCTGAGTCGAACGCTCACTCCTGTTCAATATTTTTTTTAAGCTACAGGAGGATTTTATTTTGGTTAACCTGCTTTTCTCCTTCGCTGGTTGTTTATCGATAATTGTGTAATTTTATTTACTCCTAGAATTTCCGCATGTGTTAGAAGTATTTATTTGATTATGGTCTGTAATATTATTATTATGTTGGACCTGTAAACGTATAATGATATGCATGTTTGATGGATTGGATGAGGGAGCTGAGCTCCCATTTATTTTTATGAGGATATGAGTATGTGGAGGGTGAGCTGAGCTCCCCAATTGAGTATTTATTATGTTTACAGGTCGGGTGAGTTGAAAACTCCCCGTTGGGAAGTCCATTTTATGGCAGGACTCTGTTCGTTTCTTTTCTCGAATTTGGGCCCAAATGGGCCTTAGAGTTGGGTTAATGAACAGTTAGGCTTACTACGGGCCTTGGGGGCTTTAGACTGGCCCAGGTCCTAGTGCCAGTCCGTGTAACACCCTCCCGATAACCACTCCGTACATCCTACTGTTCCGGTGACCGGTGTCGGTCCGGACAGCTAGAATGTCCGGAAAAATATTTAAACTAAAGTGAGGAACCATAATTAACTCAAATATTGATAAGAAAAATTTAGAAAAAAATTTTAGAAATAAAATACAACCAAGTCAAACGAGCCGGTGCCCAAGCGATGGGTAACCAGAGGTAAGTTGCGGTTCTCGCAACGAGGAGCCCTATACCCGGGGGAAAAATTATAAAATAATTTTTGGGACTCCAGAGAAGGGTTATTGAGGTTCCCATGGCATTAGAATGCCAAGAAAATACTTAGAAAAAATTTTCAATCGGTACAGACAATTTTGACCCGTTAAGCCAAACGGAGGGCATTTTGGTCATTTCGCCTTCAGAGGTGATTTTTGGCCGACTTGTCCAGTTGAGTAAATAATTAATATGACATAAAATATGAAGAAATATTGCTAGAAATTAAATTGGAAATGAGTAGTAGAGGAAAGAAAAGAAAAATGAAATAAAATGCCAAATATGACCTATTATGATGTCATTTAAAAAGCCTTCTCCAATCATAATAAAACAACCAATTAATTAAGTAATAAAAGGGACAAATAAAGACTAAAGGAATTAAAAACGTGAGCAGCTCCTTCTTCCCCAAAACCAGCCGCACCATAGCCAAGGGAGAACCCCATTTCTTCTCTTCATTCAAGCTTAAGAAACTCTCAAGCTTTACCTCAAAACCCTAAGTCACTTTCATTAAAATTCATCCTAGCACCTTGCATGACCTTTTGGCAGCCAAGAAGGAGAAAGAAAGTGAGGTTTAAGGGCTTGGAAAATTCTGCCACTTGAGGTTAGTGCACTTATACCCATTAAACTCTTTATTTCCATGATTTTGGACTTGAACTTAGTAAGATTTGTAGTTTAAATGAACAAAAAACCTATGTGTATGAACACTTGAATTTCGGCTGCCCTAGTAAAAGAATATGTAGGAATGTTTTTGATGAGCTTGAAGTGAATTAGAAACCATATTTGAAGTTATAAACATATGAGTAATGCCTTAGTAGCTAGCTAAGGTAAATGGCATAAATTATGAATTTGAATTAGGGTTTTAGGGAGTGAAAAATTGATTTGGCTTAAGAAATTGTTAGAGCACATTTTAATGGTCAATTAGTGACCATTTTAGGTATGTTGACCATAATTAGAACTGAAAAATGGTATGGCAAAGTCAAGGTATAAACTGCCCTAGGACAGCAGCATAGGGACTGAAAATTCAGTCCCTTTGCACTGCCATAACTTGGGCTGTGTTAGTCCAATTGAAGTTTGGCCAATTGGACATGAAACTAGGCTTATAATGGCACATTTTTGCTGAAGAAACCATGCCCAAAAGACCAAAGCAAGAGGACCAAAACTTGGCCCCAATCCGGATACCTTGCAGCTGGTTCTGCAGAATTGACCAAATGAACAGTAACTGTTCATTTGGCCATAACTCACTGTAGATTTGGTCAATTGACCTGAAATTTTTACAGCAACAAGTTAAGACATAGATAAACAACTTTCATGAAGGAACCTACCCAAAATTATGGTCATAACCTAACCCAAATGGCTATGGCAGTCACTGTTCATGCTACTGTAGATATGGTATTTTCTGCAGAATGCAAATCCGGCCAGCCTGGGTTTTTGGGTCATATCTGGAGCTACAAAACTCCAAATGGAGTGATTCAAAAAAGGAAATTCAACTAGACAAAATAAGGAACAACTTTTATGTTTTGCATTTCTTCAAATTCCCACAGTAACAGTGTCCAATGGAATAGTGAAGTTGACTCACCAAAACTGAAAATTCTGCTTGTGTTGAGTTACACTTTGAAATGGTATTAACACTTAATGCCAACAAGTTTTAAACACCAAATGTGGTATGTTGGGAGTGCCAAAGTCAATGTACACATTTTTATTCTAAAAGTCAACATTTTTGTTGACCAATGATGAATAGTGACACCAAAAATTTGAAATTCACAAATTGAAGAATTTAAAAGTTTCAAATGCCCTAGTATACCTAACAAGATTGGTTTGGATAGTTTGGCATGCCAATAGGGTTCAGTTAGCAGTACTGCACATGGCAATATGCCATTCTGTGATTTCATGGCTTTTAGCCATTCTGACTTTGTATTGAGACTTGGCCTTGTGCCTGATATTATTTACAGCTTGTTAGCTGTTCTGTTGCACACCGGGAGATGCATATGTGACTGATGGTGTGACGGCCCGAGGTACTAGGTACCCAGTGCCAGTTTACCCGTTATCCAGTCCAGTCGTTTAGTGTAGGTTACTTGGGGCAACCAAATGAATAAAAGTGAACAACGTTAACGAAATAATGGATATCCCAATACCAAACAAAGAAAGCATACACATTCTATACACATTCATTTTCTTGCTATTTTCTTCTATTATATTATTGCACCACTAAGCATTATTGCTTAGCGCGTTGCTTTTGCCACGCGTAGGTACTGGAGATCCCGATCGTGAGCCTAGTGGACCACAGACTGGGTGAGTTCATCCTGTAGATCTGTACAGTGTCTGTGTCACCTCACTACCTGCAGTGCATTGTTAGGGCACTAGGTGTCATTTTGTCATTTTGATATTTTGTAGCAGATTTTTACTTTCTCATATGTATTTGAACTCATGTAATATATTTTGATGTTTATGTAAATAATGAAAGTTATGGTTATAAATGCAAAACTTGAGCATTTATTTATTATTCGTATATGAGGAATGAATGATTGAAAAATGTTGAGAATTTGATAAATGGAGCTGAGATGATGGAATATGAATATAGGAAGTGTTTTTCACAGGTTCCGAAGAACTGGTTTCTCCATTTTTAGCCGGTACTCTGCCGGATTTTCTATAAAATTTTCGGAACCTCAAATAAATTATAATTTCACCAATGACTTAAATAAAACATATTTCACAAGCTATAATCAAAATTATTGATGAAAACTTATTAAGGTATAATAGAGTGTGTCGGTACACCGTGTGACATAGCTTGCTCGGCTACACTGTAGATGGGTAAGGGGTGTCACAGTCCGGCCCATAGGTTGGGTCGTGACAAATGTGGTATCAGAGCTTAGGCTCCAGATTCTTAGGGAAAAATTGTCTAAGTGTTGGGAAGAGTCTACTAGGAGTCACATGCGGAAAAATAGGGTTCACATTCGTCTTGCATTGTCATCTTTGCTTCTAGTTTTTGCTCCATATGTTATGTATAAATATGAGTCTATAGAGCTATGTAACATGTTGTTTTGAATTTTGTGGGCTAATGCTGCTGAATTTCAGGAAAATGCGTAGAAGGTGAGAGGCGCCATCGCACTGCAACTGATGTGCCATACGAGGTGTCGGCACAGATGAGGCGCCGCCCGAGGAGGCGGGTAGGAGGCCTAGAGCCGCTCAAGTAAGAGCAACGCCTACGCTCAGAACAGTCTTTCATGGCACAGGGTCCCATGGACCCCATGGCAGCTACTCTAGCTGGGTTGCAGAGAACCATCGACATGATGGCGCAAAGATATGGTCCACCCTCCACAGCAGCGATCCACCGCACCAAGAGGGGAACCTTACAAGCAGATCATAAATTTCAAGAAGTTGGTGCACGTACTTATGATGTGTCGACGATGCATATCGGTTTTGGATTCTCGCAGAGCGAGAAATGTAATTACTGATTGGTCGATAGAAGACTGATAGAGTGTATGCAGCATGTCATGGGGCCTATGCCTAGACAATGGATGAATGACTGCGTGTTACCCCGGATGGAGGGCTTGACATGGGCTCAGTTTGTGGAACTTTTTATCAATCGGCTTGTGCCAGAAAGCTTCAAAGATCAGAAGCAGTGGGCCTTTGAGGCCTTAAGACAGAATGGTAGGTCTGTAGATGAATATGCTACAGAATTTCTGGAATTGAGCAGATATGCCCCTACAGCAGTATCTACAGAGACTATGAAGGTGAAAAGATTCCTAAAGGGGCTTGACAGGAGGTATGCAAACCTGGCCATGATGTCTGATCAGTCTTTTGACGTGGTAGTTGATCGAGCCAAACAGATAGAGATTAGCTATGCTGTGGATGACAGCGGAGAGCAAAGAAAAACAGAGCAGAGGGTTCTACCGGTGTTCCCCAAATGGGTACTCCGGATAATGGTGGCCAGAGTAATTACAGAGGAAAGAGTAGGAACAAGAGAAGTGGTTTTAGACACAAACCACGAGGATTGAACAGTGCGGATCCAGCAAGGGTCACGATGGGTACAGCAGCCTGGTGCAGTTCAGGATCCTCTTTGGCACCGTGTGCACAGTGTGGAAGAGGACATTCAGGACCTTGTTTGATGGGGTTAGGAGTATGCTTCAGGTGTGGCCAACTAGGTCACTTTGCTAGGGAATGCCCCATGTTCAGCGAGTCACAGATGGGGTCACAGGGTTCTGTTGCAAATGTTCCTCGCCAGTTGTATCTGGGTACTTCCAACATGGCAGATCGATGGTACAACAGGCCGTGGACAAGGGGGACGTAGATTTGGAGGCAGATCAGGAGATAGAAGTCAGTATCAAGGTTCTGCCACTTAGGGTAGGGGTCAAGCTCGGGTTTTCACCCTGACCCACCAGGATGCTCAGGCTTCCAATGCAGTTGTGTGTATTCTTCAGTCTGTTCTTATGAGGCTCGTGTTTTGATAGATCCGGGTGCTACGCACTCATTTGTCTCCCCTGTGTTTGCCATGAGGTTAGGTAGAAACCCTACAACTTTAGAGTGCCCTTTGTCAGTAGCTACCCCACTTAGTGACAACATAGATGTAGATATGGTTTTTCCGGGTAGCCCAGCGGTAGTGGATGGAAAGATCCTCCCAGCAGACTTGGTTCCTCTACCAGTAATGGATTTTGATGTAATCACGGGATGGATTGGTTGTCAACTCACTATGCCACTTTAGACCGCAGGAACAAAAGTGTATTTCCACATACCGTGTGGAAGAGTTTAGCTTTGATGGTGACAGAGCGTGGCTCCATATAATTTGGTGTCGCAATTAGTGCCGTAAAAATGTTGAGGCGTGGATGCCAAGGGTATTTGGCATTGGTGAGAGATACATCCGTAGAAGGTGTCGGCATGGAAAATGTTCTGTTGTCGAGAATTTATGGATGTCTTCCTGCAGGAGCTTCTGTGGTTGCCACCAGAAGGAAATAGAGTTTTGCATTGATGTTGTGCCGGGTACAAACCCCATATCAATGCCACCTTACAGGATGGCACCAGCAGAATTGAAAGAGCTGAAGGAGCAACTACAGGAGCTTTTGGACAAGGGTTTCATACGCCCGAGCACTTCACCCCGGGCGCCTGCTATTTGTAAGAAAGAAAGATGGGTCATTGAGGTTGTGTATAGACTACAGACAGCTGAACAAGGTGACTGTGAAGAACAAGTATCCACTTCCTCGGATCGACGATTTGTTTGATCACCCAAGGAGCTAGATTCTTTCCAAGATAGACTGCGATCAGGCTACCATCGATTGAGAATCGGGAATGAGGACGTGTCCAAAACGGCTTCGTGACAAGATATGGTCATTATGAGTTCTTGGTGATGTCTTTTGGACTCACTAATGCACCAGCAGCCTTCATGGACTTGATGAACAGAGTGTTCAAGCCATTTTTGGACCGTTTTGTCATCGTATTCATAGATGACATTCAGTATACTCTGACCGAGGAAGAACACGTGTGGCACTTGAGGATGGTGTTGCGACGTTGAGGAGCACCACTATATGCCAAATTTTAAAATGTGAATTTTGGCTAGAAAGCATTTCATTCTTGGGACACGTGGTTTCTAGTGACGGCATTCAAGTGGATCCCAAGAAAATTGAAGTCAGAATCGATTGGCTTAGGCCTACAATACCACCGAGGTGCGAAGTTTTGGGTTTAGCCGCTACTATAGGCGTTTTGTACAAGATTTCTCCAGGATAGCGGCTCCCCTAACTAAGTTGACCAGGAAGAATGTTCCATTCATTTGGACAAATGACTGTGAGGTGAGTTTCCAGAAGCTTAAGGAGTGTCTAACCACTGCCCTGTGTTGACACTACCTGTGAGTGGTGAAGGATACACCGTGTATTGTGACGCCTCCAGAGTTGGCCTAGGGTGTGTTTTGATGCAGAATGGAAAGGTAGTGGCTTATGCTTCAAGGCAGCTGAAGAGGCATGAGCAGAACTACCCCACCCATGATTTGGAAATGGCGGCTGTAATCTTTGCACTAAAGATCTGGAGACACTATCTGTATGGTGAAGTGTGCGAGATATACACTGACCACAAGAGCTTGAAGTACATCTTCCAACAGAGGGATTTAAACTTAAGACAAAGGAGATGGATGGAGCTTCTGAAAGACTATGATTGCACCATCCAGTACCACCCTGGAAAGGCCAATGTTGTGGCAGATGCCTTGAGCAGAAAATCTTACAGCGATTGGCGCACATTTCAAAGAGAGAAGAGACCATTGATTCAGAGGTACATGAGTTGATGGATCAAGGTTTAATCCTAGATCTTTCGGATGAGGGGTATTGTTGGCTCACTTTTCAAGGAGGCGGACTTGAGGGACAGAGTTAGAGTTTCCCGGACGAGACCAACAATTGATGAAGATTATAGAAAGAGTACAAAGAAGGTGAAGGTGGTGAGTTTGGATTTGCCAATGATGGCGCCTTAGTGCAAGGTTCTAGGATATGTGTGCCCAATGTGGACAACCTCAGGAATGAAATCATGCGAGAGGCATTCTACACACTGTACAGTGTCCACCCAGGTTCCACCAAGATGTACCATGATGTGAAAGATAGCTATTGGTGGAATAGCATGAAGAGAGACATAGCGGACTTTGTGTCCAAGTGCTTGACTTGTCAGAAGGTGAAGTTAGAACACCAGAGACCGTCAACGAAGCTGCAAGAGCTCCCTATACCAGAATGGAAGTGGAAATGATCACTATGGATTTTGTGGATCGGGTTGCCTCATACCACGCGAGGATATGAATCGATCTGGGGAATTGTAGACCGCTTGACCAAATCAGCTCACTTCTTACTCAGAAGACTACATACTGCGGGCACAGTATGCCCGGCTCTACATTCGAGAAATAGTCAGATTGCATGGAGTTCCGGCTTCCATAATATCTGACAGAGGGCCCCAGTTCACTTCTCGATTTTGGAGAAAGTTGCAGGAGGCACTTGGCACACAGTTGAACTTCAGTACGGCTTTCCACCCTCGCATGCACGGACAGTCTGAAAGGACAATCCAAACACTGGAAGACATGCTTCGCATGAGTGTCTTGGATTTTGGAGGTCAATGGGATGAGCAGCTAGCTTTGGTGGAGTTTGCCTACAACAACAGTTACCACTCCAGCATAGGGATGGCACCCTATGAGGCATTATATGGAAGAAAGTGTAGGTCTCCTCTGTGTTGGACAGAAATGGGGGAAGCGAAGGTGCATGATGTAGACCTAGTGCAGTACACTTCAGAGGTAGTTCCTTTAATCAGGGAACGACTGAAAACAGCTTTCAGTAGGCAGAAGAGTTATGCAGATCCCAGACGGAGGGATGTGGAGTTTGCAGTGGGCGACTATGTATTCCTGAAGGTTTCTCCAATGAAGGGAGTCATGAGATTTGGAAAGAAGGGCAAGTTGGCACCTCGGTATATCGGACCTTTTGAGGTTACTGATAGAGTTGGAGCAGTTACCTACCGGTTGGAGCTACCACCCAACCTCTCTCACGTTCATCCCGTGTTTCACATCTCCATGCTCAGGAAATACATTCCCGATCTTTCTCATGTACTGCAGCCGGATGTGATAGAGCTAAAGGAGAACTTGACATTTGAGGAGCAGCCTGTAGCCATAGTGGACTACCAAGTGAGACAGCTGAGATCCAAACAGATCCCTATGGTTAAGGTTTTGTGGAGGAGTCAGTCAGTGGAAGAGTGCACCTGGGAACGGGACATGCGTAGCAAGTACCCTTATCTGTTCAATGTATAATCATGTGCTTTATTCTGCCTTGTGTAAAATTCGAGGACGAATTTTCTGTAAGGGGGGAATAATGTAACACCCCAAAATTTTAAATTTTATGAGCATTTTTGGTATTTTAATTTTATTTAAATTTTAGGAATTTTTTTGAGATTTTTCGGATTTTAAAAATCGGGTTCGATTTTCCGAAAATATAAACTTTGATGATTTTTAAAAATTAATTTAAAGACCACGTGGCAAAACTAAAAATATATTAGGAGTCTACGTATTTTTCTGAGTTTTCTGAAATTTTTTCGAAATTTTTGGACCTCGTTTTCGGTCTCGAGGCAGAGTAAAAATTCAAAATTTTGTATTCTGAATCGAACCGGCCGAATCAAACCGGACCGGATCGGACCGGTCGAATCGGACCGATCTTCTTCTCTTTTTCTTCCTCCCGCGCGCGACGTTCCCTCTTCCTTCTCTCTCTCTCTTTTCTCTCTCCTCCCTCCCACGGCCAGCTAACTCCCTCGCCACCCCACCGATCGGCCGCCACCTGCCACCCCATTTAGCCGGCCACGCCTAACTACTGAAATCGCGCACGAATCCCTCCTCGCGCGGCGTTTCGGCTTCTCCGGCCAAAATCTGGCCGATTCGGCCACCAATTGGACCGGGTCTTGTGTCTAAAATCATCTACTCGACGAGAGCTTTCCATAGACACCAAGAACGCCGAAATCCATCGAGTGGTTTGTCCTATTTTTGCTCGGGAAGATTTTAGCCCATTTCGACTTTTGGGCTAGATTTCTCGAAAATCGTGAATCCCACGAGAAAACCGAGGGTACCAGCAAGCTCCACTCGTCGAGAGCTTCGCGGCGACATAAATTTCAAATTTTTTCGACACCGTTTTTCGGTGGGTCCCACGAAACTTCGCAGTATTTTTCCGAGCATTTAATAAGCTTAGAAAATTCTGAAAAATTTATGTACTAACCCCCGTGTTATGGGCTTCGTGTAGGTATCCTCGATTCGCGGAAATTGACGGCTGACCTGTCCATAAATTCGCCGCATGCACTGCACGGAAAAGTCTCCGAATTGGACCAAGGTTTTGGCTAGCCCCCCATTGTCAGACGTCCCGAGCGCGTTCCCGAAGTCGGAATTGGCAAAGGTAAACCCGAACCTTACTTTTTCGTAATTTTCTAGTGCTTAAATAGGTTTAAAAATCCATAAAATATTCGTGGTAGCTTAGAAAATTATGATTCTTTTTGCAATAGCTTAATAATATTGCTAAGGACCGCGGGGCAAAGTTTTAGAATTTTTAGAGCTTAATTGGGCAGTTTTTGCAAAAATGGTCAATTATAGGGACTAAATTGAAATTTTACATGTTGTGATGGATGATTGAATTGGTGGGCCCAGGAGGGGCTGTGTGATGTGATTGAGTTGTGGACATATGGATTGTGAATATAGAAGTGTGTTTTGAGCCCTTTTGCAGGTTGGGTAGGTCCTAGGTATAGGGGAGACTCATTGGATTTTCTACACGACTTAGGACGTATTGGTCTTTTCTTTGTTTGTATTGAGTCAAATTTATTAAATGATTGTAATAAAATTGTCGTGAGCCGAGATGCCTTTCTTCCTCCGCCTCACCGCCACAAAGTGATTGTCGTCAAGTCTGTGAGTAAAATATTAATTTTAATTGTAATTTCGATATTATTATATGTTCAGCATGCCCATGCATCACTTATATGCATATAATTATGTAGTAAAACTCTAGGCACGATTTATGTTGCATTGATAACTGTTAAAGTGCCATGAATGTTGTTGCGGTAATTTGGAGCAGTGTGCGTGCGTTGGCGTGCGTGTGATGTGGTGTGGACTATGGATAGGACGGGTAGTCACGGCTTGAGTTCTTCGCTCTGACTCGATCCTACGAGGGGTAGTCACGCTTGAGTTCTTATTTGGGACCCTCGATTTGGTTATTAAGTGGAAGTCCGAGTGAGTTCTTCACTGCACCAGTTGGATTTAAGAGAGTCAGATAGGATCGGCTCCATATATTATGATTGATGCTACAGGGTGCGTGAGTGCTCCAAATTACCTTTTTGATGCTATGATGTGAATTTATTGCTGATGTTGCATTTCATTCCACAGGTTGCATTAGTTTTAGATAGTTATAAAGATTATGGTTAAAATTGATATTTTACTCTCTGAGTCGAACGCTCACTCATGTTCAATATTTTTTTCAGGCTACAGGAGGATTTTATTTTGGTTAACCTGCTTTTCTCCTTCGCAGGTTGTTTATCGATAATTGTGTAATTTTATTTACTCCTAGAATTTCCGCATGTGTTAGAAGTATTTATTTGATTATGGTCTGTAATATTATTATTATGTTGGACCTGTAAACGTATAATGATATGCATGTTTGATGGATTGGATGAGGGAGCTGAGCTCCCATTTATTTTTATGAGGATATGAGTATGTGGAGGGTGAGCTGAGCTCCCCAATTGAGTATTTATTATATTTACAGGTCGGGTGAGTCAAAAACTCCCCGTTGGGAAGTCCATTTTATGGCCGGACTCTGTCCGTTTCTTTTCTCGAATTTGGGCCCAAATGGGCCTTAGAGTTGGGTTAATGAACAATTAGGCTTACTACGGGCCTCGGGGGCTTTAGGCTGGCCCAGGTCCTAGTGGCGGTCCGGCCCATAGGTTGGGTCGTGACATTTTTTTTATTTTTCTAGTAGTTCTTTAATTTAATTCCCGACTTCGAAATTTTCTTTTTCCGATTTTATTTGACAGTTAGGTCAGGAGTCAGCTCTTGGGGTCAATTGACCAAATTGCCCCTCGCCGGTTCAACCCGGTTTGCAAATAATTCAATATTTCTTTCGGATCTCTGACCTAATTATTTGACTGGTTTAACAATTCTTTTTCATGATTTTCTCTTATCCACTGTGTTCGTAATGGTCCTAAGGACCGCGGCATCACATTTTACGGTTCAAAATTTGAGTTTAAATCGACTTCGCAGTCGTTCCCGAGAAGGTCACCCATTGCTGTGACTCTTGGCTCGTTTAACTTCTTATGTTCTGTTTTTCTTATTTATACTTAACTAATTGACAATTACTAATTATTTGTGTTTATGGCTTCTCTAGTCCTCTTAAGTGTGGTTCTAATCCCCTTAATTGTCCGGACTGACACCAATCACCAGAACAGTAACATATACCAGGCTATGCAAATAGGGGTGTTACAGTAATAGAAAAGGTCCATTGATATTTTGTTAGAAATTCTATTCTTAAGTTGTTAAGAATATGAGTGATAGTATCTTTAGGACAAAGTATCATAAATAGGTTCACAATCGAGGATACTTCATAATAAGGACATGACTTATCCAGAAATATTGTATTCATGTTTGTTCCCAAGTTATTTATATGAGATATAAATAAGATGGAATGGTCAGCTCATGCCATATAACAAACATGATAGGCACTTATACATGATAAGTAGGTCGAACCAGTGACACTTATGACAAGCACATGGAGTTTACTCTTGTCAATGTATTATCATAAATCATATCAGTGCATATAGTTTTTAGACCTGAGATAGCATAGTTATCTTGTATATAGGTGGTTTGAGTTTGATACTGCTTTCTTACTTGTACTGTGTATGGGTATATGGGCATGTGTTGGCTCCTACTAGTTATATATAGAGGCAGGTGTTAATCAAGATGGAATCTGTTCCTCTAAGTAAATAGGGATAAAATCCTATGTTCATTTAATTGTTCTTGATGTTTCAAGTTCCTGGCCAGGATAAATAGATTTAATCAGAAAAGGGTTTATGATAAGAAAATCTTTTAATCAAGAACTGGAATTAAAAGAGAACATAATATTCATAGCAAATGAAGTTTGACATAAACCATGACTCCAACTTGAATTGGGATTTTGTAACAGAGAGATTCTAGTGCATGGTAACATATGATTATAAGTTCATTTAAGGTAAACCTTATTACTGATTGGGTGGCCATGGCATGCTATGCTAGGTGTTAACCATGGTCTATGAGGTGTATAAAATGATTTAGAGAAATCATTTATGATAAGAAAGAGTTCTGATGATATTAAGAGTTGATATCATGTCTCATTGCTAATTAGTGATGAGCCTAGTAAGTCACACACATACACAAGTAATTATTAAATTAAATATGATTTAATTAATTAATTAAAGAGTTTAATTGATTAATTAAATAGGTTTGGTTTGCAATTAGATTGCAAAGTCCCTAGCATGGCTTGAAACCAAATCTAGGTTATTGAATGTATAGTATAAGTTAAATTTATATTTGAAGTATTTAAATATGAATTTAATTAATGAGAAATTAATTAATAGAGATTAATTAATGAATTTATATTTGATATAAATTGATTAGAAGAAGAGAAATAATTATTTTTAGTTGAGAACTCAAAATTAAGACACAGGGGTATTTTAGTCATTTCGCAGGATGACATGTGGCACCATGAGATAGTGACACATGGCACTACACATAAGCTTGCCAAATGTCTTTTAAACATGTAAGATGATTAAAATTAAGAGTAAATATAGGTTTGACACTTGGCACAATGTGATTGGGTCAATTAAACCTAGAGCCAATCAAAAGGTAACATGTGGCAAGGGTTTTAAGTGGTGGCCTAGCTATATAAGTGTAAGGATGAAAGAACAAAATACAAAAAGCTGCTACTCCTCTTTGTGCCGCCACCCAAAGTCTCCTCTCCCTTCTCTTCTTCTTCATCTCTCATCAATTCCAAGAGATTAGTAAACAATCTCTTGAATTAAAAATACTAGAAATTATTTCTAGTATCCTGTTTACATCTTTAATCTCTTAAAATGTAAAACTTGATTTTATAATTAATAGAAAAATCTTTAGAAGCTGTTCAAGGGCTGCCATAGGTGATCTTGGTGTGGACAAGCTAGAGGGACAACATCTGGTGTCTGAAAGACACATCCCCAAGGTACCAAACACACTGCAGTGCATCAAGAGGTTAGTGCACTTGTTCTTGATCTAATCTAGGGTTCAAAAATTAATCTGATTAATTCTAAAATCTTAAATGGAAAATACATATCCAAAAACATATTAAAAGAGTTTTAATATGTTGTTTATCATTGAAATCAAATAGATAAAAATAAATCTTGCATGATGCATGTGACCCTAGGTGAAAATTTTTGAATTTAATGGTATAAACTTGTGTTTTTCATGCTTTCGCTCCTTCAATTGGTATTAGAGCCACTATATTTGCCATTTAGATTTTTGATTATATGATTTAATTGTGTGGAATAATCACGAGATGATAGATCCATAGCTGGTTGGATAAAGAAGTGTGGCGGCATGCTTGATCTCACCATCAATGGTGTGCCATCTTTGGGCTTCATGGGTGGCGCAAGGTTTGGTTTTAAATTTTACAATTGTTGTATGATCTAAGGCCTATCCTATGACTAATTAAAGTGTTTAATTAGTAGTTTTAATCACACAATTAAATTTTCATTCAAATCAGAATTTTAAAAAATTGTTTGAATGTGATTCAAATCTGAATTTTAAAAGTTGTTTGAATGTGATTCAAATCTGAATTTTTAAAGTTGTTTGAATCATATTCAAATCTGAAACCATAATCGGGCATAAAGCCATATATAACTGTAACGCTCTCACCGTAGGTAGTCCGTATATTTTACTGTTCCGATGACTAATGTTCCTTTATGACTGTCAAAATTTCTGGAACTACACTTAAACTATAGTGAGGAGGCATAAATTGATGGAATAAATGTTAAGAAAATATAGAAAAAATTTAGAGAAAATAAAATAAAATTTAAGAGAATTTATTAATTGGTATAAAATAATAAAAATAACTCGATAAGCACCATGAAGGGCATTTTGGTTATTTTACTCTCAGAGGTGAATTTTGACCTACATGTCAAATTAAATTTTTGGAGAATTAACATAGATTAAAAACTTTATGAATTGAATTAGAAAAGAAAAGAAGAAGAAAAGAAGAAGAAAAGAAAAGAAAAGAAAATGGCTTAGGAAAACTAAAAAAATTTAAAGTACAAAAATAGAATATATATATAAGGCACATAAGACAAAACCCCACCAACCTTTTCTTCTCCACTTCTTCTCTCTCTCTTTCTCTCCCATGGCCGGTTGGTTGCTCTCATTTTCCACCATTGATGTCAAGCTTTAAAGCTTGATTTCCTCTTCATTTACCCATCAAAACCCATAGCTCACTTCATAAAAAATTTAGCCCACTCCATAAGGAAGCTATTGATAGTAGTAAAAAAGAAGAAAGTTGAAGTTTGGGAAGCTCAAGTAAGGTTAGTGCACTTATCCATCTCTTTCTCTTCATTAAACATGAAAAGCATGTTTAGCCAAGTATAAACTTCATGAAAATAAAAAGAAAATCTTGAGAAAAGAATCCCTTGATTTTCTGCAGCCCTAAATTGATGATTTTGATAGTTTTAATTTAGTTAAGGAAGTGAATTAACAAAGTATTATATGTTGGAATTGATTTGCATAGACATATATGTAATTGAAACTTTAAAACTAGGGTTTGTGTACATGATTTGAGGATTGTTGTGTAATTGTTGAGATTGACTTGGTTGAGACTATTTGTTGCCAAATTGAAGTGTTATGTATGCAAATTGAAGTAAGAAAGATGGAGGAGATTGAATTTTGGGAGTGTCATTTTTCTACAAGTTGGGACTCAATGAGTCTAGTGTGTTTGTCAAACCATAACTGAAAATGTGTGACTCCAATTGATATGAGGCCAATTGGAGGTGAAATTAGACTCAAAATAGCCCAATTTTCATGTGGAGACCATGCTCAAATTTTGTCAAAAACTTGACCTAAACACTGCCTAAATCCGGATGACGCTGCACAAAACCCAGAAAATAACCGAATGAACAGTACATATTCATTTGGACATCCCTCTATACTAGTCCAAATGACCTGAATTTGATATCATTGGAAAGCTTAGATATAGGGCTACAATTTTTATGAAGACCACTGAACCCAGAAATGACAATTACCAAACCAAATTGCTAGCCCAAATGGGGTCACAAAATTGCCCAGAATTAGGTTGTCCAGAAACTGCAGGACATAAATGCACCCTACTAGTTTTGGCAAAATGGCCATAACTTGGTCTACAAGAACTCAAATGTAATGAAACCAGTGGTAAAATGTCCATAAGACATAGACCTACAAAATAGTTATTTTGACCAAAACCCAGAAATCAAGAGAACTAGGTTAAATAGTTAGAACAAGTCACTGCATCAAAATCTAGAATATGACAAAACTTCACTTGACCCTAGAATAGTCTTTTAGTCATAACTCCTACTAAAAAAATCTAATTGGGATGAGCCATACCTTTCTAGAAATCTGAGAAAAAGGGCTACAACTTTGTTTTAGTAACCTTCCTCAAATTATGAATTTAAGAACCTCAAAAAGTGACCTGAAATCACTGACCTGAACTGATCACCTATTGGAACAGGGTACATGAGCCCAGGTCAGTTAATTGGCCATAAATGATTCCACAAAACTTGAAAAATTGTGATACAAATTTCTCAATGATCATAAGACATAGGACAACAATTTCTATGAAGATCATGATGCCTAAAAGTAACTACAACACGTTCCATTAATTAGGCAAATTTAAAGTCTAAAAGCTGCCTAGTTAAGGAACTAGAATATGGAAATGAGTCAGTCATGGTTATCAGACCACAAATTGAGTTATAAAAATCAAATTGACATGATTCAAAAGAGAAAATAAAGATAAGACATAGAGAAACAACTTCCATTGAAGGAAGTGTGGCCAAATAGTGGCTACAAACTAATTATATGGATAGATAAAGCTAAGACACAAAAACTGAAACTAAAGAAGGGTCCATGAGATAAATTATCTTATGGTAGGGAATTTAACCCTAACAAGCTATTAAACATTAACCACATGAAAGAGGTATGTGGGACCTATTTTCCCACTATAAAGTGATATGAACATTCAAATAAATATGTAATAATGTGTAATTGCCCATAGTATACCTAGACTTATTTATTTAGTTTGGATCGATTGTTATACCAATTAGGGACTACAGATAGCAGTACTGCCTACCGAGGAAATTATGAACTGACAATATATGTCTGGTATGATTGTTCTACAGGCTATATGCCTACTTATTGGCCATTGTGCCAAAATTTATTTCGGCTTTATAAGCCTGATAGCTGGCCTTGTGCCTGACAGATGTATACAGGGTAGACATATGGCTATCTAACCTATATACTCCCGTGTATCCAGTTTTTATAGTCTATTATAGGTTTCTTCGGCACTGATAATAATTAATTAAGACTGAATATACAATATGTGAACAGAAAAGATCTCGATAACTTAAATTGTTTCCAAAGTGAAATTAAAATGTAAAATACCTAGAAATTATGAAAATTGCCATATATAGAATTATTATTTAAATTGTTTAGTTATTGTTGTAACATCCTCATTTTCATAGTCCGTATGTCCTACTGTTTCGACGGCTAATGTCTGCCTCGGAATGTCGGAGTGTCTGAAACTACACTTAATTGATAGTGAGGAAGCATAAAATAATGAAATATGTAATGAGAGAAATTAAGGAAAAATAAAAGAGATAAAATGTGAATAAGTTAAATGAGCTAAACCCGTAGCGATGGGTGACCGCACCGGGAAGTTACGGCGAGGACTGTTGACTTGCCTTGGACCGCAGGAAACTCGGGAAAATATTTTTGGAACCTAATTAAAGGTCTACTGAGGTGAAATTGACATTGGAAATGTCAAAGAAAAATTAATAAGTTAGTATAAACGAAAAACAAAAATTAAAGAAATCGGCGGTACAAGGAGTAAATCGGTGTTACCGAAAAAGTCTGAATTTGACCTGAAGAGGGGCATTTTGGTCAATTGACACTTAGAGTTGACTTTTGACCTCAATTTCCATTAAAAATAAGTGGTATTATACTTTGAAAATGTCATGAAAAATAAGAAATGAGTACATAATATAAATAGTGGAAGAATTGTGGCATAAGTGCAAATTAGGGACTTTAATTAATTAATTCATTAAACTATCTTAGTGCTCCACTAACTAAGTATTAAGGGACCTATATAAAGCCATTAGGATAGAAAATAAACTCATCTTCAACCTCCTCTCAAACCAGCCGAACCACTCCACTATTGAAACTCCATAGCCAAAGCTTGAACAAAACTCCATGCACCTTAATTCAAGCCATGTTTCTTCAAACTCTTTTCACTAAAGTTGGTCTACACACCATGGGCAATATATAGACAGCAAAAAAGAGAGGAAATTCCATGGATTTGTGAAGCTTAAGTTGAGGTTAGTGCTTAATCTTCCCATTTTCCTTCATTAATCCTTGTGTTGAGCTTTGGGTAAGTTGAATTGCTAAGAAAAATTGAGGAAAGGATTGAGTATTGGTGAACCTTAGTTTTGGCAGCCATAAAAATGCATGGTTATAACTTATTCTTATATTTAATGGATGGGAATTAAGGTTGATTAACTCAAATGGAAGTTGTGGTAAGTTAATATCCAAGTATGTGCATATTAGTGCTTAAATTAAGGATTTGAAATGGGGCCTTGATGCTTTAGCAAACTGCCATGTTTGGCAGATTATAATATCATGAATTTGTGTGTGTGAATATGAAGTTTATTAATGAAATATGATGGTGTTGAATTGTGGGCAGTTTATATAATTGCCATGGAAGTGTATGTATAAAATAAGTGTTGATGTACATTGAATTTGGGTGGATGTAAATGTTGAATTTTAATGGTGTATTGTGTACATTAAGCACTTGAGTGTTTGCCCAAAATGCTTGCTAGAATTGTGTACAATATATATAGAAGTTCCATGATTAAATGTTGAAGTATTGAGAGGAGGAGGATTGTCAAAATTGGAAGTGTGATGTTTAAATGCAAGTTGTGTATGTTAGCTGCACCTAAATTATGTCATAAGTGCAAAATTGTGAACCCAATTGGTATGAGGCCAATGGGGGGGATGAAACTAGACACCAAATAGGCCAACTTTCATGTATAAATATTGCCAAAATTCTGCCTAGAAACTGACCTTAAAAATGACCAAATGCGGAATGGCAACCTTGCAAACCCAAATTTTTGACCATATGAACAGTAGTCATTGGGATGACTATAACTCACTCAAAACAGGTCCAATTGACCTGAAATTTTTACCATGGATAGCTTTGACATAGAGCTACAATTATTATGAAGATACCAAAGCCTAGAAATGGCCAAAACCAAGTCAAATAGCTTGCACAAGTTTGGGTACCAAAACTGCTAGAACTAAAAGTGACCTAAAATTGACCAAATTTTGCACTAAAGGTGCAATCTGTCCAGCTTTAGTAAATTGACCATATCTTGGTCTATACAACTCAAAATGATCTGAAATTTTGCCTAGAGTGTAATAAGACATAGAGCTACAATTCTTATGAAGACACCAAAGCTTAGAAATGGCCAGAACCAAGTCAAATAGCTTGCACAAGTTCGGGTACCAAAACTGCCAAAACTAAAAGTGACCTAAAATTGACCAAATTTTACACTAAAGGTGCAATCTGTCTAGCTTTAGTAAATTGACCATATCTTGGTCTATATAACTTAGAATGACTTGAAATTTTTCCCAGAGTGCAATAAGACATAGAGCTACAATTCTTATGAAGACACCAAAGCCTAGAAATGGCCAGAACCAAGTTAAATAGCTTACATAAGTTTAGGTACCAAAACTGCCAGAACTAAAAGTGACCTAAAATTGACCAAATTTTGCACTAAAGGTGCAATCTGTCCAGCTTTAGTAAATTGACTATATCTTGGTCTATACAACTCAGAATGACCTGAAATTTTTCCCAGAGTCCAATAAGACATAGAGCTACAATTTTTCTTCTTTGACCAGAAGCTAAAAACCAAGAGAAATAGAACTTTAAGCTAGACCAATCTAGCACACAAAAATTGAGAATTTAACAATTATATAAAATGATGCTTAAAGTAATTTGGCAATGAATGCCAACTTGCGAAAAGGGTAAATTGCATTGTATTGACAGTATATTGAATTCTAAATTGTGACATGTTGATACTGGAATTAACTTATCCATGATATCTAAAAAGGTCAATATTTTCATTGACCAGTGAATTGTATAATGACCAATAAACCCTAAAAATAAAGAAATAAATATTTAATCTTGTAATATGCCCTAGTTTGCCTAGTTGACTAGTTTGGATAGGTTGGTATGCCAATAGAATTCTGATAGCTGTTATGTAAATGGCTTCATGCCATACCGTGTTTTTATGGCTTATTATGCCGCACTGTGACGTTAATAGTCTATGGCTATACGTATTGTGTTATTATACTTGGCTTATTGCCAGATTTATTATATGTCTTTTTAGCCACACTATTTGCACACCGGGAGACATTTTGTGACCGATGGTGTGACGGTCCGAGGTACTAGGTACCCAGTGCTAGTATATCCATTTATCCAGTCTGGTCAGTGTATAGGCTACACGGGTAGTCAATTAAAATATTATTCAATTCAGACAGTTAAGTTAAGTATACAAAAATTTCAGTACAATTAAATTAAGCATTGAATGAAATGAGTAAAAGAGATTAGCAATAGAAACATAACAAAAATACAATTTGCAGAACCATAGAGACTTAAAATACAATATAGTTAGAATAATTAATTCTTGGATATCCAAATTATAATTTATTTCTTTCTTTGTTTGTATATATTATTTACTGTTATACTATTGCAGCACTAAGCAAAAATGCTTAGCGCGATGGAATTGCTTCCTCGTGCAGGTACTGAAGGTAAAACCAGTAGACTGTCGACTGAGATTTTTGGAGTCCAGATCTGCAGAAGTGTCAGAAGAATTGAAGGTTGTCACCTCCTCAGCAATGCATGTAGATAGGGCTCATTTTAAGCATGTTTTATAATCTGTACATTATAATTACTACTATTATTGTAATGTGAATTAGTAATTGTAATTTCATTTGTCTATCCTGTACTTGATAAATTTATGTACTTAATTGGCAAATTTGTATAAGTTAATGAAATATAAGAATTCTAATATTTAAATTGATTATCTAATCATAATGATTTTGAATGAGATTGAGTTTGAGAAATTTTGAGACTGAATCTGAATTTGAGAAACTGTTGAGAATGCTTTGAGATAATCTGAGTTATGAATTTGAGTATATATTAAAATTATTTTTGGTAGGTTCAGAAGAATTGTTAGTCCAAATTATAGCCAGCACTCTACCGGATTGTTGTTAAAATGTTTGAAATTTCTAAATTAGTTATATGATAAAAGTAAAAATAGCCTAAACCTTAGATAAAGTTTTTGAACAAATAAATCAAGAACTATAATGAAATCAGATAACATTAGGTGTTCCAGCACTCCGTGTGACACGCCTTGCTCGGCTACACTGTAGATGGGTGAGGGGTGTTACAATTGTTATTATGAATTATACACCACTAAGCGTTATGCTTAGCACGTTGGTTTTCACGCAGGTGTTGGAGATCAGCAGCCGCCATAGTAGCCGCCACAGTAGTGTTCAGACAGAGCTCCGACCAGATCTGCCACCGTCTAGAGTCATATTACTAGTCTTTTGTATTTTGGTAGGGCCCATGTATAAACTAGTATTTTGGTTCATCATGTCTAATCATGATGTAATTACTAGTTTATGTTGTATTTCATTTTGGACTTGTAATTAAACTTTGAGATTGTAATGAATACTTGTAATTTATTATCTATGAATTTCCATATGAATGAAATAGATGATACTTTATTTTGAGATCTCATAAATAGTTGTGAATGATATAATAAAAGAAAATATGATATAGAAATGTGTGAAATGAATATGAACATGTTAACAGGTGATTAGTGGAACCCGCCAGATCCTAATAAAACAGGGGAGGCTCTGTCCGGGTCTCCATAGAAATAAGTTATATAAAAAAAAAATTTCTACACATGGATTACCATGGTACTGCAGGGAGAGCATAGCAGGCCTTCCTGGAACAGATGACTCAGCTGCTCCATCAGGTCACCGGAGCCATCCCGCAGCCACCTCTACCTCCATAGCCACAGCCATAGCCCTCACCACCTATACAACCACCACTGCCCCCACAACCACAACCTGTACACGGATCCCTACTAGAGAAACTACGGAAGTATGGGGCAGTTGACTTCAGGGGTAAGAAGGAGGATGATCCAACCGTAGCAGAGTATTGGTTAGAGAGGACAGAGAGGACATTGTAGCAGTTGCACTGTACCCCAAAGCAGCAGTTGGAGTGTGCTCTATCATTGCTACAGGAGATGCTTATAGATGGTGGGTGACAGTATCGAGAGTGGTACAACCTACACAGATCACTTGGGAGTTCTTTCTGACTGAATTCAGAAAGAAATACATCAGTTATGTGTACTTAAAGGCCAGAAGGAGAGAATTCCTAGCACTGAGATAGAGGCAGTTTACAGTCTCCAAATATGAGCAAGAATTCATGAGACTTAGTGGATATGCATTGGAGTTGATGCCCACAGAAACTGATAAGTGCAGAAGGTTTGAGGACGAACTGAATGACAACATCAGATTGATAGTGACTTCACAGATTTCTCCCAGTTGATAGCATTAGCCCTTGATGTGGAGAGGGCAAGAAATGAAGAGCAATCCAGAAAGAATAGGCAATGTAAGATGGGTTCTGGATCTGGTCAGTCTAGTTTAGCAAACACGGGTAGTAAGAGGCCTAAGGAGTCTCAGGGTCAGACTCAGGGTTGAGGTAAGAAGCAGAAATCTCGATTTGCCCCAAAGAGAGGAGGAGGACAGTCTGGTGCATTGGTGGGTAGTTCTCCGGGTTCAGCTACACGGGAATCAACCCCACCTCTAGCTTGTACACATTGTGGCAGACCTCACAAAGGAGAGTGTAGATTATTGATGGGTGGATGTTTCAGATGTTGGTCTACAGATCACTTCCTGAAGGATTGTCCACAGAGGAATACTAGTGTTCCCACTGCTCCACCTCAGATGGAGAGGTCTGCCCCAGCAGCACAGAGGGGTAGAAGACCTGCGAGGCCTGATACAGCTTGTACATCATAGAGGCCTACTGCAGAGACAGTTCAGAGGTAGGAGACTAGGGTAGCACCTCGTGCTTATGCTATGAGAGCTCGAGATGAGCCAGAGCTAGCTGATGTCATTAGAGGTACAATTTCTCTTTATGACTTATTAGTATGTGCATTGATTGATTCGGGTTCACACATTCATATGTGTGTATCACACCACCAGTTGATAGAGGGGTATAAGTAGAGGAGCTAGAGGAGGACATACAGGTCACAAACCCTTTAGGCCATAGTGTCATGGTGAAAAAAGTCTACAAGGGTTGTCCTCTGAGGATACAGGGTTATGAGTTTCCAGCTGACTTGATTGAACTACCATTCCATGAGTTTGATGTGATATTGGGAATGGACTGGTTATCACGTCATTAGGCGATGGTAGATTATCGGCTAAAGAGGATGTCACTACAAACAGCAGAAGGGGATGAGATTACAGTTGTGGATGAAGGAACGGGTTGTCTTTCTACTATCATATCAGCCATAGTAGCTAGAAGAATGATAAGAAAGTGCTGTGAGGCTTTCTTAGCACATGTGGTTGACACTAGGAAGACTAGCTCAAGGATGCAGGAGATCCCCACAGTATGTGAATTTTCGGATGTGTTTTCGGAAGAGTTGTCGGGTTTGCCACTTGATAAAGAAGTGGAGTTTGCTATAGAGGTTATGCCGAGTATTGCACCGATGTTCATTGCTCCATATAGGATGGTACTCACTAAACTGAGAGAGTTGAAAGTTTAGTTACAGGAGCTACTAAACAAGGGTTTCATACGCCCTAGTATGTCACACTGGAGAGCACCAGTGCTATTTGTGAAGAAGAAGGATGGCACCCTTTGGCTATGTATAGACTACAGACAGCTGAATAGGGTGACTATGAAAAACAAATACACTTTACCTAGGGTAGATGACTTATTTGATCAGTTGAGGGGAGCTGGAGTATTCTCTAAGATAGATCTCAGATCCAGCTATCACTAGTTGTGAGTGAAGGAGACAGATGTTCCTAAGACTGCTTCCAGGACTCGGTATGGACACTATGAGTTTCTAGTGATGCCATTTGAGCTGACAAATGCACCAGTAGCTTTTATGGACCTAATGAACTGCATCTTTCATCCCTACTTGGATCAGTTTGTTGTGGTCTTTATAGATGATATCTTGGTGTATTCTAAGAACTGGGAGGAGCATGATGAACACCTGAGAGTAGTACTACATACACAGCGAGAAAAGCGGTTGTATGCCAAGTTGTCCAAGTGTGACTTCTAGTTGGATGAGATATCCTTCCTTGGATACATTGTGTCAGCAGATGGGATCAGGGTGGACCCAAAGAAGATTGAAGCAATTGTTGAATGGAAGCCTCCCAGAAATGTAACAGAGGTCAGAAGTTTTTTGGGGTTAGCAGAATACTACAGGAGATTTGTGAAGGGATTCTCCCTTATAGGAGCCCCACTGACTAAAATGCTACACAAGAATGCAAAGTTTGACTAGAATGATAAATTTCAAACCAACTTTGAGAAGCTAAAGGCTATGCTTATAGAAGCTCCAATTTTGACACAGCCAGAGTCAGAGAAAGACTATGTGATCTACAGTGATGCCTCTCACAATGGGCTTGGGTGTGTTCTGATGCAGGAAGGGAAAGTAGTTGCCTATGCTTCTAGACAGCTAAGGCCACATGAAAAGAACTGCCCAACTTATGATCTGGAATTGGCGATAATAATATTTGCATTGAAGATATGGAGGCATTACCTATATGGTGAGAAATGCTACATTTATACGGATCACAAGAGTCTAAAGTATTTGCCAACTCAGAAGGAACTCAATCTGAGACAGAGGAGATAGATTGAATTCCTTAAAGATTATGACTGTGTGATCGACTATCACCCGGGAAAGGCAAATGTGGTAGCTGACACACTGAGTAGGAAGTCCATGATGGCTTTGAGAGCACTGAATGCTTGGTTGTCTTTAGCACGGGATGGGGAAATTTTGGCTGAGTTGCTTGTAAAGCCAGGCTTGCTACAGCAAATACAAGAAGCACAGCAAAGGGATGAAAAGTCACTAACTGTTATGAGCAGAACTCAAGAGGGGAAGGAAACTGACTATGATTTGAAAGGAGATGGGTGCTTGTATTATAAAGGCAGAATCTGTGTACCAGGAGATGAGGAACTGAAGAAGAATATCTTGAAAGAGGCGCACAGTAGCTTCCATACTATGCACCAAGGAAGTACCAAGATGTACCAAGACTTGAAATGTGACACCCCTCACCCGTCTACAGTGTAGCCGAGCAAGACATGTCACACTCGGTGCTGGGGCACCTTATCTTATCTTACTTTAATTATTTAATAATTTATTCTTGTTATATTTTAATATCAATTATTTTTCTATGGAGAAACCAGCAGAGTTTCCCCAATTTTATTTCCAGTTGGCGTATTTCACTATTCACCTACTTGAAATTTTCAATAATATTTTACAATAAAATCTCATCCATTATTCTCATAATCATCTTATATTTCAAATATCATCCATGTATTTCAATTTCATATTTATTTCCATGCATTTCCATTCATGCACAATTTATATATAGAAATTCTCAAGTTTTGTTAATTTACAAGACTACAGACTGATTACATAAATTCATAATTTACATAACCTACAAATTAATTACAATTCTATAATCTATATTTCAACATATAATTCATAATTTACATTATAATTAATAACTAATTATAATGTACAAAATACATAATATGATCTATATGGGCCCTATCTACATGCATTGCTGAGGAGGTGACAACCTTGAATACTTCAAACACTTCTACAGATCTGGACTCCAAAAATTCCAGTCAATTGTCCACTGGATTTTAACTTCAGTACCTACACGAAGGAAACAAATCCATCGTGCTAAGCATTGCTGCTTACTAGTGCGATAATATAACAATGAAAATAATATATACAAATAAACAAAGAAATAAATTATACTTTGGATACTCTGAAATTTAATCTAATTTAATATAATACTTCTAGTATCAACTATCTTTCGTTCTAATTTATTTCTCTTAAGAAGCAATTTATTCCCAAAGTCACAGTAGTAATATACAATCCCCGAAAATTCTAAGAATATTATTATTCTTAACTTTATATTATTATATAAAAAAATATATATTTGTAATGCTTATTTAAGTTATATCTCTATTGCAAATATTTTTATTATTTCATTCAATACTTTCTAGGTTATCGCAAATTATTTCATAATAATTAAAATTCTTAGCTTATTTCATAATAAATAAATCTTAATATCGGTTCAGTTCATTTCAATTCTTTCTACTAAATAACTATTTTAATTTATTTTAGGTCTTCTTACTCATTTATTTAATTTCTAATATTTTTAATTACTAATATTCTTAACTTATTTAAATAAATTTTATTGCCCAAGTAACCTATGACAGGCTAACTAAACTGGATACGCGGGTCGTTGGCATTGGACACCGCAGTGTTTTGGGCCGTCATACCATGGGACGTGTAAGCTCAGTGTCACACCCTACCCTGTCGTAAGATGTAACATGATCCCGTAGTACATCTAATGAATTACCGTACTTCGCCTACTGGTAACCCATTAAATATGCTACAAGGGATTTTAAAACCATTTTCTTACATTTTGGAAGTGGAGAGCATTTTGGTAGGAATTAAAACATTTAATTGAAGGAAAAAAACTAGTTAAGATTTTTGTCCCATTTTATTTTTCCGTAAATTTTATAAAAATTTTGGTAGAGTGCCGTCTGTATTTGGGAAAAACAGTTCTTTAAAACCTGTGAAAAACACTTTCAAATAATTAATTTTAACCCCATTTACAACCTCCAAACTTCAAATCAACAGCAATAGCAATACTTCAATTCAAAATCCAAATTTCAAATCAAGAATTGATATCTCAAAACATTTCATAAACTCATGTACATTGCATTTTAAATATTTAATTTACATTCATAAGTTAATTTACAGATGTAAAATCTCAAAAATAATATTATTATATATTGACTGTACAACTGCTCAATCTACCTTAATACATATGATACTAAACCATTTAGATCAAAATAATTACAAAGGTATTAACAAATACCAGTACAAAAATTCTTCAACTGTGCTCCTCTCTGACTGTAATAGCTCACTCTGCTGCTATGTCCTTTTCTCTATCTACGACAGCAAAGAAAGCTATCGCTGAGTATAAAAATACTTAGTGGTGCACAATAAAATACAAAATGCGTAATATAAAATATTTATGAATAATTCATAATTCAAAAATCTCACAATCACATTTCACAATTTTTCAAATCACAGTTATAGCAAATCATAATTTTCAAAGCTTAATATAACACAAATTTAATAAAAAAATTTAATAATCATAGTGTTGCCAATCAATAACACAACTTAGGCCATGACACAAAATTTCCAAACATGCCGTGTTGTACACCACGACAAGGCAAACTCACCACACTAATCGAAATCAATGAGAGAGGTGGCTAGCTAGCTAATGAGTACTCATCCAAACTCACCTCTCAAATTGGGAAGCCAGAGAGGGAGGAAAGTGATCAAATATCAAACTCAACCCCACAAGTGGAGGAGGAACATATTAATATTGCCATGCCAAGTGTGAATAAAAAATAATTTAAATCAAGTTATTCAAATATTTTATGCAAAACACAATCAATTTTTAAAGTCAAAATTCCATTCACAAAGTGGCAACACAGTAGTTTTCAAAATCCATAATTAACACAATAATTTTACAATGCATAACTAAACAAATTTTCTATGAGAAAACGATAAATTAAGGTTTATTGTGTACAAACCTGATGTGAGTCGCCTCTAGGCCTTCACTCAGTTTGCCCTATCCTTTTCCAGGTCTTTTTCAACTGAAACACGTAATTTATAGTGTTTCAGTATCTTATCTCATAATAAATCTAATAATTAATTTATATATGTTCAATTCTAGCTCCAATATGCTTAAACTTACATTCTTGAAAATTTTCATGTTGAGGTTACTATTCATGGTACTATTCAAGTCAAAATATTGACTTTCTTATGCTTAATAGGTATGAAAAATCCAATTATATCCACATATCACATTTTGGTTACCTAACTTGTTAGTTTTGGTCATTTTCTCAAAACTTAAGTCTTTTAGGCAAATTTGCACATTTTCAATTTTGGTATTCTATGTTGCACTATTTCATTGGTCATGTTGCTGTTAGAATTTGGCTACGTTTTCTTCATAGAAATTGTTCCTTATTGTTTTAAATTTATTCTCCTTTTTGAATCACTCAATTTGGAGTTTTGTAGCTCAAATTATAGCTATTTAAATCATGGTTGCCGGATTAGCCTAACCCAGATTTTCTGGGCAAATTCTGAGTTCTAGCAGTTTTAGGTCACCAACTTTGGGTGACTAAATGACTTGGTTAAGGGAATAATTTGGGTTTGTGTTCTTTATGAAAGTTTTAGGTCTATATCTCAGCTTTCCACTGGTAAAATTTCAGGTCATTAAACCTGCCTAGCCCAAGATATGGCCAAATGAACAAAAACTGTTAATTTGGTCATTTTTGTACAGGTCAGAACACCCATTTTTGGATTTGGTCAATTTGTTCACTATGCTATGGTCACTTTTTGGGCATGATTCCTTGATGAAAAATGTGCCATTTTGTGTCTAATTTTATTCCCAATTGGCCTCACACCAATTGGGTTGGTAAATTTTTAATTTTGGTCCCTGAAAGGGACCTTGGTCCTACTGCCTGCAGAATGCCCGTAACCAATCCAAATTTCCACTTGATTCCCACACTTTCAACATACCAAAATTGGTCACATATGACCATTTTTCAGCTCAAACAAGGTCAAACACACTATTTGACCAATTCTCCAAATTTTGTCTCTCAAGCCCTAGGTCCAAAACCCTAACTCACTAATTTTGTTACATTTTATGTATTCATAGTATATAAACATAATCACTCAACTCATTCAAGCTCCCATTCACCTTTAATTCTACTAAAACGCCATAAACCCCACTATTCCCATGGCTGCCAAATTTCCCATAAGTCCATATATGAATAAATTTTCAAGTTTCTTTACATAATTTCATCAATTTCAATTTATTTCATGCGTCTAACTCATAAAAATAGAAAGAATTTGAAGGAAAATCACTAACCTTTACTTTGAATTCCAAATCTTCAAATCTCTCCACTTTCCTTTATAATTCCTTCTTCAATCTTCTTTTCTAGGTCTACTTAAGAGTTTTTGGTGGAGAAATTAAAATAATTTTGAGTTAGTTTTAGGGTTTCAAAAGCTCAAAGAGAGCTTTAATGGAAGAAAGGAAAAGAAAAATGAGAGAGAGGAGTGAGGATGAAGAAGGGACGGCAAAGTGAAATGGAAGATGACAAAAATTTTTCTTTTTAATTTTAATTAGTTACTTTATAAGAAATTATCCAAATTTTTCAAATTCAAAATTATAGTTTTATTCGGTCATGCATTCTATCATGCATGATCATGTCATCAATTGTTTTAACTTTCATTTTTTTTCTTTTCTTTTATGCATTTTTAATCTAACTTAATCCACAATTATCCAATGAAAATTTCAAATTTTTAGTTATTAAATTTATTGCATCATGCATGATGTCATGCATTATGTAATAAACCTTTTCACTTTTTTTAACTTTTTCTTTTCCCCTCCTTTTTTTTTCTTTTTCATTTATTTTTCTTTGGTTCTTTTAATTTAATTCTTGATTCCAAAATTTTTTTTTCTCCAATTTTCTTTGACAGTTAGGTCAGGAGTTAGCTCCAGGGGTCAATTGACCAAATTGCCCCTCGCCGGTTCAATCCGGTTTGCAAATAATTCAATATTTCTTTCGGATCCCTAACCTAATTATTTAACCAGCTTAACAATTCTTTTTTGTGATTTTTTCTTTTTCACTGCATTCGAAATAGTCCTAAGGACTGTGGCGTCTCATTTTACGGTTCGAAATTTGAGTTTAAATCGACCTCGCAGTCCTTCCCGAGAAGGTCACCCATCGCTGTGACTCTCAGCTCACTTAACTTTTTATGTTCTATTTTTTCTTATTTACACTTAACTATTTGGCAATTATTAATTATTTGTGTTTAAGGCTTTTCTAGGTGTCTTAAACATAGTTCTAATCCTCGTAATTGTCCAGACCGACACCAATCTCCGGAACAGTGAAATATATCAGACTATGCAAATAGGGGTGTTACACTCAGTACGTCAACCACGTATGCACTCAGTATGGCTAAAAAGCCATGATAACATATTAGTATAGCTAAAAGCTATGATAACAAGTAATGGGGCATAAAAGCCATGAGTGCGGGCATAAAGCTATGAATACAGGTATAAAGCCTTACGCAGTACTACTGAAATAATATCCTATTGGCATGCCAATCTATCTAATCTGACACACGTGTCTAGGCAGTACATGGGCACATAGGTACCATTAAGTGTTATTATGTTTTATTATTTTAGTATTTCATTATAAGCTCCAACAATAATTTATAATATTTCAATTCTATTCCTAGCTGAAGTATAAATTTCTAAAATACAATTCTACATAATTTATACATTTATTATAATTTATACATTCATTTGATCATTTATATGATCACAATTCATATCAATTATCCTTATATACTATTGTACTCAAAGTACTTTTCTTTTCTACAGTAATGAGAACTAATGTCTCATTCATACATTAACATGATCCATTTATTCATTACACCATTTATATAACTTATCATTTGCAATTTAAGTTTTGGTCCTTTGCTTTAATATTATTGAGGTTACTATTCACTTGACCATTTCCCTTTAAGGTTGACTTTTTAATTTATAATAGATTTATTAAACCTAAGTTCACTAAGATATCACATTTTCATTTTATTTTTATTAGCATTGATTGCCAAACTCAATTCCTAGCCTCCTAGGTTTTATTTCAAATTTTCAGAATTTGAGGTCTAAATTCACTGTTCCATTGAACCTAGATACAGTAAAAATTTGATAAAACTTTCTTCATGAAAGTTGTTCCTTTATGTGTCTTCTTTAATTCTCTTTTTGAATCACTCCATTTGGAGTTTTTTTAACTCAAGTTATGCCCATTTTACCATAACTGGCCGGATTAACTTGTACCCACAATTCTAGGCAAAACTAGTTCTACAAGATTTGGTGTCCTAATTTTTGTGGACAATTCCATTGGGTTAAGTCCAGAATTGGAGTTTGTGTTCTACATGAAAGTTGTTCTAAATTGTCTAAGCTTTCCATTGATATAAAATTCAGGTCAATTGGATATTTCTACACTGAGTTGTGGCCAAGGTCACCTTTACTAGGTCCAGAATTGGTTACTCGGATTTGGTTAATTTTTAGGGTATTCTAAGTTTGTTTTCTGGGCAAGGTTTCTTCATCAAAGTTGTGCCATTATGTGTCTAGTTTCATGTCCAATTGACCTTGCACCAATTGAACCTACACCACTCAAGTTATAGCTACCCAAATCTGCTGGACTCACATCTAGCCTTGCAGGTCACCTAAGGCAGCATACCTAATCACAATTCCATGAGCATAAATCACTTCAATTCCTCATTAAATATAGCCAAATGGTCACTAATTGACCATTAGGACTTCCATTTACCAAAAAATGAGAAAAACCCTAAGTTTGCCCTAAACCCTAACCTCAACAATCCTCAATTACATCAAACACACATCAATCAAAATTTAACTTAAACATACTCATCAAAAACCATTTCTAAGTAAATTTAATTCAACGAATTCAACAAATTTCAACTCTCTCCCATGGCTACCAAAACTTTATCTTTCAATTTCATAAAAATTTAACTTAATTCACTACACTAACAAGGATTAAAGAAGGAAAATAACTTTATTATAGCACTAACCTTTTGTTACCAATTTTCTTCTCACTAAATCTTCAATCTCCTTGCTCCCTTTTGCTTTTAATCACACTAGTTAGGTTAGATATCAAGTTTTTGTGTTTGGAGGTAGGAAAAATATGGAAGAAATGGATGGGAATTGAAGCTTTTAAAATAAAAAATGGTGGAAAGAAAATGGGACTCATGGTTCGGCCAACTAGTGGGAATGAGGAAGAAGACCACTTTTTCTTCCTTTATTTGATTTTTTTTTATCTCTTATAATGGATTTGTTTAATAGTGATTGGTGGGAGAGGTTTTAATGACATCATCCCATGTCATAAATCTAATTAAATTCTATTTTCTTTTCTTCTTTTTCCTTTCTTCTTTCTACTCATTTTTTTATTAAATTTTTAGCAATATTTTTTTTATATTTTATGTCATATAATTTATTTACTTAATTGGATAAGTTGGTCAAAAATCCTCTCTGAAGGTGAAGTGACCAAATTGCCCTTCGTTTGGCTTAAGGAGCCAAAACTGTCTGTACCGATCTTAAAAATTCTCCTAACCTTTTCTTAGCATTCTAATGCTACCTAGGCCACCGTAACTCTTCTCTAGCATCCCAGAAATTATTTCACAGGGTTTTCCTCTGGTCTAGGGCTACTAGCTATTTTTACAGCAACTTCCTATTGGGTCACCCATCGTCGGGGCACCGGCTCATTTAACTTTGTTATATTTCATTTCTAAAATTTTTTCTAAATTTTCCTTACCATTTTTATGGGCTATTTATGACTCCTCACTCTAGTTTACATATAGTTCCAGACATTCCGACTGTCCGGACAGACATTGGTCACCGGAATAGTAGAATGTACGGACTATCTAAAGTGAGGGCGTTACATGAAAACACATTATTGGTGGCCTGGAATGAAGAAAGTGATTGGTGATTTTGTGACCAGATGTTTGATATGCCATCAAGGCTGAGCATCAGGTTCCATCAGGGTTGTTACAACCTATATCCATACCAGAGTGGAAATGGGACTGCATCACCATGGATTTTGTGACTGGGCTACCATTGACACAGAGGAAGCATGATACTATATGGGTGATTCAAGTATTGGAGGATATATTAAGAAGCTGCATCATTGATTTTGAAGGAAGTTGGGAGAAGTATATTCCTTTGGTAGAGTTTGCTTACAACAACAGCTATCAAGCCAGCATAAAAATGGCTCCATATGAAGCATTGTATGGGAGGAGATGCAGGACTCCCTTATGCTGGACAGAAATGGGTGAAGAAAAAGTAGTGGGCCCAGATTTAGTGAGATAGACTGAGGAAAAAGTGAAACTCATCAGAGACAGTTTAAAAGTCTCCTCAGACAGACATAAGTCATATGCCGACCTGAGGAGAAAGGATATAGAGCATGAGGTTGGTGATAAGGTGTTTCTAAAGGTATCACCTTGGAAGAAAGTGCTGAGATTTGGTAAGAAGGGTAAGTTAAGCCCTAGGTTTATTGGTCCATACGATGTCATTGAGCGTGTGGGTCCAGTAGCCTACATGCTAGCTTTACCAAGCTAGACAAGATTCACAACATGTTCCATGTGTCGATGATCAAGAGATACAGATCAGATCCTTCACATGTCATTTCAGCAGAGGAGATAATTGTGCAATCTGATTTGACATATGAAGAAGAACCCGTCAGAATCTTAGCACGAGAAGTGAAAGAACTCAGAAACAAGAGGATCCCACAAGTGAAAGTCTTATGGAGACACCATAACACATAAGAAGCGACATGGGAGAGCGAGGAGACGATGAGGCAGCAGTTCTCTCAGCTCTTCACATCAGGTAAATTTTGAGGATGAAATTTCTATTTAGAAGGAAAGAATTGTTATGCCCTCACCGTAGGTAGTTCGTACATTTTACTGTTCCGACGACTAATGTCTGCTCGGACAATCAGAATGTCTGGAACTACACTTAAACTATAGTGAAGAGGCATAAATTGATGGAATAAATGTTAAGAAAATATGGAAAAAATTTAGAGAAAATAAAATAAAATTTAAGAGAATTTATTAATTGGTATAAAATAATAAAAATAACCTAGTAAGCACCATGAAGGGCATTTTGGTCATTTCACCCCCAGAGGTGAATTTTGACCTACATGTCAAATTAAAATTTGAGAGAATTAACATAGATTAAAAAATTTATGAATTGAATTAGAAAAGAAAAGAAGAAGAAAAGAAAAGAAAAGAAAAAGAAAATGGCTTAGGAAAACTAAAAAAATTTAAAGTACAAAAATAGAATATATATGAGGCACAGACAAACCCCCACTAACCTTTTCTTCTCCACTTCTTCTCTCTCTCTTTCTCCCCCATGGCCGGCTGGTTGCTCTCATTTTCCACCATTGATGTCAAGCTTTAAAGCTTGATTTTCTCTTCATTTACCCATCAAAACCCATAGCTCACTTCACAAAAAAATTTAGCCTACTGCATAAGGAAGCTATTGATAGTAGTAAGAAGCAAGAAAGTTAAAGTTTGGGAAGCTCAAGTAAGGTTAGTGCACTAATCCATCTCTTTCTCTTCATTAAACATGTAAAGCATGTTTAGCCAAGTATAAACTTCATGAAAATAAAAAGAAAATCTTAAGGAAAGAATCCCTTGAATTTCGGCAGCCCTAGAGGAAGCATGAAATTGATGATTTTGATAGTTTTAATTTATTTAGGAAAGTGAATTAACAAGGTATTATATGTTGGAATTGATTTGCATAGACATATATGTAATTAAAACTTTAAAACTAGGGTTTGTGTACATGGTTTGAGGATTGTTATGTAATTGTTGAGATTGACTTGGTTGAGACTATTTGTTGCCAAATTGAAGTGTTATGTATGCAAATTGAAGTAAGGAAGATGGAGGAGATTGAATTTTGGGAGTGTCATTTTTCTGCAGGTTGAGACTCAATGAGTGTAGTGTGTTTGTTGAACCATAACTGAAAATGTGTGACTCCAATTGGTATGAGGCCAACTGGAGGTGAAATTAGACTCAAAATAGCCCATTTTTTATGCAGACACCATGCCCAAATTTTGTCAAAAACTAGACCTAAACACTGCCCAAATCCGAATGACCCTGTACAAAACCCAGAAAATGACCAAATAAACAGTACATATTCATTTGGTCATAACTCCCTTTACACTGGTCCAAATGACCTGAATTTGATACCATTGGAAAGCTTAGATATAGGGCTACAATTTTCATAAAGACTACTAAACCCAAAAATGCCAAAAACTAAACCAAATTGCTGGCCCAATTTGGGTCACAAAATTACTCAGAATTAGGTTGTCCAGAAACTGCTGGACATAAACTCACCTAACCAGTTTTGGCAAAATGGCCATAACTTGGTCTACAAGAACTCAAATGTAATGAAACTAGTGGCAAAATGTCCAAAAGACACAAACCTACAAAATAGGTATTTTGACCAAAACCCATAAATCAAAAGAACTAGGTCAAATAGTTAGAACAAGTCATTGCATCAAAATCTAGAATCTGACAAAACTTCACTTGACCCCAGAATAGTCTTTTAGTCATAATTCCCACTAGAAAAATCCAATTGGGATGAGACACACCTTTATAGAAACCTGAGAAATAGGGCTAGAACTTTGTTTCAGGAACCTTCCTCAAATTATGAATTTAAGAACCTCAAAAAGTGACCTGCACTCACTAACCTAAACTGATCACTTATTGGTACAGGGTACAAGAGCCCAGGTCAGTTAATTGGCCATAAATAATTCCACAAAACTTGAAAAATTGTGATACAAATTTCTCAATGATCATAAGACATAGAAAAACAAATTCTATGAAGATCACCATGCCTAAAAGTGACTAAAACACGTTCCATTAATTAGGCAAATTTAAAGTCCAAAAGCTGCCTAGTTAAGGAGCCAGAATCTGGAAATGAGTCAGTCATGGTTATCAGATCATAACTTGAGTTCTAAAAATCAAATTGACATGATTCAAAAGGGAAAATAAAGATAAGACATAGAGGAACAACTTCCATGAAGGAAGTGTGGCCAAACAGTGGCTACAAACTGATTATATGGATAGGTAAACGTAAGACACAAAAACTGAAACTAAAGAAGGGTCCATGAGATAAATTATCTTATAGTAGGGAATTTAACCCTAACAAGCTATTAAACACTAAACTACATGAAAGAGGTATGTGGGACCTATTTTCCCACTATAAAATGATATGAACATTCAAATAAATATGTAATAATGTGTAATTGCCTATAGTATACCTAGACTTATTTATTTAGTTTAGATCGATTGGTATACCAATTAGAGACTACAAATAGTAGTACTGCCTACCAAGAAAATCATAAACTGATAATAAATGTCTAGTATGATTGTTCTACAGGCTATATACCTACTTATTGGCCATTGTGCCAAACTTTATTCTGACTTTATAGACAGTTGGCCTCATGCTTAACAGATGTATAGTGGGTAGACATATGGCTGTCTAACCCGTATACTCCCATGTATCTAGCTTTTATAGTCTGTTATAGGTTTCTTGGGTATTGATAATAATTAATTAAGACTGAATATATAATAGGTGAACAGAAAAGATCCCGATAACTTAAATTGTTTCCAAAGTGAAATGAAAATGTAAAATACCTAAAAATTATGAAAATTGCCATATATAGAATTATTATTTAAATTATTTAGTTATTGTTATTATAAATTATGTAACACTAAGCGTTATGCTTAGTGCATTAGTTTTCCATTGCGTAGGTACTGGAGATCAGTAGTCGCCACAGTAGTCGCCGCAGTAGTGTTCGGATAGAGCTCCGATTAAATCTGCCACCGTCCAGAGTCACCTCACCAATCTTTTGTATTTTGGTAGGGCCTATGTATAGACTAGTATTTTGGTTCATTATATCTAATCATGATGTAATTACTAGTTTATGATGTATTTCATTTTGGACTTGTGATTAAAATTTGAGATTGTAATGAAAACTTGTTATTTATTATCTATGAATTTCTATATGAATGCAATAGATGATACTTCATTTTGAGATCTCATAAATAGTTGTGAATGATATGATAAAAGAAAATATGATATGGAAATATGTGAAATAAATATGAACATGTTAACAGGTGATTAGTGGAACCTGCCAGATGCTAATAAAACAGGGAAGGCTCTGTTCGGGTCTCTATAGAAATAAGTTATATATAAAAAAAAATTCCTACACATGGATTACCATTTTTAAATGATATTAAAAATTCACAATGGATAAGATAAGACAGGATAGGGTGCTCCAGCACTAAATGTGGCACTTCTTGCTCAACTATACAGTAGACGGGTAAGGGGCGTCACAATAATGGAATGCAATAGAATGGCTAGAAGCCATAATCAACAGAATGGCTTAAAAACCATAGGCAGTATTGCTAGACTCATCCCTTCTTGGCATGTCAATATATCCAACCCATACATAAATGTTTAGGCATACATGGGCAACTAGTATGATTAAGTATTCACAATTCTCATTATTTCACTTCATGTACTATTCATTGTTCATAGCATTGTCATTCCATTTATGATGGGAACATAGGTTCCAAATTTCATTTTCATATGATTTATGTGTTCATTAAACCATTATTGTAAATTACATATCACATTTTAAGTTATCATATGAACGTTTCATAGGTTCCATAATTGATACATAGGTTCATATAAACTTTTCCTAGCAATTTGGCTAAGATGCAGAATCAATTTGGTCATACTTTCTTCATGAAAGTTATCCCTTTATGTCTTAACGTCAATTTCTTATTTGAATCATTCAATTTGAAGTTTTGGAGCTCTAGTTAAGGTCCAATTACTAAGTACTGGTCTAGGGTACTGAATCCTGTAGGTCTACTATTGTCAGGATTTTTACCAAATTTTGCATCCCACATCCGAGCATCTTAGGCTCAGATTTTAATTTAAATCCCTTAAACAAAGTTTTAGACCTTTGTCTTAGGTTTCCAAATCAATTTGATTCACTTCAATTGGAGTTTTCTAGAAGAAGTTATGACCTATTAATTATCTAGAGGTCAAAAGGCAATTGTGCTAGATTGCAGGAATTTCAGCATTGTCATTTTTAAATTTTTCTAACAATTTTCCCAAGTTGCCTTAAGATCTGGGTTCTGGTCAAAACACAAAAATTATAGTTCTGTCTTATGAGAATTTTGGCTTTGGAATTACTACATTTGCAGTTCTGTAGCTTGAGTTATGGCATTTTTGCCAAAATTTGTTGGATACCTAAATGTTCAGGATTTTCATATTTGGTTCAGGATCAGGGCAGATTTGTTGGACCAAATTTACCTAGCAATTTAGTTAAGTTAGGTTCATAATTTAGCTTTAAGTTCTTCATATGAATTGTTCTCTTATGTCTCAAGTTTCCATAGATTTATTCAGGAAAATTGGAGTTTCCTACAGTGAGTTATGACTAATTTACTAAGTACTATTTATTTAGTCATTCTGCCCAGATCCATAATTGCCATTTCGGATTCAAGGCTTAATTAGGGCAATTTATGGTCATTTTCTAGGCAATCTCTCTTCATGACAATTTTAGTATTATGTTTTAACTTTCATTTCCAATATGTTTTCAACCAATTGGAGCTATGTAGCTCAAGTTATGAGCATTCAAACCTTTTGGACTCAAGTGTTTAGAATTTCAGCACTAAGATTCCATCACACTTCCCTTAATTACCTCCACCAACCAACTTCATTTCACATTCATTCCATATCAATTGGTCAATATTTGACTCCAAGAACATTGATTGTACATCATTGTATAAAACCCCCAATTTTCCAAAACCCTAATTATTCAACTCCTAAATTTATACAATTTCAACACACCAAACATATACATGCCATCAATCAAGCTAGAATTCATGTGTAATTTCATCAAAACACATCAAACCCTAACCCTACCATGGCTGGCTGAAATTTACTTCCTTAATTCATGCATAATTTCTTCAATTTTCTTTGTTAATTTTTCATAATCAAGCTCAAATTCAAGAGTTTAACAAGAATCTAAGCTAAAATTGCACATACCCCACTTAGGTGATTTCTCCAACTTCCTAAACTTCAAGATTCCTTCTTTCTTTTGCTTCCAATCTCTTCAACAAGATTAATTAGCAAGTTTTATTGAAGTTAGCTATAGGTTTTATGATAGAAATGGCATGAAATTGAAGCTTAAAAGTGTAAAAAATGGTGGAAGGAGGAGGGAGAAATGGTTCGACCAAGGTGAGCTAGGAAGAAGATGAAGTTTGAAATAGATAAGTTAGCATTTATTAGTTTTTGTCTCTTATATATATTAATTAATTTTAATTATGATTATAATAATTTTAACAAATTAGTTAATTCCTTATGTATCCTTTTCATTTTTCCATACACCTCTTCATATTTTTAATTCATTTTCAATATTTCATTTTCACTCATTTTATTTGACATTTAGGTCAAAAGTCAACTCTTGGAGCGAATTGACCAAAATGCCCTTTATCGGGTTATAGTCTATCTTTTTCGATAATGACATTTAAATCCATAACCGATGGTCACTTTGATTTTTATACTGCTTATTTCAATTTATTTTCATTTCATTTTTAGTCCTCAAACTGGCTTTGAATAGTACTATTCACTGACTAAAAATGGTACTATTAAGAGCTCAGAAGTTCAGAACGTTACACAAACTCTATGTACAAGTCATCTTATATCACTGGTTTGGCCTGCTTATCTTATAAGTGCCCACCATGTTTGTCTTATGGCATGAGACTCACTATTCCATCCCGTTAGTATCTTATACTAATCATGGAAACAAATATAAGTGATAATTTTTTCGGATAACTCATGCCCAATAAAGTATCTTAGATTGTGAATCGAATTTATAATACTTGTACTTGAATGTTCTATCACTCATATTCTTAAGAATAAAATATCTAACAAGATATTAATGGACTATTTCAATTAAATTCAAACCATTCAAATTTAAGAGAAAATAATAATTGCCATTAAATAGGAATAAATGTTTACAATGCATAACACAAAGGCATTACTCAAGGGCATACTACTAACAATCTCCCACTTGCACTAGAGCTAATAACTATAGTATATAATACTCATCTTATAAGGATAACTGTATGATTGTTGTCAATCTATGGCTTAAGTGAAGGGATTGGCCAAATTACTAACTGACGTTATCCTTTGCATTATTTCCCAACTAGTTTTCTGATCAAATGATTTAGCTAATTCTTGGTGTTCATATTTCAGGTGAGACCTGGTCCATCTGTCCAAACTAAGGCACTATTGTTGTCACTGTCGCAAGGGTTTTGCGGTCGCCTAGACGAACACTCACCGAAGTGGGAAAAGTGAGGAGTCGCCACTTTAATTTTGAGGGAAATTAAAGAAAACCATGTGTAAAGGTAAATTAAGGAGAAACCACTTTGAGAATAGAGATTCTAGGTTCGGGGTCCATATGCGGGTGGGGAAGGTGTTAGGCACCCCACCTCGTTCCTCAACGAGGGTAAGCAGATTTAATATTATGCTCTTTATAAATTGAAATTGGTAATTTGGGGGTTGGAGTGACGATGTTAATCCTTCATAAGGATAAAAGGAATATTTGATATTTCACTATTCAGGGGCTGCCCAAGGACATGAGTATATGAGATGACCCTTAGTGAGTAAGTGTTAGGTAGCAGATTTTGTTTAAGGGTTACTTTGTATATTGAAGTTGTGGTATTTTAATTTGGGTTTTAGTTAAGAGAATTTGGGTAAGGACTCTCTCTCTCAATCTCTTGATGTATTAATTTAAGTGGGAGATTTCAGATAAGAACTCTCCTTCGATCTCCACATATTTTATTAAAATTTTAGCTGAGAATCGGGTAAGAACTCTCTCCCGATCTCTTAAAGTATTCGGTTTAAAGTTTTAAGCGAGGGATCTTGGATAAGAACTCTCCTCCGATCTCCATATATTTTATTTGAATTTTGGACGAGAATCAGGTAAGAACTCTCCCCCGATCTCTTAAAGTATTCTGTTTAAAGTTTTAAGCAAGGGATCTAGGATAAGATCTCCCCTCCGATCTCCCTATATTCTATTGAAATTTTGGATGAGAATCGGGTAAGAACTCTTCCCCAATCTCTTAAAGTATTCGGTTTAAAGTTTTAAGTGAAGGATCTTGGATAAGAACTCTCCTCCGATCTCCACATATTTTATTAAGATTTTTGGTTGAGAATTGGGTAAGAACTCTCTCCCGATCTCTTAAAGTATTCTGTTAAAAGTTTAAATTGAGCTCGGGTAAGAACTCTTCCCTGAACTCTTAAGGTGTTTGTTGGAATCGCATTTTATAAGAACTAAGAACTAAAGATTCTAGTGACCGATGACGCAAAAGAAAATTGTCAAACTTTCCCTGGCCCATTAAGCCTTATAACTAGAGAGTGGATTCAAGACCAAACTTCTCACTGATTTCCTATGTGATTGCCTCATCAAAATTCTTTGATTGGCAATATCCAATCTCTTTTAATTACTTAGTCAGGGATCTGATCCTATCTCGATTCTCGCTTTATTATATTATCACCTGGGCTTGTTTCGTAGCCTGACCTTATAACTTATTTGTTTGACCTACTTTTCGACCCTTTATTACACCTATCCTTTTGTCATTTTTTTATTGTAAACTCTCGTATCGAAATACCCCTACCTATGTCTTTTGAGTATTTATAAGTTACTTGTGAGTTGAACATCTACTCTTAAAGGAAATGAAAACTAAATAACAATAAATGAAATTTGCAAATGAGATAGAAGACACAGGAAATAACTATTGGCTTGAACAATCTATTTTGAGATTTTAATGCAACTGGATATAGAAGAAATTTCAAAAGAAAGCTAGAGAAAATAAACAAGGGTATTTGACAAAATGATAGTTTAGATGCTTACCTGTGGGGAGTTAAGGAGACGGAAGGAATGACTCTAGAATCCTCAAATATTGCAGAGCTAAAAGCTGACGGCTGAAGGACTAATGCTTACTTCAGAGTAACGGGAACTAGGTCGGAATGCAGTTGAGTTGAAACGACGGGAACCGGGTCAGAATGCAGTTAAGCTTGGAGAGTAATATACTGATGTTAGGGCGGTGAAGATGGAAAATGGACGAATAAAGGAAAATTGGTCTCACAGAGTAATGAACAGACAATGAAAACGAAGAATTTCATGGTCCAGAACTCCTTCAATGAAGATACTTAAGAAAATTGGTTTCTAAAGTTTCTCAAAAGCTCAGAATGGCAAAGTAGCAAGACTGAATCAAATTTCAGAGTCTTTCCACTATAATCACCACCACCCTTTTTTTGTCCGTCCCTTCTACAGTATTACATACAGGTATTTATAGGGAACGGATGCTCCTCATGAAGGGTCAGGATCTCATCAGGGGAGACGGAGGGTTTAGATTCAAAAGGACACAATCCGATGTTTGAGAATTAAATAAAATCAAAATGAAGGGTTGAGATTTCATTTAGAATATCCGTCCTTTCTTTTCTTTATCCAACGATTTAGGGTCTTACCTTACAAGATGGATTCGAAGGCTGAGAATAAAAAGCGCTGAACCTATCGTCTGCTTTTTGATCTAAGGGTTCCTGGTTCATCCTTACAATTGTGATCATTAGTAGAGATCAAAATGCACGGAATTGCCATAACTGTTTTAGCGTCTGTCAGCTAAGTAAGCATTTCTGCAAATGAGGCGTGCGGTGAAGATGTGATCATGCCTGCAACACTTTAACTAACTCGGCACTGATTATGAAGAGAGTCATTTGAAAGCTATTCAATCTCTCCATGCTCTCTGATCTCTATTTCTTCCAATCTCCCTATTATGACCTTCTCCTTTTCCGATCTCTCTAGTATCAAGTCCCTTCTAATTTTCTGATCTCTCCAGTATCAAGTCCCTTCTCATTTTTCGATCTCTCCAGTATCAAGTCCTTTCTCATTTTCTTATCTCTCCAATATCAAGTCCCTTCTCATTTTCCGATCACTCCCATTCTAGATCTTTCTTCCTCATCTAACTTGCCTTGGTCAACGCAATTAATTCTTCAGTTACCAATGCATCCGCTTCGATTTCTGTATGCAATAAATGCCCAGCCCCTATATATATATGCACCAGGTGTAAAGTTCCCTTCACACTTCACCTTTTTTTTCCTTCAATTTTTTTTCCTTAATGCTCTTTTCTCCAATTCAAGCTTCTTCGGTAAAAAAAAAATTTTGATTATGGCTGCATTTGATCTTTTCCTGACCATTTTCCTCGCCTTTCGCCTGAAAGTTTATGACCGCGGTGATATAAGAACCACAAGGACGTTATCTGATGACAGTGATATAACCAGACTAATTTACTGATCAAGATCAAAAGTGATGAATGTGCCGATCTTGAATCGGTCTACCAATGTAGTGGGTGGACCGATCTTGGGCAAGAGGACTGCTAATTTCCATCTTAATGTTGGTGACCGCCTCTTGAAGTTCATTTCGCCCCTCACCACATCGGGCGTCCTGACTGCAGCTCGGTTCTGGTCGATGAAATCGACGATGACTCCACTCACTATCATAAGAGTCATAGTCACCCTATATGAGCTTTTGATTTATCCGATGCCTGTGGCTAGCTTTCTGATCAAACACAACTTTTGATTCAGCCACAAGACTAGGCTTTGACTTAGGCCATTATTAGGTAAGATGTAGTGCTGATCTTTAGAGATCGCCCAAATGATGTAATCCTATCTTTAAAGATTGACCAGATGATGTAATCCGATCTCTTGAGATTGCCCAGATGATGTAATCCGATCTTTTGGAAATGAAATGAAATTTTATTTGAAGGTTTTTTATTTTATTAGTTATTTTTTCGATCTCTGATATGCATGTCCGATCTGATCCCTAAATGAATCGCCATTAGCCGATCCATGATTTAGGAAGTTTGTCTGATCCGAAGATCTCGGTTAACCATTCTCATTTATTCGATTTTTTATTCTGTTTCTAGAATCTTCTTACGACATGTCAAGAAAGCGGCTAGTTCCGCTAACCGATGCGTCACTTGGGACTTCGCAAGCATTTAATGCGCAGATGAGTATAAATAGGGGCGAGGTGAGTCAGTCATTTCCTTATGTCATTTTCAGAACCTCTCTAGCAATCCCAGCGTTTTCTCTCATTTTCTCAAGTTTTTCACGCACCGATCACATTCTAGTAAGGATTTTGATTCTTTTTCTCAGTTAATTTCTTTTGTTTTTTTTTTTCTCTGAGAATGAGCAGTACCGAGGGTCAGAGAGCTGCGAACCCACCCTCCATCCATATCTCGTGGACGTCGGACGAAGTTGAGGTGGTCAGGTCGAGTAGGCCACCTGAACCTCCTACAACCTCTGTTTCAGCCCACGGTCGAGCGGCCCAATCAAGATAGACATCTTCCTCAGGGAGAGAAAATCTTCCCGTGGATGAGTTACCATCGATCCTCCAGGAAACTGATTTGCAGTCCATTAGTCAAGAGTACAACCTTTGGACTGACTCTTACGAGCTTATCATATGCCATGGCGATCTCTGAGCCGATCACTTCTTTTAAGAGAATGATGCGATCATAGTGTATGAAGATCAATTAAAAGTCGGGCTTCGGTTCCCCCTTGACGACTTCTTTAAGGCCGTTCTGAAGTTCCACCATGTATGTGTAGCCCAAGTGCATCCGAACTCATGTCAGATTCTGGTGGCTTTTAGAGGCTTATGCCAAGCCAAGAAGCTATAGCCTATAGCGAAGGTTTTTGCTGAGTTGCATAGGCTCACTCATCGAAAGGATGATGGGTACTAGTTCTTCCAAGCCAAGCCATACTGTGGGCATTTTACCGACCTTCTTTCTTCACTGAAGAATTGGAAGAACCGCTTCTTTATATTGAGGAGCAAGATTCCGAACGGCTTCGAAGGGTTTCCATGCAGTTGGCAGTACTTGGTCCCATCAGTTCCAAAAAAGATCGCCCTAAATAGGGATGAGGGTGCCATGGTAAAGGAATTGAAGGATCAGGCGACCACTCATAAGTATTCATACTTATACGCCATTATGGCCGAACTGAGGTGGTGGCTAATGCAGATGATCACCAATGAGGATTATGAACTATAGCTCTCTGACCTCAGACCCGGGATCAATATAACCTAAATCCTTAGCCTCTTGACTTAGGTGATCTCACTAACTATTTTTTCGTGCAGGAATGGCTAGAGGCGAATGTGCAATGGAGAGCCGTAAGCGAAAAAGAGAGGTCTCCTGAAAGGTACATGAAATAAAGATCGCCGCGGCATCTCAGATGCCAAGGTGAGATTCGAGAGAAGTGCCAAGCTCTTCATCCCGTCCTTCAGAACAACCTATGCCAGAGGTGGAGATCGCTCCTTCCCCTCATCGATAAGAAGAATCGCCACCTCAGCCTATTTCCTCAAGCGCTCAGGGAGGATCTTCTCAACCTACTGTAAGGACCCTTTCTTGTAGTGCCCAGGTCCTCATTCACTCTCTCGAGAAGAACCGCTTAGTTTGGGGGAATCCGGGCTTGGCCAAAGTTCTGGGTGCCACCGCATGCCTCCAGGATGACCGGAACAGGCTGACCCCGGATAGCCTTGATAATCTCTTGGCTCAGACGATGAGCTTGAGCATAGAGAGCTTGGTGAACCAACACATAATCAGGGAAAAGGCTTATCTCCTGAGGCAGGAAATTCAGAAGGCAGTCCAGGACGCCGCTTCCGTCCGAGCCCAACTTTTGTCTGCTCAAGACTATATCACCGAGATTGAAGGTCGGACAAAATCTTATGAGGACAAGATAGCCGAACTGGAGCGTGAACTAGAAGAAGTCGGGCCTGCCAAACTACCGATGTCACTCGCCTCACTGAGGAGATCAGAGCGAAAGAATAGGAGGCCGTGATAAGGGAAGCTAGAGCTTATGTGAATGCACATGGTGATCTTCTGGCCGAGCTTGAAAAGCACTATCCTGAGGAAGACTTCTCTTGGATGGTGGATCTTGCTCCTAGAGATGAAGATGAGAGCGAGGAGGAGCCCGAGAGAGAGGGAAGGGATGAGAGAATTGATAATGTATCTGGGGAGCAGGCTGGGGGAGACCCTCCTGCCGAATGACTTGTAAATTTTTATTTTGAAATGAATTGAAGTCCTCTCTTTGTTTACTTTCTTTGTTGAGATCAGAAAGTGTTATATGAGTACTTAATTGTTTGCATGTATTGGAACATTAAACTTGAAAGCAACCAAACCTAAGTATAAGAGATCGAAAAAACATTACATGTAAGCATGAGATCAGACTAAGCCATGACCAAACATTGGGTAAAACTTTAGAACATTAGAATTGAAAAGACTCGATTTGAATTCTTGAGGTTTGGATCATCATTAGACTGGACTGAAACCTTAACTTTATTTTAAGGAATATTTGGAACATTCAAGTGAGAAGCCCGATCCTAACATTGACTTAATAAATTTCCACAATAGTTGTAAAGATAGATCGGAGGCAAGATTGGATGGTCCGGAGACTCATCATTGATTCGAATCCATCGGATAAGAGATCGAAAAACAATTAACTAAGTGTGGAATTGGTTCATTCCGTGATCGAGCAATCGATGAGTTCGAAAAAGTCATTTGTGATCGTAGGATGCCTACTGAGAGTGGCTTATAAAGTCGATTTTAAAGTCCTTTGACTTCAGTGATCGGCCAAAATATGGTATCGACAACTACCCCTCTTTACATAATTTATATTGAAGGGAATGAAATTCTCTCGTATAGGAATTATGTAAATATTTAGACCCATATTTTGGGCAGCCGGAGTATGGAAAATTAGAATGCCGAGAATCAAAATCAATCTTGGATCTAGGAACCAAAGGTTGAGGGCAGGAAATTAAAATGCTGGAAATTAAAAATCAACTTGGATCAAGGAACCAGAGGTTGATGATGTGAAAAGTGAAATCAACTTGGATCAAGGAACCATAGGTTGATAGCAAGAAATTAAAATACTGAAAATTAAAATTAATTTAGATCAAGGAACCAAAGGTTGATGATGTGAAAATTAAAATCAACTTGGATTAAGGAACCAGAGGTTGAAAGTTAGAAATTAAAATGTTAAAAATTAAAATCAACTTAGATCAAGAAACCAGAGGTTGATGGCTGGAAATTAAAATCAACTTGGATCAAGGAACCAGAGGTTGAGGGCAAGAATTAAAATACTAAAAATTAACATCAACTTGGATTAAGGAACCAGAGATTGAGGGCAAGAATTAAAATGCTGAAAATTAAAATCAACTTAGATCAAGGAACCAAAGGTTGAGGGCAGGAAATTAAAAAGCTGGAAATTAAAAATCAACTAGGATCAAGGAACCAGAGGTTGATGATGTGAAAATTGAAATCAACTTGGATCAAGGAACCATAGGTTGATAGCAAGAAATTAAAATGCTGAAAATTAAAATTAACTTAGATCAAGGAACCAGAGGTTGATGATGTGAAAATTAAAATCACCTTGGATCAAGGAACCAGAGGTTGATAGCAAGAAATTAAAATGCTGAAAATTAAAATCAACTTAGATCAAGGAACCAGAGGTTGATAACAAGAAATTAAAATGCTAAAAGTTAAAATCAACTTAGATCAAGGAACCAGAGGTTGATAGCAAGAAATTAAAATGCTAAAAATTAAAATCAACTTAGATCAAGGAACCAGAGGTTGATAGCTGTAAATTAAAATACTGAAAATTAAAATCAACTTAGATCAAGGAAGCAAAGGTTGATGATGTGAAAATTAAAATCAACTTGGATCAAGGAACCAGAGGTTGATAGCAAGAAATTAAAATGCTGAAAATTAAAATCAACTTAGATAAAGGAACCAAAGGTTGATAATAAGAAATTAAAATGCTGAAAGTTAAAATCAACTTAGATCAAGGAACTAGAGGTTGATAGCAAGAAATTAAAATACTGAAAATTAAAATTAACTTAGATCAAGGAACCAGTGGTTGATGACAGGAAATTAAAATGATTAAGATTAAAATCAACTTGGATTAAGGGACCAGAGGTTGATGATAGGAATTTTAAAATGCTGGAAAATTAAAAATGCTGATAGAGCAAAGCAAACCTGACGCAAGACATTCCTTCGATTGAAGTGTACTTAACAAGGTTCCAAAGATAGATGATTAATGGAGGACAAGCCCCAAGACTTGACCTACAACTTTCCTTCTCTTGCTCACTTCCCAGGATTCCCTTTCTGTTCTTGACTCTTTTCTTGTTTTGTGAAAAGCACCTTTGCAAGTTCTCACTTTCTTATCTGCATATTTTACTAGGAGCGCCCTTTTGGGTTTTCACCCCTAGTTTTTTTTTTATTTTTTTTTATTTTTTAGGCAATCAATCGTTTCCTGCAAATCTCATAGCAAAGTACATGAGGTTATCAATATTCAAATCCTACTCTTATGACAAAGTTTTAACAGATTAATAGCGCATAAATAAAGGTGTAGAAGAAAGATAAAATTAGAGTGTGGGTATATAAGAAAGATAAATTAGAGTGTAAGTATATGAGAAAGATAAATTAGAGTGTAAGAATGACTTTATTATAGCTTGAGAAAAAAAAGGTATGCTTTCAAAGAAAAGGGTGTAAGAATGGATCCCACAAATTCCTCGTAGTTAACTTTGAACCCCCTTAACTGCCATTATTTCAAGTAACCTTTTGACGAAGATTCGTGCTGTGGTGACTTATCTCCTTTCTTAGTCTCATACTCCCTCCCTTATTTCTCTGTTTTTCTAGTTCTAGGGGTGCCCTTTTGGGTTTTCACCCCTAGATTTGTTTTTTTTGCTCGCTTTTTCAGGATGCCTTTTTGGGTTTTCACCCTTCACTCATTTTGCAGAGAGCGCCTATGCAAATTTTCGTCCTCTTTTGCACATTTTGCTAGGAGCGTCCTTTCGAGTTTTCACTCTTACATTTTTTTTTTAAGGCATAATACCTTTTGATAGCATCTGCATTCATGGGTCTTGGGAATTCTTCGCCGTCCATGTGAGTCAAGATCAGTGCACCGCCAAAATGCCCTTTTAACTACATAGGGTCCCTCATAAGTTGGTGACCATTTTCCTCGGGCATCATTTTGATTTAGAAGAATCTTTTTGAAGATAGATCTCCCAGTTGGAATTCGCATGGGTGAACGCATTTGTTAAATGCCCCTGTCATTCTTCTTTGGTACAATTGCCCATGACACGCTGCTGCTAGCCTTTTCTCATCCAGCAAATTTAGTTGGTCCAACCTTGATTGGATTCATTCTGACTCATCAATTTCTGATTCTTTTAGAATTCTCAGGGAGGGAATTTCTACTTCGATAGGCAAAATAACTTCAATTTCGTAAACCAATGAATATGAAGTTGCCCCAGTTGATGTCCTTACAGAGGTCCAGTACGCATGAAGGGCGAAGGGGAGCATATCATGCCAATCTCTATAGGTGACGGTTATTTTCCGGATTATTCTCTTGAGGTTTTTGTTAGCGACTTCCACCGCTCCGTTCATCTGCGGACGATATGGCAAAGAATTGAGATATCAGATTTTGTACTGGTCACATAAACTCTGAATCTTTGGACCATTCAAATTCTTGGCGTTATCCGTGACAATTTCACTAGGGAGGCCGTGTCGGCAGAGGACATTATTCTTGAGAAATTTGAGGAATGTATTCTGCGTGATGTGAGCATATGATGTTGCCTCGACCCATTTAGAAAAGTAGTCGATAGCTACCAAGATGAACCTGTGCCCGTTGGATGCGTTGGGATTAATGGGACCAATCACGTCAATGCCCCACATTGCGAAAGGCCAAGGTGAGACAAGATTAAACAATTGATGAGTTTGGACATTTATCGGATCCGCGTAGATTTGACATTTATGACACTTCCGAAAGTACTCAATGTAGTATTTCTCCATAATAGTCTAGAAGTATCCCCATCTCATGATTTGCTTGGCCATCATATGCCCATTAGTGTGGGTTGCGCAATTCTCCTCATGAGTCTCAAAAAGGATCCTCCTTGCTTCTTTTGCATCTACGCATCTCAATAATTCGCTATTGGAGCTCCTTTGTACAAAATTTCATCGCTTGGGAAGTATCCCAAAGCTAATCTCCTGATCATTCTCCTTTCATTTCTGCTTGCCCCTGGAGGGTATTCCCTGGTTTTGATGTAGACCTGGATATCATGATACCAGGGTTTACCATCAGTTTCTTCTTCGACCATGAAGCAATAAGTCGACTCACTCCTTGCTTTGATTTGCAACACCTGCGTTGTTTGTCCCTCTTCCATCTGAGCCATGACAGCCAAAGTGGCTAAGGCATCGGCAAAATGGTTCTTATCGCGATTGAGGTGAGTGAAGGAAATCTCTTTAAATTTCTTGATCAAATCCCGAAGGTACTTTTGGTATGGGATCAGCTTCGAGTCTTTGGTTTTCCATTCTCCCTTGACTTGATAAATGATCAAGGCTGAATCTCCATACACGTCTAACTTCCTGACCTTCATTTCAATGGCGGTCTGTAAACCCATCACATAGGCTTCGTATTCTGTAATGTTATTGGTGCAGTCAAGTCTTAGCTTGATAGCCATCGGGAAGTGTTTTCCGTCAGGGGATACCAACACAGCTCCAATCCCATTACCAGACAAATTGACTACTCCATCAAAATACATTTCCCATACATCAGTTGGTTCCTTATCCTCGCTCCCGACTTCATTAACATGCTCATCGGGAAATTCAAAATCCAGGGCTTCATAATCTTGGTTCGGGTTTTCTGCTAGGAGATTAGCAATTACGCTCCCTTTTACTGCCTTTCTGGTCATATAGACAATGCCATATTGAGAGAGTATGACTTGCCATTTTGCTATCCTCCCTAGCACAAACGGGCTTTCAAATACATACTTGATAGGATCCATTCGGAAGATGAGCCAAGTCTTATGATTCAACATGTAGTGTTTGAGCCGATTTGCAGTCCAGGCTAACGCGCTACAAGTTTTCTTTAGGAATGAGTACCTTGACTCGCAATCATTGAATTTCTTACTCAAATAATAAATGGCCCTCTCCTTTCACCCTGTGTCATCGTGCTGTCCCAGAACACACCCCATCGAACTTTGTTGAACTGCCATGTACAGAATCAATGGCCTTCCTGCCACTGGAGGGACCAATATCGGTGGGTTTGACAGATACTGCTTAATTTTCTCGAAAGCCTCTTGACAAACTGGATCCCATCGGTTAGTGTTGTTCTTTCTGAGTAGCTTAAAGATGGGCTCAGCTTTAGCAGTGAGGTTGGAAATGAATCTCGAGATGTAGTTCAGTTTCTTGAATGGCATTTCTTGAGTGGCTCAAACTTTATTTGGGTCCACTTCTATTCCCTTCTCACTCACTATGAATCCCAATAGCTTTCCAGATCTAGCCCCAAACACACACTTCGAATACTCTTCTTAATACTTGTACATGACTTTCTCCCTCTCTGGACTTGATGATCATATCTTCCACATACACCTCCACTTCCTTGTGCATCATGTCATGGAATAAAGTGACCATGGCGCATTGATAAGTAGCCCCAGCATTCTTTAATCCAAATGGCATGACCTGATAACAGAATACCCCCTATTGAGTGATAAAAGCAGTCTTATTTTTGTCTTCTTCATCCATGGGGATTTGGTTGTATCCGGATGCCCCGTTAATGCATGAACATCTACCCAAACCCGCAGTGTTGTCTACCAGCACGTCTACATGTGGTAGAGGGAAATCATCCTTCAAGCTCGCCTTGTTGAGGTCCCTATAATTAACACACACCTTGACTCTTCTGTCTTTCTTCATTACCGGGACAACGTTAGCTATCCATTGAGGATATTTGACCACTTCTGTCTTTCTTCTTTAGTGCCTAGATTTAATGTGTGCGTTTCATCCCCACAAGGCACTAGGGAAGGTTTATCTCTTTCACCCCTTTCTTCTACAAGTCCTTTTTCAGAATCACTTGAAGTATTGGCAGTTATGGGAGTTTCAAAATTAACATAAGGAACTTCTGAGTCAATTGAATTATTAGGTGTGAGTCAGTCAATGGTCCTGAAGAAATGAGAGTGGAGTATATTAAAATAATGGATTTTAAGGAAAAGAGAATTGGATGCAAAATGCACTATTAATTCGTTAATTCATTTATCATAAAAAAAGGGTCCATTTACAACATTGCACTTGTCACCATGGACAAAATGTAGATAACAAAATGTACTTTACTCGAGATTGAGCACAGGAATGTCTTCTGCTACCCAATTATCTAGCTCTTACCCCTCAGCAATTGGTGAGATCAGGGCTTCATATAGGGAGTCCAGTTGTATGACATCAACGGATGGCTCTTCGGGAGATTTTTCACCTTCCTCTGGATTCTCAATGTTTGGTTTGGTGAAAACATCTATGATTTTCAGGACAACTTTCATTTTCCCAACTTTCTGATCAAACCTTTGATCCCGGAGCACGTTCCTCATCCAGAATCGCCCATCCATGAGAGCATCTTCTTCATATCCCAAGCCGAAGCGACCGACTTTCAGGATTGCCGATATGGATTTAACAATTCCCTGCAATGTGGCACCCAATCCCTTGCCCTTTTATATTCGCTATTAAGCATCACTTTTGCAACCATAGCCGTAGCCCCTTTATCCATCAGGGTAGCTTCTTGTAATTTTAGTGCCTGGAAAGAACTTTCCAAGGACTTTTCAGTTGTTTCCACATAAGGAACTGATTGCGGCTTGGCGACTAGCATGGCTTCCTCCCCCTTTACAGTGATGATTTTGCCACCCATGATGTATTTAATTCTCTGGTGCCAGGTTAAAGGCACAGCATTTGCCAAATGATCCAAGGTCTTCCCAACAGCATGGTGTAGGCAGGCTCAATATCTATCACTTGGAATGTGACGTTGAAAGTACATGCCCCGACCTGGAGCAGCAAATCGATGTCCCCGAGTACTTCCCTCCTTATACCATCAAAGGCTCTTACCACCATGGCACTTTGACATATATTTGATTGGTCAACAGGTAGTCTTGCCAAGGTGGCATTGGGCAAGACATTGAGAGCAGAGCCGTTGTCAATCAGAACCTTAGCAACTATGCATCCTTTGCATTTGACTGTCACATGTAGAGCTTTAGTGTGCTTCAAGCCAGTCGGGTTTATCTCTTCTTCCGAGAAAGTGACAAAACTGGATGCTTGGATTTGCTCGACTATTTTCTCAAATTGCCCCGGTGTAATATCAGGGTTCACAAAGGCCTGATCCAAAATCTTTTGCAAGGCTTGGAGATGCACCTTCGAACTCAGAATCAGTGACAGTAATGAAATCCGAGCAGGTGTCTTTCTCAATTGTTCAACAACGTCATACTCACTCTGCTTCATTATTTAAAGTAATAATTCTTCCTCTTCCTGTGGTTCAGCCGGTTCCCCTTTCTCAATTCTCAAGCCCCCATCCTCCATGTTCTCTTGTGGCTCTCCCATTTTTACTTTCCCCTTCTTCTTTTCCTTCTCATCATTTCCGTAACACCTCCCACTTCGGGTTATAAATTCTACCTCTTTATCTAGTGGGGAGGAATTAGTGGTCGTGATAGGTTTTAGGTTTGATTGGGGAGTAGCTTCGTTGGAGGGTCTATCATAAGTCATTTTAAAGTGCTCATGAGGAGCAAAACATAGTTTAGGAGGGGTTATGGGTTGAGTATGTGCATAGTTGAGGGTATGAGCTGAGGTACTACTGGATGCCTCTTGAGTAAAGACTTGTAGGTTGTAGTTCCAAGGCATTGCATGGGTGTTTATAACTGGGAGTTGAGGCGGGGTTCGGATGACTATTATTGGTGGTATGGGTGTTGGCATGCTAAGAGCAGAGAAGGTTAATCTAGGATTGGGGGTGGAGGCATTCTGGCCAAACCTAGCTGTGTTCACTTCGCCTTCTAACCTCAGTTTCCGCAAACATCTTAAGATTTTCAGTGACAGCATCCTCTAGACTTCCTTATTGAACTCTTCACATTTACGCAGCTTATGATTAGCTGCTCCTTCATGGTAAGGGCATTCTGTTTCATTTTTCGACCTAGGTGTCTGAGGGTAGAGGTAACCTTCCCTCACTGCCATTGCAAAAATTTTCTCAAAGTGAGGAATCAGCTGATCTACCTCCAAGGTTGACCTTCCTTCTTCAGAGTCTATCATGTTCATGCTATTGCCCGTACCATGATTGGGCAATAGGTTTGAAGTGACATTGGGGAGAGAACTGTTCCCTTCAATCTTTAGCCACCCGTTTCTGATGAGGGCCTGTACTCTTCCCCTAAGAGTTCCACAGTTGTCAGTTGAGTGCCCGGGTGCCCTGCTACAATATTCACATTGGGCACTGGCATCATACCACCTAGGATATGGTGGCTGAATTGGGTCCAGGGGGATAGGCACTATCTGATTTATACCGAGGAGGTATCAGTTTATTTCACTGAGTGAAAGGGGGAGAGGTGGATTAGGATTTCTCTGTGGTCTCGAATTGTTTTAGGGAGGAGGTGGTCTTAGTTGAATAGGTTGGGCAAGCAGTCTGGGTTGGTATACAGCTTGCAGTGGGTATTGTGGGCGAGGGTAAGGGTAATTTGGGAAAGGGGGTGGAATGTTTGCTATTGTCGGACCTTGAGCAGGAGGGTACGACCAAAAATTATTTTGAGGTTGGGCTTGTCAGGTGATGGAGTGTACATCACCTTCTTTCATTTTTCCAAAACTGACGGTTTTCTTTGCAGAATTCTCAGTTAACTCCTGCAACCGTCCTAACCTTAAGTGTAACGATCGGGCTCCAACCACTAGAGGAATTGTCCGCTTTGGCCATAAGCCTCACGGTTTTGTCCCATAGGTGGAATGGAGAACTTCCCAGGAGGTCACCCATCCTAGGATTTCTCTCAAGCGATCACGCTTAACTCTGGAGTTCTTCCAACTCTCCAGGCCATTCCACCAAAAGGCGCCTCTAGTGATTAGTTCCCCCATTTTATATATCATTATTTTTTGAGCCCAAGACCATCTCCGTGCTTTGCCGATGTGAGATTTGCCTAAGGGACCTTTCTCCCCCCCTTTCGGGACTCAGCGTCCTCGCTGAGGTTTGCCCCACCATCGCCCAAGAGGAAAGCTTGCTTGCGTTTCCTCTTGGGTGATGGTGGGGCAAACCTCAGCGAGGACGCTGAGACCCGAAAGGGGGGGGGGGGAGAAAGGTCCCTTAGGCAAATCCTACATCGGCAAAGCACGGAGATGGTCTTGGGCTCAAAAAGTAATGATATATAAAATGGGGGAACTAATCACTAGAGGCGCCTTTTGGTGGAATGGCTTGGAGAGTTGGAAGAACTCCAGAGTTAAGCGTGCTCGCTTGAGAGAAATCCTAGGATGGGTGACCTCCTGGGAAGTTCTCCATTCCACCTATGGGACAAAACCGTGAGGCTTATGGCCAAAGCGGACAATTCCTCTAGTGGTTGGAGCCCGATCGTTACATTAAGTTAGCTTCAATTCTTTCACCAGCTTGGATGATATCTGAAAAGCTGTTGGAAGTGTTTCCAATCATCAGATTGAAATATGAAGCTTTCAACGTCTCAATGAACAGAGAGCAGAGTTCATTATCAGTAATCGGAGGATATACTTCTACTACTTTCTCTCTCCATCTCTGGGCATACTCTTTGAAGCTTTCCCTCTCTCTCTGCACCAGATTTTGGAGGTCTCTCCTTGTGGGGGTGACATCACAGTTGAATTTGTACTGTTCCAGGAAAGCGTCAGTCAAATCTTTCCAAGAGCGCAATTTGCTCCTATCTAGTTGGATGCACCATCGTAGGGCTGCCTCGAAGAGACTCTCGTGGAAGAAGTGGACCAAAAGTCTGTCATCTTCAGTAAGGGCAGATATTTTGACTATGTAAGTGGCCAAGCGAATGTGGGGGTTTGAATTCCCAGTATATTTGTCGAAGTCTGAAACTTTGAACTTTGGTGGCACCACCACATCTGGTACCAATCTCAGCGACAATACATCTACTGAGCCGTACATATTCAGTCCCTCAATCGCTCTTAATCTCTCTTCTAGAGCGAATAACTTCTCATTCTCTCTTGTTTTACTTTCCCCTCTTACTGCACGAGTTATTCCCCCAGTTGGGAAATAAGGGGCAGGGTGGACTGGAGAGATTGGGATAGAATGGTGTAACTCGGCATTTTAGACAGTCGAGTAATAGGGAAAAGGTAAGTCATTATTTGGGAGGGTCGGATTGACAATGATTGTCGGATCTGGAATGGGTGGTTGAAAAGTGAAAGAGATTGAAGCTTGGTGGAAATCAACCATTATAGGAAGTGGGGGAGGTAGTGGAAAATTTGATTCTGATGCAGGCTTATTTTGGGATATCTCCTTCATCAATTTCATGAGCTCTGAAACTTGGTCTCTCAATTTGGAAACTTGTCCTTGCAGGTTCTGGACTTGTTCCTAATCTTCCATTATCTTATTTGTTCGAGACCTTGTTAAGTACACTCGTCTTGGTTGAACTGCTTTGCTTGGAGCAATGTTGATTTCCTGTGGGGAAAAATTGTTAAATGAATTTTAAATTCTGTGAAAATTAAAGGTCCTATCTTGGACAAAGGATACGGTGGCGTATGAAAGCCAAAAATGGAATTTGTATAAGGATAATTGCATTAATTTTATCATGGCATCGCTTGATAGTCCGATGGTGAATGACTGGATCGAATGCATGTCAATGATACTTGTCCATATGGCACATTCGTTTTTTCGTACAACCCTAACGAGGATAGTTCCTACTGGAGTTATACTATTCATTCACATTTTGCTAAACAATGGTCCGGAGCAATTCATTAATCAAACAGTTGATACATAGAATTCTTTACAATTGTCTAGGCTCAGGGAGACTTTTAGAATGCAATGGCATCTTTTGAGGTACTTATAGAGTCTTTCTTCTTGTTGGGCGGGGTTGAATGTTTTCAAAGCGTATTCAAATTCTGGCAGGAGCTCTTGTTTCCCTTGTGCTATCATTCTTTCTAGCTGGTCAACATTTTCTCTCAGCTCTTGATGAAGGGTTACTTGCCTTTCTTTTTCTTTTCTTTCTTTAGCACACTCTTTCAAAATATCATTGATAAGCTGTGCTTGCTCCTTTAGTTCGAGCTTCTTCTTTTTTCCCTCTTAATTATACTCTTCCATGAGTATCTCTTGGTATTCCATTTTCTCTTGCAACTTGCCATTCCAAACTCCTGCCTCTCTTATTGTACCTTGGAGGGAGGTCTTTTCCTTTTCCCACCGTGTTTCTTATTCCTCAAATTCCACCTTTTCTATCGTCGCTTCTTACCTGAGACTTTTCACCTCCTTTTTCAGTATTTATTGTTGGTCTTCCAACTGCCTTATTCATTTTAGTAATCATTGGTTCTTGGCATCCAATCTCTGCAGAGAGTTGACCAACTGAGCATTAATTTCTTCTGAAAGAATTTTCTGATGAGGGGTTCTACCTGAAGGAACGGAAGCGTGAAAAACACAAGTTTATACCATTGAATTCAAAAATTTTCACCTAGGGTCACATGCATCATGCAAGATTTATTTTTATCTATTTGATTTCAATGATAAACAACATATTAAAACTCTTTTAATATGTTTTTGGATATGTATTTGCCATTTAAGATTTTAAAATTAATCAGATTAATTTTAGAACCTTAGATTAAATCAAGAACAAACACACTAACCTCTTGATGCACTGCAGTGTATTTGCGCCTTTGAGATTCGTCTTCAGGACACCAGATGTTGTCCCTCTAGCTTGTCCACACCAACAACACCTATGGCAGCCCTTGAACAGCTTTTAAAGCTTTTTCTATTATTTAGAAAATCAAGTTCTGCCTTTTAAGAGATTAAAGATGTAAAGAGGACACTAGAAACGATTTCTAGTATTTTTAATTCAAGAGATTGCTTGCTAATCTCTTGGAATAGATGAGATATGAAGAGGAAGAGAAGGGAGACTCTTGGGTGGCGGCATCAAGGATGAGGATCTGCTGGTTGTATTATTTTCTTTTTATAACAACACTTATATAGCTAGGTCAACACATTAAACCCCTTGCCACATGTTACCCTCTGATTGATTCTAGGTTTAATTGACCCAATCACAATGTGCCAAGTGTCAAACCTATATTTAATCTTAATTTTAATCATCTTACATGATTAAAAGACATTTCGCAAGCTTATGTGTAATGCCATGTGCCACCATCTCAAGGTGCCACATGTCACCCTGTGAAATAACCAAAATGCCCCTGTGTCTTAATTTTGAGTTCTTAACCCAAAATAATTATCTCTCTTCTTCTAATCAATTTATATCAAATATAAATTAATTAATTAATCTCTATTAATTAATTTCTCATTAATTAAATTCATATTTAAACACTTTAAATATAAATTTAACTTATATTATACATCCAATAATGTAGATTTGGTTTTAAGTCATGCTAGGGACTTTGCAATCTAATTGCAAACTAAACCTATTTAATTAATCAATTAAACTCTTTAATTAATTAATTAAATCATATTTAATTAGGTGATAACTTGTGTATGTGTGTGACTTACTAGGCTCATCACTAATTGGCAATGAGACATGATATCAACTCTTAATATTATCAGAACTCTTTCTTACCATAAATGATTTCTCTAAATCATTTTATATACCTCATAAACCATGGTTAACACCTAGGATAGTATGCCATGGCCACCCAATCAGTAATAAGGTTTACCTTAAATGAACCTATAATCATATGTTACCATGCACTAGAATCTCTCTGTTACAAAATCCCAACTCAAGCTGGAGTCATGGTTTATGCCAAACTCCATTTGCTATGAATATTATGTTATCTTTTAATTCCAGTTATTAATTAAAAAGATTTTCTCATCAGAAACACTTTTCTGATTAAATCTATCTGTCCTGGCTAGGAACTTGAAACATCAAGAATAATTAAATGAACATAGGATTTTATCTCTATTTACTTAGAGGAACAGATTCCATCTTGATCAACACCTACCTCCATATATAACTAGTAGGAGCCAACACATGCCCATATACCCATACACAGTACAAGTATGAAAGCAGTATCAAACTCAAACTACCTATATGCAAGATAACTGTGCTATCTCAGGTTTAAAGATTATATGCACTGATATGATTTATGACAAAACATTGACAAGAGTAAACTCCATGTGCTTGTCATAAGTGTCACTGGTTCGGCCTACTTATTATTTATAAGTGCCTATCATGTTTGTCATATGGCATGAGACTCACCATTCTATCTTATTTATATCTCATACAAATAACTTGGGAACAAACATGAATACAATCTTTCTGGATAAGTCATGTCCTTATTATAAAGTATCCTCAATTGTGAACCTATTTATGATACTTTGTACTAGAAACTGTCACTCATATTCTTAACAACTTAAGAATAGAATTTATAATAAAATATCAACGGACCTTTTCTATTACACATAAATATCTTATGTAAACGGAAAAGTGGAAATGCCTTTTACTAATAAAAACATGTACAAGATACATACTAAATGATATGCTCTAGGGCATACTACTAACACTACCTTCAGGTTCTGTTGATTCGGCAATTGGGTATCCCTGATCTCTGCTGGCCCTCCATATGAGGTAATCTTTCGTGGCACTCGGCCCTTTAGGCGATCGTTCAATTGTAGTGATGCTTTCCCAGGATTTGCAGAATACTTTCAATTCTTCCTCACTGCCGGGCTTGTGGTAGAAAATGAGCTTGATGGAGTTCTACAGCATTGAGCGTGGATTGGGTTGAATCGAACTGCCTCATTACCAGAGCTGGAGTGTAACTTGTGTATCCGATCACTCCGATCAAAGATACTGAATGATTACTCCCTGTACTAAACAAAATAGGCTGACCAAACGTCCATAATTTCCTCTAGTAGTAGTTGTGACTGTTGAAGCTTAGAATCTGCTCTTGCCATTGTAGCTCGTTCTTTGGACTGATTGCTAATCTAGTCATTTTCTCAATAAGCGACTAGTCAGGATATCAAGTTAACCCCTTAGTCTCCAGAGGGCACATGTGACTGAGGATCCAAAGGTGTAGCAATTGAGAACAGCACTTAATAGATCCCCTGCATTATCGTCGACAATAAGTAAGAGTCAATAGGGTCTCTGTAAGGATTAGGGTCTCTGCAAGGATTGCCGATATCGGGTTGACCTTTTGCTTTTTTACTACCCAGAACATTTTCGTGACACTGCAAGTTATAATTCTTAAAGGCCCAGGGAATAAGATCAGGCCGTAAATCCCCAGTGCCAGTGCCAACGAAGCTTGTTCCCATTATCTGTTCTGGATGTACGGGTCCAACTGCTTTTTGAAGTAGGTCCAATACCACCCATGTGTGTTTCCTTTGACAGTTTCTCCTGCCTTTGCTTCCTCAGCGGAGACCCCCAACATATGCGCAAACCGTTTCCAAGTCTACCTATGCTCAAGGTGTAAGTAGATCTGATTCTGTGCCTCATAAGGGATTTCTAACAGTGCCTAATATTCCTCCATGGTGGGGGTCATATCAACATCGTTGAAGGAGAACACCCCGTACTTGGGATTCCAAATTGACAGCGCGGCTTTTAGTGCCGGAATTTGGACTCTGACCCGTATCAAGGTTGCAATCCTTCCATATTTTTCCTCGAACTTTACCTTGACGTGATCGAGAAGTAATTTCCAACTGTTGGATAGACCCTCTAGACCGGTCATTCTGACTTCAACCTTGCTTGGATCTAACAGAGGCAACAGGCCCGTGTCTGCCTTGGTGGCATCACTTTGTGGGGACTCTAAATTATGAAGCAGTTTGGACCATGGTCTAGCATTCTATTCCTGTCTAGGAACCTCTTTCATTGACTGACTCGAGGATGCCATGTTAAAGTTTTCATTTTATCCTCTAACAGACCCCAATTTGTAATGCCTGCGGAGAAAATTTGCCAGCAGAATAAATTCAGGTAATTTTGAATTATGCTATTAACATAGCAGTATCTATACACCCATCAAAGTAGGAAGGTGTTTAGATCATTCTAACAGTATGATTCAGAACTACCCTTATATTTAAAAAAAAATTAAAAATACCAACAGAGTAATGTAAAAGCAAGTATGTCCCTTTTTGTCCTAAAATAGGGAGAGTACTAGTAATGGGTAGGTACTACCTAATTGGATAGTTCTATCTTATGAGGTAGTTTGCTATGGCCTTCAGCTAATGTGATAGCTTAGCTCAAGGTCTAATTCTGTAAAAGCCATAAATTCCCAAATCGTCCTTACTGTAAACAGTAGAGCCCCATTCCACTACCATGATACTAACGGGAGAAGTCCACGGGTATCACGGTAAATGGAACAAGTTCCAATTTGAGCAGAAGCCTTCACGGATACTAACGGGGTAAAACCCACGGGTACCTCTACATGACTCCCTCCCATTTCCTAAAAGGGTAAGAAAGTCCGGGTATAGGGCTGAAGTGTGTGAGGACATTATGTAAGTACTCAGTGTGTGAAGGGACACATTTACCTCTTCCCTTTATTGGGGGGTAGAGTTTTTTTTTTTAGACGAAGATTGCTGTGGGATAAATAAGACAATCAAAATAAGCAAAATGGTTAGAATAGCAACAATTAATATATAAAGACTTTCGAATTTTGCACGTTAAGCCCCCTAATTACGATTTTAATTTACAAGAGCACAAAATTAAATCTGCTTTTGGACCTCTAAACTGGGATTAGGGTAAAATGTTCAGTCCCCAGTGGAGTCGTCAAGCTGTTGCAAGGGTTTTGCAGTCGCGTAGATGATCACTCATTGCAATGGAAAAAGTGAGGAGTCGCCACTTTAATTTTGAGGGAAATTAAAGAAAACCATTTATAAAGGTAAATTAAGGAGAAACCACTTTGAGAATAGAGATTCTAGGTTCGAGGTCCATATACGGGTGGAAAAGGTGTTAGGCACCCCACCTCATCCCTCAATGAGGGTAAGCAGATTTAATATTATGCTCTTTATAAATTGAAATTGGTAATTTGGGGGTTGGAGTGGCGATGTTAATCCTTCATAAGGATAAAAGGAATATTTGATATTTCATCATTCAGGGGTTGCCCAAGGACATGAGTATATGAGATGACCCTTAGTGAGCAAGTGTCAGGTAGCAGATTTTGTTTAAGGGTTACTTTATGTATTGAAGTTGTGGTATTTTAATTTGGGTTTTAGCTAAGAGAATTTGGGTAAGGACTCTCTCTCCCGATCTCTTAATGTATTAATTTAAGTGGGAGATTTCAGATAAGAACTCTTCTCTGATCTTCACATATTTTATTAAAATTTTGGCTAAGAATCGGGTAAGAACTCTCCCCCGATCTCTTAAAGTATTCGGTTTAAAGTTTTAAGTGAGTGATCTTAGATAAGAACTCTCCTCCGATCTCCATATATTTTATTGGAATTTTGGATGAGAATCAGGTAAGAACTCTCCCCCGATCTCTTAAAGTATTCTGTTTAAAGTTTTAAGCGAGGGATCTCAGATAAGAACTCCCCTTCGATCTCCCTATAATCTATTAAAATTTTGGATGATAATCGGGTAAGAACTCTCCCCCGATCTCTTAAAGTATTCGGTTTAAAGTTTTCAGTGAAGGATCTCGGATAAGAACTCTCCTCTAATCTCCACATATTTATTAAGATTATTGGTTGAGAATCGGGTAAGAACTTTCTCCCGATCTCTTAAAGGATTCTGTTAAAAGTTTAGATTGAGTTCGGGCAAGAACTCTTCCCTGAACTCTTAAGGTGTTTGTCGGAATCTCATTTTATAAGAACTACGAACTAAAGATTCTAGTGACCGATGGTGCAAAAGAAAACTGTAAAATTTTCCTGGCCCACTAAGCCTTATAACTAAAGAGTGGATGCAAGACCAAACTTCTCATCGATTTCCTATGTGATCGCCTTATCAAAATTCTTTGATTGGCGATATCCGATCTCTTTTAATTACTTAGTCAGGGATCCGATCCTATCTCGATTCCCACTTTATTATATTATCACCTGGGCTCATTTCGTAGCCTGACCTTATAACTTATTTGTTTGACCTACTTTTTGACCCTTTGTTACACCTATCCTTTTGTCATTTTTTTTATTGTAAACTCTCATATCGAAATACCCCTGCCTACGTCTTTTGAGTATTTATAAGTTACCTGTGAGTTGAACGTCTACTCTTAAAGGAAATGAAAACTAAATGACAATAAATGAAATTTGCAAATGAGATAGAAGATGCAGGAAATAACTATTGGCTTGAACAATCTATTTTGAGATTTTAATGCAACTTGATATAGAAGAAATTTCAAAAGAAAGCTAGATAAAATAAACAAGGGTATTCGATAAAATGATAGTTTAGATGCTTACTTGTGAGGAGTTAAGGAGACGGATGGAATGACTCCAGAATCCTCAAATATTGTAGAGCTAAAAGCTGATGGCCAAAGGACTAATGCTTACTTTGGAGTAACGGGAACCAGGTCGAAATGCATTTGAGTCGAAACGATGGGAACCGGGTCACCCCCCCCCCCCCCATAAAAGAAGTTTCATCACCGAAATTGTGTCCACTATCTATCTGCAATTAGCCATATGTGTTATTTTCTCATGTTTTTCTCACATTTCTACATAGTTTCATAGTATAAATAATAGTCCATAGCACTTTAACCAATACTATTTACCTAACCATTGGTCCTCTGACCATTATAGTCAACAATCTTGCTAATATTCGTAACATTTCTTTATTACATCTGAACTAACTATTCAACTTTTTACTTTCATAACTCTTTTATCTATCAATATTCAATAATTTATCGTATTCTAAGTGATGTCTTTCGCTTACAAACTCTTCCAAAACTGATTCTAAAAAGACTAGTCACTAACATACGAATGTGTAGAGCCAGGATTGAATAACATATGTACATCTTGGTCAAGGATTGAAAAAATACCAGCTACTGCATCTGATGTTTCAACCTCCCTTCTCTGATGCATTGTATACGCTCTGGCTGATGCGCCACTGGGTTATGGCTGGTTAACAGTTCCTTGACTTCCTGGGTTGCTACCCCTACCTCTTCCTCTACCTCTACCAGATGGTTGTGACCCTTTTGGAGTAGAGGCTTGGGCTATTCCCTCAGATGTGGCAGGAGGTCTAGATCGGTGTGGACTAGTACAATCCTTAGCAAAATGTCTGCTTCCTCCATAGTTAAAACATGCACCGATGGCCTTGAAGCACACCACACCATGAGTTCTGCTACAAATCTCACACTGCTGGGCTGATAATGCTCCTTGAGGTGCTTGCTGAGTATGTTGATCGGATTGGGATGGTTTCTATCTAGAAGATCTACCTCTACCGGACTTACGGGAGCTGGATTCCTCAAATTGTTTTCTCTTCCTAGAACCACTCTCAGTAGTTTAACTAGTAGCTTTTTTTGTTTTCTCTTTCTCTTCTGTATTCTTTTTCACTGCCCCTTCTGATTCTATCCTTTCTAGTTCCAGGGCTTGTGAAATCAGCTCAGAAAAATTCTGGTGTCTGAATCCCACAACTTGCATTCTCAAGCTAGGCCTCAACCCAGCCTCAAACCTCTTACATCTGTCTCTATTGGTGGAGACTAAGCTTCCAGCATAGTGGCTTAGCCTTGAAAAGTCCCGCTCATACTCTGCTACTATTCTGTCCCCTTGCTTCAGGCTCAAGAATTCTTGTAATTTCATATCTACATAAGCATCGGAACCCATTTCTACCAGAATTTCCTCAGGAAGTCTGTCCATGTCAGCACAGGTGGCTCAACCAGGTTGTGGGTGATGGTCTTCTACCATTCATATGCATCCCCTTGTAGAAGAGATACTGAATATTCAAATTTTAATTCTTCAGCACACTGCAGTTTTCTGAATACCCTTTCCATCCGTTCTAGTCACTGTTCAGCCTCCAGTGGATCCACAGTGCCTTTAAACTCGGTAGCCCCAAATTTCATTAGTTTTTCATATTGTCGAGCTGGGGCCTGTGGTTGTGCTACAGGTGCTTGCATCTGAACTTGGGGTGGCACATTTCCTGCCATTTGTTGGAAGAACACAGCCATCTCCTATGCAAACTGAGTAGGAAACTGCGGTGCTTGAAGAGGAGCTGGAGTGGCTGACCCACTCATGTTCTGGAGTGCTAGGGCTTCCCCTTAGACCTCAGCCTCAACATATTGCTCTACGGAATGATCTCCCTTTTCCATTCTGTTTTAAAAAATCCTCTACTTCCTGAGATCAAACACAAGGAGGTTGACCTACGTTAGAGCATATTCATGATGTAAATATGTCATATTTATCAATTAAAGACACTTGAGCAGTTGTACTTATCAAAGAAATATTCACATACATAGTCAAAATTCATTATAAAACCATGCTCTGATACTACTAAAACATGTCACACCTTACCCTTCTATAAGACATAACATGATTCCGTAGAATACCTAATGAATTATCGAACATCACCTACTGATAACTCATTAAGTACACTACAAGGGATTTTAAAACCATTTCTTTACTTTTTTGGGAGTGGTGAGCATTTTTGGTAGAAATTAAAAATATTTAATTGAAGTTTCAAAACTAGTTAAAATTTTTATCCATTTTTATTTGTTCGCAAATTTTAGAAAATTTTGGCAGAATGTCGTCTATAATTGGAAAAACTAGTTCTTCAAAACCTGTGAAAACAATTACAATAATTTCATTTCACAACCCCAACCTCTACTAATATCCCAAAATAATACAGTCAACTACAATTTAAATCAAAATTCACTTTTCAAAATATTGTTAAAATAATTCCATTCATAAATGGGGCATTAAAATTAATTTTACATACACAATCTTAATATACAGAAAGAAAATCCAAAATAATATTATTATAATTTTATCTGTACAACTGCTCAAACTACAGAGATACATACGCATACTATCATATTTATATCAAACTAAACTACCAGGGTATAGACAAATACCCGTACAATTCTTCACTGTGCTCCTCTCTGACTGTAGCAGCTCACTCCGTTGCTATGTCCTTTTCTCTATCTGCGACAGTAAGTTAAAGCTATCACTGAGTAAAGTTTACTCAGTGGTACATAATAAAGATTTAAAAATTTACTAAAATAATCATACATCGATAAACAGAAATTTTAAAACTTTTCACAAGCATTTTTCCACAAAACTGAGATTAACATTTATATTACTTTTTTATCAAACAATTTACAAATCACATTGTTGCCAATTAATAACACAATCACATTTCACAATTTAATTATTTCACAAATTATCAAAACTCATTATAGCACAATTTTAGTCAAACAATTTAATAAACACAGTGGTACCAATTCATGCACAACTTAAGCCATGACACAAAATTTCCGATCAATGCCACATTGTACACCAAGGCAAAGCGATCTACAACCCCATTAATCAAAATCAATGAGGGAGGTGGCTAGCTAGCTAATGAGTACTCATCCGATCTACAACCTCAATTGGTAAGCCAGAGAGGGAGGAAAATAAATGATCTCAACCCCACAAATGGAGCAGGAATAATGTGGTATTGTCATGCTAATTGTGAACACAAAATCAATTCAAAACAAAATACTCAAATAATTTAGGAAAGATCACAAACAATTTCCAAAGTCATTTTCGCAGTCACAAAATGGCAATACAATTTATAAATAACACAGCGATTTCATAAAGCATAACAATTCAACTTTTCACTTAGAAAATAATTACATAAATTTACTGTGCACAAACCTGACGCGAGTCGCCTCTAAGCCTTGACTCAGTCCCTTAGATTTTTTAGGTCTTTTTCAACTAAAACACATAATTGATAGTGTTTCAGTATCTTATCTCGCAATAAATCCAATAATTAAACTCATATTTACTCAACTCTAGCCCCAATATGCTTAAACTTACGTTCTTGGAAATTTTCATGTCGGAGTTACTATTTATGGTACTATTCAAGTCAAAATATTGACTTTCTTATGCTTAAAAGGCATGGGAAATCTAATTATACCCACATACTACATTTTGGTTATCAATTTTGTTGGTTTTAGTCGTTCCTTCAAATTTTAGGTCCCCTAAGCACAAATTTCAATTTTCCATATTTGATGTCCTATTTTTTATTGTTCCATTGGTCATGTTGCTGTAGAAATTTGGCTAAGTTTTCTTCATAGAAGTCGTTCCTTATTGTCTTAACTTTATTTTCCTTTTTGAATCACTCCATTTGGAGTTTTGTAACCCAAGTTATAGCCATTTGAATATGGCTGGCCGAATTTGGCGTTACCCAAAATTCTGGGCAAATTCTGGATTTTGGCAATTTTTATGATTGACTGCAGGTGGATTTTCAAACTGGTTATGGTCAAAATTTGAGTTTTTTTTCTTATGAAAGTTGTAGGGCTATGTCTCAGCTTTTTACTAGTGAAAATTTAGGTCATTTGGACCTTCCTAGACCAAGTTATCATCATTTATGTAACTACTGTTCATTTGGTCATTTTTGTATAGGTCAGTTTGCCAATTTCGGATTTGGCCTAATTGTTCACCAAGTTATGATCACTTTCTGCGCATGATTCCTAAATGAAAAATGTGTCATTTTGTATCTAGTTTCATTCCCTAGTTACATATAAGGTTCAATCTAATGCAATTCAAAGTATATATGCATGATCTACAGACCTAATTCACTTCAAATAACCATTCAAAACCATCAAACTCATTCATAACAAACCCTAACCCTAGCTGAATGAAATTTCTATTTGGTCCCTCAATAATTATTTTCTTTTGATTTTAAGTTAATTTCTAGTTTAATTAAGATACAAACACAATAAATAAACTAAGATTTCCAAATTCAATTACTTACCTCAAATGAAGCTTTTTCTATATTCTCAAACTCTCTAATTTTCCTTTCTTTTTCACTTTCAATCTTCAAATCAAGACCCAAGGACAAGTTTTAACCAAGGAAACCTCAAAATCTATAGCTGAATTTTTGGTTTAGAAAGCTTTAAAACAGGCTTTCATGGTGGAAAAAAATGGAAGAGATAAGAAAGAGAAGAGAGAGTGGGCGGCACATATGTAGGAAGAAGAAACAAAATGATTTTTTTTCCTTTCTTTTTTGTTATTTTATGTCTATTTAACTTTATTTAACTTAGTCAATTATGTAGGGAAATTAAAATTGTATTTTGACATCATGATGATGTCATCCAAGTGATGTAAATAAACTTTTTCAATTTTCTTTTTTTTGCATTTATTTTTTCATTAATTCTTTAATTTAATTCTCAGTCCCAAATTTTTTTTTTCTCCAATTTTATTGGACAGTTAGGTCAGGTGTCAGCTCTAGGGGTGAATTGACCAAATCGCCCCTCGCCGGTTCAATCCGGTTTGCAAGTTATTCGATATTTCTTCTAGATCTCTAACTTAATTATTTGACCTGCTTAACAATTCTTTTTTGTGATTTTCTCTTTTCCACTGTGTTCGCAATAGTCCAAAGGACTGCGGCGTCACATTTTACGGTTCGAAATTTGAGTTTAGATTGACCTCGCAGTCATTCTCGAGAAGGTCACCCACTGTTGTGACTCCCGACTCATTTATTTTTTTGTATTATGTTTTTCTTTTTTATACTTAACTATTTGGCAGTTACTAATTATTTGTTTTTAGGGTTTAACTAGGTGTCTTAGATGTGGTTCTAATTTCCTTAATTGTCCGAATCGACAGCGATCACCGGAACAGTGGAATATACTAGGCTATGCAAATAGGGGTGTTACACCCTCCTGCCAAATGACTTGTACGTTTTTATTTTGAAATGAATCCAAGTCTTTTCATGTTCAATTTCTTGATAAGATCGGAAAGCATCCAAACCAAATTACCTGAGTACTTAATCAATTGAATGCAGTTGAAAATTGAACCCAAGATCGATTAGTAATCATAAAACATCAAGCTACTCCAAGAGATCGGAAAAACATTACACGTGAACATGAGATCAGACAGAGCCATGACCAAATATCAAATGACACTTTAAAACATTTCAAGAGTGATTTGATAGAATTGTAAAGATTCGAAAATGACTTGAGCTCATTAAGGTTGGAATCATTATTTAGAGATCGGATAAAACCTTAACTTTGTTTGAGGAATATTTGGGCAACTCAAGCGAGATGCCTGATCATAACAATATATAGATGGAATTTTTAGGTATTTGTACATAGAGAGATCAGAAAACAACAGCATGCCAGATCGGATGGTCTGGAGATCCAATATTGATTCGAACACATCTGATAAAGACCAAGGGATTGGAAAGCAATCTAACTTCAACGCGAGATCGAAGGCAAGCCATTGGCGAGTTCAGAAAAGCTACTTGTGATTGGGTCATCGGTTGAGAATGGATAACATAATGAAGTTTCAATTTAAAAAAAAAATCATTGCACTTGAGGGTTGACCAAAATATGGTATCTACAACGCATATGACAAGCACATGGAGTTTACTCTTGTCAATGCATTATCATATATCATATCAGTGCATATAATCTTTAGACCTCAGATAACACAGTTATCTTATATATAGGTGGTTTGAGCTTGATACTGCTTTTATACTTGTACTGTATATGGGTATATGGGCATGTGTTAGCTCCTACTAATTATATATGGAGATAGGTATTGATCAAGATGGAATCTGTTATCCTAAGTAAATAGGGATAAAATCCTATGTTCATTTAATTGTTCTTGATGTTTCAAGTTCCTGGCCAGGACAGACAGATTTAGTCCGAAAAGAGTTTCTGACAAGAGAATCTAATTAATCAAGAACTGAAATTAAAAGAGAACATAATGTTCATATCAAATAGGGTTTGACATTAACCATGACTCCAGCTCGAATTGGGATTTTGTAACAGAGAGATTCTAGTGCATGGTAACATATGGTTATAAGTTCATTTAAGGTATTCCTTGTTACTGATTGGGTGGCCATGGCAAGCTATGCTAGGTGTCAACCATGGTCTATGAGATGCCAAAAATAATTTAGAAAAATCATTTATGGTAAAAAAGAGTTCTGATGATATTAAGAGTTAATATCATATCTCATTGCTAATTAGTGATGAGCTTAGTGAGTCACACACATATACAAGATAATCACCAAGTAAAATATGATTTAATTGATTAATTAAAGAGTTTAATTAATTAATTAAATAGGTTTGGTTTGCAATGAGATTGTAAAGTCCCCAGCATGGCTTGAAACCAAATCTAGGTTATTGGATATATGGTATAAATTAAATTTATATTTAAATTATTTAAATATGAATTTAATTGTGAGGAATTAATTAATAAAGATTAATTAATTTATATTTGATATAAATTGATTAGAAGAGGAGAAATAATGATTTTGGGTTAAGAACTCAAAATTACAACATAAGGGTAATTTGGTCATTTCACATGGTGACATGTGGCACCATGAGATGGTAACACATGGCACCATATAAGTTTGCCATTTGTCTTCCTATTATGTAAGATGATCAAAGTCAAGATTAAGTCTAGCTTTGACACTTGGCTTAATGTGATTAAGTTAATTAATAATAAGATACAATGTGGTGGTGACATGTGGCATAAGGTTTAAGTGACTTAATGACCTAATTATAAAAGGGAAAAGAAAGAAGAATAAAATATAACACTCTCTTGTCTAAAGGTGGCGGCACCTTTTCTCTGCCTCTCCTCTTCTTGTTTTCTCATCAATTCAAAGAGAATCACTCCATTACCTTTGAATTAAAATTGCTAGAAATTGTTTCTAGTGTCCTATACACACATACAACCTCTCTAAAGGCAAAAACCCAAATTATAATTGGTTGGCAAGGCTTGAGAAGCTAATTTGGGGGTTGCCCATTGGTGATCTTGGTGTGGACAAGCTAGAGGGACAACACTTGGGGTCCTAGGTGCTTCCTAAAGGTGCCAATTACATCCATAGTGCATCAAAGAGGTAGTGCTCAAACTTGTTTTTAAACTAGGGTTTAAATGAATTAATTTGTTAATTCACAATCTTGAATGGCAAACACAGATCCTAATACATATTAAAAGTGTTTTAATATGCAATTGAGTATTGAAATTAATTAGGCACATAAGAGATGTGGCATGATGCATGTAACCTTAGAAGAAAATTTTTAAAATTCAGTGCTCCAATGAACCAATTACCATGCTTCCGCTCCTTCACACAGCCACACAGTAGATAATGAGGACACAGAAATTGCAGCTTATGCACAATTTTGAACAGCTAATCCACCCCTACCCTCAGCTCAGGCTTTTAAGGTGGAAGAGCTAAAAGAAGAACAGCCCAAGGGCAAGTCACAGGAGGATACCAAATAGGTAGAATTAAAACTTCTCCCCTTCACGCTAAGGTACTCATTTTTGGACTCAAATTCTAAATATCTTATTATTATCAATGCTAGCATATCTAAAATAGAAGAGGAAAAATGGTTAAAGGTGCTTAGGACCCATAGCAATACTATAAGGTATAAAATAGAATACCTGAAAGGGATTAATCCTTCAATTTGCATGTAACACCCCTATTTACATAGCCTAGTATATTCCACTATTTCGGTGACCAGTGTCGGTCCGGATAATTAAGGGGATTAGAACCACACTTAAGACAACTAGATAAGCCCTAAACACAAATAATTACTAACTGTCAAATAGTTAAGTATAAATAAGAAAAATAGAACACAAGAAGTTAAATGAGCCGAGAGTCACAGCGATGGGTAACCTTCTCGGCAAGGATTACAAAGTCAATTTAAACTCAAATTTTGAACCGTAAAATGTGACGCGGTAGTCCTTAGGACTATTACGAATACAATGGAAAATATTGTTAAGCAAATCAAATAATTAGGTCAGGGATCCGAAAGAAATATTGAATTATTTACAAACCGGATCGAACCGGTGAGAGGCAATTTGGTCAATTGACCTCGAGAGCTAACTCCTGACCTAACTGTCAAATAAAATTAGAGAAAAGAAAATTTTGGAATTGGAAATTAAATTAAAGAACTAATGGAAAAATAAATAGAAAAAAAAAAGAAAAGAAAAAGGAAAAGTGAAAGGTGATGACATCATGCATGATGCAATAAATACTAATTAAAAAAAATAAATTTTGGATAATTATTGGTCTTCCATAAGGATAAAAATCATAAAAGAAAAACAAAAAAAAAAACAACAAAAAGTGTCTTCTTCTCAAGTTGCCGTGAGCGTTCCCTCTCACCTCTCCCACCATAAAAACCTCCATTAAAGCTCTTTTGTGAGCTTGAAGAAAGTCAAATCCCACCATAGAAAAGTTATCTACCATAGATAAAACTTGTTTGGGCAACTAGAAAGGAAGGCTCAAAGGAAAGAAAGAAGGAAAAATTGAAGGAAAGGAAGATTAAAATTATGCATTCAAGGTTAGTAATTCAACTTCAAACTTTTAGTTTAATTATTGTGTATATAGCTTAATGAACTTAGAAATATACTTAAAATGAAACAAAAATAACTGTTGGAGGACTAGAAGTGAATTTCAGCCAGCTAGGGTTTGTGATGATAATGTATGAATTTGATTGAATTAATAGTACAGGTAAGCTTGTATGAGTGAGGAAGTGATGTTGGTATGCTTTGAATTAATTAAATGTAATAAAAATGTGAATTAGGGTTTGGCACCTAGGGTTTTAGGAGGAAAAATGTGAAAATTTGTTAAATAATGTGTTTGACCTTATTGGAGTTGAGAAATGGTCATTTGTAACCAATTGAGGTATGTTCGAAGTGTTAGAATTAAGTTTAAATTCGAAATGATTAGGGTCATGCTGCAGGCAGTAGGACCAAGGTCACTTTTTGGACCTAAAACTGAAAATTTACAAGCCCAATTGGTGTGAGGTCAATTGAGAATGAAACTAGACATAAAATGACACATTTTTCATTTAGGAATCATGCCCAAAAAGTGACCATAGCATAGTGAACAAATTGGCCAAATCCGGATGTGAGTGTTCTGCCCTGTACAAAAATGACTAAATGAATAGTATTTGTTCATTTAGCCATAACTTGGGCTAGGCAGGTCTAAATGACTTAAAATTTTACCAGTAGAAAGCTAAGATATAGACCTAAAACTTTCATGAAGAACACAAATCCAAATTATTCCCTTAACCAAGTCATTTAGCCACCCAAAATTGGTGACCTAAAACTGTCAGAACCAGTTTTGGTGCCCAGAAATCTGGGTTAGGCCAATCTGACAGCCATGATTCAAATGTCTATAACATGGGCTATAAAACTCCAAATGGAGTGATTCAAAAAGGAGAATAAATTTAAGACAATAAGGAACAATTTCTATGAAGAAAACTTAGCCAAATTCTAACACTAACATGACCAATGGAACAGTGCAACATAGGACATTAAAACTGAAAATTTGCAATTTTGCCTAAAAGACTTAAAATTTGAAAAAACAACCAAAACCAACAAATTAGGTAGTCAAAATGTGATATGTGGGTGAAATTGGAATTCCCATACCTATTAAGCCTTAGAAAGTCAATAAATTAACTTGAATAGTGTAGTGAATAGTAACCTCGAAATACAAATTTTAAAGAACATCAAGTTTAGCATATTAAAGCTAGGTATAAGTAATTTTGAATTTATTTTTGGAATTTTGATAAGTTGTGATACTGAAACACTGTGAAACTGTGTATTTCAGTGGAAAAGAATACAGGGAAAGAACCCGACTGATTGAGTCAAGGCCAAGAGGCGACTCGTATAAGGTTTATGCACAACATCAATATGCTTTAAAATTCATTTACAAAGTGCATGAAATGTGTATTATGCTTTTGCTTTGAATTGTTGAAAGTTTATTTGTGTATGTTTGAAATGGCAATAAATGTTTAGTAAATTGTTAAGATAAGTTTTGAAACCACAGTGTCATGACCATATATTTGAACACCTCACTAGCATGACTAGTGGGGGAAATCAGTTTTGAATTTTGATTCTTTCTCTAGCTGAAGTGTTGAGGTGTGTGCCAGTAGAAGAAGAAAAAGAATGGGTTCCCATATATTTGAGCTAGCTAGCCTTGTGTTGTGACTTCTCCTTAGCCTCTGGCTATTGAGATTATATTTGTTTCGAATGGCATGATATAACTGTGTGTTTTTATGAAATTTGTTTTGAGACTTTTGCAATGAAACTGTTTGGATTAAAATCTTATAAATCGCATTTTGAATTTACATTTCATGTTCAGTTTAAGTTTTGAATAAATATGATTTAAATTCGGCATAAATGTTATTTTAGTATGTTGTACACCACTGAGTCCTAGTACTCAGCGATGGCTGTTATTGCTGTCACAGATATAGAGACTAGAGGAGCAGTAGAGTGAGCTGCTGAGGATTGAGGAGCTACCTACTCTGAAGTTTATCGGGTATACTTTATACCCTGATTGTAAAAATTATTTTGATGTATGTAATGTATGTAAATGTAGAAAATGGTCATGAGCAGTTGTATAGAGTTGTATAAAGCTTGTAATAAATTTTGGTTTGGATTTCTCTTAATGTAAATTTTTGTAATGATGTATATAAATTGTTTTATCTTTAATGAAATATGAATGAAGGTATTTTGTTTTAATTTGAATGAAATTGAATTATAGTATTTTAATGATGTTGAATTTTGGAAATTGAGTAATGATATTGAAATTGGTTGGGATGGTTCTGAAATTGACGAAGTTGTTGAGATAAATCTTTAAAGGTGCTTTTTACAGGTATTTGAAGAACTGTTTTCTCAAAATACAGATGGCACTCCGCCAAAATTTTTATAAAATTTACGGAAAAATAAAATGAAACAAAAATCTTAACTAGTTTTCAAACTCTAATTAAATGTTTTAATACCTATTAGAAAATACTCACCAATTATAAAAGTAAGAAAATTGTTTAAAAATCCCTTGTAGGGCACTTAATGAGTTATCGGTAGGTGAGTTCGGTAGTTCATTAGGTATTCTACGGGATCATGTTATGCCTTACAGAGGGGTAAGGTGTAACATTGCATGCGTAGGTACCTATGGAGGAAAACAGCAAACCCACTATTGAACACCAAAGAAGACTTAACCCAAACATGAAAGAATTAGTTAAGAAAGAAATTCTGAAACTATTAGATATAGGTATTATATACCCAATTTCTGATAGTAAATGGGTTAGTCCAGTGCATGTAGTTCCTAAGAAAGGTGGGACAACTGTCATTCAAAATGCAAATAATGAATTGATCTCTACTAGGGTAGTCACTAGTTGGTGCGTGTGCATAGATTATAGGAAATTGAATAACGCCATCAAAAAAGACCATTTTCCTCTCCCTTTCATAGGCCAAATGTTAGAAAGGCTAGTAAAACATTCCTACTTTTGTTATCTTTAGAAAGGCTAGTAAAACATTCATACTTTTGTTATCTAGATGGCTATTCAGGATTTTTCCAAATTCTTATTCACCTAGAAGACCCAGAAAAGACCACATTCACATGTTTTTATGGAGCCTTTGCATATAGAAGAATGACTTTTGGTCTTTATAATGCCCCTGTTACTTTTCAAATATGCATGATGGCCATTTTTTTCGATTATATTGAAAATATCATGGAAGTTTTTATGGATGATTTTTTTATCTACGGAACTACTTTTGATGATTGCCTAACTAACTTATCCAAAGTGTTGCAAAGATGTGAAATCAAACCTGATCCTAAATTGAGAAAAATGTCACTTCATGGTAAGGGAAGGTATAGTTCTTGGACACTTGATATTAGAAAAAGGAATTGAAGTTGACAGGGCAAAAATTGAAATTATTGAAAAGATGCCACCACCAACATCAGTCAAGAGAGTGTGAAGCTTTTTGGGACATGCAGGCTTCTACAGAAGATTCATTAAAGACTTTTCCAAAATAGCTAAGCCACTTACTAACTTGCTAAGTTAAGATGTTCCCTTTGATTTTGATGAAAATTGCCTTGTTTCCTTTAACAAGATTAAAGAAGCTTTAATTTTAGCACCAATAATGCAACCACTTGATTGGGAGCTATCATTTGAGGTGATGTGCGATGTAAGCAACTTTGCAATTGGAGCAGTACTTAGACAAAGAAAAGATAAAAAAAGCTCCATGCCATTTACTATGCCAAAAAGACACTTGATGGCGCACAAATTAACTATGCTACCACAGAAAAGAAATTCCTAGCAGTGGTGTTTGCAATTGATAAATTTAGATCCTACATGGATCAAAAGTCATTGTATTCATTGACCATGCTACCATCCAACACCTTTTGAATAAGAAGGAAGCAAAGCCAAGGCTAATTCGATGGATCTTACTCCTACAAGAATTTGACCTTGAAATCAAGGATAAAAAGGGATCCAAGAATGTAGTAGCTGACTACCTCTCAAGGCTGAAATAGGAAGACATAGGGAGCATTGAGGATTTACCAATTGATGACTCATTCCCTGATGAGCAACTACTAGCATTCTCCCAAGTTCTATGGTATGCTAATTTTATTAATTATCTTGTATGTAGGGTACTGCCACCAAACATGGCCTATTAGCAAAGGAAGAAATCCCTACATGATTTGCGCTTCTACACATGGGAAGAGCCTCTGTTGTATAAGAGATGCAATGATGGGTAGATAAGAAGATGCATACCAGAGGAAGAAATAGAAAGCATTTTGCAGCACTACCACTCATCACTATATGGAGGACATTTTGGTACCACAAAAATAACAACTAAGATTTTGCAAGCAGGGTTTTACTAACCACATCTATTTAAGGATGTGAGATCCTTTGTGCTGGCTTGTGATCAATGCCAAAGAATAGGGAATATCTCAAGAAGGAATGAAATACCACTGCACGGTGTACTTGAAATAGAACTATTTGACGTGTGGGGAATGTTAGTAGTATGCCCTAGAGCATATCATTTAGTATGTATCTTATACATAGTTTTATTAATAAAAGGCATTTTCACTTTTCCATTTACATAATATATTTATGTGTAATAGAAAAGGTCCATTGATATTTTGTTAGAAATTCTATTCTTAAGTTGTTAAGAATATGAGTGACAGTATTTCTAGCACAAAGTATCATAAATAGGTTCACATTCGAGGATACTTCACAATAAGGATATGACTTATCCAGAAAGATTCTATTCATGTTTGTTCCCAAGTTATTTATATGAGATATAAATAAGATGGAATGATGAGTCTCATGCCATATGACAAACATGATAGGCACTTATAAATGATAAGTAGGCCGAACCAGTGACACTTATGACAAGCACATGGAGTTTACTCTTGTCAATATTTTGTCATAAATCATATCAGTGCATATAGTCTTTAGACCTAGATAACACAGTTATCTTGTATATAGATAGTTTGAGTTTGATACTGCTTTCATACTTGTACTGCGTATGGGTATATAGGCATGTGTTGGCTCCTACAAGTTATATATGGAGGTAGGTGTTGATCAAGATGGAATCTGTTCCTCTAAATAAATAGAGATAAAATCTTATGTTCATTTAATTGTTCTTGATGTTTCAAGTTCTTGGCGAAGACAGATAAATTTAATCAGAAAAGAGTTTCTGATGAGAAAATTTTTTTAATCAAGAACTAGAATTAAAAGAGAACATAATATTCATAGCAAATGGAGTTTGACATAAACCATGACTCCAGCTTGAGTTGGGATTTTATAATAGAGAGATTCCAGTGCATGGTAACATATGTTTATAGGTTCATTTAAGGTAAACCTTATTACTAATTGGGTGGCCATGGTATGCTATGCTAGGTGTTAACCATGGTCTATGAGGTGCATAAAATGATTTAGAGAAATCATTTATGGTGAGAAAGAGTTCTGATGATATTAAGAGTTGATATCATGTCTCATTGCCAATTAGTGATGAGCTTAGTAAGTCACACACATACACAAGTTATCACTTAATTAAATATGATTTAATTAATTAAAGAGTTTAATTGATTAATTAAATAGGTTTGGTTTGTAATTAGATTGCAAAGTCCCTAGCATGACTTGAAACCAAATCTAGATTATTGGATATATAGTATAAGTTAAACTTATATTTAAAGTGTTTAAATATGAATTTAATTAATGAGAAATTAATTAATAGAGATTAATTAATTAATTTATATTTGATATAAATTAATTAGAAGAAGAGAAATAATTATTTTGGGTTAAGAACTGAAAATTAAGACACAGGGACATTCTGGTCATTTCACAGTGTGACACGTGGCACCATGAGATGGTGACACATGGCATTACACATAAGCTTGCCAATTGTCTTTTAATCATGTAAGATGATTAAAATTAAGATTAAATATAGGTTTGACACTTGGCACAATGTGATTGGGTCACTTAAACCTATAACCAATCAAAGGGTGACATGTGACAAGGGTTTAATGTATTAACCTAGATATATAAGTGTTGTTATGAGAAAAAATAAAATATAAGCAGCAGCCTCTCTCTTTGTGCCGCCACTTTGAAGTGCCTTTCTCTTCTCTTCTTCTTCTTCTCTAATCAATCTAAGAGATTAGCAAACAATCTCTTGAATTAAGAACACCAGAAATTGTTTCTAGTGTCCTGTTTACATCTTTAATCTCTTAAAAGGAAAAACTTGATTTTCTAAATAATAGAAAAAGCTTTAGAAGCTGTTCAAGGGCTACCATAGGTATTCTTGGTGTGGACAAGCTAGAGGGACAATATTTGATGTCCTGAAGACGAATCTCAAAGGCGCAAATACACTGTAGTGCATCAAGAGGTTAGAGTGTTTATTCTTGATTTAATCTAAGGTTCTAAAATTAATCTGATTAATTTTAAAATCTTAAATGGCAAATACAGATCCAAAAACATATTAAAAAAGTTTTAATATGTTGTTTATCATTGAAATCAAACAGATAAAAATAAATCTTGCATGATACATGTGACCCTTGGTGAAAATTTTTGAATTTAATGGTATAAACTTGTGTTTTTCACGCTTCTGTTCCTTCAATTGGTATCAGAGCCACTATATTTGCCATTTAGATTGTTGATTATATGATTTAATTGTGTGTTTTAATTATGAGATGATTTATCCAATGCTGGTTGCAATGGAGGTGTGGCGGCATGCTTGAAAAACACCATCAATGGTGCGCATGGTCTGGCTTCCATGGGTGGTTCAAGGTTTGGCTTTTAATTCTGCAATTGTTGTATAATCTAAGGCCTATTCTTTGACTAATTAAAGTGTTTAATCAGTAGTTTTAATCACACAATTAAATTATGATTCAAATCAGAATTTTAAAAATTATTTGAATGTGATTCAAATCTAAATTTTAAAAGTTGTTTGAATGTGATTCAAATCTAAATTTTTAAAGTTGCTTGAATCATATTTAAATCTAATTTTTTAAAGTTGTTTGAATAATATTCTGATCTAATTTTTTAAAAAATGTTTGAATGTGATTCAAATATGATTTTTTAAGAAATGTTTGAATGTGATTCAAATCTAAATTTTTAAGGTTGTTTGAATGTGATTCAAATCTGAATTTTTAAATTTGTTTGAATTAGATTCAAATCTGAATTTTTAAATTTATTTGAATCATATTCTTATCTGGATTATTAAGATGAATATGAGATATTCAATTTAATTTAAGTATGTATGTTTTATTTAATTGTTAAATAGTGATATGTATGATGGATGATCATGGACTATAAAAGACCAATGTGATTGGATTTATTTCTTTTATATTTCTTTGGGATTGTAAATTAATTAATTTATTTTAATTTATTTTGGGCATGTATTATTAAGGTTGTAATAATTTTTGGGTTGTAATTTCATTTATTTAAGTATTATGTAATATTGGATTGCAAGAAGTTCAAGGAGGTCAAGAGCATTGGTGGGACCAGTGGGAGGAATTCAAGATCAAGTGTTGATTATGTTCTCCTTCAGCAACTATTGTAAAATAAATGAATGAAATGCACCTAGGAATGCCCTGATTCAATTCTTGGTGGCTCAGAATTAAATCTCTTAGAAAGTCCATGATCATACCATATTTACTGCTTATCCATGATTGCATGAGATGTATGAGAATGTATGCAATTATATGATATATGCATGCTAAATGGATAATGTGCAAAGTGAGACCTAAATAGTAATTAGGATGACCATAAAATCTTCCAAACAAATGATTAAGTTGGAAATGCTATAATTAAAGCAATTATACCATAGGTCCTCCATTGGGGCAATTATTTTAAAAAATTTTAAATAGTTGCATAAGATGCAATTAATTTAAGAGATTTTCTTAAGAATAATTATTAAGTATGAGATGTTGCAAATATGTAAATAGTTTGTTGCCCAATATTGGATGTACCTAAGGACATTAAAATTATTTACATAATTACTGGCTCAATGGGATCAACTTAACTAATGCAAGATAAGTCAATAATGGATGTACCTGAGATTTTGAGCATTAGGGGCTAGGTAAAGGATTGAACCTCACATGAGATATGATGGGCAAGGAGTTGCTCACTTATAGTTTATTGTAATTCCAATAACGGATGTACCTGAAGATGATCAATAGAATTATAAGAATTCAATCACTCACTAGAAATCCATCCAACTAGGATTTCCGTTTTCTACTTTGGAAGTGTAGGATTCGCTAAGTTAGTGGGAGGACCAATTTGATTAAAAGACCATAATCATTTTGGTTAATTACTTGATACATTTACTAATTAATCTAGTTATTTTCTGCAGTTATTTTTCTGATAATAATGAGCACAGAACAACCACCACCATCCAATATCCTTGCAAGCATACTTGATCGCAATAGGTTGATAGAACCTAATATCTCTGATTGGCTAAGAAATTTGAAACTTGTCCTGAACCTTGAACATATAGGATATGTTCTAGATTCAAATGTTCCTGGTCCCTTACCTCCAGAGGCCACTCAAGAGGAACATGAAACTTTGGACAAGTGGAAGGAGCATGATATGAGAGCTAAGTGTTACATGCTTGCTTCCATGAGTAATGAGTTACAAAAGTAGCATGAGAACATGCAGAGCGTGAGTGAGATCCTCCTTCACCTACAAGAGTTGTATGGTGAGCACAGTAGGAATGCTAGGTATGAGATATCTAGACAGCTGTTCCGCATGAGGATGTCTGAGGGATAGAATGTTGGAGATCATGTCCACAAGATGATTCGGCTGATTGAGCAGTTGGAACATCTTGACTTCAATATGGATTTCCAACTATAGGCGGATTTGATCCTTCAGTCCCTTCCTGAGTCTTTTGGGAATTTTTTGACAAATTTTCATATGACTAAACAGGAATGCACCTTAGCTGGTTTACTCAACATGCTAGTTATTGCCCAAAAGAATATGCCAGGCAATAAAGGAAAAGATGTAGCTTTGATTGCATCTTCTTCTACTTGAAAGTCCAACAAGAAGAAGGGCAATAAGAAAAAGAAACCTCAGATTCCTGGTCCTTCCAAGAAGATAGCCAAATAGAAAAACAAAGATCAAAGTTGACAAAGGTAAAGGAAAGTGTTTCCACTACCAGCAGGAAAGTGTTTCCACTGCCAGAAGGATGGGCACTGGAAAAGGAACTGCCCAGAGTATCTTGCTTCTCTGAAGGACAAGAAGGATAGACCTTTGGAAGGTATGTCCATATCTTGTTATTTAGATTCTAATAATACTCATAGTTCATCTACAGCTTGGGTTTTAGATACTGGTGCCAGTTCTCACATTTCTAATGATATGCAGGAACTAGCAAATAGTAGCAGCTTGCGTTCTCAAGATGTTAGAGTCCGGATTAGCAATGGCTCAACTGTTGAAGCTTTAACCATAAGATCTAAATCTTTTTACATGTTTGGACATGTTTTGTGTTTGGATAATATTTTATATGTACCTGATGCTTTTAAGAACATCATTTCTATATCTAGTTTGACTAGAAATGGCTATGAATTTCAGTTCACAGATGATGTTTGCAATATTTATTTTGGAAATAAATATGTTGGTTCGGGTTATATGAATGATGGTCTTTATTATTTGGATAATAATGACAAACACAAAATGAATGCAAGTGATATAAATGAATGCAATGCCATGGTGAAAACCAACTCAAGTTCAAAATATATTTGGCATTTAAGGTTATATCATGTTGCAAAAGATAGGATTGCAAAATTGGAGAAAATGGGGATTCTATCCTCATTGGGCTCTGAGCCTACTCCAACTTGTGAATCTTGCCTTCAGGGCAAAATGACTAGATCACCCTTTGTTGGACAAGGGCTAAGAGTTGAAAATATTTTGGAGCTAATACATAGTGATGTATGTGGTCCATTTAAGAAAATGGCTAGAGACGGTTTTCATTATTTTATTACCTTTACTGATGATAAATCAAGGTTTGGGTATTTGTATTTGATGAAATACAAACATGAATCCTTTGAAAAGTTCAAAGAATTTAAATCTGAAGTAGAAAATCAAACAGGAAAGAGTATTAAAACTCTTCGATCAGATCGTGGAGGTGAATATTTGAGTACTGAATTTGATGAATACTTGAGAGAGCACGGCATTGTTTCCCAGCTGACTCCTCCAGGAACGCCACAGCTGAATGGTGTATCTGAAAGGAGAAATCGTACCTTATTTGCACACCTTACTCCTCTATAAGGCATAACATGATCCCATAGAATACCTAATGAACTATCGAATTTCACCTACCGATAACTCATTAAGTATCCTACAAGGGATTTTAAAACAATTTATTTACTTTTGACAAGTGGTGAGCATTTTCTAATAGGTATTTAAGACATTTGATTAAAAGTAAATCTAGTTAATATTTTTGGTCCATTTTAGGTTTTCGCAAATTTTATAAAAATTGTGATAGAGTTCTGTCCGTATTTTGAGAAATCAGTTCTTCAAATACTTGTAAAAAGCACTTCTAAATTTTTTTTTTTAAACAACTACTTCAATTTCACAATCAAACTCAATCCATTTCAACAACTCCACAATCATTTCAATCAATTTCTGAAGTTCAAAATTCAATAATCCTCAAAATACTAGCAATACATTTCATTCAAATTAAATAAAATAGTTCCACTCATATTTCATTAGAGACAAAATAATTTATATTCATCATACTAGAAATTTACATTAAGAAAATCCAAACTAAAATTTATTGCAACTTTATACAAACTTTGTACAAGCTGCTCAAGACTGATTTTATATGTCCATACAATTACGTGCAATACATATATCAAAATGAATATTTACAGTCAGGGTATAAATTATACCCGATAACTTCTAGCAGGGAGCTCCCCTGTCCTCAGCACCTCAATCTGCTACTCCTTTAGTCTATATATCTACGATAGCATACAAAGCTATCGCTGAGTGGTGAACTCAGTGGTGCACAAACTAATAATTTAAAACTTAATACAAATTATGCTTAACAATTCATAACAAAAAGAATTTTAAAATTTCTAAATTCTTAAAAAACCATGACCTTCAGAAATCAACATGATTCATGCAAATTATTCATTTGAATAATATTTTGATCAAATAGTAATTATTTTGTTACATTTCTTTTAAATTTCGAAACAATACAAAAAAATTTTGAATCACTGACAAATTATTTATTTCAATCACAATTTATCAAATCTTACATAATTTAAAGGGCGTTATCAACAATACACACAGTGGAACCCATGACCCAAAATTCAAATAGATGCCGTGTTGTACACCACGACATTTCACATTCTCCCAATAACCGAGGCTAAAAGGGAGAAACAAAGATTAGCTAGTATATATGAGTACTCATTCACATCATTCCCCAACTGGCAAGCCAGAGAGGAAGAAACTCGCCCCATCAAGTGGAGGAGTTATCTCATAAGACAAGCTAATGAGAATTCACAACATATTTTGTCATATCAATTGTGGTTTCAAATCATATTCAAAACAATTTCTATTTACAAAGTGTTTACAAATCATTAACATATTTAATCATCATAAATTCATGCTCAAGGTTGGCAATACATCAAACTTAAAATTTACAATCCTCAAAACAATGCAATAAATCCTTAAATGCATAAGAAAATTTATATTCAAATTATACAATTTCATTCAATAAGTTAAAATTCTCAACACAATAAAAATCATAAATCATACAATAAATTTATTTCAAATCAATTTGGAATTGAAAAATAACAAAAGAGTTAGTTATGCACAAACCTCAATCGAGTCGCCTCTTGGCCTTGACTCGGATCCTCGGGTTCTTTCTCGGTATTCTTTTCAACTGAAACACACAATTTTACATTGTTTCAGTACTAGAACTTAAAATAAATCCAAAATAAATTTAGCTTCAGTTTTACCTAGCTCTAACGCGCTTAACTCGACGTTCTTGAAATTTTGTATTTTGGGTTACTATTCACTACACTATTCAAGTCAAATTGTTGACTTTCTAAGGCTTAATAGGTATGGGAACTCCGACTTCACCCACATACCACATTTTGGTCACTAAATTTGTTGGTTTTGGTCATTTTCTCAAAACTTAGGTCTTTTAGGCAAAATTGCCAAATTTTCAGTTTTGGTGTGTAAGGTTGCACTGCTCCATTGGTCACCTTACTGTTGAAATTTGGCAAAACTTCCTTCATAGAAAATGTTTCCTATTGCCTTAAGTTTATTCTCCTTTTTGAATCACTCCAATTAGAGTTTTGTAGCTCAAGTTATAGCCAAAATACGATTACTGTTCATGCTACAGAATTTATTTCTGGCAGATTTATTGATCCAACTTCGTTCAGCAATTTGATCAAGTTAAGTCCATAATTTGGTCTAATTTTCTTCATATGAAATGTTCTACTATGACTTAGGTTTCCATCGGTTCAAGAATCACCTAAATCAGAGTTTTTTTACAGAGAGTTATAGCCATTAAAACTTTACTGTTCATGTGGTAAATCTGCAGTTTTGCAGATTCAGTGAGTCAAATTTGCTCACCAATTTGATTGGGTTAATGGCATAATTTGGGTTAGTGTTCTTCATCAAAGTTTTAGGTCTATATCTCATATAACCACCGGTAAAATTTCAGGCCATTTAGACCTTCCTAACTGAAGTTATGACCCAAACACGATTACTGTTCTTGTGTATTATTCATACTGCAGATTTTCAAGTTTGGTCAGTTTGTTCACTAGGTTTTGGTCACTTTTTGAGCATGCTTCCTAAATAAAAATTGTGTCATTTAGTGTCTATTTTCAGTCCAATTGGTCCCATACCAATTGGACTTGTAAAATTTCATTTTTGGTCCCTCAAAGTTGATTTTTGGTCATGCTTCATACCCAATCTGAACTTAGCTTTGATTTAAACATTTCTAACACACTTAATTAGGTCACAAATGACATTTCTTCTCTTAAACTATGTCAAAGACATCATTTAGCACTTTTTCACATTTTTGGTCTCTAAACCCTAATGTTCAAAACCCTAATTCATGTCATTTGTTGCATTTAGCTAATTAAACACTTATAACCATGCTCCCTTAACTCAATTAAGCTTCCTAACATGTTTAGCTCAAACAAATTTATACTTTGTCCAACCAAACCCTAGCTGTCCAAAATTCTATATAATCCCTCAATAAATTTTCTTTCCATTTTAAGTTTATTTACAAGCTCAATAAGTTAGAAATGTAAGAATCAAACTCAAATTATCAAATTTGATTACTAACCTTTTATGTAGAATTTCTTTTTCTTCAAAACTTCTTCCTTTCTTTTTCTTTTTGTTGTCAAGCTCTTTCCCAAGTGACTAGAACAAGTTTTTATGAAGCAAGTATGGGAGAAGTTGAGGTTTAGTGGGGGTTTCAAAGCTTGAAGGCAACTTTAATGGAGGAATTTCCATAGAGGTGAGAGGGAGAGGGAAAGTGACATTTTGAAGAAGACCTTTATCTCTTTTTTTCTTTTTTTTTTCTTTTGTTTTGTTTTTATCCTTATGGAAGATCTAAAAATCTCAATTAAATAAATATATTAAGTATTATTTTTATGGTATCATGCATGAGGTCATGCATGATGTCATCACCTTTTGACTTTTTCATTTTCTTTTTTTTTTTCTATTTATTTTTCTATTAGTTCTTTAATTTAATTATCAATTCCAAAATTTTCTTTTCTCCGATTTTATTTGACAGTTAGGTCAGGAGTCAGCTCTCGGGGTCAATTGACCAAATTGCCCCTCGCCGGTTCATCCCGGTTTGTAATTAATTCCATATTTCTTCCGGCTCCCTGACCTAATTATTTGACTGGCTTAACAGTTCTTTTTCGTGATTTTCTCTTTTCCACTGTGTTTATAAGGGTCCTAAGGACCGCGGCGTCACAATTTACGGTTCGAAATTTGAGTTTAAATCGACTTCGCAGTCGTTCCCGAGACGGTCACCATCACTGTGACTCTCGGCTCGTTTAGCTTCCTATGTTCAGTTTTTCTTGTTTATACTTAACTAATTGGACATTACTAATTATTTGTGTTTATGGTTCATCAAGTTGTCTTAAGTATGGTTCTAATCCCCTTAATTGTCCGTGTCACACCTTATCCCTGGTAAGGTATGGCATGTTCCCATAGCATACCTAATGAATTACCGAACTATACCTACCGATAACCCATTAGTTATGCTACAAGGGATTTTAAAACAAATAATAGCTTGCATGAGAATAGTTAAAATTCCATGTAAACATTCATTGGAAATAGTAATAGAATAAATATTGCAAAAGTTACATTTTCATAAGTCTCAAAGTGAAATACAAAATAGTTACAAACTCAAAATGTGATAGCAATGCAGTGCTTTTAAATACAAACTGCTCAATGTCTGTACATCCATACATATAGGAACAAAATACATCAAAAGGAAATTACAGAGGTATACCTACTATATATACCCACAATCAAAACCAAAATGTTACTTCCAAGTCTCTCACTCAGCAGCCTTCTCCTTTCCCTTTCCTGCGACAGCATAAAGAAGCTATCACTGAGTATATCACTCAGTGGTGCACAACTAAAATTTCAAAACTTAAGGTAAAAACACAATTTGTCAAAGCATAACAAATCACATCCTTCTTAAGCATGAAAACATCATAATAGTTCTAAGTTCATAAGAACCATTTATTGGAATAACATTTCAAATGAGAAATCACATTTCATAAATCATAATTCACAAAGCATTAGTGTTGCCAACATCAACACACAGTTTAGGCCATGACACAAAATTTCACGATCAGTGCCGTGTTGTACACCACGACAAAGCAATCTCAACCTCACTAACCGTTATTAATGAGGGAAGGGCTAGCTAGCTAATGAGTACTCATGTAGTCTTACCCCACTAACCATTATTAATGAGAGACATAATCAATATCAATTATAAAACCCCAAGTAGCCGTTACTACTGGGGAGTTCCGAAAGGGACTGTCATGCTAACTGTGGTTTCAAAACAGTTTTCAAAATTTTCCATTCAACAATCACATTTATAAACTAATAAACACATTTAAATGCATCATAATATCCAAATAAAGGTGGCAACACCTAAATTTCTTAAATGCAAGAGAAAAACCATATTTCAGTCAAAGTAAACTTGTTCAAAGCAAACTCATTAAATTTAACACATTCCAAGCAATTTACAAGTTTAAAAACGAAGAAAATGTTGGTTGTGCACAAACCTTCAATAATTCTCCTTCCTTGTTACCTACTTTTCCTTGTCCGTTCCAACTTCTTTTTCTACTGAAAATACACAAATAGAATACCTCAATACCAATCTCAATTGCTACCAAGAACTCATTACATGCATGTCAAATGCATCCCAAGTTAGCTTTGAAAATTTTAGAATATTTTGGTTTTGGGACAGCTTGGTGCCCCAATCTTTGAACCCAATTTGTACCTAGTTTCGATCATAATTTGATGAGGTATTCTTCATGAAAATTGTTCATTTAGGTCTTAACTTTATTTTTCTTTTTGAATCGCCTAATTCAGAGCTTTGTAGCTCAAGTTATGCCCAAAACACCATTACTGTTCACGTCACTGTTCATGCTGCTGATTTTGTTCTGGCAGATTTATCGATCCAACTTCGTTTAGCAATTTGTCTAAGTTAAGTCTATAATTTGGTCTAATGTTCTTCATATGAAATGTTCTACTATGTCTTAGGTTTCCATCGGTTTAATAATTGCCTAAATTGAAGTTTTCTAGAGAGAGTTATAGCCTTACAAAGTTTACTGTTCATTCGGTCAATTTTAGGTGCCAAGATTCTGGCAGATTCGGTGACCCAAATTCGTTTTGCAATTTGATTGAGTTAAGTTCATAATTTGGCCTAAGATTCTTCATATGAAATATTCTACTATGTCTTAGGTTTCCATCGGTTCAAGAATCGCCTAAATTGGAGTTTTCTAGAGAGAGTTATAGCAATTGAAACTTTACTGCTCATATGGCAATTCTGCAGTTTTGCAGATTCAGTAACTCAACTTTGCTCAATAATTTGATTGGGTTAGTGGCATAATTTGGGTTTGTGTCCTTCATAAAAGTTTTAGTTCTATATCTCATCTAAGTACTGGTAAAATTTCATGTCATTTTGACCTACCTAGCTCGAGTTATGACCCAAACACGATTACTATTTATGTGTACTGTTCATACTGCAGTTTTTCAAGTTTGGTCAGTTTGTTCACTAAGTTTTGGTCACTTTTTGGGTATGCTTCCTAAATGAAAATTGTGTCATTTAGTGCCTATTTTCAGTCTCAATTGGTCTCATACCAATTGGACTTGTAAAATTTCATTTTTGGTCCCTCAAAGTTTACTTTTGGTCATGCTTCATACATAATCCGAATTTGGCTTTGATTTAAACACTTCTAACATACTTAATTAGGTCACATATGACCATTTCTTCCCTTAAACTATGTCAAAGACATCATTTAGCCCTTCTTCACATTTTTAGTCTCTAAACCCTAATGTTCAAAATCCTAATTTTTCTCTCATTTGGCCAAAACCCTAGTTTAGGTTCCATATATATTTTCTTTCATTTTCTTATGAAATTTCATCATAAATTAACTTCATTCCAAGCTTATACAAATAATCTAACATGAAAAGAAAATTACCTCTTGTTGATTTCTTTCCAACTTCACCTTTCTTCCAATTCTTGCTCTCTTTGCTTTTAATCTCTCAATCAAAGATCTCTTTGATGTTTTCTTTTAGTGGGCTATAGAATTTATGAAGGGAATTAAAACTTGGGAGGGAAAATCAATGAGGGGAAGAAGTGGAAGAAGAAGAGAGAGAGAGAGAGAGAGAGAGAGAGGAAGAGAGAGGAGAGGGTGGTGGCCTCTTATGAAAAAAAAGAAATGAAGAAGACATTTGTCTTCTTATATATATATATATATATATATATATATATATATATATATATATATATATATATATGTATGTATGTATATGTATATATTTATCCCCAAAATTAGCTTATTAAAATTATAAATTTTAATTGTGTCATAAGGATAATTAAACTTAAATTTTTATTCCTTTTTTTTTTTTACATTTACACTTAATTTTTTTTTCTTTTAATTAAATAATTAAATTTAACTATCAAAAGCCCATAAGTCTTTCATTTTAATTTTGTCATAATGGAAATGAAAGTTTAAGTTTTCATTTCTTAAAATTTCCCTTACATATTTTTTTTACTTGCATTTTTCTTCAATTTTTACCCCATAATTCAATTCATTAATTTCATTTAATTTAATTGACATTTTAGTCAAAAGTTAACTCTTGAGGTGAATTGACCAAAATGCCCCTCATCGGGTCATAATCCTTCTTTTTATAATACCCAATGAGTCCTTAGCTTTTTTGTTCACTAGAATTTTTATTGTATCTATCTCAATTAATTTTCTATTTATTTTTGGTCCTCAAGGTGTCTTTGAATAGTATTAGTCACGGACCAAAAATGGTACTATTCATAACTCGGAGGTTCGGGGTGTTACAATTCTCCCCTCCTTAAAAATAAATTTCATCCTCGAAATTTACAGGTCTCAGTCTCTGAATAGCTGTGGGTGCTGTCTCCTCATGTCCTCCTCACGCTCCCATGTAGCCTCCTGGCCTGAATGATGGTTCCACAGCACTTTGACTAGAGGTATCTGTTTGTTCCTCAGCTGCTTCACCTCATGTGCCAAGATCTTTATGGGCTCTTCATCATATGTCAGGTTTGCATTCACCTCAATCTCCTCTATTGGCAAAATGTGAGAGGGGTCTGATCTGTACCTCCTCAACATGGAGACATGGAAGATATTGTGAATCTTTTCTAACTCCGGAGGCAATGCAAGTTTATATACCAATGGACCCACTCTTTCCAGAACCTCATACGGCCCAATGAAACGAGGACTTATTTTCCTCTTTCTACCAAACCTCATGATCCTCTTCCATGGGGAAACTTTCAGGAACACCTTGTCACCCACACTATACCGAATATCTCTTCTCTTTAGGTCAATGTAGGACTTCTGTCTATCCGTTGCAACTTTGAGTCTGTCTCTAATGAGCTTAACATTTTCTTCTGTCACGCACTAATCGACCAATCAACTTCCTTTCGCCCACTTCATCCCAACACAAGGGAGTTCTACACTTCCTGCCATAAAGTGCTTCGTATGGAGGCATTCCGATGCTTGACTGATAACTGTTGTTATAGGTAAATTCAATTAAAGGCAAGTGTGTGTCCCAACTCCCTTCAAACTCAATCACACAAGCCCAAAGCATATCCTCCAAATTCTGAATGATCCTTTCAGACTGGCCGTCTGTCTGTGGATGGAATGCTATACTGAAGTTCAATCTAGTCCCTAGGGCTTTTTGGAGACTACACTAGAATCTAGAAGTGAACCTAGGATCTCTATCAGACACAATAGACATTGGCACTCCATGCAACCTCACCACTTCATCAATGTATAGTTTGGCCAATCTTTCCAAGTTGTAATCCATTCTCACTGGCAAAAAGTGTGCAGACTTGGTCAATCTATCAACAATAACCCAAACTGCATCATGATTCTTTTATGTACATGGAAGTCCTGTCACGAAATCCATAGTGATTCTTTCCCATTTCCACTCGGGAATTGGTAATAGCTGTAGCAACCCTGCAGGCACTTGGTGTTCTGCCTTTACTTGCTGATAAGTTAGGCATTTGGCAACATATTCTGCAATGTTTTTCTTCATTCCTCTCCACCAATAGTGCTCTTTCACACTTCTATACATTTTGGTTCCACTAAGGTGCATTGCAAAAGGTGAATCATGTGCTTCCTTTAAAATGGTCTGCCTCAGTTCAACATTCTCAGGAATGCACATTCTGCCCTTATATAACAACAAGCCCTCATCATTTACTGATAATTCTGTTTTCTTGCCATCTCGAGCCTCTTTTATCAACTTCACTTACTTATCATCCTTCTGTGCAATTGCTATAATTTGTTCTGCCAACATTGGCTTCACTTGCTAAGTAGCTACCATCTGCCCATCTTCATTAATCTCCAAATTAGCATGCAATGCCCTTAATTTATGCACCATGGACAAAGGAGAAACCCTTAAACCAGCCATAGTCTTGCGACTTAAAGCATCAGCTACAACATTTGCCTTTCTAGGCTGATAGTCTATCAAACAATCATAATCTTTTATCAGCTCTAACCATCTCCTCTGCCTCAAATTTAACTCCTTCTGTGTGCCCAAGTACTTCAAACTTTTATGATCTGTGTATATATAACATCTCTCCCCACACAGGTAATGTCTCTAGATCTTCAAGGCAAAGACAATGGCTGCCAGCTCCAAGTCATGCGTGGGATAATTCCTCTCATGCGGTTTAAGCTGGCGTGAAGCATAGGCAATGACGTTTCTATCTTGCATCAACACATACCCTAATCCGTTATGAGAAGCATCACTATATATGATATACTCCTTACCCAAAGTGGGTAAGGTTAAGACGGGAGCTTTAGTTAAACGCCTTTTTAACTCATCAAAACTTTCTTGGCATCGATTAGTCCACTGAAATTTTACATCCTTCCTAAGTAGCTTGGTCAGTGGAGATGCTAGCATGGAGAATCCCTTCACAAACCTTCGATAATACCAAGCTAAACCAAGGAAACTCCGAACTTCTGTGACATTTCTAGGTGGCTTCCAATTAAGAATGGCTTCTACTTTGCTAGGATCCACCTGGATACCTTCTGCAGATACAATATGCCCCAAAAATGAAATCTCCTTTAGCCAAAACTCACATTTCGACAGTTTGGCATACAACTGCTTCTCCCTCAAAGTCTGCAATACTATCCTCAAGTGTTTGTCGTGTTCCTCTGCATTCTTTGAGTACACCAAAATATCATCAATGAACACCACAATAAACTGGTCTAAAAATGGCTTGAAGATAGTGTTCGTTAGGCCCATAAAAGCAGCTGGAGCATTAGTCAACCCGAATGGCATTACCAAGAACTCATAGTGGCCATATTGAGTCCTAAAGGCAGTTTTAGGAATACTTTGCTCCTGCACCCTCAACTGGTAGTAGCCCGATCTCAAGTCAATTTTGGAGAATACAGTTGCATCCTTCAACTGATCAAACAAATCATCGATCCGTGGCAGAGGATATCTATTCTTTATGGTCACCTTATTCAACTGTCTGTAATCTATGCATAAGCGGAGAGTACCATCCTTCTTCTTCACAAATAATACTGGTGCTCCCCAAGGTGACACGCTAGGGTGGATGAAACCCTTATCTAACAATTCCTGTAATTGTACCTTCAACTCTTTCAACTCAGCAGGTGCCATCCTATAAGGAGTGATAGAGATTAGCTCCACACCAGGCATAGTCTCAATTTCAAACTGCACCTCTCTTTTCGGAGGCAATCCCGGTAATTCTTCCGGAAAGACATCCGGAAAATCCCATACTATAGGAATATCTTTAAGATCTAGACTCCCCACTTGGGTGTCTATCACATGAGCTAGATAAGCTTCACATCCCTTTCTAATCATCTTTCTAGCAAGTGCAGCTGAAATGATGTTGGATGGCAATAACTGCCTCTCCCTGTGTATCACTACGTCTGCATACTCGGGAAGACCAAAAGTGACTGTCTTCCATTTATAGTCGATCATGGCGTGATGCCTGGCTAACCAATCCATGCCCAAGATGATATCATAATCTTGGAATGGCATGTCAATTAAGTCTGACAAGAATGTATGTCCTTGGATCACCAAAGGACAGTCCTTATACAATTTGTTCACCCTAACCTCTTGTCCTAAAGGACTAGTCACTAGCACATCATAATCCAATTTCACACAAGGAATTGCAACAGAGCATGCAATACTGGCACTAGCATAAGAATGTGTAGAACCAGGGTCAAACAGCACATATACATCTCTATCAAAAATGGAGAAAGTACCAGCCACAACATCTGATGTCTCAGCTTCATCCCTCTGGCGCATGGTGTACACCCTGACTGGTGCACCACTCTGCTCTGGTTGGCTCACTGTGCCCTGGCTGCCAGAAGTGTTACCTCTACCCTTGCCTCTGCCTCTATTAGTTGTCTCTTGTCCTCTGGAAGCAGAACCTCGAACAGATCTCTCAGTGGTAGTAGAAGGCCTAGATCTGCGGGCACTAGTGTAATCTCTAGCAAAATGCCCACTTCCACCACAGTTGTAACAGGCTCCTATGGCCTTATAACATACTCCTCCATAAGTCCTGCCACAAGTCTCACAACCATGGGTAGGAAAGGAACCCCTAGATGTCTGCTGTCCTGATCTAGGTGGCCTCTGCCCTAAGAATCTTCCCCTACTAGATCCTCTGTTACTTGGTCCCCCAAAGCTCTTCCTCTTACCCGAATTGTTACTTGGACTTTGACCTGTAGGCTTACTGCTCTTCTCTTTTTCAGTGGTTACCTTCTCAGATGCCCTTTCCAGTTCTATCCTTTCCAACTCAAGGGCCTGTGATATCAACCCAGAGAAGATACCATGTCGAAACCCAACCACTTGCAATCTCAAACTAGGCCTCAAACCGGCCTCAAACCGTTTGCATCTGTCTCTACTGGTAGTGAGTAGGCTTCCAGCATAGTGGCTGAGGCGAGAAAAGTCTCTCTCATACTTGGCTACAGTCTTGTTCCCTTGCTTCAAACTGAGAAACTCCTGTAGCTTCATATCCACATAAGTATCAGGCACATACTTCTGTCTAAACTCCCTTAGAAAGTCATCCCATGTCAAGATCAAGGCCACCAAACTGTGGGGAATGGTCTTCCACCACTCATATGCATCTCCATGCAGCAAGGAAATTGAATATTGAAACTTCAACTCATCTGTGCAGTGCAATTTCTTGAAGACCCTCTCCATCCGTTCTAACCATTGCTCAGCTTCTAATGGGTCCACTGTACCCTTGAACTCTGTTGCCCCATACTTCATTAACTTATCATATTGTCTGGCTGGGGATGGTGGTTGCACTAGAGGTGCTTGCACAGGAACTTGGACTGGTATATTGCCAGCCATTTGCTGAAATAGTGCAGCCATCTGCTAAGCAAACTGAGCAGGAAACTGCATGGGTGGGATGGGTGCAGCCGATCCACTGGCATTCTGAGGAGCTGGGGCTTCCCCTGCACTCATCTCACATCGATTGCTCTACTGTGTGATCCCCCTCTTTCATATTAAATCACAAGGAATTCTACTCCCTGAATAACCAACACAAGGAGATTTCCCTCCATTAGTCCATATTTATGATGTAATGCACTATATGTATCAATAATGACAATTGAGCAGTTGTACTTATCAAAAATTTTCAAACATGCAATTTCAAAACTTGTATAAAAACCAAAGCTCTGATACCACTAAAACATGTCACACTTATCCCTGGTAAGGCATGACATGTTCCTGAAGCATACCTAATGAATTACCGAACTACACCTACCGATAACCCATTAGTTATGCTACAAGGGATTTTAAAACAAATCATAGCTTTTTGTCTTATCAATTCTGTTGTGGAAAATTGCATGAGAATAGTTAAAATTCCATGTAAACATTCATTGGAAATAGTAATAGAATAAATATTGCAAAAGTTACATTTTCATAAGTATCAAAGTGAAATACAAAATAGTCACAAACTCAAAATGTGATAGCAATGCAGTGTTTTTAAATACAAACTGCTCCATATCCGTACATCCATACATATAGGGACAAAATATATCAAAAGGAAATTACAGAGGTATACCTACTATATATACCCACAATCAAAACCAAAATGTTGCTTCCAAGTCTCTCACTCAGCAGCCTTCTCCTTTTCCTTTCTCATGACAAAGATAAAGAAGCTATCGCTGAGTATATCACTCAGTGGTGCACAACTAAAATTTCAAAACTTAAGGTAAAAACACAATTTGTCAAAGCATAACAAATCACATCCTTCTTAAGCATGAAAACATCACAATAGTTTTAAGTTCATAATAACCATTTATTGGAATAAAATTTCAAATGAGAAATCACATTTCATAAATCACAATTCACAAAGCATTAGTGTTGCCAACATCAACACACAGTTTAGGCCATGACACAAAATTTCACGATCAGTGCCATGTTGTACACCACGACAAAGCAATCTCAACCTCACTAACCGTTATTAATGAGGGAAGGGCTAGCTAGCTAATGAGTACTCATGTAGTCTTACCCCACTAACCATTATTAATGGGAGACATAATCAATATCAATTATAAAACCCCAAGTAGCCGTTACTACTGGGGAGTTCCGAAAAGGATTGCCATGCTAACTGTGGTTTCAAAATAGTTTTCAAAATTTTCCATTCAACAATCACATTTATAAACTAATAAACACATTTAAATGCATCATAATATCCAAATAAAGGTGGCAACACCTAAATTTCTTAAATGCAAGAGAAAAACCATATTTCAGTCAAAGTAAACTTGTTCAAAGCAAACTCATTAAATTTAACACATTCCAAGCAATTTACAAGTTTCAAAACGAAGAAAATGTTGGTTGTGCACAAACCTTCAATAATTCTCCTTCCTTTGTTACCTACTTCTCCTTGTCCATTCCAACTTCTTTTTCTACTGAAAATACACAAAAAGAATACCTCAATACCAATCTCAATTGCTGCCAAGAACTCATTACATGCATGTCTAATGCATCCCAAGTTAGCTTTGAAAATTTTAGAATATTTTGGTTTTGGGACAGCTTGGTGCCCCAATCTTTGAACCCAATTTGTACCTAGTTTCGATCATAATTTGATGAGGTGTTCTTCATGAAAATTGTTCATTTAGGTCTTAACTTTATTTTTCTTTTTGAATCACCTAATTCAGAGCTGTGTAGCTCAAGTTATTCCCAAAACACCATTACTGTTCACGTCACTGTTTATGCTGCAGATTTTGTTCTGGCAGATTTATCAATCCAAATTCGTTCAGCAATTTGACCAAGTTAAGTCCATAATTTGGTCTGATGTTCTTCATATGAAATGTTTTACTATGTCTTATGTTTCCATTGGTTTAAGAATCACCTAAATCGGAGTTTTCTAGAGAGAGTTATAGCCTTGCAAAGTTTACTGTTCATTTGATCAATTTTAGGTGCCCAGATTCTGGCAAATTCGGTGATCCGAATTCGTTTCGCAATTTGATTGAGTTAAATTCATAATTTGGCCTAACATTCTTGATATGAAATATTCTAATATGTCTTAGATTTCCATCGGTTCAAGAATCACCTAAATTGGAGTTTTCTAGAGAGAGTTATAGCCATTGAAACTTTACTGCTCATATGACAATTCTGCAGTTTTGCAGATTCAGTAACTCAACTTTGCTCAATAATTTGATTGGGTTAATGGCATAATTTGGATTTGTGTTCTTCAATAAAGTTTTAGGTCTATATCTTAGCTAACTACTGGTAAAATTTCAGGTCATTTTGACCTACCTAGCTCGAGTTATGACCCAAACACGATTATTGTTCATGTGTACTGTTCATATTGCAGTTTTTCAAGTTTGGTCAGTTTGTTCACTAGGTTTTGGTCACTTTTTGGGCATACTTCCTAAATGAAAATTGTGTCATTTAGTGCCTATTTTCAGTTCCAATTGGTCCCATACCAATTGGACTTGTAGAATTTCATTTTTGGTCCCTTAAAGTTGACTTTTGGTCATGCTTCATACCCAACATGAATTTGGCTTTGATATAAACACTTCTAACACACTTAATTAGGTCACAAATGACCATTTCTTCCCTTAAACTATGTCAAAGACATCATTTAGCACTTTTTCATATTTTTGGTCTCTAAATCCTAATGTTCAAAACCCTAATTTTTCTCCCATTTGGCCAAAACCCTAGTTTAGGTTCCATATATATTTTCTTTCATTTTCTTATGAAATTTCATCATAAATTAACTTCATTCCAAGCTTATACAACTAATCTAACATGAAAAGAAAATTACCTCTTGTTGATTTCTTTCCAACTTCACCTTTCTTCCAATTCTTGTTCTCCTTGCTTTTAATCTCTCAATCAAAGATCTCTTTGATATTTTCTTTTAGTGGGCTATGGAATTTATGAAGGGAATTAAAACTTGGGAGGGGAAATCAATGAGGGGAAGAAGTGGAAGAAGAAGAGAAAAAGAAAGAGAGAGAGAGAAAGAGGAAGAGAGAGAAGAGGGTGGTGGCCTCTTATGAAAAAAAAGAAATGAAGAAGACTTTTGTCTTCTTATTTATATATATATGTATATATTTATCTCCAAAATTAGCTTATTAAAATTATAAATTTTAATTGTGTCATAAGGATAATTAAACTTAAATTTTTATTCCTTTTTTTTTACATTTACACTTAATTTTTTTTCTTTTAATTAAATAATTAAATTTAACTATCAAAAGCCCATAAGTCTTTCATTTTAATTTTGTCATAATGGAAATGAAAGTTTAAGTTTTCATTTCTTAAATTTTCCCTTACATATTTTTTTTACTTGCATTTTTCTTCAATTTTTACCCCATAATTCAATTCATTAATTTCATTTTATTTAATTGACATTTTGGTCAAAAGTCAACTCTTGAGGTGAATTGACCAAAATGCCCCTCATCGGGTCATAATCCTTCTTTTTATAATACCCGATGAGTCCTTAGCTTTTTTGTTCACTAGAATTTTTATTGTGTCTATCTCAATTAATTTTCTATTTATTTTTGGTCCTCAAGATGTCTTTGAATAGTATTAGTCATGGACCAAAAATGGTACTATTCATAACTCAGAGGTTCGGGGTGTTACAGTCCGGATCGACACCGGTCACCAGAATAGTGTAATATACCAGGCTATACAAATAAGGGTGTTACAATTCTCCCCCCTTAAAATAATTTCGTCCTCGAAATTGTGTTCACTATCTATCCTCAAATAGTCATACATATTGTTTTCTCGTGTTTTTCTCACATTTCTGTGTAGCTTCATAATTGGAATAATGGTCCGTAGCACTTTAACCAACACTGTTTACTGATCAATTGCTTACCTCGTGTGCCAAGTTTCTTATGAGCTTTTGTCATAAGTTAGATTCAATTTCATTTCTGTCGACACTCTATTTTGGCCGATCCCTAGAATCAATAAACCTTGAAACCGATCCCTAGCACTAAGTCTCTCCTTGCCATTTAACCACAGTTCCGATCTCTCTTCACAGAGAATTGAGTCAATGCTAAGCCTTACCGGTCTCTCAATCATTCACTGATCTCTCAAGCCAATTGTCAAATATCCTGACCAGTTAATTATATTCCCGATCTCTCTTGTCAGACGAGATTGAATTAACACTAGAGCCTTGCTGCCAGTATTCATGGTCGACCTCCCTTTTAAAAGTTTAGGAATAATCAAGCTAAGGTTCCAATCCGGTTTAATGAAGATCCCGATCTTAGATGTTCAAATTTTCAATTAAGTTCCGTTTAGCGTTGGTTCCTTACCAATCTCATGCATGTCGTTTTTTCCGATCTCTCACACTTAGGATAATAATCGCTTTCAGTTATTTCAATATGCTCAGACGATCAAGTGTTTAGAAATTTTCCGATCACAACCATTCATTGAACAAAAGAGTCATTTCATTTCATTTCATTTCAGAATTTGTACAAGTTATTCGGCTGGGGGATCAACCCCAGCCTGATTTACATTTCGCTCACCCTCTCCCTCCTCCTCACTATCCTCACCCTCGCCCCCGGGAGCCAGGTAGGCCATCCAAGAGAAGTCCTCCTCTGGGTAATGCTTCTGGAGTTCGGCTAAGAGGTCCTGGTGAGCATTCACATAAGCACCTGCTATTCCTGTCACCATTTCTTCGTCTTTCACCTTAAGCTCCTCGATAAGTTAAGCGACCTGAGAAGCTTCGTTGGCCCGAAGCTCCTGGACTTCCCCGAGAGCACGATCCTCTTCAGCCAGAACATGAGACTGTTCGGCCAGCTTGTCTTCATAGAACTTCGCCCACCCCTCAACTTGAGATATGTAATCCTGAGTGGATAGGAGTTGGGATCGGAGAGAAGCCACTTCCTGATTCTTCTTCTCGATCTCCTTACCCAGGTGATGAGCCTTTTCCCGAACTATGTGCTGGTTCACCAGACACTCCACATTCAGGCTCATGGATCGAGTCAGGATATCGTCAAAGTTGTCCGAAGACAGTCTGTCCCGATCCTCCCGAAGGCAGATAGAAGACCCCAAGACTTTGGCAAAATCAGGGTTCTCCCGAACAGTCCGATTGTTCTCCAGAGAAGCGATCAGCACTTGAGCGCCACGAGAAGAGGGCTTCGAAGAAGGTCGAGAACGACCCCCTTCTGTGCTTGGAGCAACTGGAGGAGGTGGAGCCGGCTCTTCCTGTTGAGGAGGAGATCGGACGATTTGATGATCGGCGGCCCCGAAGGTCGGGACGGGCCTCCTTGCGTCTCCCCTGGTTCATGGCCGGGAGTTTGAAGTAGGGCCGAACGCTTCATCTCCTTTATTTTCCGGGAAATCTCTCTCTCCTTCTTCCGCTTCCTGGAACCTTCACCGCCCGCCATACCTACGCAAAAAAGAGGTCAGTGAGATCGATAAGGTCCAAAGATCTGAGAAATAGAAAATACTGATGCTGAGGTCAGAGAGCAGAAGTTCGCGATCTTGGCCGGTGATCAACTCCATCGTCCAATGATGCAGCTCGACAGTCACCGCATCTAAACAGGAGTACTTTTGAGTGGCAGCTTGATTCTTCAGCTCCATCACTATTAGGCTTTCCTCCTTGTTCAGGGCAATATGCTTTGGAATCAAGGGCCTCTGGTGCCACCAGCTACGGGGGAAGTCCTCGAAGCAGGTCGGATTTTTGCTCCTCAGAATGAAGAAGCGGTTCTTCCAATTCTTAAGGGAGGAGGTCAGATCGGTGAAGAGCCTGCAATGAGGCTTCGCCTGAAAGAACCAATGCTCGTCGTCCTTTCGGCGAGTTAGCCTGTCCAGTTCGGCGAACACCTTAGCCGTAGGTCTGATTCCCTTAGCTCGGCACAGGCCTCGGAAGGCTACCAAGATCCGCCACGAGTTAGGGTGAATTTGGGCAATGCACACTCGGTGAAGTTTTAGGACCTCCTTGAAGAAGTCATCCAGAGGGAACCGAAGACCGACCTTTAGCTGTTCCTCGTACACCATAACCATGTCATTCTCTTCAAAAGAGTGATCGGCTCGGTGATCGCCGTGACACCGGATAAGTTCATATGAATCGGGCTCAATGTTATACTCCTGGCTAAACGATTGCAGATCGGATTCTTGCAAGATCGACGGCAGCTCGTCCATAGGAAGATTCCCCCTTCCCGAAGAAGGTGCATGCCTTGATGGTGCGATCTGCCCCCGAGCTGGAACGGAGACCCTAGGAGGTTCTGGTTGCACGCTTGGCCCGACCACCTCTTCTTCGTCAGACGACCACGAGAACTGAATGGAAGGAGGGCTCGCCGCTCTCTGACCCTCGGCACCGCTCATTTTCAAAGGAAATATAGATCGTTACATAAAAAGAAGATAACAGCCCTTTACGGAGTCTGATCGGCGTCGGAAGAACTTGAGTAAACGAGAGAACTTTGAGGTTGTGAGCGAGAGATTGAAAATGACATACAGGAGCAAATGGCTAACCCCTCACCCCTATTTATACTCGTCCGAGCATTTAATGCTCACGAGGTTCCAGGCAGCGCATCGGTTAGCGGGACTCGCCAGCTATTCTGACACGTCTCACGAATATTCCCAAGATTCCATAAAGAGATCGGTTAATTATAGAGCGGTAGATCCAGGTGTTTCGAATTACAGATCGGATAAGTGTCATTCAGGTAAAGAATCAGATCGGATAATCATATTAGAGCTCGGAAAATAATTAATAAGATAATAATTGACAAAATAAAATCTTTTATTTCCAAATGATCGGATTACATCATTTGGGAGATCTCTAGGGATCGGAATAATAGAGATCGGAAGATGGGAGATCAGCATGAGAGATCGGAATAGGAGCGTGGGAGGGATCAGAAGGCAAAAAGAAAAAGACAAATCCCAAATAACCGTCGTCAGAATCAGAGCCGAGGTAGTTAAAGCGTGGCAGACGAGATCTCCACCGCACGCCTAAGAATCGCCATAATCTTGACAGTGCGTGGTATGTCATGACAGTCCTGTACATCCCAATCTCCACCGTTGATTTCACTTGTAAGGACGAACCCGGAGCCCTTGGATCAAGAGAGGAGACGACAAGACCAGCGCCTTTTCTCTCTTAGCCCTCAGATCGCTCTAGACAAGTGGATTTGAGACCGTCAGATTGAAAGAGGAAAAGGACAAATATTCTGAAGAATAATCGCAGCCGTTCATTTTGGTTCTCTTTAATTTTCAAGCATCCGATCATGTCCTTCAAAATCTTGACCCTCCATCTTCCTCAAAATAAATCCTGACCCTTCATAGGGAGCACTCGATTCCTATAAATACCTGCATGAAAAACTATTCAAGGGACGGGCAAAAAAAGAGAGGTAGTTATTATAGCGAAAGAACTCTGAAACTTCATTCAGTTTGTTACTCTGCTACTTAGAAGTGTTGATTAGAAAGACTTTTGAAACTAGTTTTCTAAAGTATTTTCTCGAAAAGGATTTTGAATACTGGAACTCTACATTTTCAGTTTGTTCATTATCTGGTCACACTCTCACTTTCAGCCCTTATCATCTCTGTTTTCATTCCCATTGTCCAAGCTAAACTTCATTCCACTCGGTTTTTATCTTAATCTGGTTGCATTTTAGCTAAGCACCCTTTAAGTTCACGACGGACATCAACCCTCAGGATAATCAATCTGCTGCCTTATCACTATTTGTCACCCCGTGGTTATTTCAATAGATTTGGCTCCTTACAGGTAAGAGCCCATCTTTGTATTTTATTAAGCATTTCGTTTACTTTTCGCACTTTCTTTGTTCTTCTTACGTATGCAATTTTCTCCAAGTTTATTTTGTGCAAAAGAACCCCAAAAAACGTTACTCCCGAGTTATCTCTTTAGTGATCAGTCCATCATTTTATTAATCCTCGTCATTTCTGAATGCAAGTTTTCTATCTCCTAGTAGCGTGTAAGTGGTTGGGTAAAACGTAGGTAACTGCAACTTAAGGGTCTCTTTTAAGAGAGAGAGCCTGAATAACACGTCAGGAAAATAGCCAAACTATTAGGCTGACGTAAACGGTAATTCGGCAAGATGCCATAAAGTGGAATAAAACCAAAGTAAACGAAACAGAATAGATCGGACATTAATAGGTACTGGTAAAGTGACCTTAGGGGAAGTCAGCAAAATTCAGTCCATCTTCTCTTATTTAGTCACAAAGTATCAATTAGAAGCCTTATCCCCAGCACCTTAGAACGTCAGAATCCTTAGCTTTAGGACCTTATGACATGTAGCTGAAATTAAAATTTGGGAGATCGGAAAGATCCCATTAAGGTTCCTGTTAATTTAAAAAGAGATCGGAAGAGGGTTCTTATCTGATTCTCAACTCAAAACTTTAATTAAATAGAGATCGGAGGAGAGTTCTTATCCGGTCTCAAATCAAAATTTTAAATAAATACTTAATAGAGATCGGGGGAGAGTTCTTATCCGGTCTCAAATCAAAATTTAAATAAATACTTAATAGAGATCGGAAGAGAGTTCTTATCCGATTCTCAAATCAAAATTTAAATAAATACTTAATAGAGATCGGAAGAGAGTTCTTATCCGATTCTCAACTCAAAATTTAAAATAAATACTTAATAGAGATCGGAGGAGAGTTCTTATCCGGTCTCAACTCAAAATTTTAATAAATAAATAGAGATCGGAGGAGAGTTCTTATCCGGTCTCAACTCAAAATTTTAATAAACATTAAATAGAAATTGGAGGAAAGTTCTTATCCGATCCTCAATCCTAAATTTTAAATACCCCAAAAGAGACCGGAGGAGGATTCTTATCCGATCTCCTCTCAAAATTTAAGAGAGATCGGAGGAGAGTTCTTATCCGATTCTCACACCTAATTTTAACCTACACGCAAAACAAACCCAAAACCAAAAATGATATGCGACGTCAATTCACTAAGGTTGCCTCATTTACTTATGTATCTGGGTGATCCAAATTTAGTGAAAAATTAAAATCTCCTTTTGACAAAAGGATTAACATGCTCATTTAAGCCCTCCTAACTAATGCAAAGTTAAATCTACTTACCCTTATTAAGGGACGAGGTGGGGTGCCTAACACCTTCCCCACCCGTTTACGGACCCCGAACTTAGAATCTCTGTCTTGAAGTGGTTTCATTTCAATTTATTTTCCAAATGGTTTTCTTTAGTTTCCCTCAAAACTAAGGTGGCGACTCCTCACTCTTTCCCACTTCGGTGAGGGTTCGTTCAGGCGACCGCAAAATCCCTTGCGACAGCTTGGCGACTCCGCTGGGGACATACTGACTTAACCCCGGACTAGAGGTCCAAAAGTAGATTTAATTTTTTCCGATCAAATTATAGTGGGCTCATTCGGCAATATTTTATACGTTAATTATTGTTATTCCGCTAACTGTTTTACTTGTTTTGCTTGTTTTATTCCCTACAGCGCTTATTGTTTGAAAAAAGGAAAAAAAAAGAGAAAAAATCCCCCTATATTGGGAAGAGGTAAAGGTGTCCCTTCACACACTGAACACTCACACAATGTCCTCACACACTTCGGTCCTATACCCGGGCTTTCTTACCCTTTTAGGAAAGTAGGAGGGGGTCATGTAGTGGTACCCGTGGGTTTTACCCCGTTAGTATCCGTGAAGGCTTCTGCTCAGATTGAAACTCGTTCTATCCACTGTGATACTCGTGGAATTTTCCCGATAATATCATGGTTATAGAATGGGGCTCTACTGTTACAGTAGGGGCAATTTGGGAACCTGTGGCTTTTAGAAAATTAGACCTTGAGCTAAAACTATCACAATAGCTGAAAGCCGTAGTAAGCTACCTTATAAGATAGAACTATCCAATTAGGTAGCACTCATCCGGTATTAGGAGTCTCCCTATGCTAGGACAAAAAGGGGCATACTTACTCTTACCCTGTTCTGCTTTAATTTCCTTTTGTTCATTTTTGTGAGGGTAATCTTGAATTCTACTAAAACACCTACACATTTTCCTACTTTGATAAATGTGTACGTGTCATCCTGTCAACAGTATGATTCAAAATTACCCTAATTTATCTTGCTAACGAGTTTTCCCGCAGGCATTGCCAAACCAAGAGTCTGTAAAAGGATAGGCATCATTTTTATCATGGCATCCTCGAGTCAGTCGGCAGAAAAGGTTCAGAATGCTAAACTTCGGTCCAAGTCAACTCATACTCCAGTACCCTCGCAAGATAATGTTTCCAAGACACATGCTAGCTTACCACTCTCATGGGATCTGAATAAAATTGAGGTCAGAATGAACAGCCTCGAGGGTCTGTCTGATGGATGGAGGTCGTTTCCCGATCAGGTCAAGGCACGATTTGAAAGGAAATACGGGAAAATTGCAACCCTAATGCGAGTCAAGGTCCAAATTCCGGCATTAAAGGCCATGCTGTCAGTTTGGAATCCTAAGTACGGGGTATTCTCTTTCAATGACATTGATACAGTTCCCATTATGGAAGAATATCAGGCATTACTAGAGATTCCTTACTCAACACAGAATCGGATCTACCTACACCTTGAGCATAGGCAGACCTGGAAACGATTAATACATTTGTTGGGTATTCCTTCGGAGGAGGCAAAGTAAAAAAAAACGGTCAAAGGAAACACGCACGGATGGTATTGGACCTACCTCGAGAAGCGGTTAGATCAATTCCTCTAAGAGAAACAGTGGGATCAAGCTTCAGTAGCACTCGCATTGGGAATCTATGGCCTGATTTTGTTCCCGGGACCATTAGGAATCATAACCTGCAGCACGGTGGAAGTATTCTGGGCGGTAGAAAGGCAGGAGGTCAATCCGATACTGGCAATTCTTGCGGAAACCTTATTAACCCTTACCTACTGCAGACAATAGGGCAAAGGGTCCATTAAGTGTTGTTCTCAATTGTTGTACCTTTGGATTATCAGTCACATATGCCCTATGGAGACAAAAGGATTGACTTGGTACCTTGACCAGCCTCCCTTCGAGAAGATGACCCGGTTAATAATCAGTTCAAAGAATGAACAACAGTGGCAGGAACAGATTTTGAGTTTCAATAGCCATGATTATTGTTGGAGGAAGCTGTGGGCGTTAGGCCAATCCGTTTTGATCAGCACGGGAGGAAATCAGTCGGTGTCCCTGATCGGAGTAACCGGATACACAAGTTACACTCCGGCCTTAGTAATGAGGCAGTTTGGCTCAACACAGTCCAGAATCGACATTGAAGAATATCACCAAGGTCATTTCTACCATGAACTCAAGGAAGAGGAAGGGTTGAAAATGGCTCGCAAGTCATGGGAGAACATCATTCTGGTGGAGAGATCGCCTAAAGGCCCAAATGCCTCGGGCTATTATCTTGAATGGAGGGCTAACAGGGACCGAGAATACTCAACTGTAGAATTCGAAGATAGTGACCCGCGCCGAGATGTCCTATTAGAAGAAGCGGATAACTGTCTGGATGACTCATTACAAAAGGCAAATACCGAAAACTCACAACTGCAAAAACAAATAAAGCAATTGGAGGACCAACAGCAGAAACTTAAAAGAAAAGTGAGAAGACTCAAGGAAGAGGCAAGGGCCGAAAGGATGGGGTTCGAAGAGCAAGAGGTACACTGGGAAGAGGAAAAAGACTCTCTTCAAGTTGAGGTCAAAGAAGTGAAAGTGCAGAATAGTTAGCTTCAGGAAAAGATGAAATACCAAGAGGTACTCGTTGAAGAGTATAAACAGGAAAACAAAAAGAAGAAGTTCGAATTAAAAGAACAGGCACTACTCATCAACGATATCTTGAAAGAGTGTGCTAAGGAAAGAAAAGAGAAAGAAAAACAAGCTGCTCTCTATCAAGAGCTGAAAGAGAATGTTGACCAGCTAGAGAGAACGATAGCACAGGGAAAGCAAGAACTCCTACCTGAATCCGAGTATGCTCTAAAAGCATTCAACCCTGCCAAGCAAGAAGAAAGGTTATATGAGTATCTCAGAAAATGTCATCTCATTATAAAAAACCTCCCAGAGCCTAGGCCGATGTAAAGAATACGGTGTACAAATTATTCAGTTAATGAAATGATTTTTGGACCATTGTTTAGCAAATTCGTGAATGAATAATATGACTCCCGTAGGAACTCCCTAGCTAGGGTTATATGAAAAATTGAATGCGCTATATGGACAGGTATCATAAATGCGCATTCAATCCAGTCATTCACGGTCAGACTATCGAACGATGCCATGATGCGGTTATCCTTCAACAGATTTCATTCCTGGCTCTCAAATGCCACCGTATCCTTCGTCCACATCAGGACCCTATTTAATTTTGATCAAAATTCACTAAAAATCTCTTTTTTCGACCTCCCTACAGAAAAACAACATTGCTTCGAACAAGGCAAGTCTGACCAAGCACGCGATTCAACCCTAGCGAGTGTACTTAAAAAGATCTCGAACAAGAAAACTAATGGAAGACCAGGAACAAGTACAGAACCTACAGGGGCAAGTGTCTGAACTAAAAGACCAGGTTTCAGAACTTATGAAGCTGATGAGGGAGATGTCCCAAAATAAGCCAGCTTCAGACCTTAACCTACCATTACCTCCCCCACCTCCTACAACGGTTGATTCTCACTACGCTTCAACCTCTTTCACTTTCCAGCCACCAATCCAGGATCCGACGGTCACTGTCAATCCGGTTCCACTAAATAATGAACCTCCTTTCTCTTATTACCTAACCATCCTGAATGCCGAACCATCCCTTTCGGTCCCGAACCCTCCAATTCATTCTGCCCCTCATTTCTTAGTCGGGGGAGTACCTCACACAATAGGAGGAGAAAGTAAGATGAGAGAAAATGAGAAGTTGTCCGCTCTGGAAGAGAGATTGAGAGCTATAGAGGGCCTGAATATGTATGGCTCAGTTGACGTGGCATCACTAAGATTAGTACCGGATGTGGTGGTGCCGCCCAAATTCAAGGTCCCCGATTTTGACAAGTATACTGGGAATTCGGACCCTCGAATTCATTTGGCCACCTATATTGCCAAGATGTCCTCTATGACAGATGATGACAGACTGTTAATCCACTTCTTTCACGAGAGCCTCTCTGGAGCAGCCCTGAGGTGGTGTGTTCAGTTAGACAGGAGCAGACTGCGCTCCTAGAAGGATTTAGCTGAGGCCTTTTTGAAGCAGCACAAATTTAACTGCGATGTGGCCCCCACAAGGAGGGATCTTCAAAATCTGGTGCAGAAAGACCGGGAAAGCTTCAAGGAGTATGCCCAGAGGTGGAGAGAAAAGGCGGCAGAAGTACATCCCCCGGTGACCGATAATGAGCTATGCTCTTTATTTATCGAAACTTTGAAGTCTCCCTACTTCAACTTGATGATTGGGAACACTTCCAACAGCTTCTCTGACATCATACAAGCCGGCAAAAGAATTGAGGCCAATCTAAGAATGGGACAGTTACAGGAGTTGGCTGAGAATCATGCGAAAAAGACTGCCAGCTTTGGCAAGAAGAAGGAGGGTGATGTGCATTCCGTCACCCGTCAGAATAATTACTCCCTATTTCCCCAAAATAACTACCGGCCATATCCTTCCCCTCACGGCCAAACCATCGCAAACATTCCGCCTCCTCTCCCAAATTATCCACACCCGCGCCCACAATATCCCCCGCCTGCAAATTACCAACCAAGACCACCTCCTCCTCCTGTTCAACCAAGACCACCACAAAGCAACCCAAGACCTCCAAGGAACCCTGATCCACCTCTTCCCCTCCCTCTCAGTGAAATATACCGATACCTTGTCGGTATAAACCAAATTGTACCAGTCCCTTTAGACCTGATCCAGCCGCCATATCCCAGGTGGTATGATGCCACTGCCTGTTGTGAGTACCATGGAGGGGCACAAGGGCATTCAACTGACAACTGCGGTGCACTCAGGGGGAGAGTGCACGCTTTAATCCGAAACGGGTGGCTGAAAATTGAGGGAAATGGTTCTCTCCCCAATGTTACCTCAAACCCGCTGCCTAACCATAATGCGGGCAGTGGTGTAAATATGATAGAGTCTGATGGAGAGAGGTTGGCACCAGAGGTAGACGAGCTCATCCCTCATTTTGAGGGAATTTTTGCCATGGCAGTAAGAGAAGGCTACCTTTGCCCCCGGATATCAGGGTCGGGAAAAGATAGGGGATGTCCTTACCATGGAGGGGCAGCTGACCATGAGCTGCGAGATTGTGAGGGGTTCAAACAAGAGGTCCAGAACTTGTTATCCCTCAAAGTTCTGAGATACCAGACAAAGTCAAAGACGGAAGGGGGAGTGAACACCACTAGATTCAGCCAAACTGCTTCTACCTCCAAACCCAGAATCACCTTCTTACCTCCAGTAGCCTCACCGCCAGTAACGGTTATCCGAACTCCGCCCCAGCTCCCTGTCACCAATACTCACGCTGTCCCCTGGAACTATAATTTCCAAGTTTTCACTCCGGGAGCGTCAAGCAGTACATCCGCTCCTAACCTTGCCTCACCTCCGGCACCACCAAAACCATGTTTTGCTCCTCACAAGCATTTCAGAATGACTTATGCTGGACCTACCAGCAACATTACTCCCCAAACCAATCCTCAGCCCGTTATCGCCACAAAGCCCTCTCCACCGGAGCAAGAAGTCGAGTTTATAACTCGAAGTGGGAGGTGTTACGGGAACGAAGAAAGAGAAAAGAGGAAAGGGAAAGTAAAAATGGGAGAGTTGTCAAGAAATACAGAAGAGGAGGTTGAGAAAGCAGGGGAAGTAGACCCTGCTGAACATAAAGAAGAGGAAGAACTGCTGCTCCAAATAATGAAACAGAGTGAGCATGATGTAGTGGAGCAGTTGAGGAAGACACCTGCCCGAATTTCACTATTATCACTGATCCTGAGCTCAGAAGTCCACCGACAAGCCTTGCAGAGAATCCTGGATCAGGCCTTTGTAAACCCCGACATTACTCCGGGGCAGTTTGAGAAGATAGTGGGACAAATCCAGGCATCCAGTTTTGTCACTTTCTCGGAGGATGAGATAGATCCTGCGGGTTTAAGGCACACTAAAGCTCTGCATGTAACAGTGAAGTGTAAGGGTTGTATAGTAGCCAAGGTCCTTATTGACAATGGATCAGCGCTCAATGTACTGCCTAATACCACCTTGGCCAGGCTGCCAGTTGACCAATCTGATATACGTCAGAGTGCTATGGTGGTGAGAGCCTTCGACGGTACAAGGAGGGAAGTGCTGGGAGACATTGATCTGCCAATCCAAGTCGGTGCATGTACTTTCAACGTCACATTTCAGGTGATGAACATTGAGCCCGCATATACTATGCTATTGGGAAGACCTTGGATTCATTCAGCAAATGCTGTCCCTTCAACTTTGCACCAAAAGATCAAATATATTATGGATGGCAAAATCATCACAGTGAAAGGAGAGGAGGCCTTGCTAGTCACCAAGCCATAATCACTTCCCTATGTGGAGGCAGCTGAGGAGTCGTTGGAAAGCTCCTTCCAGGCCCTTGAGTTATAAGAAACCGGAAGTGGAGGGGCTATGGCTATGGTGGCCAAAGTGATGTCAAAGAATGGATATCAGGAGGGCAAAGGCTTGGGCACCGCATTGCAAGGAATCGTTGAACCTATACCGGCTATTCAGAAGATAGGTCGCTGTGGTTTGGGTTATGAGGAAGATGCCCTTATGGATGGATGATTCTGGATGAGGAAAACACTTCGGGATCAGAGATTCGATCAGAAAATGGGAAAGATGAAAGCAGTCCTAAGAATCACAGAAGTCTTCACTAAACCGGTCATTGAAAATCCGGCAGAGGTGGAAGAATCACCTGATGAACCATCCATCGAAGTCATCTGCCTGGATCCCTTATATGAAGCTCTAGTCTCACCGATAGCTGAGGGGCAAGGACTAGACAACTGGACGGCAGAGGACATCCCTGTACTCAATTTCGAGTAAAGTACCTTTGGTTATCTACACTTGATCATTTTGTCCATGGTGACAAGTGTAATACTGTAAATGGACCTTTTTCTATGGCATAAATATTAATGAATTAATAGCGCATTTTAAATCCAATTCTTTCCTTTTGAATTCCATCCTTATAATATGTTCTATTTTCATTCATTCAGGACCATTCATCAATTAACTCCTAATAATCCAATAGACTCAGAAATTCCTCTAGTTAAATTTGAAATCCCTATAACTGCCATTACTTCAAGTGATTCTGAGGAAGACCTTACACAAGAAAGCAGTGAAAAGGATGAACCCTCCCTAGTGCCTTATGGAGACGAAACGCATACCATAAACTTAGGCACAGAAGAAGTAAAGAGGGAACTTAAGGTAGTGGAGAGTGAAGAGTTGGGAGAGATGATCATTTTACTCAGAGAATTCCTGGACGTATTTTCCTGGAGCTATGATGATATGGTTGGTTTGGACCCCCAAATAGTGACGCACAAAATTCCCCTAATTCCGGGGACAATCCCTGTAAAGCAAAAGTTAAGAAGAATGAATCCCGATACACTGCTCAAAGTTCGGGATGAAGTCAAGAAACAGTATGACGCTGGGTTCCTGGAAGTGGTCAAATATCCCCAATGGGTGGCTAACGTCGTCCCGGTAATGAAGAAGGACGGGAGAGTCAGAGTGTGCGTTGACTACAGAGATCTTAATAAAGCAAGCTTGAAAGACGATTTCCCTCTCCCTCACATTGATGTGTTAGTTGACAATGCTGCGGGATTGGGCAGGTGTTCGTGTATTGATGGGGCATCAGGGTACAATCAGATCCCGATGGACAAGGAAGACAAGGATAAGACTGCATTCATCACTCAATAGGGAGTGTTTTGCTATCGGGTCATGCCTTTTGGGTTGAAGAATGCTGGTGCTACCTACCAGCGTGCAATGGTCACATTATTCCACGATATGATGCATAAAGAGGTGGAAGTGTATGTGGATGATATGATCATTAAATCCAGAGGAAAAGAGAGCCACGTACAGGTGATGAGGAGGGTATTCGAAAGGCTCAGGAAATACCAGTTGAAACTGAACCCTGCCAAATGCATATTCGGAGCTAGATCTGGAAATTTGTTGGGATTCATAGTAAGCGAAAGGGGAATAGAAGTAGATCCAGACAAAGTTCCAGCTATTCAAGAAATGCCGTCCCCAAGAACAGAAAGGGAGGTGCGCAGTTTTCTGGGAAAGTTGAACTACATTTCGAGATTTATTTCCAATCTCACTGCCAAAGCTGAGCCTATTTTCAGGCTACTCCGGAAGAACAACTCCACCCAATGGGATTCAGTTTGCCAAGAGGCTTTTGAGAAGATCAAGCAATACCTGTCAAGACCACCAGTATTGGTCCCACCCGTGGCAGGAAGGCCTCTTATCCTGTATATGGCGGTCCAGCAGAACTCGATGGGATGTGTTTTGGGACAACATGATGATACCGGGTGAAAGGAGAGGGCTATTTATTACCTGAGCAAGAAGTTCAATGATTGTGAGTCGAGGTACTCTTTCTTAGAAAAGACTTACTGCGCGTTAGCCTGGACAGCAAATCGCCTCAAGCACTACATGTTGAATCACAAGACATGGCTCATCTCCAGGATGGATCCTATCAAATATGTGTTCGAAAGCCCATTCGTACCAGGTAGGATAGCCAAGTGGCAGGTTATACTCTCCCAATACGACATAGTCTACATGACCCGGAAAGCGGTGAAAGGTAGCGTGATCGCTGACCTCCTAGCAGAAAATCCTATCCAGGATTATGAAGCTTTGGATTTTGAGTTCCCTGATGAGCATATTAATGAAGTGGACTGCGAAGAAGAGGGGCCAGTCGATGTATGGGAAATGTATTTTGACGGAGCTGTCAATTTGTCCGGTAATGGAATTGGAGCTGTATTGATATCCCCAGATGGAAAACACTTTCCGATAGCCATTAAGTTGAGATTTGACTACACCAACAACGTTGCGGAATACGAAGCTTGTGTGATGGGTCTACAGGCTGCCATCGAAATGAAAATCAGGAAGTTGGAGGTATATGGAGACTCAGCCCTGATTATTTATCAAGTCAAGGGAGAATGGCAAACCAAGGATCCCAAGCTAATCCCATATCAAAAGTACTTACTGGAGCTGATTAAGAAATTCGAAGAGATCACTTTCACTCACCTTAGTCGAGACAAGAATCAATTTGCTGATGCCTTAGCCACTCTAGCCGTTATGGCTCAAATTGAAGAAGGGCAGATGGCTCAGATATTGAAGATTAAGGCAAGGAATGAGCCAGCTTATTGCTTCATGATTGAGGAAGAACCCGACGATAAACCTTGGTATCATGACATCCTGGTCTACTGCAGAACCAGAGAATTCCCCTCAGGGGCGAACCAAAATGAAAAGAGGATGCTTCGGAGATTGGCATTGGGATACTTCCCCAGTGGTGAAACCCTATACAAGAGAGGGTCCAACGGTGAACTATTGAGATGTGTGGATGCAAAAGAAGCAAAGAAGATCCTTTTTGAGACTCATGAGGGAAATTGTGCAACCCATACCAATGGGCACATGATGGCTAAGCAAATCATGCGACGGGGGTATTTTTGGACTACAATGGAAAAGGATTGCATCGAGTATTTCCGAAAGTGCCATAAGTGTCAGATTTATGCCGATCCGATAAATGTGCCACCTCACAAGTTGTTCAACCTCGTCTCACCATGGCCTTTTGCAATGTGGGGCATCGATGTGATTGGCCCCATCAATCCCAAGGCATCCAATGGGCACAGATTCATCCTTGTAGCCATCGACTACTTCTCCAAGTGGGTCGAGGCGACATCCTATGCGCACATCACACAGAATACGTTTCTCAAATTCCTCAGAAGCAATATCATCTGCCGGTATGGCCTCCCCAATAAAATTGTCACTGACAACGCCAAGAATTTGAATGGTCCAAGGATTCAGAAATTGTGTGACCAATACAAAATTCGGCACCTCAATTCCTCCCCATACCGTCCCCAGATGAATGAAGCGGTGGAAGCTGCAAACAAAAACCTCAAGAGGATAATCCGGAAAATGACGGTCACGTATAGGGATTGGCATGATATGCTTCCCTACGCTCTCCACGCATACCGGACTTCGATAAGAACCTCGACCGGGGCAACTCCGTACTCACTGGTTTACGGAATGGAAGCAGTATTACCTGTAGAAGTTGAAATTCCTTCCCTAAGGATCCTGAAGGAATCAGGGATTGATGAGTCAGAATGGATCCGATCGAGGTTGGATCAGTTTAACTTGTTGGATGAGAAAAGATTAACAGCGGCATGTCATGGGCAATTATACTAGAGGAGAATGGCTAAGGCATTTGACAAAAGCGTTCGGCCACGCGAATTCCAACCCGGGGACTTAGTTTTGAAGAAAGTACTGCCGAATCAAAATGATCCCCGGGGCAAATGGTCACAACCTACGAGGGGCCCTATGTGGTTAAAAAGGCATTTTCTGGAGGAGCCTTGATCTTGACCCACATGGACGGTGAAGAGTTTCCGAGACCTGTGAATGCTGACACCGTCAAGAAATACTATGCCTAAAAAAAAAAAAGGGGTAGGAGTGAAAACCCGAAAGGGCGCTCCTAGCAAAATGTGTAAAAGAAGGCGAAAACCCCGAAGGGGCGCTTTCTGTAAAACGAGTGAAGGATGAAAACCCGAAAGGGCGTCTTGAAAAAGTAAGTTACCAAAAAAAAAAAATAAAAAAATAAATAAAAATCTAGGGGTGAAAACCCGAAAGGGCATCCCGAGAACAAAAAGGGAGAAACAAGGAATGGGGGGCATGAAACCAGGATGAAAAGGGAGCTGTCACGGCATGAGGCTTCAGAGAACTTGAAATAATGGCATTTAAGGGATTTCAAAATCAGCCACAGGGAATATGTGAGATCTATCCTTGTACCCTTCTTCTTTGAAACTTCTTCTTTGTTTATATTAAACCGTAATAAAATCACACTTTATTCCCCATGTTTCTATCTTTCCCTTATATTTATCTTTCTGCAATCTCGGTATTTAATGCGCTATTTAAATCAGTTAAAATTTTTGCCATAAGATTAAGATTTGACAATTGATAACCTCACGTACTTTACTATGAGATTTGCAGGGAATTACCAAAAAAAAAAAAAAAAAAAAAAAACTAGAGGTGAAAACCTGGAAAGGCGCTTCTGGTCATATAGACGAAGGGGAAGTAAAAACCCGCGAGGGTGCTTTTCGGGAGAAAATCTGAAAAACAGAAATGGGGCATTTGAAGAAACAAGGCCATAGGTCAAGTCTTGCAACTCGTCCTCCATTCGTCATTGGTCTTCGGGATTCTGTTAAGTACACTTCATTGGGGAAAAACTTCTTGTGTCCGGATCAGGCTTGCTTTGTGAGTGCAATTTAAATTTCCTGTCAATTTTAATTTCCTGCAATTTAAATTTCCTGTTATCAACCTCTGGTTCCTTGATCTAAGTTGATTTTAATTTCCTGCAATTTACATTTCCTGTTATCAACCTCTAGTTCCTTGATCTAAGTTGATTTTAATTTCCCGCAATTTAAATTTCCTATTATCAACCTCTGGTTCCTTGATCTAAGTTGATTTTAATTTCCCGCAATTTAAATTTCTTGTTATCAACGTCTAGTTCCTTGATCTAAGCTGATTTTAATTTCTTGCAATTTAAATTTCCTGTTATCAACCTCTGGTTCCTTGATCTAAGTTGATTTTAATTTCCCTCAATTTAAATTTCCTGTTATCAACCTCTGGTTCCTTGATCTAAGTTGATTTTAATTTCCTGCAATTTAAATTTCCTGCTATCAACCTCTGGTTCCTTGATCTAAGTTGATTTTAATTTCCTGCAATTTACATTTCCTGTTATCAACCTCTGGTTCCTTGATCTAAGTTGATTTTAATTTCCTGCAATTTACATTTCTTATTATCAACCTCTGGTTTCTTGATCTAAGTTGATTTTAATTTCCCGCAATTTACATTTCCTGTTATCAACCTCTGGCTCCTTGATCTAAGTTGATTTTATTTTCCCGCAATTTAAATTTCCTGTTATCAACCTCTGGTTCCTTGATCTAAGTTGATTTTAATTTCCTGCAATTTAAATTTCCTGTTATCAACCTCTGGTTCCTTGATCTAAGTTGATTTTAATTTCCTGCATTTAAATTTCCTGCTATCAACCTCTGGTTCCTTGATCCAAGTTGATTTTAATTTAACTTCTGATACTGATCCCTAGGTCACTGACTTAGGTATGCTTTAGTTTCGGACACCTAATCGTCCAAAATACGGGTCTAAATCTTTACATAATTCCTACACGGGAAATTTTTCCCTTAATAGAAATTATGTAAAGAGGGGCAGCTGTCGACACCCTATTTTGGCCGATCCCCAGAATCAATAAACCTTGAAACCGATCCCTAGCACTAAGTCTCTCCTTGCCATTTAACCACAGTTCCGATCTCTCTTCACAGAGAATTGAGTCAATGCTAAGCCTTACCGGTCTCTCAATCATTCACCGATCTCTCAAGCCAATTGTCAAATATCCTGACCAGTTAATTATATTCCCGATCTCTCTTGTCAGACGAGATTGAATTAACACTAGAGCCTTGCTGCCAGTATTCATGGTCGACCTCCCTTTTAAAAGTTTAGGAATAATCAAGCTAAGGTTCCAATCCGGTTTAATGAAGATCCCGATCTTAGATGTTCAAATTTTCAATTAAGTTCCGTTTAGCGTTGGTTCCTTACCAATCTCATGCATGTCTTTTTTTTCGATCTCTCACACTTAGGATAATAATCGCTTTCAGTTATTTCAATATGCTCAGACGATCAAGTGTTTAGAAATTTTCCGATCACAACCATTCATTGAACAAAAGAGTCATTTCATTTCATTTCATTTCAGAATTTGTACAAGTTATTCGGCTGGGGGATCACCCCCAGCCTGATCTACATTTCGCTCACCCTCTCCCTCCTCCTCACTATCCTCACCCTCGCCCCCGGGAGCCAGGTCGGCCATCCAAGAGAAGTCCTCCTCTGGGTAACGCTTCTGGAGTTCGGCTAAGAGGTCCTGGTGAGCATTCACATAAGCACCTGCTATTCCTGTCACCATTTCTTCATCTTTCGCCTTAAGCTCCTCGATAAGTTGAGCGACCTGAGAAGCTTCGTTGAACCGAAGCGCCTGGACTTCCTCGAGAGCACGATCCTTTTCAGCCAGAACATGAGACTGTTCGGCCAGCTTGTCTTCATAGAACTTCGCCCGCCCCTCAACTTGAGATATGTAATCCTGAGTGGATAGGAGTTGGGATCGGAGAGAAGCCACTTCCTGATTCTTCTTCTCGATCTCCTTACCCAGGCAATGAGCCTTTTCCCGAACTATGTGCTGGTTCACCAGACACTCCACATTCAGGCTCATGGATCAAGTCAGGATATCGTCAAGGTTGTCCGGAGACAGTCTGTCCTGATCCTCCTGAAGGCAGATAGAAGACCCCAAGACTTTGGCAAAATCAGGGTTCTCCCGAACAGTCCGATTGTTCTCCAGAGAAGCGATCAGCACTTGAGCGCCACGAGAAGAGGGCTTCGAAGAAGGTCGAGAACGACCCCCTTCTGTGCTTGGAGCAACTGGAGGAGGTGGAGCCGGCTCTTCCTGTTGAGGAGGAGATCGGACAGTTTCAGTGATCGGCGGCCCCGAAGGTCGGGACGGGCCTCCTTGCGTCTCCCCTGGTTCATGGCCGGGAGTTTGAAGTAGGGCCGAACGCTTCATCTCCTTTATTTTCCGGGAAATCTCTCTCTCCTTCTTCCGCTTCCTGGAACCTTCACCGCCCGCCATACCTACACAAAAAAGAGGTCAGTGAGATAGATAAGGTCCAAAGATCTGAGAAATAGAAAATACCGATGCCGAGGTCAGAGAGCGGAAGTTCGCGATCTTGGCCGGTGATCAACTCCATCGTCCAATGATGCAGCTCGGCAGTCACCGCATCTAAACAGGAGTACTTTTGAGTGGCAGCTTGATTCTTCAGCTCCATCACTATTAGGCTTTCCTCCTTGTTCAGGGCAATATGCTTCGGAATCAACGGCCCCTGGTGCCACTAGCTACGGGGGAAGTCCTCAAAGCAGGTCGGATTTTTGCTCCTCAGAATGAAGAAGCGGTTCTTCCAATTCTTAAGGGAGGAGGGCAGATCGGTGAAGAGCCCGCAATGAGGCTTCGCCTGAAAGAACCAATGCTCATCGTCCTTTAGGCGAGTTAGCCTGTGCAGTTCGGCGAACACCTTAGCCGTAGGTCTGATTCCCTTAGCTCGGCACAGGCCTCGGAAGGCTACCAAGATTCGCCACGATTTAGGGTGAATTTGGGCAATGCACACTCGGTGAAGTTTTAGGACCTCCTTGAAGAAGTCATCCAGAGGGAACCGAAGACCGGCCTTTAGCTGTTCCTCGTACACCATAACCATGTCGTTCTCTTCAAAAGAGTGATCGGCTCGGTGATCGCCGTGACACCGGATAAGTTCATATGAATCGGGCTCAATGTTGTACTCCTGGCTAAACGATTGCAGATCGGATTCTTGCAAGATCGACGGCAGCTCATCCATAGGAAGATTCTCCCTTCCCGAAGAAGGTGCATGCCTTGATGGTGCGATCCGCCCCCGAGCTGGAACGGAGACCCTAGGAGGTTCTGGTTGCGCGCTTGGCCCGACCACCTCTTCTTCGTTAGACGACCACGAGAACTGAATGGAAGGAGGGCTCGCCGCTCTCTGACCCTCGGCACTGCTCATTTTCAAAGGAAATAAAGAACTTAAACTAAAAAGAAGATCAAAGCCCTTACCGGAGTCTGATCGGCGTCGGAAGAACTTGAGTAAACGAGAGAACTTTGAGGTTGTGAGCGAGAGATTGAAAATGACATACAGGAGCAAATGGCTAACCCCTCACCCCTATTTATACTCGTCCGAGCATTTAATGCTCACGAGGTTCCAGGCAGCGCATCGGTTAGCGGGACTCGCCAGCTGTTCTGACACGTCTCACGAATATTCCCAAGATTCCATAAAGAGATCGGTTAATTATAGAGCGGTAGATCCAGGTGTTTCGAATTACAGATTGGATAAGTGTCATTCAGGTAAAGAATCAGATCGGATAACCATATTAGAGCTCGGAAAATAATTAATAAGATAATAATTGACAAAATAAAATCTTTTATTTCCAAATGATCGGATTACATCATTTGGGAGATCTCTAGGGATCGGAATAATAGAGATCGGAAGATGGGAGATCAGCATGAGAGATCGGAATAGGAGCGTGGGAGGGATCGGAAGGCAAAAAGAATAATTAAATCCCAAATAACCGTCGTTAGAATCAGCGCCGAGGCAGTTAAAGCGTGGCAGACGAGATCTCCACCGCACGCCTAAGAATCGCCCGCAATGCTGACAGGTGCCAGGGTATGTCATGACAGTCCTGTACATCCCAATCTCCACCATTGATTTCACTTGTAAGGACGAACCCGGAGCCCTTGGATCAAGAGAGGAGACGACAAGACCAGCGCCTTTCGCTCTTAGCCCTCAGATCGCTCCAGACAAGTGGATTTGAGACCGTCAGATTGAAAGAGGAAAAGGACAAATATTCTGAAGAATAATCTCAGCCATTCATTTTGGTTCTCTTCTCAGCATCCGATCATGTCCTTCAAAATCTTGACCCTCCATCTCCCTCAAAATAAATCCTGACCCTTCATGGGGAGCACCCGATTCCTATAAATACCTGCATGAAAAACTGTTCAAGGGACGGGCAAAAAAAGAGAGGTAGTTATTATAGCGAAAGAACTCTGAAACTTCATTCAGTTTGTTACTCTGCTACTTAGAAGTGTTGATTAGAAAGACTTTTGAAACTAGTTTTCTAAAGTGTTTTCTCGAAAAGGATTCTGAATACTGGAACTCTACATTTTCAGTTTGTTCATTATCTGGTCACACTCTCACTTTCAGCCCTTATCATCTCTGTTTTCATTCCCATTGTCCAAGCTAAACTTCATTCCACTCGGTTTTTATCTTAATCTGATTGCATTTTAGCTAAGCACCCTTTAAGTTCACGACGGACATCAACCCTCAGGATAATCAATCTGTTGCCTTATCACTATTTGTCACCCCGTGGTTATTTCAATAGATTTGGCTCCTTACAGGTAAGAGCCCATACTGCTGTTTTATTCACTGTTTACGTTTACTTTTCGCACTTTCTTTGTTCTTCTTACGTATGCAATTTTCTCCAAGTTTATTTTGTGTAAAAGAACCCCAAAAAACGTTACTCCCGAGTTATCTCTTTAGTGATCAGTCCATCATTTTATTAATCCTCGTCATTTCTGAATGCAAGTTTTCTATCTCCTAGAAGCGTGTAAGTGGTTGGGTAAAACGTAGGTAACTGCAACTTAAGGGTCTCTTTTAAGAGAGAGAGCCTGAATAACACGTCAGGAAAATAGCCAAACTATTAGGCTGACGTAAACGGCAATTCGGCAAGATGACATAAAGTGGAATAAAAACAAAGTAAACGAAACAGAATAGATCGGACATTAATAGGTACTGGTAAAGTGACCTTAGGGGAAGTCAGCAAAATTCAGTCCAGCTTCTCTTATTTAGTCACAAAATATCAATTAGAAGCCTTATCCCCAGCACCTTAGAACGTCAGAATCCTTAGCTTTAGGACCTTATGACATGTAGCTGAAATTAAAATTTGGGAGATCGGAAAGATCCCATTAAGGTTCCTATTAATTTAAAAAGAGATCGGAAGAGGGTTCTTATCCGATTCTCAACTCAAAACTTTAATTAAATAGAGATCGGAGGAGAGTTCTTATCCGGTCTCAAATCAAAATTTTAAATAAATACTTAATAGAGATCGGGGGAGAGTTCTTATCCGGTCTCAAATCAAAATTTAAATAAATACTTAATAGAGATCGGAAGAGAGTTCTTATCCGATTCTCAAATCAAAATTTAAATAAATACTTAATAGAGATCGGAAGAGAGTTCTTATCCGATTCTCAACTCAAAATTTAAAATAAATGCTTAATAGAGATCGGAGGAGAGTTCTTATCCGGTCTCAACTCAAAATTTTAATAAATAAATAGAGATCGGAGGAGAGTTCTTATCCGGTCTCAACTCAAAATTTTAATAAATAAATAGAGATCGGAGGAGAGTTCTTATCCGGTCTCAACTCAAAATTTTAATAAACATTAAATAGAAATTGGAGGAAAGTTCTTATCCGATCCTCAATCCTAAATTTTAAATACCCCAAAAGAGACCGGAGGAGGATTCTTATCCGATCTCCTCTCAGAATTTAAGAGAGATCGGAGGAGAGTTCTTATCCAATTCTCACACCTAATTTTAACCTACACGCAAAACAAACCCAAAACCAAAAATGATATGCGACGTCAATTCACTATGGTTGTCTCATTTACTTATGTATCTGGGTGATCCGAATTTAGTGAAAAATTAAAATCTCCTTTTGACAAAAGGATTAACATGCTCATTCAAGCCCTCCTAACTAATGCAAAGTTAAATCTACTTACCCTTATTAAGGGACGAGGTGGGGTGCCTAACACCTTCCCCACCCGTTTACGGACCCCGAACCTAGAATCTCTGTCTTGAAGTGGTTTCATTTCAATTTATTTTCCAAATGGTTTTCTTTAGTTTCCCTCAAAACTAAGGTGGCGACTCCTCACTCTTTCCCACTTCGGTGAGGGTTCGTTCAGGCGACCGCAAAATCCCTTGCGACAATTTCAATTTTAGAGGTAAGCAAATCTGTGTGCTAGTGGATCCACTCTTTCTAGGACTTGTATGATTCTATAGGTGAGAACTTAGTTTTACTCTTTTCTTATCAAATCTCTTAGTCATTTGATGCAACCTTCAGTTTAGTTTAGAATATTTTAGTCTTTTTCTTGTTGTTGTTTTAACAATTATTTTGCTTTATAGTCTTTTTTCTTAAATGACCTTGTTGGTCATATATAAACTGCTTATCTCTTTCTTGGCCATAGGTCCATAAGCATTATCTTACTATCTCCATTTATGACCAAGGCCTATGTGCTATTTTGCACTATCTTGTTTGCTTTTGTTTAACTTATTTCTTCCTTGATAAAATGGTTCGGGATATCATTACGCGTTTTAAGTAAGTCGTTTGCCCTGGTGGCAAACTCTCATTTAGTGTTTTTCTCATTTCTTACTGTTCTATTTGTTTCTTTTCATTCCACAATTTAACTTTAATTATTTTATTCCTCAATCTTATCTTCTTCCTTAACTTGGCCGTTGAGTCATAATTTAGTACCTCTTATCGTCCCTAATAAATCCACTATACTTCAATATTACTTGATTTGGTCCTCCGACCATTCTAGTCAACACTTTAACTAATATTCATAATTGTTTCTTTATTACATTCACACAAACTATTCTAATTTTTACTTCCACAACTCTTTTATCTATCAATATTCTATAGCTTATTTTCCACTGATTTGTGATCATTACCCCCTTTTTTTTTAACCATAAACAATTCTTTAATCTTAAGAAGGGAGTCTACCGGGCTTTCCTGTTTCCCATGCTATTCAAAAGTTCCGCTTGAATTCTAATCTAATTCTTATGATTCGCACAATAAAATTGTGCTCTTCCTAAAGAATACTTGGCCAACTAGTTCCTATCAAATTACTGTTATCAGTAGAATATCATTTCTTAATTGTTTTATAAGTTATAATTGTCATCCATAGCATCCTGTCTCGTCTAGGAAAACAAAATTATATTTTGTGTCTTACCGTTATACAAATAGAATACTGTAGCTTACTAAACTTTGAGCAAAAGATCCATTGCAATGCCAGAACAACTATAAACTCCATATCAGAGAATGGATGACTTAGCCCTATAGGTGTTATTTTTAAATTTTTACCGTGCTAAAATCTGTAGTCCCATAATAATTCTTGGTGTACTGTAATTCATACTAGGGTAACGGAGTCTTTAACTCTCTTTACCTTGCAATCATGATATTTTGATATTCTAATTATAGAGTTTTAAATCCTGAATTAGGATTTTCAAACTCAGTTCTAGTAATAAAACTCTATTCTGGTATATTTGTACCAAAGCGAAATCATTTATAACTATTCTTATCCTTATGTACTATTGGGTAGTACGTAGCTCTACACAATAAATCTCAAGTCAATACTGTAATCTACAGCTTACAGCACAAACATCAAGTATATTGTATAGTTACTATGATACATCCCAATAGAGCAAACTTCCCTATATTTTATTTCTTTCAAATCCACTAATATCTTAAACTTATTTTGATTATGGTACTTACTGACATCTATCAACAGTAATACCTTTACTTCCATCTAGGGCAGATATATTACTACAACTTACTTTTAGGTCCTCTTGCCTTACCTAATTAGGCTTACTAATTAACTTTATAATTTATCATAGTCTAGGAGATGTCTCTCACTAAAAACTTTTCCAAAATTAATTCCAATCATGCTTATTATCGCAATTCTTATCCTAAAAGACTAATTACTAACACATTAAAATTTATCTCCATGCAAGGGAATAGCAGTAGAACATATAATTTTAGCATTAGCATATAAACAAGTAGAGCCGGAATCAAATTGTAAATAATTATTCCTTTCACAAGTTAAGATCATACCAGCAACTACATCTGAAGTCTCTGCTTCTTCCCCTCGAAGCACAGCGTTCCCTCTTTCTAGTGTATTCCTCTGCTCGAGTTGGTCCATTGTACGAGGATTACCTGAAGTGTTGTGTCTACTTTTGCCTCTGCCCCTACTGACTATTAATGAGCCTCTAAAATCAGAACCTCGGACTAATTCCTTTGGTGTAGTATGTGGAATAACTCGACGTGCGCTAGTACAATCTCGAGCGAAATGTCCAATTCCACCACAATTGAAGCAGGCTCCAGTGATCCTATGGCACACAAACGTCACAGAGACGGGTAGGGTAGGAACTTCTGGTTCTTTGACGAATGGTTCTTGATTGCTTTCGCATTGAAGATCTGCCTCTCTCATACTTGAGAGCTCTGGGTCCCTCAAAATCTTTTCTCGTTCCCAAATTACTACTCGAACTTTGACCAATAGATTTCTCAGGGGTTTGGGTTTGTGCTTGGGCTTGGGCTAACAGATTATTAGCCATTTGCTGAAAGAACATGGCCATCTGCTGGGCCGTTTGTGCAGTAATTTGTATAGGAGGGATTGGTGCAGTTGGACCCCCAATGCTCTGTGAAACTAGGGCTTCTCTTTGTAAGTTAGCTGTATCAGACTCCTCTATAATTTTATCCCTCTTATCCATATCTATTCACAGAGTTTTTTTCTATTTCCTGTACACCCAACACAAGGAGATTTCTCCTTGTTAGTTTCATATTCATGATGTAATGCACGGTATGTAACAATTATGGACATTGAGCAGTTGTACTTAACAAGGAAAGACACAAATTCACAATTTAAAACGTACTTCAAAAACTTGCTCTGATACCACTAAAACATGTCACACCTTACTCCTCTATAAGGCATAACATGATCCCGTAGAATACCTAATGAACTACCGAACTTCACTTACCGATAACTCATTAAGTACCCTACAAGGGATTTTAAAACAATTTATTTACTTTTGACAAGTGGTGAGCATTTTCTAATAGGTATTTAAGACATTTGATTAAAAGTAAACCTAGTTAATATTTTTGGTCCATTTTAGTTTTTCGTAAATTTTATAAAAATTTTGATAGAGTTCTGTTTCTATTTTCAGAAACCAGTTCTTCAAATACCTGTAAAAAACACCTCTAAAATTTTTTTTTTTCAACAACTACTTCAATTTCACAATCAAACTCAATCCATTTCAACAACTCCACAATCATTTCAATCAATTTCTCAAGTTCAAAATTCAATAATCCTCAAAATACTAGCAATACATTTCATTCAAATTAAATAAAATAGTTCCACTCATATTTCATTAGAGGCAAAATAATTTATATTCATCCAACTAGAAATTTACATTAAGAAAATCCAAACTAAAATTTATTGCAACTTTATACAAACTTTGTCCAAGCTGCTCAAGATTGATTTTACATGTCCATACAATTACGTGCAATACATATATCAAAATGAATATTTACAGTCAGGGTATAAATTATACCCGATAACTTCTAGCAGGTAGCTCCCCTGTCCTCAGCAGCTCAATGTGCTGCTCCTTTAGTCTATATATCTGCGATAGAATACAAAGCTATCGCTGAGTGGTGAACTCAGTAGTGCACAAACTAATAATTTAAAACTTAATACAAATTATGCTTAACAATTCATAACAAATAGAATTTTAAAATTTCGAAATTCTTAAAAAGCCATGACCTTCAGAAATCAACATTTTCATTCATGCAAATTATTCATTTGAATAAAATTTTGATCAAATAGTAATTATTTAGTTACATTTCTTTTAAATTTCGAAACAATACAAAAAAATTTTGAATCACTGACAAATTATTTATTTCAATCACAATTTATCAAATCATGCATAATTTAAAGGGCGTTGCCAACAATATACACAGTCGAACCCATGACGAAAAATTCAAATAGATGCCATGTTGTACACCACAAAATTTCACATTCTCCCAATAACCGAGGCTAAAAGGGAGAAACAAAGACTAGCTAGTATATATGAGTACTCATTCACATCATTCCCCAACTGGCAAGCCAGAGAGGAAGAAACTCGCCCCATCAAGTGGAGGAGTTATCTCACTAGACAAGCTAATGAGAATTCACAACCTATTTTACCATGTCAACTGTGGTTTCAAATCATATTCAAAACAATTTCTATTTACTAAGTGTTTACAAATCATTAACATATTTAATCATCATAAATTCATGCTCAAGGTTGGCAACACATCAAACTTAAAATTTACAATCCTCAAAATAATGCAATAAATCCTTAAATGCATAAGAAAATTTATATTCAAATTATACAATTTCATTCAATAAGTTAAAATTCTCAACACAATAAAAATCATAAATCATACAATAAATTTATTTCAAATCAATTTGGAATTGAAAAATAACAAAAGAGTTAGTTGTGCACAAACCTCAAGCGAGTCACCTCTTGGCCTTGACTCGGTTCCTCGAGTTCTTTCACGGTATTCTTTTCAACTGAAACACACAATTTTACAGTGTTCAGTACTAGAACTTAAAATAAATCCAAAATAAATTTAGCTTCACTTTTACCTAGCTCTAACGCGCTTAACTCGACGTTCTTGAAATTTTGTGTTTTGGGTTACTATTCACTATACTATTCAAGTCAAATTGTTGACTTTCTAAGGCTTAATAGGTATGGGAACTCCCACTTCACCCACATACCACATTTTGGTCACTAAATTTGTTAGTTTTGGTCATTTTCTCAAAACTTAGGTCTTTTAGGCAAAATTGCCAAATTTTCAGTTTTGGTGTCTAAGGTTGCACTGTTCCATTGGTCACCTTACTGTTGAAATTTGGAAAAACTTCCTTCATAGAAAATGTTCCCTATTGTCTTAAGTTTATTCTCCTTTTTGAACCACTCCAATTGGAGTTTTTTAGCTTAAGTTATAGCCAAAATACAGTTACTGTTTATGCTATAGAATTTATTTCTAGCAGATTTATTGATCCAACTTCGTTCAGAAATTTGATCAAGTTAAGTCCATAATTTGGTCTAATTTTCTTCATATGAAATGTTCTATTATGTCTTAGGTTTCCATCGGTTCAAGAATCACCTAAATTAGAGTTTTCTAGAGAGAGTTATAGCCATTAAAACTTTACTATTCATGTAATAAATCTACAGTTTTGCAGATTTAGTGAGTCAACTTTGCTCACTAATTTGATTGGGTTAATGGCATAATTTAGGTTGGTATTCTTCATGAAAGTTTTACATCTATATCTCATCTAATCATTGGTAAAATTTTAGGTCATTTAGACCTTCCTAGCTTAAGTTATGACCCAAACACGATTACTGTTCATGTGTACTGTTCATACTGCAGATTTTCAAGTTTGGTCAGTTTGTTCACTAGGTTTTGGTCACTTTTTAGGCATGCTTCCTAAATGAAAATTGTGTAATTTAGTGCCTATTTTCATTCCAATTGGTCCCATACCAATTGGACTTGTAAAATTTGATTTTTGGTCCCTCAAAGTTGATTTTTTGGTCATGCTTCATATCCAATCCGAATTTGGCTTTGATTTAAACATTTATAACACACTTAATTAGGTCACAAATGATCATTTCTTCTCTTAAACTATGTCAAAGACATCATTTAGCACTTCTTCACATTTTTGGTCTCTAAACCCTAATGTTCAAAACCCTAACTCATGTCATTTGTTGCATTTAGCTAATTAAACACTTATAACCATGCTCCCTTAACTCAATTAAGCTTCCTAACATGTTTAGCTCAAACAAATTTATACTTTGTCCAACCAAACCCTAGCTGTCTAAAATTCTATATAATCCCTCAACAAATTTTCTTTCCATTTTAAGTTTATTTACAAGCTCAATAAGTTAGAAATGTAAGAATTAAACTCAAATTATCAAATTTGATTACTAACCTTTTATGTAGAATTTCTTTTTCTTCAAAACTTCTTCCTTTCTTTTTCTTTTTGTTGTCAAGCTCCTTCCCAAGTGACTAGAATAAGTTTTTGTGAAGCAAGTATGGGAGAAGTTGAGGTTTAGTGGGGGTTTCAAAGCTTGAAGGCAACTTTAATGGAGGAATTTCCATGGAGATGAGAGGGAGAGGGAAAGTGACGTTTTGAAGAAGACCTTTATCTCTTTTTTCTTTTTTTTTTTTTCCTTTTGTTTTGTTTTTATCCTTATGGAAGACCCAAAAATCCCAATTAAATAAATATATTAAGTATTATTTTTATGGCATCATGCATGATGTAATCACCTTTTGACTTTTTCATTTTTTTTTCTATTCATTTTTCTATTAGTTCTTTAATTTAATTCTCAATTCCGAAATTTTCTTTTCTCCAATTTTATTTGACAGTTAGGTCAGGAGTTAGCTCTCGAGGTCAATTGACCAAATTGCCCCTCGCCGGTTCATCCCGGTTTGCAATTAATTCCATATTTCTTCCGGCTCCCTGACCTAATTATTTGACTAACTTAACAGTTCTTTTTCGTGATTTTCTCTTTTCCACTATGTTTATAAGAGTCCTAAGGACCGCGGTGCCACATTCTATGGTTCGAAATTTGAGTTTAGATCGACTTCGCAGTCGTTTTCGAGACGGCCACCATCACTGTGACTCTCGGCTCGTTTAACTTCCTATGTTCAGTTTTTCTTGTTTATACTTAACTAATTGGACATTACTAATTATTTGTGTTTATGGTTTATCTAGTTGTCTTAAGTATGGTTCTAATCTCCTTAATTATCAGGATCGACATCGGTCACCGGAACAGTGTAATATACCAGACTATACAAATAGGGGTATTACATTATTGGATATGGTGCGTAGTATGATGATCTATACTGATATGCCAATCTCTTTTTAGGGATTTACATTAGAATCAGCTTTGTATATTCTGAATAGGATTCCATCAAAATCAGTTTCTTCCTGTCACACCCTACCCCTCTGTAAGGCATAACATGATCCCGTAGTATGCCTAATGAATTACCAACTTCGTCTACTGATAACCCATTAAATACACTACAAGGGAGTTTAAAACTTTTCTTACTTCTTTTTACAGTGGTGAGCACTATTTACAGGTGTTAAAAAAAATTTTTTTGAACTGAAGTAAAACAGTTAACACATTTAAATTATTAGGAATTTCTGTAAAAATTTTGGCGGAGTGCCATCTGTATTTTGAATAAACCAGTTTTTTAAAAACCTGTAAAAAGCACTTCAAATATATTTCTCAATCTCAAGCTCCAACATTTAATCAACACAATATGTTTGACAACTCAAATCCGTAATAATTTTTCAATATTTCCAAAGGCTGTAATAAAAGAAATATAGTATAAATTTTACAAGCCAAAATAATTCACAATTTATTTTACAACTTCAATGTACAATTTTAATATACAACTTGTAACACCCTCACTGTAGCAATTACGTACATTCTACTGTTCCGGTGACCGATGTCGGTCCGAACAGCTATAACGTCTGGAAAAATAATTAGACTAGAGTGAGGAGTCATAAATAACTCAAATATTAATAAGAAAAATTTAGGAAAAATTTTAGAAATAAAATACAACCAAGTTAAACGAGCAGGTGCCCTAGTGATGGGTAACCCAGTGGGAAGTTATGGTTCTCGCAACTAGGAGCCCTAGACCAAGGAAAAAATTCATAAAATAATTTTTGAGACTCCAGAGAAGGGTCATTGAGGTTCCTATGGCATTAGAATGCCAAGAAAATACTTAGAAAAATTTTTCAATCGGTACAGACAATTTTAGTCTGTTAAGCCAAACGGAGGGCATTTTGGTCATTTCGTCTTCGGAGATGATTTTTGACCAACTTGTCCAACTAAGTAAATAATTATTATGACATAAAATAGGAATAAATATTGATGAAAATTAAATTAAAAATGAGTAAAAGAAAGAAGAAAGAAAGAAAAACCGACAACTCGGTAAGAGCAAAATTTGGTCAATTAAATTTGAGGGTCCAATATTGACAAAAAAATGATGATTATTAATTTAATGAAGCTAAATTAATTTAATTAATTGAAATTATGAAAATTAAAAACAATTATTGAAAAGTCAAATTATAATGATTATAAACTTCAAAATAATTTCAAATTTGCCATTCTACTTATTTACCATATTGCCATTAAATATTTAATTATTATATAGGTTAATTATGGAACAAAAATCTGCATTTTTTCCCTTCTTCTTCCCATCACTTGCCTTCTTCTCTTCTTCTCTAAAATTCTCCATTAAAAACCCAAAATCCAAAGCTTGAAACCCTAAGTCTCAACCAAATTTTTTCTTGGAAAAATTATAGCCCACCCTAAACTAAAGCTTAATTAGTAGAAAGCACTCAAGAAAACCAAAAAAAAAAATTGAGTTTGGAGCAAGAGGAATTTCAGCCAAGGTGGACCAAGAAGGAGCTTCAAGTTTTTGATTGATTAAAAGGTTGAATTGAAGTTGAGTGAAGCTAAGGAATAAGGTTAGTGCTAGAAATTCTCTTGGAACTTAAAATTTATGCAAGTTGATTTAGGGTTTGCTCAAATATGGAATTTTGTGTTGTAACTTGAATTTGATGATGTTGAGGTTTATTATTGACTATTAGAAGTGTTATAAATGTGAATTGAAGTTTAGAAGTTGGGTGAAATTGAAAATTGGGAGTGCTTATCTTATGCAGGAAATTTGGACCTATGAGTCCAGGGTATTGTTTGACCTATAACTGAGGTTTTGTGACTTTAATTGGTATGAGGCCAATTGGAGGTGAAACTAGATACATAATGGCACAACTTTGGTGAAGAAACCATGCCCAGAAAACCAAACCAACTTGACCAAAAGTTTGCCCTAATCCGGGTGACCTGCAATCTGCATGGGCAAAATGAACAAATGAACAATATTTGGTCATTTGGCTATAACTCAATGTAGCAAGGTCCAATTGATCAGAAATTTTACCAGCAACAAGTTGAGATATAGACCAACAACTTTCATGAAGAAACCTGACCCAAATTATGACCATAACCTAGTCAAATTTCCAACCAAACTTGAGTTACCAAATCTGGCAGAAACAATTTTACCCAGAATTTTAGGTTCTGCCCAATCCGGCCAGTCATGGTTATTAGGCCATAACCTGAGCTACAAGACTCCAAATGTAGTGATTTAAAAAAGGAAATTCAACTAGACAAAATAAGGAACAACTTTCATGTTAAACATTTTTCCAAATTCCCACTGAAAAAGTGACAAATGGAACAGTAAATACAAAGCATGAAAACTGAAAATTCTGCCCAATTAACATTAAGCTTGGAAATAGTATTGGCAACCAATACCAACAAATTTTGAATGCAAAATGTGGTATCTTGGAGAACTTAGGTTCAATAAATTTATTATGTATTAAAAATGTTGACCCCACAAGCTCAAAGGAGCATAGATTTTGATGATACCAAAACTCAACTAGAATCAAACTAACATTGTTTTAAGTGTTGTGTATTTCAAAGAAAAAGGACAAAAGGATTTCATGATGGATTCATGCTTATGAAGAAAGGATGACATTCTAAGGATAACACAAGACGAAGCAAAAGAAATAAAAGAAGAAAAGGTTACCTTCCAAGGCTGCATTGAAAATCAGAATTGAAGGTACATCTAGTATAGAAATTAGTTTTAATTTCTAGAATTACTTGTGAAAAGAATTGAGGAGTAAAAGTCAATGATGCTTATTTTTAATCCCTCAAAAGATTTTCTTTTTAAATATCATTACTGGCCTAAAAAGTGTTTGACTATGATTTGGTGTAAAGTTTTATAGTTTTGAAAGTTATGCAGAAAAGTTTTCCTGGTATGCTAACTGGTTTGCTACTAATTTTAGTATGCTAACTGGTTTGCTATTTTCTCAAGTACGCTATCTGTTTCAACTCTGCACAACATCGCAGAAAACGACAAAATAACGGCTATTTTCTTGAAATTTGTATCTGTAACGTTCAAATGAGTTCTGCAACGGTAAAAAACGTTCCAAAGCTATAAATACACCTTCCTTTGGCCATTTTGCACTTAATGAAAGTCCCTCTACTGTTCAAAATCTTTAAAGCTTTCATTCAAAGTGCTCAAAGTGATTTATTGCTCATCATTGGCTTATTTACTCAACTCTTCTTTATAGTTGCTGTTGTAATTGAGTGAGAGTGAGTTTTTCAACACATCAATATCATTTGTGAGAGGTCATTCAAGCACCTATTGAAGCTTGGTTGTGATAAGTGTTTGGGATAACACTTGGTAGAAGTGTGAAGCTACTTGTAAAAGCTTTGTTGAGAAGATTTGTAAAGGGCTTTGTCTCTTGCCTTGAAAAGAGAAGAATAGTGGAGTGAAGACTCAAAGTGGGATCTTTGAGAGAGTGGATGTAGGCTAGTTAAAGCCGAACCACTATAAAAATTCCAGTGTTCATTTTCTCAACCCTTGCTCTTTACATTTTTGCAATTTAGCTTTATGAATGATATGCTTTTGCTGATATGAAAATTGATATCATATGCTGTTGATCTTGCTGCTATCTGAGAAAAATAGTTTACTGCAAAATCTGCTGATATCTGATATATTCTGTTGGTTATCTGTTGTCTTTGTCGGATAGGATATCCGGTATCTTGCTCTAGTTCTTTGTGATAAGCGTATTCGGTTCTTGATATATTTCTTGAATGCTTATATAGTCTGTTATATCAGTATACTGATTGCATACAGCTTAACCTTGAGTCAACTTGTCAATAGAGCTATATTGTTCATATTTAGCATTAGTTAATTAAGTTGAACTTAGCTGCAATTTTCAAAGGTTTTGAGCAAGAACCGAAAATTGTTTTTAAAGTCCAATTCACCCCCCTCTTGGACATATTTTGGGACATCAATTTGGTATCAGAGCTTGTCTCTCTTGCTTGAGGATTAAACCCCTTAGAGTGATCCACACACATGGCTAGTTCATCTAGAAATTCTGCTGGTATACCTGCCCCCTTAGCTGAAGGTTATTCCATCACTAGACCACCACTTTTTAATGGCACAAATTACTCCTTTTGGAAAACTAGAATGAGAAACTTCATACAATCTGTTGACATTGATGCTTGGAGAATAGTTAAAGATGGTCCTTATATTCCTTATAAAACCAGTGAAGGAACTGTACAAATTCCTAAAGCTGAAGTTGAATTTGATGATAATGATTGGAAGAAAATTTCTACAAATGCCAAGGCTATTAATATTCTTCATTGTGCTCTTGATATTAATGAGTATAATCGTGTTTCAGGATGTCAAACTGCAAAAGAGATATGGGACAAACTAGAAGTCACATATGAAGGAACTGATGTGGTAAAAGAGTCAAAGGCAAACCTCCTCATCCGTGATTATGAATTATTTGAGATGAAACACAGTGAAACTATTCTGAGATGAGTGCAGTTCTGAGACCTTGTAAATCTACTTAAAGCTCTTGGAAAGAGATTTGAAGAACAAGAACTTGTAAAGAAAATTCTGAGGTCTCTTCCAAAGACATGGGAAGCAAAGACTACTGTTATTCAAGACACCAAGGATTTCAGAAAATACACCTATGATGAGCTGATTGGCTCTCTCATTGCACATGAGATGATTTATAAGAAAGATGAGAATGAAGGTGATCAAAAGAAAAAGAAAGGGATAGCTTTCATATCCGAAAAAGTAGATGAGAAAAAGAAAAATGTTGCTCTTAAAGCTAATTCAAGTGATGATTCAAGTGCTTCAAGTGATGATGATGAAGATATGGCTATGATAGTCAAAAGATTCAAAAGAGCATTTAGAAAAGGTGGAAGCAAATACAAGAAGTTCACAAAGAAATATGCTCCAAAGACTCCAAATCATTCAAGTGAAATAGTTTGTTATGAGTGTAACAAACCAGGCCACATTAAGCCAAAATGTCCTACATTGAAGAAGAAAAATAAGTTTAGAAAGGACAAAAGCAAAAAGGCAATGGCAGCAACTTGGAGTGACAGTGATTCTTCATCAAATGATGAAACAAGTGACAAAGAGGCTGCAAACACTTGTATGATGGCAATTGAAGAAAAAGGTGAAAGCTCACACATCGAAGATAGTGAAAATGAGGTCTGCCTAAGGAGTATGCTGGAAACAGAACATTGGTACATTGATAGTGGCTGCTCTAGGCACATGACAGGAAATAAAGGCAAGTTTTCCTCTCTTACCTTGAAAGAAGAAGGTTATGTGAAATTTGGTGATAAAAGCAAAGCTAAAATTGTTGGATGTGGAACTATTGGTAAAAATCCTTGCATTGAGAATGTTGCATTAGTTCAAGGATTAAAGTATAATCTTTTAAGTGTTAGTCAACTTTGTGATAATGGTTTTAAAGTGATTTTTACTTCTACACATTGTGAAATTCATGGAAATAATGTTATGTTTGCTGGTGCTAGAATAGATAATATTTACTTACTTGATTTAACAAGTCTTGAAGAAAATTGTGAAACATGTTTTATGACATCAGATGATAGTGCATGGTTATGGCATAGAAAATTAGGACATGCTAGCATGAGTACACTTGCTAAACTTTCTAGAAAGAACCTTGTTAGAGGACTTCCAAAGTTAAGATTTGAAAAAGAATTTCAATGCAAAGCTTGTGCACTTGGTAAGCATACAAAATCATCTTTTAAATCAAAAAATGTTGTAACTACGTCTAGACCATTGGAATTGTTGCATCTTGATCTTTTTGGCCCAATCACACCTAGAAGTCTAGGAGGCAAGGCATATGCATTTGTAATTGTTGATGATTTTTCAAGATTCACATGGATTTTCTTTCTTGCTCATAAAGATGAAGCCTTTGATATATTTGAAGCTTTTTGCAAAAGAACTCAAAATGAAAAAGGGTATTGCATTACATCTTTAAGGAGTGATCATGGAAAAGAATTTGAAAATAATTTGTTTGAAAATTTCTGCTCTCAAAATGGTATTTATCATACATTTTCAGCTCCTAGAACTCCACAACAAAATGGAGTTGTTGAAAGGAAAAATAGATCTTTGCAAGAAATGGCAAGAACAATCTTTGAATGAAAGCAGTTTGCCAAAATATTTTTAGGCGGAAGTAAATACTGACATGCTACATTTTAAATGAGTTTCCATTAGAGCTATTTTAAAGAAAACTCCTTATGAACTTTGGAAAGGAAGAAAACCCAATATTGCATATTTTCATGTCTTTGGTTGCAAATGTTACATTTTGAATAACAAAGACAGCAATCTCAAGAAATTTGATGCTAAATCTTATGAAGGAATATTTCTAGGGTATTCAACAAATAGCAAAGCATATAGGATCTTCAATAGAAAAACATTGACCATGGAAGAATCAATGCATATACTTTTTGATGATGCTAACACTTCCTTGCAAAGGAAAGATTCTTGTGATGATGAATTTGAGCAGATTCAAAATTCAAAGAAGTCGAATAATGATGAGCTTGAATCAAAAGAACCAGTGGAGAATGATCAAAATGATAAAGAAGAAGAACTCCCTTGCTCCACAAATGTTGAAATTCAAGATGACTCCCAACCAAATGTGGAAGAACTACAAATTGAGGAACCTCAACATCAAGATATTCCACAAGAATGGAGGTACCATAGAAATCATTCCAAAGATGACATTCTTGATAGTCCATCACAAAGAATGATGACAAGAGCTCAACTTAGAAGATATTTTGGTAATGTTGCTTTTGTTTCTCAATTTGAACCCAAAACATATGATGATGCTCAAAATGATGAAAATTGGCTTTTTGCTATGCAAGAGGAATTAAATCAGTTTGAAAGAAACAAAGTTTGGACACTTGTTCCTAAACCTAAAAAGCACACTGTTATTGGAACTAAATGGGTATTTAGGAATAAGATGGATGAAAAAGGACATGTAGTTAGAAATAAAGCTAGACTAGTAGCTCAAGGATACAACCAAGAGGAAGGTATTGATTTTGATGAAACCTTTGCTCCGGTTGCTAGAATTGAAGCTATTAGAATGTTGTGTGCATTTGCTTGTTTTAAGAATTTCATGCTTTATCAAATGGATGTTAAAAGTGCATTTTTAAATCGATATATTGATGAAGAAGTTTATGTAGCTCAACCTCCTGGTTTTGAAGACCCTCACTTTCCAAATCATGTTTACAAGCTTACTAAAGCTCTCTATGGTTTAAAGCAAGCTCCTAGAGCATGGTATGAGAGACTTAGTAAATTCTTGCTTCAAAATAATTTTAAAAGAGGAAAAGTGGATACTACTCTTTTCATTAAGAAAATTGGAAAAGACATGCTTATTGTGCAAATTTATGTAGATGATATTATTTTTGGTGCTACTAACCATTCTCTTTGTAAGAAATTTTCCAACATGATGAAAAGTGAATTTGAAATGAGTATGATGGGTGAACTTACTTTCTTCCTTGGATTGCAAATTAAGCAAATGAAAGATGGAATTTTTATAAATCAGTCCAAGTACATAAAGGATATGCTAAAGAAATTCAAAATGGAGGATATGAAAAGTGTTGGAACTCCCATGAGCTCAACAATTAAATTGGAGAAAGATGAAAAAGGTAAAGAGGTAGATAACAAATTTTATAGAGGTATGATTGGTTCTTTACTCTACTTAACAGCATCTAGACCAGATATTCATTTTAGTGTATGTTTATGTGCAAGATTTCAGTCATGTCCAAAAGAATCTCATCTTGTAGCGATTAAGAGAATTTTTAAATACCTCATTGGCACTCACAATATTGGCTTGTGGTATCCAAAATGTGAATCATTTGATCTTATTGGTTATAGTGATTCAGATTTTGCTGGTAGTAGATTGGATAGAAAAAGCACTTCTGGAACTTGTAAATTTTTAGGTCATGCATTAGTTTCATGGCACAGTAAAAAGCAAACTTCTGTTGCACTTTCTCTGCGAAGTGAATATATATTGCGGTGGAAGTTGTGTTGCACAAATTTTGTGGATGAAACAACAGCTTGAAGACTTTGAAATTAAATTTGATTACATTCCCATAAGATGTGACAATACTAGTGCTATAAACCTATCAAAAAATCCTGTTCAACACTCTAGAAGCAAGCATATTGAAATTAGACATCATTTCATTAGGGATCATGTTCAAAATGGTGATATTCAAATAGAATTTGTCCCTTACGAAAAACGACTTGCGACATTTTCACAAAGCCACTTAGTGAGGAAACTTTTGCAAAATAAGAAGAGAACTTGGTATGATTGATGCTTTTGATTCAATTTTGATGTATTCTCATGTTTCCATATGAAAATGAAGTGATATATGTTGATTTGCAGTGTTGAAAATGCATTCTGATATTGTTGGTGTAATTTGAAAAATTATGGATTATATCGGATATGAGCGATGTCTGCGAATTTGCTCTTAGTGGCATACTAATCCGTTTGCTAATTTTCTTATTTGCTAAACGCTTTACCACTGCTCCTACTTTTTCGTTGGCAAACTGGAAGTCAGGTCTGATTGCTCTAAAACTCTAAAATTATTTTTTTCAAGCGCCTATTCGCATGTTTAAAGCCCATATGACTTAAATACCCCTACTTAAAGTATTGCATCATTATGTATTTAAGGGCAAAATGGACTTTTAACACTTTGATTTGCGGGATTTAATTTTTCTTACGAACCATCGGTCTTCTCGCCGTCTCTCTCTGCTACACGCTACCTATTCCTGCAAAACCTACAGTTGTGTCCTTTCAAGTTTTAAAATTCAAAACCCTTCTTTCCGTCGCCTCGTTTCCCAGAACCCGAACGGCTGCCTTTCTCTTTCCATTCACAAAACCATTTTGGTCGCACCCCTTCAAGCAATCGTTTTCCTTCATCATTTTTAAATTCTTCCGAAACCTATTGTTAGTGAATCGATTAAATCGATTGTTTGCAGATAGAAAATTCCCAAAATTTTTCGTTTCCGTTATTTCTCTAATCTGCCGAAAGAAATCATTTGCTGTTGGTTATTTTTCTTTGTCGATTCGCACACTCTGTTTCAGTATATTTCAGGTATAAAGTTTAAACCTTTAATGGAATCGTGTTTCATATTCTATTTATGCCTGTTTGTTCTGCTATCGTAATGTGCTGATTTTTTTTTATTGCTCTCGGTTGTTTGTTCTGTTCTAGCGCTCTGTTGTTAATTTTTTTTTGGGCATTAACACTTCGTGAAATAATAAATCGACTGCCATGGATTCGTAAGAACCCGAATATTTTTTTTTTGCTGTCTGTTCTAATTTTTTCTGTCATTGCGCTCTGTTGTGAAAAATGGATGTTGATATGCTTAAAATTGATATAAATGTATATATATTGGCTGCTCACATCACTGATTTTATAATCTCAGTTCTTTCTGTCATTTCGGCCCAATTTATTTCTAAGATTGGTTATGGCACGAGACAAAGGAAAAGGGAAAGCCAAAATCACCACATACTCATCATCAAACTCAACTGACGCAAGTATCCCTGTGTCACCACCTCCACAAAAGGATGCTCCTCTGATAATTGGTAAACCAAAAGAAAAGACCAAGAAAAGAACAAGCGAGCCAGTTCAAGAAAGGGGAACCAAAAAGAAAAAGATTTTAAAAGCTCCAGTTGTGCATATGGAGAGGGCTATTCATGAGCCAAGGTATATTCACTGGCCTGCTTTTGTTGAAATTTCCGTTCCTTTGCAATCTTTGTTTGAGCATCAAAAATGGGATAAACTGTGTTCTGATACTGAAGGAGTGTATGTGGACTTAGTGCAAGAATTCTATAAAAATTTGAGGGTTGATGATTCTGAAAAAGATGAGTCCTTTAAGGTGAGAATGAAAGGGACAATTTATGAAGTGACAGTAGCTAGATTAGCTAAAGCCCTAGGAATTCCAAATAGTGGAAACAAAATCTGCTCCCACAAAGATGTTTTTGCTGTTGGTGGATTTAACAAACGGGATTTTGAGGGTGAAGTGTTTAAAGGAGAAGTGAAGGATAAGACTAGCATTACCCATGCTCATCAACACATTAAAATTCTTCATAGTTTTATCATTTATGTGTTGAATCCTAGAAGCATGATCCCAACTATTTGAGTACCCTTGACCTCTGCATAATTTGGCATATAGTGAACCAAATTGAGTTTAATCTTGCCTATTTTATGCTGAAACAAATCATGAAATGGAAGCCACCTTATAAGCTACCCTATGTTCATCTTCTAAATGGTCTATTTAGAGACTTTGGGATACCTTTGGAAACTGAGAAACTTAGGACCAATATGATCCCAATCACTAGCTTGCAAAAAGATGATGATGGTAGAAAGCTTAGATTTGAGCAAGGTGCTAGTTCCAAAGATAGTGCAAGTGGTACTTTCAATGTTGAAGGTATTTTGGAGGAAGTAAACAACTTGAGAGAATTTGTTGAAATGGAACTTGAAGAGCTACAGAAATTTAGAAGTTTTCAAACTGTTCTTATGAATGCTCTTGATTCTAAAGTTGATGGGTCTTTGATGTTAATGTACAAGATTGTGGAAGAATTGTTTAAAATCAAAGTTCATTTGGGTATTTCAACCATCGAAATTTGGAGAAACCAGTAAAGGCACTCTTGGTTCTGTTCCTCTAGTAGAAAGTGAAAGAAAAGGAAAAAGAGAAAGAAACAGAAGAAGAAGAAGAAACAGAAGAGGAAGAAGAAGAAGAAACAGAAGAAGAGGAAGAGAAAGAAACTGAAGAAGAAGAAGAGAAAGAGGAAGAAAAGGAAGAAGAAGAAAAAGCTGAAGCAGAAAAAGATGATGATGATTCTGATGAAAATGGTAATGGAGGCAGCAAAGAAGGTAGTGGGAAAGATATGAGTGACTCAGTGCAGCGTAACACGAGACACACACTCTGCTGCTCTCTGCAAAGGAAAGGGCAAAACAGCTCAACAAGAACAAAGACGCAAGCAGAAGAGGAAATCTGGTAAACCCTCCGGCAAAAAGACTAAAGCGGCAAAAAGTCTGCGGTGAGTGCAGTACTCTTGAGTTAGCAGCTGGGCCTATTGTTCCTTTGACACCCGGAACTGAATTGGCTGCTGCAATTCTTCAAACTTTGAGTGACAAACCTATCAAGCCCAAAAAGCTGAAAATGGGTGCTCCAAAACCAATCAGGAGAAGTTCTAGGCTGAAAGGATAAACTGAATTCTGATTAAATTTTGTCTAACAGTCTGTCTGTTAGTTTGCTACTTAGTTTGCTACTTTTAGTTTTTCTGAACTTTAAATTAGTTTGCTATATCAGTTACTGTTTTGACTGTTTATTCACTACACTTAAACTGAATTTTGACTTATTCACACATGCATGATTTCTCCCATATTCTTTTGATGCTGACAAAAAGGGGGAGAAAAGTAATGAATGGTAATCTTGATACTTGATATAGTTTGTGATTAATGGTGCATGATATAGTTTGTGAATAGTATATTGTTGATATAATTTTATGGTGTGCATATTGTTGATATCACTTGTGAATGATATATACAATTTGTGATTAGTGTGTATATTGTGCATATTTAGTTAGTATCTTTAGTCACACTTGACTCCTTAAGAAAATGCTTATGGATGTTTTATTGAAATTATTAAGGGGGAGTTATTTGTGATTAATTGTTGATATAAGCACATACATAGGGGGAGTTATTCTCACATACACATTCATACACATACTCACACTTATTGACATTTACTTGGTGATTCAATTGAGTTTTGTCATCATCAAAAAGGGGGAGATTGTTGACCCCACAAGCTCAAAGGAGCATAGATTTTGATGATACCAAAACTCAACTAGAATCAAACTAACATTGTTTTAAGTGTTGTGTATTTCAAAGAAAAAGGACAAAAGGATTTCATGATGGATTCATGCTTATGAAGAAAGGATGACATTCTAAGGATAACACAAGACGAAGCAAAAGAAATAAAAGAAGAAAAGGTTACCTTCCAAGGCTGCATTGAAAATCAGAATTGAAGGTACATCTAGTATAGAAATTAGTTTTAATTTCTAGAATTACTTGTGAAAAGAATTGAGGAGTAAAAGTCAATGATGCTTATTTTTAATCCCTCAAAAGATTTTCTTTTTAAATATCATTACTGGCCTAAAAAGTGTTTGACTATGATTTGGTGTAAAGTTTTATAGTTTTGAAAGTTATGCAGAAAAGTTTTCCTGGTATGCTAACTGGTTTGCTACTAATTTTAGTATGCTAACTGGTTTGCTATTTTCTCAAGTACGCTATCTGTTTCAACTCTGCACAACATCGCAGAAAACGACAAAATAACGACTATTTTCTTGAAATTCGTATCTGTAACGTTCAAATGAGTTCTGCAACGGTAAAAAACGTTCCAAAGCTATAAATACACCTTCCTTTGGCCATTTTGCACTTAATGAAAGTCCCTCTACTGTTCAAAATCTTTAAAGCTTTCATTCATAGTGCGCAAAGTGATTTATTGCTCATCATTGGCTTATTTACTCAACTCTTCTTTATAGTTGCTGTTGTAATTGAGTGAGAGTGAGTTTTTCAACACATCAATATCATTTGTGAGAGGTCATTCAAGCACCTATTGAAGCTTGGTTGTGATAAGTGTTTGGGATAACACTTGGTAGAAGTGTGAAGCTACTTGTAAAAGCTTTGTTGAGAAGATTTGTAAAGGGCTTTGTCTCTTGCCTTGAAAAGAGAAGAATAGTGGAGTGAAGACTCAAAGTGGGATCTTTGAGAGAGTGGATGTAGGCTAGTTAAAGCCGAACCACTATAAAAATTCCAGTGTTCATTTTCTCAACCCTTGCTCTTTACATTTTTGCAATTTAGCTTTATGAATGATATGCTTTTGCTGATATGAAAATTGATATCATATCTCGTTGATCTTCTTTGTTATCCGAGAAAAATAGTTTCTTGCAAAATCTGCGATATCGATATATTGCATTGGTTATCTGTTGTCTTTGTCGGATAGGATATCCGGTATCTTGCTCTAGTTCTTTGTGATAAAAGCGTATTGGTTCTTGATATATTTCTTGAATGCTTATATAGTGCATTATATCGATATCGATTGCATCTGACTTAACCTTGAGTCAACTTGTCAATAGAGCTATATTGTTCATATTTAGCATTAGTTAATTAAGTTGAACTTAGCTGCAATTTTCAAAGGTTTTGAGCAAGAACCGAAAATTGTTTTTAAAGTCCAATTCACCCCCCTCTTGGACATATTTTGGGACATCAAAAAAGTCAACAATTTGAGTGAATAGTAATGTGAATAGTAATACAAAGACAAAGTATAATAACTAAATTGGTAGAGGAAATTAAGGTATGAAATTTGGAATCCATAAAACATTCATGGATTACTTTGAATAGAAATAGCAATTCACCTAAATGACTTAATGAACATTTAGGTTATGTGAGTACATAGTTAAGAATTGTATTCCCATTACTAGTAGGTCTAATAAAACATGAGTGATACCACTTGAATATGAAATGAAATTAATCTAGATGGGTTGTTGAGTATAAATGGGATGAGGTTTACATTAGGATTTATGTTTCCATTACAAATAAGATAATAACACCTTGTACAAGTTATGAATCCATATAAATATTGTAATGAATAAATTAATCACATAAAAATATGAATGGAACATTAGTTTTCTTTATAAGAGAAAGGAAGAACGTTTTGAGTACAATGGTATATGAACACCATTGTTATGAATTGTGATCAATATGAATGATGTAAGGAATGTATGAATATTATGATGAATGTATAAATTATAAAATTTACCAGGAAATAGTGAAGTCATAAAACATAATATATTAATATTTAATGATATTATGTGCCCTTGTATTGCCTAGACATGTGTGTCAGATTGGATAGTTTAGCATGCCAATAGGGTATTGTTTTAGCAGTACTGCGAAAGGCTTTATGCCCGTATTCATGGCTTTATGCCAACATTCATGGCTTTTATGCCCCATTATGTGTTATCATGGCTTTTTAGCCATACTGACTGCATACGTGGTTGATGTTCTGCGTCCCATTGTATGACGGCCCGAGGCACCGCGATGTCCAGTGCCAACAACCCGTTATCCAGTTTAGTCAGCCTGTCGTAGGTTACTTGGGCAGTGTAATTTATTGAAATAAATTAAGACTATTAGTAATTAAAAATATTAAAAATCAAATAAATGAGTTAATAAGACTTCAAAAGAATTAGTTATAATTATGAAATGATCCAAACCACATAAAAATTGTTAAGTAAAATGATAAAAGAGTTGCAAAAATAGGTATAACTTAACTAAATATTTTAAAAGTACCTTCTATTGCCATATAAATATAAACTGAGTATTTTTATTAATTATGTATATTGTACATTATCACTGTGAATTTAGGAATTAAACGCTCCCAAAGCGGAACAAATTAGAACAAAAGATAATTAAAATTAGACACATTGTATTAAATTAAATTGATTCTTAAATATTCAAATTATGCTTCGTTCTTTCTTTATTTGTATATTATTTCCTTGTTATATTATTGCACCACTAAGCAGCAATGCTTAGCGCGATGGATTTGTTTCCTCGTGCAGGTACTGAAGTTAAAGCCCAGCGAATACTAAACTGAAATTTTGGAGTCTGGACCTGCAGAGTGTCAAAGGTTGTCACCTCCTCAGTAATGCATGTAGATAGGGCCCATATAGATTATATTTTATATTTTGTATAAAATGCTTAGATATTGTATTGTAATGTAGATTATGAACAGGTAATTAATAGGAATGCGATGTAAATTAATTAATTAGCTTTCTCATATGTAATTAATTTATATATTATGTAAATTATGAAATTTTGTAATTATTTTGTAAATTATGTAAATTAAGGAAATTTGAAAATTTTGGTTATGTAATTTGAGAATGTTTACATATGAATTGAGTATGAATGGAAATGTATGGAAATGATTATGAAATTGAAATGTATGGATGAGATTTGAAATATGAGAAAATTATGAGAATGATTGATGAGATAATTATGATTAGCATGGATAAGATTTTATTTTAGAAATATTGTTGAATTGAATTTCAAACAGGTGAATATTGAAATACACCAAACGATAATAAAATAGGAGAAACTCCGATGATTTCTCCATAAAAAAATAATTGATGTTAAATTAAACGAATTCAAAATTTTTTTTAAAAAAAAGTAAGATAAGTTAGGGTGCTCCGGCACTGATTGTAGCACGCCTTGCTCAGCTACACTGTTGTCGGGTGAGGGGTGTTACACAACTGCTCAAAATTAAGAACACTATATACATACAGTGAACATACATTACAATACAGAATGCAAAATATGGTATACTCAATATACCCGATGAACTCTCAATATAGCATTAGCAGCCTAGTCTCTGTCGATGTCACATACTGCTGCGACAGCAATGAAAAGCTATCACTGAGTAAAATTTACTCAGTGGTGCACAATAACAATTTGAAATGCGATATATAAATCTTTTATTGATAATTCACAAATCAAATAATTCACAATTCCATTTCACAATTTATAAAGTTCATATAACACAAATTTGATCAAATAACTGAATAATACAGTTTTGCCAATCAATAACACCATTTGATCAAATAACTGAATGATACAGTTTTGCCAATCAATAACAAAATTTGATCAAATAACTGAATAATTCAGTTTTGCCAATCAATAACACCATTTGATCAAATAACTGAATAATACAGTTTTGCCAATCAATAACACAATTTAAGGCCATGACACAATTTTTCTGCATATGCCGTGTTGTACACCATGACAAAACACACTCACCCCAATAATCAAAATCAATGAGGGAGGAAGCTAGCTAAATAATGAGTACTCATCCACACTCACCTCAGACTGACAAGTCAAAGAGGGAGGAACATAATCACACTCACCCCAGACTGATAAGTCAAAGAGGGAGGAATATAATCACAGTGTCATGCCAAGTGTGAATCAAAACAATTCCAAATCACAATATTTCATACAATTCCCAAATCACATTTTATCTCAAAAGTTCCATTTGCAAAGTTGGCAACACAATAATTTCCAAATAATATTCCCAAAACCAAAACAATAAAAAATTATTCATAACTCATTTCTCCAAATAAATTTGCTTGTAAAAGCAGTGAATATAAAAGTATTGTGTACGGACACAATTTAAAACTATAATGTTCAATTAAATTTTTAAGTAGAAAATAAGAAATCAAAATTATTATGCACAAACACAATTTAAAACAATAACATACAAATAATCATAATTTATTTCAATTGAAAAATTCAAAAGAAATAACTATTGTGCACAAACCTCTGATAACTGTCTCTTGCCTCTGACTCAGTGTTTCCTTCCCTTTCCCTGAGTCTTTGCTAACTGAGAAACACAATTTGAAGTATTTCTGTACTCATTTAAACCATTTCTAACAATAAGGCTTAATACTTACTTTATTGAATTCTATTATTTCCTTAGTCAACCTAAGATGTTGACTCTCGATGCAGTCTAGGTGAATTAGGTTTTAATGTTACTAATATGTCACATTTGTAGCCTTTTAGTATTGGTACATGTTACCAAATTCATTTCCATGCATATTGCATTTTATTGCAATATGTCAGATTCCTGTATACTAATTTGACCTAGCCGGATGACCTAGTTCCCTCGGCTTTTGGGTTTCGGTCAAAACTATAAACTTGTAGATCTATGTCTTATTGCACGCGAGGCAAAATTTCAGGTCATTCTGAGTTTACTAGACCATGTTATGGTCATTTTACTATTGCTGGTCAGAATGTACCAAAATTGGTCACTTTAGATCATTTTAGGTCATTTTGGTTCGGCCAGTTTTTGAACCGGAACTTGTGCAAGCTATTTGACTTGGTTCTGGCCATTTTTGGGCTTTGGTGTCTTCATAAGACTTGTGGATATATGTCTCAACTATTCTTGGTAAACATTTCAGGTCAATTGGACCTGTTTTGAGTGAGTTATGGCCAAAACACTAACTGCTACCCAAATGGTCAATTTTCAGGCCTTAAATGCACTAATCCGGATTTGGTCATTTTTCAAGTTACCTTCCAAGCAGAATTTTAGTAAGCTTCCTTCATAAAAGTTGGAACTTTTTGTGCCTAGTTTCACCTCCAATTGGTCTCATACCAATTGGAGTCACACACTTAAGGTTCTAAGCTAAAACACACACTGCCCTATTGCAACACTCTTCATCACATACCAAATACACTTTTAACACTTATCAAGTTATACATTCATGCCATTTCTATTTTGTACCATAACATAAACACATTTTACTTCACATTGTTGGTCATTTTTGCAGCTTATAACCACACTCAATATGCACATTATAGTTCAGAATTTACTAAGTCCAAATTGCTCAAAATTTAACTACATAACCTAGCTCATTTACATGTCCAAACTCAAACCCTCATACACATACACAAGCTGCCATCACAAGTACCACAGTTCAACATTAATATTCCATAAACCAAACCATGAAATAACATTTTTTTGGTTCACAATTCAAGCTGCCGATTCATAGATCTCTCTCCATTAATTTCCAAGCTTCCAAATTCAAGTATACATTCAAATATACTTAGTATACATCACCCAATTTATTCCTACACACATAAATACTTCATCAACACTTTAATCTACCATTTACATACAAGGATAAACTGCCCTTAAGGTGTTTCCATGGCTGCCAAAAATATACATCTCCCTTCAAACATCAAACTCCAAAAATCTTCCCACAATTCAAGTACCCATAACATCCACACAAATTTTAATGAAGCAAGCATAAAAAATACCTACTTACCACTTTGGAAACTCTTCAAAACTTCACCAAAACTTGATCTTCTTGCTGCCTATCTACTGCCCAAGGTGTATGGACAACTTTTAGTGAAGGGAGCTTGAAGTTTCTATGGTTGGATCAAGCTTGCATGGAGCTCCAAAGTGGACGGCCATGGAGCTTCTTTCTTGGGAGCAACTCGGCTAATTCTTTGAGAGGTGAGGAAGAAGATGAAATTTGTCCAAGATGAAGATTAAGTGGTCCACTTTGGTGAGTTAGTGGAGCACTATTGAAAATTTATTGTTAATTTATTCATAACTTTCTTTATTCCCACATAAACTCCCAATTTTTGCTATTTAAACTATGTACCACTAATTTAATTTTTCATGACATTTTCCAATTGTAATATCATGTATTTTTAATGAACATTTAGGTCAAAAGACATCGGGGTGTCAAATGACTACAATGCCTCTGTTCGGGTTGCATTCCCGATTTTTCGGTAACACCGGGTTTTATCGTTTTCTCGATTTCTCACTTTTCTTTGTACTAATTAATTAATTTTTTTTTGATATTTCTAATGGTATTTATACTTCAATAGACATTTATTTAAGTCTTAAAAATATTTTCCAGGGTTCCCCGCAGTCCAGGGCTAGTCAACGGTCCACGCCGCAACTTCCCAGTGCGGTCACCCATTGCTAGGGTTCTCGGCTCGTTTAACTTGGTTACATTTCATTGCTATTATTTTTCCTTTGTTTTTCTTGTATTTTCTTTTCTTGTATTTCATTATTTTATGTCTCCTCATCCATATCTAAGTGTAGTTCTAGGCATCCTAGTTATCCGGACAACACTGGTCACCGGAACAGTAGAACGCACTACCGAACATAGGGGTGTTACAATTCTCCCCCCCTTAAAATAAATTTCGTCCACGAAATTTTACCCAATAGCCATCTTACAATAGTCATATGTTTATTTTCTCCTTTCTATATAATCGTATAATCTTCTTTCCGTCGAATTTGTATAAGACTTTTAACAATCTAATACAACATTTAATTTGTTTGTATAACACCAAACTTCTCTTACTATTGTGCTGTCTAATATTTCGGTTCATATTCCTTCTTGAATGACCCTTGAGGTCATGTTAGAATGATTTATCTAGTCATTGGTCCTCTAACTATTCTAGTCAATAGTCTTCCTCACATTCGTAACATTTCTTTGTTATATCTGAACCAACTGTTCAAATTTCTACTTCCACAACTCTTTTTATCTATTAATATTCTATAACTTACTTCCTTTTGTGCTAAACTATAACCTTTCGAGTTTCTAACTTTTGAGTTTTAAATCCCTAAGTAGGATTTTCAAACTTATTTCTAACAATTAAATTCTGTCCTGGCATAACTATACCAAAACAGATGCCGTTGGCAACTATTCTCATCTTGGTGTACTATCGAGTAGTATGTAGCTCTACACAATAATCTCAAGTCAGTACTGTAATCTGCAGCTTACAGTATAAACATCAAGAATATTGCATAATTACTACGATACATCCTAATAGATCAAATTTTTCGATATTTTATCCTTTTCGAATTTACTGATATTCGAATCTTATTCTAATTACAATATCCATTAACAATTACTAACAGTAACATCCTTGCCTTCATCTAGAGCAATTCTATTATTGTAACTTACTTTTACGTCCTCTTGCCTTACATTAAGTAGGCTTGCCATTTAGCTTTATAATTTATGGTGTTTTAGAAAATACTTTTCGCCGATAAACTCTTTTAAAACTAATTTCACTTATTATCACAATCCTTATCTTAAAGGACTAATCACTAATGCATCAAAATTTATTCCCCTGTAAAGGAATAATAATAGAACATATAGTTCTAACACTAACATAAAAGTATGCAGACTCTAGGTTAAACAATACATATATATATCTTAGTTACTAATTGAGAAAGTACCAGCAACAATGTCAAAAGTCTCAATCTCTTCTCTTTGCCGTATAGCGTATACTCCAGCTAAAGCATCACCCTGTTCTGGCTGATTCACAGTACTCTGACTTCTAGGTGTACTACCCCTACCTTTACCTCTGCCTCTACTAATTGATGGTGAACTCTTTGGAGTAGAAACTTGGGTTGATCCTTTTGGTGTAGTAAATGATCCAGAATGACATGGATTTACACAATCCCTAGCAAAATGACCAGTCACTCCATAATTAAAATATGCTCCTACGGCTCTGTAACATACCCCACTATGTGGTTTACCACAAGTTTCACAAAGTCGATCTGACAGTGCATTTCTTGGTTTCTGCTGAGTTTGCTGATTGGATCGAGGTGGTTTCTGTCCAAAAGATCCATCTCTACCGAACTTCTTACCACTTCTGTTCTGTCCCCCAAAATTTTTTCTCTTTCCAGTAGGACCACTGGAACTCTGTTCTACTGACTTTCCCTCTTTTTCTGTCTTCTCTGATTTCTTTTTCTCAAAGGCCACTTCAAATTCAATTCTTTCTAATTCTATGCTTGAGAAATAAGCTCAGAGAAGTTGTTATGTTTGAATCTGACCACTTGTAATCTGATACTAGGCTTTAAGCTGGTTTCAAACCTCTTACATCTCTCCCTGCTGGTAGCAAGTAGACTTACTGTATAATGACTTAGGCGGGAAAATTCCCTTTCATATTCAGCCACCGATCTACTCCCCTGTTTCAGACTTAGGAACTCTTGCAGCTTCTGGTCCACATAAGCATCAGGGACATAATTTTGTCTGAACTCTCATAGAAAATCATTCCATGTTAGCACTGAAGGTTCTACCAGACTAGGGAGAATGGTTTTCCACTAGTCATATGCATCCTCCTGTAGCAGAGACACTGAATATTCAAATCTGAGCTCCTCTGTGCAGTGTAGTTTCTTGAACACCCTATCCATTCTCTCTAACCACTGTTCTGCATCTAGAGGATCTACTGTCCCCTTGAACTCAATAGCCCCATATTTCATTAATTTGTCATACTGCCTAGCAGAAGACTGTGGTTGTACCACTGGTGTCTGCAGTGGGACTTGAGTAGGCATATTACCAGCCATTTGTTGGAACATTACAGCCATCTACTGAGCGAACTGAGCAGGAAACTGCGGTACTGAGGGGACTGGTGCAGCTGATCCACTGACATTGTGTAGGGCTGGGGCATCCCCTTGTACCTCAGCCTCTATTGATTGATCGACTGAACGATCACCCTTTTTCATAGTTAATTTGAGGATCTAAGACCTCCTGAACAAATAACACAAGGAGATTTCCTCCCGTTAGTGCATTTTTATAATGTAATGTACTGTATGTATCAAACAATGACATTGAGTAGTTGTACTATGAAGAAAGAATATTCAAATTACAGGTGAAAACAGAATTTAAAAACTTGCTCTGATACCACTAAAACATGTCACACCCTACCCCTCCGTAAGGCATAACATGATCCCGTAGTATACTTAATGAATTACCAACTTCGTCTACTGATAACCCATTAAATACACTACAAGGGATTTTAAAACTTTTCTTACTTCTTTTTACAGTGGTGAGCACTATTTACAGGTGTTAAAAAAAATTTTTTGAACTGAAGTGAAACAGTTAACACATTTAAATTATTAGGAATTTCTGTAAAAATTTTGGCGAAGTGCCATCTTTATTTTCAATAAACTAGTTCTTCAAAAACTTGTAAAAAGCACTTCAAATATATTTCTCAATGTCAAACTCCAACATTTAATCAACACAATATGTTTGACAACTCAAATCCACAATAATTTTTTAATATTTCCAAAGGCTAAGATAAAAGAAATATAGTACAAATTTTACAAGCCAAAATAATTTACAATTTATTTTACAACTTCAATGTACAATTTTAATATACAACAGCTCAAAATCAAGAACACCATATACATACAGTGAACATACATTACAATACAGAATGCAAAATATGGTACACTCAATATACCTGATGAACTCTCAATATAGCATTAGCAGCCTAGTCTGCTGCTCTGTCAGTATGTCTACTTGCGACAGCAATGAAAAGCTATCGATGAGTAAAATTTACTCAGTGGTGCACAATAACAATTTGAAATGCGATATATAAATCTTTTATTGACAATTCACAAATCAAATAATTTACAATTTCATTTCACAATTTACAAAGTTCATATAACACAAATTTGATCAAATAACTGAATAATACAGTTTTGCCAATCAATAACACAATTTGATCAAATAACTGAATAATACAGTTTTGTCAATCAATAACACAATTTAAGGCCATGACACAATTTTTCCGCACATGCCGTGTTGTACACCACGACAAGACACACTCACCCCAATAATCGAAATCAATGATGGAGGAAGCTAGCTAAATAATGAGTACTCATCCTCACCTCAAACTGACAAGTAAAAGAGGGAGGAACATAATCACACTCACCCCAGACTGATAAGTCAAAGAGGGAGGAATATAATAACAGTGTCATGCCAATTGTGAATCAAAATAATTCCAAATCACAATATTTCATACAATTCCCAAAGCACAATATTTCATACAATTCCCAAATCACATTTTATCTCAAAATTTCCATTTGTAAAGTTGGCAACACAATAATTTCCAAATAATATTCCCAAAACAAAAATAATATAACACAATTTGATCAAATAACTGAATAATACAGTTTTGCCAATCAATAACACAATTTAAGGCCATGACACAATTTTTTCGCACATGCCGTGTTGTACACCACGACAAGACACACTCACCCCAATAATCGAAATCAATGATGGAGGAAGCTAGCTAAATAATGAGTACTCATCCACACTCACCTCAAACTGACAAGTAAAAGAGGGAGGAACATAATCACACTCACCCCAGACTGATAAGTCAAAGAGGGAGGAATATAATAACAGTGTCATTCCAATTGTGAATCAAAATAATTCCAAATCACAATATTTCATATAATTCCCAAATCACAATATTTCATACAATTCCCAAATCACATTTTATCTCAAAATTTCCATTTGTAAAGTTGGCAACACAATAATTTCCAAATAATATTCCCAAAACAAAAATAATAAAAAATTATTCATAACTCATTTCTCCAAATAAATTTGTTTGTAAAAGCAGTGAATATAAAAGTATTGTTCACGGACACAATTCAAAACTATAATGTTCAATTAAATTTTTAAGTAGAAAATAAGAAATCAAAATTATTGTGCACAAACACAATTTAAAACAATAACATACAAATAATCATAATTTATTTCAATTGAAAAATTCAAAAAAAATAACTATTGTGCACAAACCTCTGATAACCGTCTCTTGCCTCTGACTCAGTGTTTTCTTCCCTTTCCCTGAGTCTTTGCTAACTGAGAAACACAATATGAAGTGTTTCAGTACTCATTTAAACCATTTCTAACAATAAGGCTTAACACTTACTTTATTGAATTCTATTATTTCCTTAGTTAACCTAAGATGTTGACCCTCGATGCAGTCTAGGTGAATCAGGTTCTAATGTTACCAATATGTCACATTTGTATCCTTTTAGTATTGGTACATGTTACGAAATTCATTTCCATGTATATTGTGTTTTATTGCAATTTGTCGGATTCCGGTATACTAATTTGACTTAGCCGGATGACCTAGTTCCCTCGGCTTTCGGGTTTCGGTCAAAACTACAAACTTGTAGATCTATGTCTTATTGCACGCAGGGCAAAATTTCAGGTCATTCTGAGTTTACTAGACCATGTTATGGTCATTTTACTATTGCTGGTCAAAATGTACCAAAATTGGTCACTTTAGATCATTTTAGGTCATTTTGGTTTGGCTAGTTTTTTTACCTGAACTTGTGCAAGCTATTTGACTTGGTTCTGGCTATTTTAGGGCTTTGGTGTCTTCATAAGACTTGTAGATATATGTCTCAGCTATTCATGGTAAAAAGTTCAGGTCAATTGGAGTTGTTTTGAGTGAGTTATGGCCAAAACACTAACTGCTACCCAAATGGTCAATTTTCAGGCCTTAAATGCACTAATCCGGATTTGGTCATTTTTCAAGTTACCTTCCAAGCAGAATTTTGGTAAGCTTCCTTCATGAAAGTTGGCACTTTTTGTGCCTAGTTTCACCTCCAATTGGTCTCATACCAATTGGAGTCACACACTTAAGGTTCTAAGCCAAAACACACACTGCCCTATTGCAACACTCTTCATCACATACCAAATACACTTTTAACACTTATCAAGTTACACATTCATGCCATTTCTGTTTTGAACCATAACATAAAAACATTTTACTTCACATTGTTGGTCATTTTGGCAGCTTATAACCACACTTAATATGCACATTATAGTCCAGAATTTACTAATTCCAAATTACACACAATTTAACTACACAACCTAGCTCATTTACATGTCCAAACTCAAACCCCCATACACATACACAAGCTGCCATTACAAGTACCACAATAGCACAGTTCAACATTAATATTCCATAAAGCAAACCATGAAATAACATTTTTTTAGTTCACAATTTAAGCTGCCGATTCGTACATCTCTCTCCATTAATTTCCAAGCTTCCAAATTCAAGTATACATTCACATATACTTAGTATACATCACCCAATTTATTCCTACACACATAAATACTTTGTGATACCCCTTACCCGTGTACAGTATACCAGAGTAAGTAATGCCACACGGTGTACCGGCACATTCTAATATATCTTAATTAATTGATACCATGCTTGTGAATATAATTTATGAAATATAATTTATTTTAGCCATTTATCAAAAGTATTATTTATTTGAGGTTCCGAAGATTTAAAAAAAAATCCGGCGGAGTACCGGCTAAAAATGGAGAAAACAGTTCTTCGGAACCTGTTAAAAGCACTTCCAATATTTGTATTCCATCATCTCAAACTCCAATATCCAAAATCTCAACATTTCAATTTCAATTCTCAGTCATCCATCACATGTGATGCTCACATATATATCACAAATAAACATTTACTTTTCCATTTACAAATACAATTTTCATAATTTACATGAACATCAATAGACATTACTCAAGTTTAATTACATATATGAAAATCAAAATTAATTACAGAATGCCAAAATGACACCTAGTGTCCTACCAATACACTGCAGAAGTTGAGGTGACAAGGACACTGTGCAGAACTGCAGGATGGACTCACCCAGTCTGTGGTCTACTGGGCTCACGATCGGGATCTCCAGTACTTACGCGTGGCAAAAGCAACGCGCTAAGCAATAATGCTTAGTGGTGCAATAATATAATAAAAGAAAATAGCAAGAAAATAAATGTGTATAGAATGTGTATGCTTTCTTTGTTTGGTGTTGATATATTCATTATTTCATTAACTTTGTTCACTTTTATTCATTTGATTGCCCCAAGTAACCTACACTAGACGACTGGACTGGATAACGGGTAAACTGGCACTGGGTACCTAGTACCTCGGGCCGTCACACCATCGGTCACATATGCATCTCCCGGTGCAAATGTAACTAACAATGTCAGAATAATATCGTGCACAAGGCCAAGTCTCAATACAAAGTCGAATGGCTAAAGGCCATGAAATCGCTGAATGGCATATCGCCATGTGCGATCGCTAATCGAACCCTATTGGCATGCCAAACTATCCAAACCAATCTTGTTAGGTATACTAGGGCATTTGAAACTTTTAAATTCTTCAATTTGCGAATTTCGTGTTTTGGTGTTACTATTCACCTCATTGGTCAATAAAAATGTTGACTTTTGGATAGAAAATATGTACATTGACTTTGGCACTCCCAACATACCACATTTTGTATTTAAAACTTGTTGGCATTAAGCGTAAATACCATTTCTAAGCATTAAACCAAAGGAGCAGATTTTTCAGATTTTGTACCATAACTTTACTGTTCCATTTGGAACTGTTACAGTGGAAATTTAAAGAAATGGCAAACATAAAAGTTGTTCCTTATTTTGTCAAGTTGAATTTCCTTTTTGTATCACTCCATTTGGAGTTTTGTAGCTCCAGATATGGTCCAAAAACCACAGCTGGCCGGATTGCCAATCTGCAGAATTGATCATATCTACAGTAACATGAACAGTGACTGCCACTGCCATTTGGGTTAGGTTCTAGCCATAATTTGGGGTAGGTTCCTTCATGAAAGTTGTTTGTCTATGTCTTAACTTGTTGCTGCAAAAATGTCAGGTCAATTGACCATATCTACAGTGAGTTATGGCCAAATGAACAGTTACTGTTCATTTGGTCAATTTTGCAGAATCAGTTGCAGGGTATCCGGATTGGGGCCAAGTTTTGGTCCTCTTGCTTTGGTCTTTTGGGCATGGTTTCTTCAGCAAAAATGTGCCATTATAAGCCTAGTTTCATGTCTAATTGGCCAAACACCAATTGGACTAACACAGCCAAAGTTATGGCTTTGTAATTGGACTGAAATTTCAGTCCATTTGCTGCTGTCCTAGGGCAACTTACACCTTGACTTTGCCATACCATTTTTCAGTCCAAATTGTGGTCAACATACCTCAAATGGTCACTTATTGACCATTAGATTGTTCTTTAACAGTTTAATAGGCCAAGTCAATTTTTTTCTTCTCAAAACCCTAATGTCCAATGCCATTTACCCATAAACCTCAATTAGCACCCTAACTCAACACCCATGCATATTCACACCTTAAACACCATTTCTAGCTCACTTTAAGTCCATTAAAACAATCAAAACCATTCCTCTATTAGGGCTACCGAATTCTATGGTGGACATACACATGAATTTGTTTCATTTATTTCACAATTTCTCATCCATTACAAGCCTCAATCATGAAATTAATGAGTTTTAACTACATATATGCACTAACCTTAGGAGGGCAGAATTTTCCCAAGCAATTCCTTCACTTTCTTGGCTTTTCTTGGCTGCCAAACACTCCAACAAGGTGTGGGGGTAATTTTTATTGAAGGGATCTAGGGTTTTTGGTGCAAGATAAGCAAGGTTTCAAAGCTTGGAAGCTTGAACTATGGTGGAAACCCTCTCTTCTCTCTCTCTACGTTTTTGGCTGGTTTTGGGGAAGGAGATGGCTGCTGGATTTTAATTTTTTTGGTCTTTGTTTTGTCTCTTTTAAGTATTTAAGAAAGCTTATTAGCTTGTGATTGGTTGGTAATTTATAAATGACATCATTATGATGTCACAAATTGCTTTATTTTGATTTTTCTTTTCTTTTCATCACTACTCATTTTCAATTTAATTTCTAGTAATGTTTCTTCATATTTTATGTCATATTAATTATTTACTCAACTGGACAAGTCGGCCAAAAATCACCTCTGAAGGCGAAATGACCAAAATGTCCTCCGTTTGGCTTAACGGGTCAAAATTGTCTGTACCGATTGAAAATTTTTTCTAGGTATTTTCTTGGCATTCTAATGCCATGGGAACCTCAGTAATCCTTCTCTGGAGTCCCAAAAATTATTTTATAATTTTTTTCCCGGGTCTAGGTCTCCTCGTTGCGAGAACCGCAACTTCCCTCTGGTTACCCATCGCTTGGGCACCGACTCGTTTAACTCGGTTGTATTTTATTCCTAAAATTTTTACTAAATTTTTCTTATTAATATTTGAGTTAAATATGATTCCCGACTTTAGTTTAAACATTTTTCCGGACGTTCTAGCTGTCCGGACCGACACCGGTCACCGGAACAGTAGAATGTACGGAGTTGGTACAGGGAGGGTGTTACAACTCTTCCCCTCTAATTTAAATTTCGTCCTCGAAATTTACCTGATGCAAACAGTTGAGGGAACTATTGCCTCATCGTCTCTTCACTTTCCCAAGTTGCCTCCTCGGTGTTGTGGTGCCTCCATAGCACTTTCACCAGTGGAATCTGCTTGTTCCTTAATTCTTTTACTTCCTGAGCCAGGATCCGTAGAGGTTCTTCTTCATATGTCAAATCCGGTTGTATTTCAATCTCTTCCCTGGAGATGACATGTGAAGGATCTGAGCGGTATCTTCTGAGCATGGACACGTGGAACATATTGTGGATCTTGTCCAGCTCTGGTGGTAAAGCTAGCCTATAGGCCACTGGACCCACACGTTCAATGACTTCATATGGGCCAATGAACCTAGGGCTCAACTTACCTTTTCTTCCAAACCTCAACACTTTCTTCCATGGTGACACCTTGAGGAACACTTTGTCGCCAACCACATATTCTATTTCTTTTCTCTTCAGGTCGGCATAAGATTTACATGCATGCGAGGCAACCTTTAAGTTGGCTTTGATTGATTTTACCTTCTCCTCAGCCTGTTTCACCAGGTCTGGCCCCACCAGTTTGTCTTCGCCCAATTTAGTCCAGCACACTGGAGTTCTACATTTTCTCCCATACAGTGCTTCATATGGGGCCATTTGAATGCTAGCTTGGTAGCTATTGTTGTATGCAAATTCGCCGCTGGGAGGTATCTATCCCAACTTCCTCAAACTCAATGACACAACTCCTCAAAGATATCCTCAAGGACGACAAGTATTTCACGTTATTGTTATCATTTCAATTCAATATTTGTATCAATTTCATTGGTTTCAATTGTTTACCCGGATTACTCTTTACGATTGCCCATCCATCCGAGGATGGAAAGTCTTTGAAATGGAGTTGTGTACCCAAGGACTCATGTAACTTCTTCCGAATCTCGATGTAAACCTTGGGTCTCGATCGATATGATGGAAAGTGGAATTCCATGCGCCTAACTATCTCAGCGATATACACTACGCTAACCTCTCTAGTGAGTAGTCGGTCCTAATCGGCAGAAAGTGTCTCGACTTTGTCAATCTATCAACTATCACCCATGCAAAGATCATGTTTCTTCCGGTGAGAGGTAGACCACTTACAAAATCCATGGTGACCCGATCCCATTTCCATTCGGTATGCGATAGGTCAGTAGCAAACCCGATGGAACTTGATATTCTCGCTTGACTTGCGACATGTCAAGCATTTAGTCACATAGTCACTATGTCTTTCTTCATACCAGGCCACCAATATCAAGCTTGGATCATGATACATCTTTGTACTTCACAGGTGCATAGCATATACACTAGTGTGTGCCTCTTTTAGAATATTGGCCTTCAATTCACCATCATCCGGTACACAGTCTTCCTTTGTAATACTGAGACACCCATTTACCTTCACCTCATAATCGATTGCTTTTCCTTCCGGGATTTTGCTCATAATGGCCGTTAATTTTCCATCCGCCATTTGCCCATCCAAAATCTGTCAGCAGGTTTGGCCTCACTTGTAACTCAGCCCAAAATAGCTCCATCTCGAATCAAAGTGAGACGGGCATTCAATGATCTCAAAGTCGTGATGGACTTTCTCGCTCAAAGCATCAAGAACTACATTTGCCTTCCCAGGATGGTAGTCAATTACACAATCATAGTCCTTCAAGAATTCAATCCATCGCCTCTGTCTAAGGTTGAGCTCCTTCTGGGTTGGCAAGTATTTCAAGCTCTTGTGGTCTGTGTAAATATAGCACTTTTCACCATACAAGTAATGCCTCCATATCTTCAGTGCGAAGATAATTGCTGCAAGCTCTAGATCATGGGTAGGGTAGTTCTGTTCATGTGGCCTTAACTGTCTGGAAGCATAGGCGATCACTTTCCCCTCTTGCATCAATACACACCCTAACCCATTATGTGAGGCATCATCAGAGACCACGAAGTCTTTTTCTCGACATCGGTGTGCACACCGGTGCCTCTGTCAACATAGCCTTCAACTTCTCAAAACTGGTCTGACACTTGTCATTCCAGTCAAATCTGACATTCTTGTGTAACAGCTTGGTCATTGGAGCAGCTATTAGGGAAAATCCCTTCACAAATCTCCTATAATACCCAGCTAGCCCCAAGAAGCTTCTGACCTCAGTTGTGTTTCTGGGAGGCTTCCATTCCATCACTGCTTCTATTTTCTTAGGATCCACCCTAATCCCATCAGCTGACACTATGTGTCCAAGGAATGCAATCTCATTCAACCAAAAGTCACACTTGGACAACTTAGCATACAGCTTCTTTTCTCTCAGGGTTTGTAGAACAATCCTCAAATGCTCATCATGTTCTTCCCTGGTCTTGGAATACACCAAAATATCATCAATAAAGACCACTACGAACCGATCTAGGTATGGATGGAAGATACGGTTTATAAGGTCCATGAATGCCGCTGGTGCATTAGTTAGGCCAAAGGGCATCACCAGAAACTCATAATGCCCATACCGGGTCCTGAATGCAGTCTTGGGCACATCTACATCCTTCACCCTCAATCGATGATACCTGATGCGAGATCAATCTTAGAAAATACTCCGCTTCCTTCAACCGATCAAACAGATCATCAATTCTAGGCAACGGATATTTGTTCTTCACCGTCACTTTATTCAATCGCCAGAATCAATGCATAGCCTCAAAGTCCCATCCTTCTTCTTTACAAACAAAGACCGAGCTCCCCATGGTGACACATCGGGCGTATGAACCCCTTATCTAACAACTCTTGCAACTGAGTTTTCAACTCCCTCAATTCAGTGGGTGCCATCCTATAAGGAGCAATGGAAATGGGTGTTGTACCCGGCAGTGTCTCAATAGCAAATTCGACTTCCCTTTCTGGTGGCAAACCAGGCAACTCTTCAGGAAATACCTGCAGGAAGTTTCTTCGTGGTTATGTCACTCAGTTTGGCTTAGCTCGCCTAGTATCCACCACATGTGCTAGGTAGGCTTCACGACCTTTTCTTATCATTCTTCTTGCAATCTGTTTGAGATGACATTGGACAAGAAATCTATCCTTTCCCCCACAACTGTGATCTCATTACCCTCAGAAGTTTTCAAAGAAATCCTCTTCAATTTGCAATCAACTATTGCCTGATGACGTGACAACCAGTCCATTCCCAAAATCACGTCAAACTAGTGGAAGGGCAACTCAATCAGGTTTGCCAAGAATTCATACCCCTGAATCCTTAACGGGCAACCCTTGTATACCTTGTTCACCACTACACTGTGACCCAATGGATTAGTGACCAGAATGTCTTGGTCACTCTCCCCTATTAGTATCCCCCTTTCTACGGGTAAGTTGATGCAAATGTAGGAATGAGTGGATCCTGGATCCACCAATGCATGCATAGGAGTATTGTAGAGGGAGAACGTACCCCTGATGACGTCCGGGGCATCTTGCTCCTCCTGAGCTCTCAGGGCATAATTTCTGGCAGGTGGTGCATTATCGGCCTCTCTGTGGCTCGAATCTGAGCCTCTGTGATGGTCCCACTGCGTCAGACTTACCAGATTTTCTACCTCTTTGTGGTGCAGGAGCAGGTCTGTCTGCTTGTGTTGGAGTAGCTGTAGTAGTTCTACGTGGGCAGTTCCTTAACTGATGCTCTGTTGACCCACACCTCAAGCAGGCACCAGTTACTCTCCAACACTCCCCCTTGTGCCACTTCAGGCAGTGTGGACATGCAGAAGATGCTGGGGCTGGTCCCCTGAACCCCATCCTCGAGAGGCGCCACCGATGGTGTGGGTGACCTCTCCTAGGGGTGAGCGTGGCGTGGGCCCCGAGACCGACCACGACCACGTGGTGAGCTGAACTCTGTGCAGGAGGACCCTTGAACTTCTTCCCAAATGCAGGAGCTGAACTAGACTGACCCAGGCCCCTCTTCTGCTGTCTATCCCTTCTGGTCTGCTCACTGATTCTCACTTTTCCCACCTTTATTGCAGCTTCCACTAACTTGGTAAATTCTGTGATTCCCAAGGCAGTGAGCTGGATCTTGATGTTGTCATTTAGTCCCTCTTCAAATCTCTTGCACCTTTCAGCTTCATTAGGGACTATCTCCCTTCCATAGCGGCTCAATCTTATAAATTCCTTCTCATATTCGGCCACTGACAGCTGTCTCTGCCTCAGGTTAATAAACTCTCTTCTTCTTTCTTCCAGGTATACGGTACCCACATATTTCTTCTTGAATTCAGAGAGGAAGAAGTCCCAAGTTACAGCTTCTGGCTGCACTTCACTGGACACAGTGTCCCACCACTCATATGCATCGTCTTGCAGCAAAGATATGGCAGCTTCCAGGTTTTGCTCTGGAGTGCAGTGGAGTTGTTTTAGGACTCTGCCTGTTCTGTTCAACCAATTCTCGGCTGCAACAGAGTCATCTTCTCTCTTTCCATAGAAGTCCACAGCTCCAAACTTTCTTAGCCTTTCCAGGTGTGATTTCTGCTGTGGAGCTGGTGGTGGTGGTGGTGCTGGCATTACTTCGGCCGTTTGTCTAAAGAAGTCGGCCATTTGTTGGAACATGGCCTGTGGAGGCTGAGCAGGCTCTGCTTGAGCTGGCGGAGCAGATTCTCTCATACCCCCAGTCTCAGCTGCTGCAGGTGGAGCATGACTCTCCACTTCCTCCTCAACAGCTCTCTGAGATGAAGGGTCCATATCCTATTCAAAATAACAAAAACAAACAGATCTGCATTAGTTTCACCTCGACTCTTACAAATGCAATGCATGGTATGGACTCAATATAGGCCCAGAAACGCCTAAACCGTGCTCTGATACCACTAAATGTGATACCCCTTACCCGTGTACAGTATACTAAAGTAAGTAATGCCACACGGTGTACCGGCACATTCTAATATATCTTAATTAATTGATACCATGCTTGTGAATATAATTTATGAAATATAATTTATCTTAGCCATTTATCAAAAGTATTATTTATTTGAGGTTCCGAAGATTTTAAAAAAAATCCGGCGGAGTACCGGCTAAAAATGGAGAAAACAGTTCTTCGGAACCTGTTAAAAGCACTTCCAATATTTGTATTCCATCATCTCAAACTCCAATATCCAAAATCTCAACATTTCAATTTCAATTCTCAGTCATCCATCACACGTGATGCTCACATATATATCACAAATAAACATTTACTTTTCCATTTACAAATACAATTTTCATAATTTACATGAACATCAATAGACATTACTCAAGTTTAATTACATATATGAAAATCAAAATTAATTACAGAATGCCAAAATGACACCTAGTGTCCTACCAATACACTGCAGAAGTTGAGGTGACAAGGACAGCATGCGAGCTGCAGGATGGACTCACCCAGTCTGTGGTCTACCGGGCTCACGATCGGGATCTCCAGTACCTACGCGTGGCAAAAGCAACGCGCTAAGCAATAATGCTTAGTGGTGCAATAATATAATAAAAGAAAATAGCAAGAAAATAAATGTGTATAGAATGTGTATGCTTTCTTTGTTTGGTGTTGGTATATTCATTATTTCATTAACTTTGTTCACTTTTATTCATTTGATTGCCCCAATTAACCTACACTAGGCAGTGGATCGGATAACGGGTAACGGCACTAGGTACCTAGTACCTCGGGCCGTCACACCATCGGTCACATATGCATCTCCCGGTGTGCAACAGAACAGCTAACAAGCTGTAAATAATATCAGGCACAAGGCCAAGTCTCAATACAAAGTCAGAATGGCTAAAGGCCATGAAATCACAGAATGGCATATCGCCATGTGCGATCGCTAATCGAACCCTATTGGCATGCCAAACTATCCAAACCAATCTTGTTAGGTATACTAGGGCATTTGAAACTTTTAAATTCTTCAATTTGCGAATTTCGTATTTTGGTGTTACTATTCACCTCATTGGTCAACAAAAATGTTGACTTTTGGATAGAAAATATGTACATTGACTTTGGCACTCCCAACATACCACATTTTATATTTAAAACTTGTTGGCATTGAGCGTAAATACCATTTCTAAGCATTAAACCAAAGGAGCAGATTTTTCAGATTTTGTACCATAAATTTACTGTTCCATTTGGAACTGTTACAGTGGAAATTTGAAGAAATGGCAAACATAAAAGTTGTTCCTTATTTTGTCTAGTTGAATTTCCTTTTTTGAATCACTCCATTTGGAGTTTTGTAGCTCCAAATATGGTCCAAAAACCACAGCTGGCCGGATTGCCAATCTGCAGAATTGACCATATCTACAGTAACATGAACAGTGACTGCCACTGCCATTTGGGTTAGGTTCTAGCCATAATTTGGGGTAGGTTCCTTCATGAAAGTTGTTTGTCTATGTCTTAACTTGTTGCTGTAAAAATGTCAGGTCAATTGACCATATCTACAGTGAGTTATGGCCAAATGAACAATTACTGTTCATTTGGTCAATTCTGCAGAATCAGTTGTAGGGTATCCGGATTGGGGCCAAGTTTTGGTCCTCTTGCTTTGGTCTTTTGGGCATGGTTTCTTCAGCAAAAATGTGCCATTATAAGCCTAGTTTCATGTCCAATTGGCCAAACACCAATTGGACTAACACAGCCAAAGTTATGGCTTTGTAATTGGACTGAAATTTCAGTCCATTTCTTTGTATCTAGGGCAGCTTACACCTTGACTTTGCCATACCATTTTTCAGTCCAAATTGTGGTCAACATACCTCAAATGGTCACTTATTGACCATTAGATTGTTCTTTAACAGTTTAATAAGCCAAGTCAATTTTTTTTGTCACACCTTACCCCTCCGTAAGGCATAGCATGCTCCCGTAGAATACTTAATGAACTACCGAACTTCACCTACCGATAACTCATTAAGTACCCTACAAGGGATTTTAAAACAATTTTCTTACATTTTGGAAGTGGTGAGCATTTTGGTAAGAATTAAAAACCATTTATTCAAAGTTTAAATACTAGTAAAAATTTTTGTCCATTCAAATTTTGTCGCAAATTTTATAAAAATTTTGACAGAGTTCCCTCTGTATTTTGAGAAACCAGTTCTTCAAATACCTGTAAAAAGCACTTCCAAAACTATTTTACAACTCCCAACCTCCAATAATTCACAATTCAACTCAAGTCAATCCATTTCAAAACAGTTTCACAATCCAAGTCAAATTTGTCAACTCAGTATGTTCAATAATTCCATTCACAAAACATAAGGCAGAAAATCCATATGTACAAATATCAAATTTACAGAAGAAAATCTAAAATAATATTATTATAGTTTATTTACAACTGCTCAATTTACATTGATACTTATGACATTACAGTATTTACATCAAAATAACCATAAGGGTATAAAACAATACCCGTACAAAAAGGGATCAAAAAGATCTTGTCAATCCCGCAGCTCACTCTGCTGCTTTCTCCTTGCTTTTATCTGCGACAGTAAATTAAACTATCGCTGAGTATAAACATACTCAGTGGTGCACAATAAAGATTTAAAATGTGATACATAAATCATTTATTGATGAAACATAATTTGAATACTTCACAATCACATTTCGCAAATATCAAAGCTCATAACAACTCATTTTGTCAAATAATATATTAAACAACAGTTTAGTCAAACAATTGCATAAACACAGTGTTGCCAAAGTCGTACACAACTTAAGCCATGACACAAAATTTTCGATCAATGCCGTGTTGCACACCACGACAAAGCAATCTCAACCCCATTAATCGAAACCAATGAGGGAGGTGGCTAGCTAGCTAATGAGTACTCATCCGATCTACAACCTCAACTGGCAAGCCAGAGAGGGAGGAAAATAAACGATCTCAACCCCATAAATGGAGGAGGAATAATAAGTAATTGTCATGCTAAGTGTGAATCAAAAATCCATTTCAAACATTTCATTCAAATATTGCATACAAAAATCAATTCCATTTCCAAAGTTACAATTTGATCACAAGGTGGCAACACAAAAGTTCATAAATTCATAATGCGTAATAAATCAATTTTTCAAGGATAAAATGCTTAAATAGGATTTATTGTGCACAAACCTCAAGCGAGTCGTCCCTTAGCCTCGACTCGTTTCCTCGGGTTCCTTCCCGATATTCTTTTCAACTGAAACATAAAATTTTACAATGTTTCAGTACTAGAACTTAACATAAATCCCAAAATAAATTTTAACTTCGCATTTACCTATTTCTAACGTGTTAAATTCGACGTTCTTGAAATTTTGTGTTTCGGGTTACTATTCACTACACTATTTAAGTCAAATAATTGACTTTCTAAGGATTAATAGGTATGGGAACTCCAACTTCACCCACATACCACATTTTGTTCATTAAACTTGTTGGTTTTGGTCACTTTTTCAAAGCATAGGTCATTTTGGCAAAATTGCCAATTTTCGGTTTTGTGCTCCGAAGTTGCACTGTTCCATTGGTCAATCTACTGTTGGAATTTGACAAAACTTCCTTCATAGAAAATGTTCCTTATTGTCTTAAGTGTATTCTCATTTTTGGATCACCTCAATCGGAGTTTTGTAGCTCAAGTTATGGCCAAAATAAGTTTACTGTTCACGTGCACTGTTCATACTGCACTTTTGGGTTCTGGCAGATTTTGGTTCAACTTTGGTCAGTAATTTGATTAAGTTAAGTTCATAATTTGGTCTAACTTTCTTCATATGAAATGTTCTACTATGTCTTAGGTTTCCATCGGTTCAAGAATCGCCTAAATCCGAGTTTCCTAGAGAGAGTTATAGCCATCCAAACATTGCTGCTCAATGAAAATTCTGCAGAATCTCAGTACAGTAAATTTAACTTTGCTCAATGATTTGAATGAGTTAATGGCCTAATTTGGGTTGGTGTTCTTCATGAAAGTTTTAGGTCTATATCATATCTAATTGCTGGTAAAATTTCAGGTCAATTTGACCTACCTAGCTCGAGTTATGACCAAATGAACAGTTACTATTCATTTGGTCAGTTTGGTGCAGGGCAGCCTGCTATCAACTCACTTTGGTCAATTGTTTCACCAAGTTTTGGTCAGTTTTTGGTCATGGTTCCTTAATGAAAGTTGTGCTCTTTTATGTCTATTTTCATCTCCAATTGGTGGCATATCCATTAGGCTTGTAAAATTTGAGTTTTGGTCCTTCAAAGTAGGTTTGGTCATGCTGCCAGCAGCATGACCATTGACCTACGAATTTAGCTAAATTTTCCACCATTCCCATACAATTTATTTGGTCCTAATTGATCATTATTTCATTTCACAATAGGTCAAATATGCCATTTATGCATTTCTCCAATTTTTGGTTCATAAACCCTTGCATTGAAACCCTAAACTCACTAACTCTTGCATTTAACCATAACTAGTGCACTTAACCTTAACCATTCAACTAATCAAAGCTTTTAAACTCATTCTAATGCATCAATTTCATGTAAATCATACTCCTATCAAGCTGCCCAAATTTCAGTTTAATCCTTTCCCCATATTTGTTTCATTTAAATCAAGTTATTAGCTCACTTAATTACCTAAACATGCATTTGAATGGAAAAGTAACAATTTAACATACTAACCTTTTGTTAAAGCTTCAAAACCCTATCTTTAACTCTTCCTTCTTCTTGTAATCCTCTTCTCAAGTTGTAACAATAAGCTCTAGGGAGGTTTTTAATGGAGTTATTTGAATTAAGTGAAGCAAACTAAGCTTAAAAGTAAGCTTAAAGAGAAAGCTTCCATGGGGGATTTAAGGAAACAAGTGGGTGGCAAAGAGAGAGGGGAAGAAGAAGAAAATCCTAAATTTTTTCTTTGTTTTTCCTTTACACGTTTTTGGCTTTGGAAGACCATAAATATCAATTTTAGTAAATATTTAACAAATTTGTTTATGACATCATTAGTGATGTCATCAACTTTGACTTTTCCAACCTCTTTCCTTTTTTCTTTTTTTTTTTATTTATTTTTCTATTAGTTATTTAATTCTATTGTCGATTCCGAAATTTTCTTTTCTCCGATTTTATTTGATAGTTAGGTCAGGAGTCAGCTCTCGGGGTCAATTGACCAAATCGCCCCTCGCCGGTTCATCCCGGTTTGCAAATAATCCAATATTTCTTCCGGCTCCCTAACCTAATTATTTGACTGGCTTAACAGTTCTTTTTCGTGGTTTTCTCTTTTCCACTGTGTTCATGAGGGTCCTAAGGACCGCAGCGTCACTTTTTACGGTTCGAAATTTGAGTTTAAAATGACTTCGCAGTCGTTCCCGAGGAGGTCACTCATCGTTGTGACTCTCGGCTCGTTTAACCTCTTATGTTCTGTTTTTCTTATTTATAGTTAACTAATTAAACATTACTAATTATTTGTGTTTTTGGCTTCTAAAGTTGTCTTAAGTGTGGCTCTAATCCCATTAATTGTCCGGACCGACACCGGTCACCGGAACAGTGAAATATACCAGGCTATACAACGGGGGTGTTACAATTCTCCCCCCCTTAAATAAATTTCGTCTCGAAATTTTACCTGGTATCAATGTCTGAATAGCTGTGGGTGCTGTCTCCTCATGTCCTCCTCTCGTTCCCAAGTAGCCTCCTGGCCCGAATGATGGTTCCACAGCACTTTTACCAACGGTATCTGCTTGTTCCGTAGCTGCTTCACCTCATATGCCAGAATCTCTATGGGTTCTTCTTCATATGTGAGGTCTGGATTCACTTCAATTTCCTCTACTGGTAGTACATGAGATGGGTCTGATCGATACCTCCTCAACATAGACACATGGAAGACATTATGTATCTTCTCCAACTCTGGAGGTAGTGCCAAACGATAAGCCAAAGGACCCACTCTCTCCAGAACCTCATATGGCCCAATGAAACGAGGGCTTAGTTTTCCCTTTCTGCCGAATCTCATAATTCTCTTCCATAGAGAAACCTTGAGGAAAACTTTCTCACCCACTGCATACTCAATATCCCTTCTTTTCAAATCAACATAGGACTTTTGACGGTCTGATGCAGCTTTAAGTCGATCTCTGATCACCCTGATTTTCTCTTCAGTCTGTTGAACAATTTCGGGTCCGATCATCTTTCTTTCACCCACGTCATCCCAACACAACGGGGTTCTACATTTTCTACCATACAAAGCTTCATATGGAGGCATCCCAATGCTTGATTGGTAGCTATTGTTGTAAGCAAACTCAATCAAAGGCAAGTGTGTATCCCAACTGCCCTCAAACTCAATCACACAAGCCCGTAGCATATCCTCCAAAATCTGAATTACCCTCTCGGGTGGCCATGCATGCGTGGATGGAATGCAAGATCTTGAAGTTCAATCTAGTTCCTAGGGCTCTCAAGACTACCCTAGAATCTAGAAGTGAACCTAGGATCTCATGCGATATGATGAATCGGCACTCCATGCAATCTCACAATCTCATCGATGTACAACCTGGCCAATCTGTCCAAACTATAGTCCATTCGAACTGTCAGAAAATGAGCAGACTTGGTTAGTCTGTCAATAATGACCCAAACTGCATCATGACTCTTCTGTGTCCTCGGAAGTCCCATCACAAAATCCATTGTTATTCTCTCCCATTTCCACTCCGGTACTGGTAGTGGATGTAACAACCCAGCGGGTACTTGATGCTCTGCCTTTACTTGCGACAAGTTAGGCATTTAGAAATAAACTCGCCACATCTCTCTTCATACCCATCCACCAAGAATGCTCCTTTAACCCTTTATACATTTTTGTGCCACGGGGTGCATGGCAAAGGAGACTCATGTGCTTCCTTCAAAATGATCTTCCTCAATTCAACATCAATAGGAACACATATTCTGCCCTGGTGTAGCAGTAAACCATCATCTCTAACTGAGAACTCTGGTTTCTTGCCTGGGACTTCTCCCAGCGACCGATACTTGATCATTACGAGTAGCCATTCTAATCGATCAATCAACCTTTTGTACATGCCATGCAACCGCTGCTTGCTGCCCATCATCATTAACCTCTAAGGTGGCATGCAATGATCTTAACTCATGTACCAAAGACAAAGGAGTAACGTAGACTTGCCATAGTCTTGCGACTTAAGGCATCACCACAACATTAGCTTTCCTGGTGATAGTCTATCAGACAATCATAGTCTTTTATCAATTCTAACCATATCCTCTGACTCAAATTCAAATATTTATGTGATCCCAAATAAATCAAAATCTTATGATCTGTGTAAATGTAAAACTACTCACCAAACAAATAATGTCTCGGATCTTAAGAGCAAACACAATGGTTTAAGCTCCAAATCATGCGTCGGATAATTCCTCTCATGCGGTTTTAGCTGGCGTGATGCATAAACAATAACATTTCGATCTTGCATCAACACACAACCTAATCCATTGTGAGAAGCATCATCAGAATGTATATTCTTTAACCGGTGTAGGTAAAGTCAGGACTGGAGCCTCTGTCAAACATCTTTTCAATTCATCAAAACTTTGCTGGCATTTGTCCGTCCACTGAAATTTCACATCCTTTCTAAGCAGCTTGGTCAATGGAGATGCCAACATGGAGAATCCCTTCACAAATCGACGGTAGTATCCAGCTAACTTGACTGCGAATCTACGTGACATTTCGGGTGGCTTCCAATTAAGGCGACTTCAATCTTGCTAGGATCTACCTTAATGCCCTCTTCTGATACTACATGCCCCAAAAAGGATATCTCATTCAGCCAAAATTCACATTTCGACAATTTGGCATATAGTTGTTTCTCCCTCAAAGTCTGTAGTACAATCCGCAGATGTCTATCATGCTCTTCTGCATTCCTCGAATAGACCAATATATCATCGATAAATACCACAAAAAACCGCAGCGTCACTTTTTACGGTTCGAAATTTGAGTTTAAAATGACTTCGCAGTCGTTCCCGAAGAGGTCACTCATCGTTGTGACTCTCGGCTCGTTTAACCTCTTATGTTCTGTTTTTCTTATTTATAGTTAACTAATTAAACATTACTAATTATTTGTGTTTTTGGCTTCTCAAGTTGTCTTAAGTGTGGCTCTAATCCCATTAATTATCCGGACCGACACCGGTCACCGGAACAGTGAAATATACCAGGCTATACAACGGGGGTGTTACATTTTTCTTCTCAAAACCCTAATGTCCAATGCCATTTACCCATAAACCTCAATTAGCACCCTAACTCAACACCCATGCATATTCACACCTTAAACACCATTTCTAGCTCACTTTAAGTCCATTAAAACAATCAAAACCATTCCTCTATTAGGGTTGCCGAATTCTATGGTGGACATACACATGAATTTGTTTCATTTATTTCACAATTTCTCATCCATTACAAGCCTCAATCATGAAATTAATGAGTTTTAACTACATATATGCACTAACCTTAGGAGGGCAGAATTTTCCCAAGCAATTCCTTCACTTTCTTGGCTTTTATTGGCTGTCAAACACTCCAACAAGGTGTGGGGGTAATTTTTATTGAAGGGATCTAGGGTTTTTGGTGCAAGATAAGCAAGGTTTCAAAGCTTGGAAGCTTGAACTATGGTGGAAACCCTCTCTTCTCTCTCTCTACGTTTTTGGCTGGTTTTGGGGAAGGAGATGGCTGCTGGATTTTAATTTTTTTGGTCTTTGTTTTGTCTCTTTTAAGTATTTAAGAAAGCTTATTAGCTTGTGATTGGTTGGTAATTTATAAATGACATCATTATGATGTCACAAATTGCTTTATTTTGATTTTTCTTTTCTTTTCATCACTACTCATTTTCAATTTAATTTCTAGTAATGTTTCTTCATATTTTATGTCATATTAATTATTTACTCAACTGGACAAGTCGGCCAAAAATCACCTCTGAAGGCGAAATGACCAAAATGCCCTCCGTTTGGCTTAACGGGTCAAAATTGTCTGTACCGATTGAAAAATTTTTCTAGGTATTTTCTTGGAATTCTAATGCCATGGGAACCTCAGTAATCCTTCTCTGGAGTCCCAAAAATTATTTTATAATTTTTTTCCCGGGTCTATGGCTCCTCGTTGCGAGAACCGCAACTTCCCTCTGGTTACCCATCGCTTGGGCACCGGCTCGTTTAACTCGGTTGTATTTTATTCCTAAAATTTTTACTAAATTTTTCTTATTAATATTTGAGTTAATTATGATTCTTGACTTTAGTTTAAATATTTTTCCGGACGTTCTAGCTGTCCGGATCGACACCGGTCATCGGAACAGTAGAATGTACAGAGTTGGTACAGGGAGGGTGTTACATACTTTATCAACAATTTAATCCACCATTTACATACAAGGATAAACTGCCCTTAAGGAGTTTCCATGGCTGCCAAAAATATACATCTCCCTTCAAACATCAAACTCTAAAAATCTTCCCACAATTCAAGTACCCATAACATCCACACAAATTTTAATGAAGCAAGCATAAAAAATACCTACTTACCACTTTGGAAACTCTTCAAAACTTCACCAAAACTTGATCTTCTTGCTGCCTATCTACTGCCCAAGATGTATGGACAACTTTTAGTGAAGGGAGCTTGAAGTTTCCATGGTTGGATCAAGCTTGAATGGTGCTCCAAAGTGGACGGCCATGGAGTTTCTTTCTTGGGAGCAACTCAGCTGGTTCTTTGAGAGGTGAGGAAAAAGATGACATCTGCCCAAGATGAAGATTAAGTGGTCCACTTTGGTGAGTTAGTGGAGCACTATTGAAAATTTAATGTTAATTTATTCATAACTTTCTTTATTCCCACATTAACTCCTAATTTTTGCTATTTAAACTATGTGCCACTAATTTAATTTTTCATGACATTTTCCAATTGTAATATCATGTATTTTTAATGAAAATTTAGGTCAAAAGACAACTCGATGTGTCAAATGACCGCAATGCCCCTGTTCGGGTTGCATTCCCGATTTTTCGATAACACCGGGTTTTGTAGTTTTCTCAATTTCTCACTTTTCTTTGTACTAATTAATTAATTTTTCTTTGATTTTTCTAGTGGTATTTATACTTCAATAGACATTTACTTAAGTTCTAAAAATATTTTCCAGGGTTTCCAGCGGTCCAGGGCTAGTCAACGGTCCACGCCGCAACTTCCCGGTGCGGTCACCCATCGCTAGGGTTCTCGTCTCGTTGAACTTGGTTACATTTCATTGCTATTATTTTTCCTTTATTTTCCTTGTATTTTCTTTTCTTGTATTTCATTATTTTATGTCTCCTCATCCATATCTAAGTGTAGTTCCAGGCATCCTAGCTGTCCGGACAACACTGGTCACCGGAATAGTAGAACACACTACCGAACATAGGGGTGTTACACTTCCACACCTTATGAGATATGGCATGGAAGAAAAACAAGTCTTGAACATGTTAAGATTTGGGGTTGTCCAGCTTATATCAAAAAACTGAACACTGATAAATTGGAGACCAGATCAGAAAATGGTAGATTTATTAGATATCCAAAAGATAGTTTTGGATATTATTTTTATTTGCCTACTTCACAAAAGGTTGTGATAAGTAGAGATGCCACATTTCTTGAACAACAGCTTGTTCAAAAAAGAGGCAAAGGAAGGCAAATAGAGTTAGAATTGGAGAATTCTGACCAACCAACAGATCAGATGGATATAGATCCATCTAGTCAACCTACACCCATTGATGAAACATCTACAGCTGTTCCTCATAGAACAACCAGGGTATCTCACCCATCAGTGAGATATGGTATCCTTCATGAAGAAGAACAAGAGTTGTCTACTCATGAAGAATTAGATTATGGAAATGATCCACTTACCTATGAAGAAGCTATATCAGATATAGACTCTTCAAAATGGATTGATGCTATGAAATCTGAAATTGATTCCATGTATAAGAATCAAGTTTGGGATCTTGTTGACCCACCTAAAGGTATTGTACCTATAGGGAACAAATGGGTTTTCAAGAAGAAAATTGGTTCTGATGGAAAGGTAGAGACCTATAAGGCAAGGCTAGTAGCGAAAGGGTTTCACCAAAGGCAAGGAATCTATTATGAGGAGACCTTCTCGCCTGTTGCCATGCTTAAATCAATTAGGATTCTATTAGCAATAGCTGCATACTATGATTATGAGATTTGGCAAATGGATGTCAAAAAAGCTTTTCTCAATGGATACATTGAAGAAAACATTTTCATGGAACAACTTAGGGGTTTTGAATCCCAAGATGGTTCCAAGGTATGCAAACTAAAGCGATCTATTAATGGGTTAAAACAAGCTTCAAGGAGTTGGAACATCCATTTTGATGAAGCCATTAAATCCTTTGGTTTTATAAAAAATGAGGATGAGCCATGTGTATATAAGAAGGTTAGTGACAGTGCTATCACTTTTCTTGTCTTATATGTGGATGATGTACTGTTGATGGGTAATGACACAGGTATGTTGACAACTGTAAAGGTATGGTTGTCAAATACATTCTCCATGAAAGACTTAGGGGAGGCAACCTATATTCTTGAGATTTGCATCTATAGAGATAGAGCAAAAAGAATAATTGGTTTATCCCAAAGTCTATACTTGGAAAAGGTGTTAAAGAGGTTTAACATGCTTGATTCCAAGAGAGGATTGTTACCAGTGAGACATGGTATCCATCTTTCTAAAGAGATGTCTCCAAAGACACCTGAAGAAAGAGATAAGATGGCCAGGATTCCATATGCTTCGGCTATTGGAAGTTTAATGTATGCAATGTTGTGTACTAGGCCGGATATCGCATATGCTGTTAGTTTGACTAGCAGGTATCAATCCAATCCAGGTTTGGAACACTGGATAGCTGTCAAGAATATCCTTAAGTACTTGAGAAGAACTAAGGATTTATTCTTGATTTATGGAGGTGGAGACTTGCAATTGGATGGTTATACTGATTCTGATTTCCAATCAGATATCGATGATAGAAAGTCTACCTCTGGATATGTGTTCATTTGTAATGGAGGTGCAGTCAGTTGGAAGAGTTCCAAACAGAGCACGACTGCAGATTCCACTACAGAGGCTGAGTATATTGCTGCATCAGATGCTGCAAAGGAAGCTGTTTGGATAAAGAAGTTCGTGACAGAACTTACAGTAGTTCCTTCCATTGAGTCAGCAGTTCCACTACACTGTGACAATAATGGAGCAGTCATACAGGCTAAGGAACCAAGGTCTCACCAGAAATCCAAACACATAGAAAGGCGCTACCACATTATCAGAGAAATAGTTGGGCGAGGCGATGTAGCCATGCAGAAAATAGCATCAGCTGAAAATCCAGCTGATCCATTCACTAAGCCTATGTCACAGACTCAGTTAGACCGACATCTTGAGAAGATAGGTCTAAGATATTGTAATGAATGGCTCTAGTGCTAGTGGGAGATTGTTAGTAGTATGCCCTAGAGCATATCATTTAGTATGTATCTTGTACATATTTTTATTAATAAAAGGCATTTCCACTTTTCCGTTTACATAATATATTTATGTGTAATAGAAAAGGTCCATTGATATTTTGTTAGAAATTCTATTCTTAAGTTGTTAAGAATATGAGTGACAGTATTTCTAGCACAAAGTATCATAAATAGGTTCACAATCGAGGATACTTCACAATAAGGACATGACTTATCCAGAAAGATTCTATTCATGTTTGTTCCCAAGTTATTTATATGAGATATAAATAAGATGGAATGGTGAGTCTCATGCCATATGACAAATATGACAGGCACTTATAAATGATAAGTAGGCCGAACCAGTGACACTTATGACAAGCACATGGAGTTTACTCTTGTCAAGGTTTTATCATAAATCATATCAGTACATATAATCTTTAGACCTAAGATAGCACAGTTATCTTGTATATAGGTAGTTTGAGTTTGATACTGCTTTCATACTTGTACTGTGAATGGGTATATGGGCATGTGTTGGCTCCTACTAGTTATATATGGAGGTAGGTGTTGATCAAGATGGAATCTGTTCCTCTAAGTAAATAGAGATAAAAACCTATGTTCATTTAATTGTTCTTGATGTTTCAAGTTCCTAGCCAGGATAGATAGATTTAATCAGAAAAGAGTTTCTGATGAGAAAATTTTTTCAATCAAGAACTAGAATTAAAAGAGAACATAATATTCATAGCAAATGGTGTTTGACATAAACCATGACTCCAGCTTGAGTTGGGATTTTATAACAGAGAGATTCCAGTGTATGGTAACATATGATTATACGTTCATTTAAGGTAAACCTTATTACTAATTAGGTGGCCATGGCATGCTATGCTAGGTGTTAACCATGGTCTATGAGGTGCATAAAATGATTTAGAGAAATCATTTATGGTAAGAAAGAGTTCTGATGATATTAAGAGTTGATATCATGTCTCATTGCCAATTAGTGATGAGCCTAAGTCACACACATATATAAGTTATCACCTAATTAAATATGAATTAATTAATTAATTAAAGAGTTTAATTGATTAATTAAATATGTTTGGTTTGCAATTAGATTGCAAAGTCCCTAGTATGACTTGAAATCAAATCTAGATTATTGGATGTATAGTATAAGTTAAATTTATATTTAAAGTGTTTAAATATGAATTTAATTAATGAGAAACTAATTAATAGAGATTAATTAATTTATTTATATTTGATATAAATTAATTAGAAGAAGAGAAAGAATTATTTTGGTCATTTTACAGTGTGACACGTGGCACCATGAGATGGTGACACATGGCATTACACATAAGCTTGCCAAATATCTTTTAATCATGTAAGATGATTAAAATTAAGATTAAATATAGGTTTGACACTTAGCACAATGTGATTGGGTCACTTAAACCTAGAACCAATCAAAGGGTGACATGTGGTAAGGGTTTAATGTGTTAACCTAGCTATATAAGTGTTGTTATGAGAAAAAATAAAACATAAGCAGCAGCCTCTCTCTTTGTGCCGCCACTTTGAAGTGCCATTCTCTTCTCTTCTTCTTCTTCTCTAATTAATCTAAGAGATTAGCAAACAATCTCTTGAATTAAGAACACCAGAAATTGTTTCTAGTGTCCTGTTTACATCTTTAATCTCTTAAAATGCAGAACTTGATTTTCTAAATAATAGAAAAAGCTTTAGAAGCTGTTTAAGGGCTGCCATAGGTGTTCTTGGTGTGGACAAGATAGAGGGACAATATTTGGTGTCCTGAAGACGAATCTCAAAGGCGCAAAGACACTGCAGTGCATCAAGAGGTTAGTGTGTTTGTTCTTGATTTAATATAGGATTCTAAAATTAATCTGATTAATTTTAAAATCTTAAATGGAAAATACAGATCCAAAAACATATTAAAAGAGTTTTAGTATATTGTTTATCATTGAAATCAAATAGATAAAATAAATCTCGCATGATACATGTGACCCTAGGTGAAAATTTTTGAATTCAATGATATAAACTTGTGTTTTTTACGCTTCCATTCCTTCAGGGAATAGACTTCATGGGTCCATTCCCAACTTCCTTTGGAAACAAGTAAATCCTGGTTGGTGTTGATTATGTATCGAAATGGGTAGAAGCAATAGGCACACCAACAAATGATGCCAAAGTGGTCACAAAGTTCCTTAAAAAGAACATCTTCAAGAGATTTGGCACACCATGGGTAATTATCAGCGATGGAAGAAGTCACTTCTGCAATAAAAAATTAGAGATGTTATTGAAGAAATATGGAGTGACCCACAAAGTGGCAACACCTTACCATCACCAAACTAGTGGTCAAGTAGAAGTTAAACAGGGAGCTGAAGCATATCCTTGAGAAAATAGTCTATTGCTCAAGAAAGGACTGGTCTATGAAGCTAAATGATGCATTGTGGGCATACTGCATTGCATATAAAACTCCCATTGGAACAACACCCTTTCACCTAGTTTATGGAAAATCTTGCCACCTCCCCGTCAAACTTGAACACAAAGCCTATTGGGCAATCCAGACCCTAAATTTTGACCTAAAGGCTGCTGGTGAAAAAAGACTTCTATAGCTTAACGAGCTAGAAGAAATCAGGCAAGATGCATATAAGAATGCTAGGATTTTCAAGGACAAGACTAAAAGATGGCATGATAGAAGCATATTAAGGAAAGAAATCAAAGAAGGAGATCTTGTCCTACTGTTCAAATCGAGATTAAAATGCTTCCTAGGGAATTGAGATCAAGATGGTCTGGACTCTTTAAGGTCACTCAAGTCTTCCCACATTGAGCTGTAGAAGTATGGAATGAAACCTCAGGTGCCTTCAAGGTTAACGATCAAAGATTGAAGCCACACTTCCTAGGGGATAGAATTGGATTCACCCAATCATACAATACCCCTCCACCTCCATAATGAAGCTGAAGAACAGTCTAGCTAATGACTATAAATAAGCACTCTTTAGGAGGCAACCTAAACACTTTTGTAACTTCTTTTTTTTTTTCATTACTTTACTTTATGTTATTTAATTTTTGAAGGTACCCCAAATCACAATTCTACAAAAGCAAGAAACTGAAGGTAAGGAAGGAGAGGAATCATCAAGTCAAAACCATATAAAAGGAGATTACACAAAACTGAGGAAGTAACTATATTGCTAATACTTGCATTCGTCTCATTCATATAGATAGGAATACTCTAGCATGAATCAAGTACATAAAAGAAAGAATTGGAAAGGTAGAAATTTATATGGGCCATGTAAAAATTTTATATGCTCGTGTAACTTTCTGGAACCCCAAAACTACACTTGCATAAGCTCCAAAAACTTACACGGGTTCACCTCGTGTAACATTACACACTCCGTGCTTCAGAAGTGGAGAGAAAAAATTTTGAGTTTAAGGGAGACAGAAAGTTACACGGGTCCTCAGACTAGGACCCGTGTAGTGATACATGCCCCGTGTATCATGTCTCTGACGCAATGGCTGGGGTGCGATAACGCGAAATGAAGGGTCAAACGAGCCTTTAAATTCCCCTCTCACCCTTAAATTCCCTCCCACTCAAAGACTCTTCCTCTCCATGCTTCTTTCTATTTAAAAACCTCTCAAATCTCCACTCCCCTCTCAAAACCCTAGCTTTTCCTCCTCTCAAAAGCTCCAACGACACCGGCAAAATGCCCTGCAAGGAGAATAGGCTCTTCATCAAAGCAAGGAAGAGATAGTTATCACCCCAATGCTTGAGAACAAGACAAGCCCTAGGGGTGTGCAGTTTTCGGTTTAAACCGAAAAATCGAACTGAACCGATTAATTCGGTTCAATCGGTTCGGTTTTAAAATTTAATCGGTTCGGTTCGGTTTATAATTTTGATAATTTCGGTTAATCGATTTGATTCGGTTATTTTCATAGAAAAATTAAAAAAACCGAACCGAACCGAAATTATTAATATATATAGGAAATAAAAAAAAATCGAATCAAATTGAATTGAACCGAATCGAACCGAACTGAAATCAAAGAAAACCAAACCGAACCTTAAGATTTTTTAGTTTTGATTTCTAATTTTTTCTGTTTTTATGTTTTTATTATTTAGATTTAATGTTAAAAAAATGAAATTTTATAAATTTCGGTTTGATCGGTTTAAAACCGAACCGAACCGATATTTATCGGTTCGATTCGGTTCGGTTTTCTCTTATCAATCGGTTCGGTTCGCTTTTAAAATTTTTTGATTTTTGGTTTTCGATTTTATCGGTTCGGTTCGGTTCGGAACCGAACCGACCGATTGCACACCCCTAACAAGCCCCACCTCCACCACCTCAACCCCAACCACAACCCATATAACTTGCACCTCAACCATAACCTGCATAGCCAGCACAACTAGAGTTCTCCCTTGTTTACCCATTCCATGACTCCTCCCACTAGGATTTATGTGCACAGCTAAACAATAGGAGAATTATCTCCACCAAATACATGGATTTCTAGTTGTTGGTGAAGGAGCGGAAGCATGAAAAACATAAGTTTAGTGTTAGTAGTATGCCCTAGAGCATATCATTTAGTATGTATCTTGTACATGTTTTATTAATAAAGGCATTTTCACTTTTCCATTTACATAATGTATTTATGTGTAATAGAAAAGGTCCATTGATAAGAAATTCTATTCTTAAGTTGTTAAGAATATGAGTGACAGTATTTATAGTACAAAGTATCATAAATAGGTTCACAATCGAGGATACTTCACAATAAGGACATGACTTATCCAGAAAGATTGTATTCATGTTTGTTCCCAAGTTATTTATATGAGATATAAATAAGATGGAATGGTGAGTCTCATGCCATATGACAAACATGATAGGCACCTATACATGATAAGTAGGTGGATCCAGTGACACTTATGACAAGCACATGGAGTTTACTCTTGTCAATGTGTTGTCATAAATCATATCAGTGCATATAATCTTTAGACCTGAGATAACACAGTTATCTTGTATATAGGTGGTTTGAGTTTGATACTGCTTTCATACTTGTACTGTGTATGGGTATATGGGAATGTGTTGGCTCCTACTAGTTATATATGGAGGTAGGTGTTGATCAAGATGGAATCTGTTCCTCTAAGTAAATAGGGATGAAATCCTATGTTCATTTTGAAGGAGCGGAAGTATGAAAAACACAAGTTTAGATCATTGAAATTCAAAATTTTTCTTCTAGGGTCACATGTATCATGCAAGATTTATTTTTATCTATTTGATTTCAATGGTAAACAATATATTAAAACTCTTTTAATATATTTTTGGATCTACATTTGCCATTTAAGATTTTAGAATCAACAGATTAATTTATTAGAACCCTAGATTAGATCAAGAACAAGTGCACTAACCTGTTTGATGCACTGCAGTGTGTTTAGCACCTTTGGGATGCGCCTAGGACACCGGATGTTGTCCATCTAGCTTGTCCACACCAAGATCACCAATAGTAGCCCCTTGAACAGCTTCTAAAGCTTTCCCAATCAATTAGAAAATCAGGTTTTACCTTTTGAGAGATTACAGAAGTAAACAGGACACTAGAAATGATTTCTAGTATTTTTAATTCAAGAGATTGTTGTCCGTCTAGCTTGTCCACACCAAGATCACCAATAGTAGCCCCTTGAACAGCTTCTAAAGCTTTCCCAATCAATTAGAAAATCAGGTTTTACCTTTTGAGAGATTACAGAAGTAAACAGGACACTAGAAATGATTTCTAGTATTTTTAATTCAAGAGATTGTTGGGAAATCTCTTTGAATTGATGAGAGATGAAGAAGATGAAAGGGAGAGGTGCTTTGGGGCGGCACCAATGAAACAAATAGCAGCTAGGTATTTTTCTTTTCATCCTTACACTTATATATCTAGGTCACCACTTAAAACACTTGCCACATGTCAGCTTCTGATTAGCTCTAGGTTTAATTAACCCAATCACACTATGCCAAGTGTCAAACATATATTTAATCTTGACTTTGATCATCTTATATAATTAAAAGACATTTGGCAAGCTTATGTGTAGTGCCATGTGTCACCATCTCATGGTGCCACATGTCACCCTGTGAAATGACCAAAATGCCCCTGTGTGTTAATTTTGAGTTCTCAATCCAAAATAATTATTTCTCTTCTTCTAATCAATTTATATCAAATATAAATAAATTATTTAATCTCTATTAATTAATTTCTCATTAATTAAATTCATATTTAAATACTTTAAATATAAATTTAACTTATACTATACATTCAATAACCTAGATTTGATTTCAAGCCATGCTAGGGACTTTGCAATCTAATTGCAAACCAAACCTATTTAATTAATCAATTAAACTCTTCAATTAGTTAATTAAATCATATTTAATTTAGTGATTACTTATGTATGTGTGTGACTTACTAGGCTCATCATTAATTGGTAATGAGATATGATATCAACTTTTAATATCATCAGAACTTTTTCTTACCATAAATGGTTTCTCTAAATCATTTTATGCACCTCATAGACCATGGTTAACACCTAACATAGCATGCCATGGCCACCCAATTAGTAATAAGGTTTACCTTAAATGAACCTATAATCATATGTTACCATGCACTAGAATCTCTCTTTTACAAAATCCCAATTCGAGCTGGAGTCATGGTTTATGTCAAACCCCATTTGCTATCAATATTATATTCTCTTTTAATTCCAGTTCTTGATTAAAAAGATTTTTTCATCAGAAACTCTTTTCTGATTAAATCTTTCTATCCTAACCAGGAACTTGAAACATCAAGAATAATTAAATGAACATAGGATTTTATCCCTATTTACTTAGAGGAACAGATTCCATCTTGATCAACACCTACCTCCATATATATCTAGTAGGAGCCAACACATGCCCATATACCCATACACCATACAAGCATGAAAGCAGTATCAAACTCAAATCACCTATATACAAGATAACTATGCTATCTCAGGTCTAACGATTATATGCACTGATATTATTTATGACAATGCATTGACAAGAGTAAACTCCATGTGCTTGCCATAAATGTCACTGGTTTGACCTACTTATCATGTATAAGTGCCTATCATGTTTATTATATGGCATGAGACTCGCCATTCCATCTTATTTACATCTCATATAAATAACTTGGGAACAAACATGATTAGAATCTTTCTTGATAAGTTATGTCCTTATTGTGAAGTATCCTCGATTGTGAACCTATTTATGATACTTTATGCTAGAAATACTGTCACTCATATTCTTAACAACTTAAGAATAATATTTCTAACAAAATATCAATGGACCTTTTCTATTACACATAAATATATTATGTAAACGGAAAAGTGAAAATACCTTTTATTAATAAAATATGTATAAGATATGTACTAAATGATATGCTTTAGGGCATACTACTAACAATCTCCCACTAGCACTAGAGCCATTCATTACAATAACTTAGACCCATCTTCTCAAGATGTCAGTCTAACTGAGCTTGTGATAAAGGCTTAGTGAACGAATCAGCTGGATTATCAGCTAATGCTATTTTCTGCATGGCTGTATCACCTTGCCCAACTATCTATCTGATAATGCGGTAGCGCCTTTCTATGTGTTTGGATTTCTAGTGAGACCAGGGTTCCTTATATCCAAACAGCTTCTTTTGCAGTATCTGTTGCAGCAATATACTCAGCCTCAGTAGTGGAATCTACAGTCGTACTCTGTTTGGAACTCTTTCAACTAACTGCACCTCCATTAGAAATAAACACAAACCCAGATGTAGACTTTCTATCATCAATATATGATTGGAAATCAGAATCAGTATAACCATCCAATTGTAACTCACCACCTCCATATATCAAGAATAAATCCATAGTTCTTCTCAAGTACTTAGATTATTCTTGACAGCTATCCAGTGTTCCAAACCTGGATTGGATTGACACCTGCTAGTTAAACTAACAGCATATGCAATATCCGGCCTAGTACACAATATTGCATAAATCAAACTTCCAATAGCCGAAGCATATGGAATCCGCCATTTTATCTCTTTCTTCAGGTGTCTTTGGAGACATCTCTTTAGAAAGATGGATACCATATCTCACTAGTAACAATCATCTCTTGGAATCAAGCATGTTAAACTTCTTTAACACCTTTTCCAAGTATAGACTTTGGGATAAACCAATTATTCTTTTCGCTCTATCTCTATAGATGCGAATCCCAAGAATATAGGTTGCCTCCCCTAAGTCTTTCATGGAGAATGTATTTCACAACCATATCTTCATAGTTGTCAACATACCTATGTCTTTACCTATCAACAGAATATTATCCACATATAAGATAAGGAAAATGTTAACACTATCACTAACCTTCTTATATACACATGGCTCATCCTCATTTTTGATAAATCCAAATGACTTAATGGCTTCATCAAAATAGATGTTCTAACTCCTTGAAGCTTGTTTTAACCCATAAATGGATCGCTTTAGCTTGCATACTTTGAAACCATCTTTGGATTCAAAACCCCTAGGTTGTCCTATGAAAATGTTTTCTTCAATGTATCCATTGAGAAAAACTGTTTTGACATCCATCTACCAAATCTCACAATCATAGTATGCAGCTATTGTTAATAGAATCCTAATTGATTTAAGCATGGCAACAGGTAAGAAAGTCTCCTTATAGTCGATTCCCTACCTTTAACGAAACCCTTTCGCTACTAGCCTTGCCTTATAGGTCTCTACCTTTCCATCAGAACCAATTTTCTTCTTGAAAACCTATTTGTTCCCTATAGGTACAATACCTTCAGGTGGGTCAACAAGATCCCAAACTTAATTCTTATTGAAGGAGCAGAAGTATGAAAAACACAAGTTTATACCATTGAATTCAAAAATTTTCACCTAGGGTCACATACATCATGCAAGATTTATTTTTATCTATTTGATTTCAATGATAAACAACATATTGAAATGCTTTTAATATGTTTTTGGATCTGTATTTTCCATTTAAGATTTTAAAATTAATCAGATTAATTTTAGAACCCTAGATTAGATCAAGAACAAATACACTAACCTCTTGATGCACTACATTGTATTTGTGCCTTTCGGATGCGTCTTCAGGACACCATATATTGTCCCTCTAGCTTGTCCACACCAAAAACACCTATGGCAGCCCTTGAACAGCTTCTAAAGCTTTTTCTATTAATTAGAAAAATCAAGTTTTTCCTTTTAAGAGATTAAAGATGTAAACAGGACACTAGAAACAATTTCTAGTATTTTTAATTCAAGAGAATGTTTGCTAATCTCTTGGAATAGATGAGAGATGAAGAAAAAGAGAGGGAGAGGAGCCTTTGGGTGGCGGCACAAAGAGGAGCAGCTGCTGGTTGTGTTGTTTTCTTTTCATAACAACACTTATATAGCTAGGTCAACACATTAAACCCTTGCCACATGTCACCCTTTGATTGGTTCTAGGTTTAATTGACCCAATCACATTATGTCAAGTGTCAAACCTATATTTAATCTTAATTTTGATCATCTTACATGATTGAAAGATATTTGGCAAGCTTATGTATAATGCAATGTGTCACCATCTCATGGTGCCACATGTCACTTTATGAAATGACCAAAATGCTCCTGTGTCTTAATTTTGAGTTCTCAACCCAAAATAATTATTTCTCTTCTTCTAATCAATTTATATCAAATATAAATAAATTAATTAATCTCTATTAATTAATTTCTCATTAATTAAATTCATATTCAAATACTTTAAATATAAATTTAACTTATACTATACATCCAATAACGTAGATTTGGTTTCAAGTCATGCTAGGGACTTTGCAATCTAATTGCAAACTAAACTTATTTAATTAATCAATTAAACTCTTTAATTAATTAATTAAATCATATTTAATTAGGTTATAACTTGTGTATATGTGTGACTTACTAGGCTCATCATAAAATGGCAATGAGATATGATATCAACTCTTAATATCATCAGAACTCTTTCTTACCATAAATGATTTCTCTAAATCATTTCATGCACCTCATAGACCATGGTTAACACCTAGCATAGCATGCCATGGCCAGCCAATCAGTAATAAGGTTTACCTTAAATGAACCTATAATCATATGCTACCATGAACTAGAATCTCTCTGTTATAATATCCCAACTCAAGCTGGAGTCATGGTTTATGTCAAACTCCATTTGCTATGAATATTATGTTCTCTTTTAATTCCAGTTCTTGATTAAAAAAATTTTCTCATCAGAAACTCTTTCTAAATAAATCTATCTGTCTTGGCCGGGAACTTGAAACATCAAGAACAATTAAATGAACATAGGATTTTATCTCTATTTACTTAGAGGAACAGATTCCATCTTCATCAAAACCTACCTCCATATATAACTAGTAGGAGCCAACACATGCCCATATATCTATACATAGTACAAGTATGAAAGTAGTATCAAACTCAAACCACCTATATACAAGATAACTGTGCTATCTCAGGTCTAAAGATTATATGCACTAATATGATTTATAATAATGCATTGACAAGAGTAAACTCCATGTGCTTGTCATAAGTGTCACTGGTTCAGCCTACTAATCATGTATAAATGCCTACCATGTTTGTTATATGCCATGAGACTTACCATTCCATCTTCTTTATATCTCATATAAATAACTTGGGAACAAACATGAATACAATCTTTCTGGATAAGTCATGTCCTTATTGTGAAGTATCCTCGATTGTGAACCTATTTATGACACCTTATGCTAGAAATACTGTCACTCATATTCTTAACAACTTAAGAATAATATTTCTAACAAAATATCAATGGACGTTTTCTATTACACATAAATATATTATGTAAACGGATAAGTGGAAATGCCTTTTATTAATAAAAACATGTACAAGATACATACTAAACGATATGCTCTAGGGCATACTACTAACACTTATACATGGAATTAATCTCGGATTTCATAGCATCAATCCATTTTGAAGAGTCTATATCTGATATGGCTTCTTCATAGGTAAGTAGATCATCTCCATGATCTACTTCTTCATGAGTAGACAACTCTTGTTATTCTTCATGAAGGAAATCATATCTCACTAGTGGGTGAGATACCCTAGTTGTTCTACGAGGAACAGTTGTAGATATTTCATCAATAGGTGTAGGTTGACTAGATGGATCTATATCCATCTGATCTGTTTGTTGGTCAGAATTCTCCAATTCCAACTCTATTTGCCTTCCTTTGCCTCCTTCTTGAACAAACTATTATTCAAGAAATGTGGCATCTCTACTTATCACAACCTTTTGTGATGTGGGCAAATAAAAATAATATCCAAAGCTATCTTTTGGATATCCAACAAGTTGACCCTTTTCTGATCTGGTTTCCAATTTATCAGTGTTTAGTTTTTTTATATAAGCTGGATAACTGCAAATCTTAATATGCTTAAGACTTGGTTTTCTTCCATGCCATATCTCATAAGGTGCGGAAGATACTGATTTTGTTGGAATCCTATTCAAAATATACAAAGCTGATTCTAATGCAAATCCCCAAAAGGAGATTGGCATATTAGTATAGCTCATCATACTATGTACCATATCCAATAGGGTATGATTTCTCCTTTCAGATACACCATTCAGCTGTGGTGTTCTTGGAGGAGTCAGCTGGGAAACAAAACCATGCTCTCTTAAGTATTCATCAAATTCAGTAGTCAAGTATTCACCTCCACGATCTGATCGAAGAGCTTAAATACTTTTTCTTGTTTGATTTTCCACTTCACATTTAAATTCTTTAAACTTTTCAAAGGATTCATGTTTGTATTTCATCAAATACAAATACCCAAACCTTGATTTATCATCAGTAAAGTTAATAAAATAATGAAAATAGCCTCTAGCCATTTCTTTAAATGGACCACATACATCACTATATATTAGCTCCAAAATATTTTCAGCTCTTAGTCTTTGTCCAACAAAAGGTGATTTAGTCATTTTGCCCAGAAGGCAGGATTCACAAGTTGGAGTAGGTCCAAAACCCAATGAGGATAAAATCCTTATTTTCCTTAGCTTTGCAATCCTATCTTCTGCAACATGGCCTAACCTTAGGTGCCAAATATATTTTGAACTTGAGTTGATTTTCATCATGGAATTACATTCTTTTAAATTGCTTGCATTAGATTTGTATTTAACGTTATTATCTAGATAATAAAGTCCATCATGCATATAAGCCGAACCAACATATTTATTTTCAAAATAAATATTGCAAACATCATTTATGAACTGAAGTTCATAACCATCTCTAGTCAAACTAGATATAGAAATGATGTTCTTAAAAGGTATCAGGTATATGCAAAACCTTGTTTAAAAACAAAACATGTCTATACATGTATAAAGATTTAGATCCTATGGCTAAAGCTTCAACAGTTAAGCTTTTGCCAACCTAGAGTCTAATATCTCGTTAGTGCAAGCTTCTATTATTGGCTATACTCTGGGCAGTTCCTATTTCTGTGCCCATCATTATGGCAGTGGAAACACTTTCTTTTTGCCTTTGTCAGCTTTGGTCTTCCCTATCTGTTTAACTTATCTTCTTGGAAGGACTAGGAATCTGAGTTTTCTTTTTCTTATTGCCTTTCTTCTTGTTGGACTTTCCAGCAGAAAAAGATGTAATCAAAGCTACCTCTTTTCCTTTATTGCCCGGCATATTATTTTGGGCAATAACGAACATGTTGAGTAAACCAGCCAAAGTGCATTTCTGCTTAGTCATATGGAAATTTGTCACAAAATTCCTAAATGACTCAGGAAGGGACTAAAGGATCAAATCCATCTGCAGTTGGAAATCCATGTTAAAGTCAAGATGTTCCAGCTGCTTAATCAGCCGAATCATCTTGTGGACATGATCCCCAACATTCTGTCCCTCAGAAATCCTCATGCGGAATAACTGTCTAGATATCTCATACCTAGCATTCCTGCTGTGCTCACCATACAACTCTTGTAGGTGAAGAAGGATCTCACTGTCACTCTGCATGTTCTCATGCTGCTTCTGTAACTCATTACTCATGGAAGCAAGCATGTAACACTTACCTCTCATATCATGCTCCTTCCACTTGTCCAAAGTTTCATATTCCTCTTGGGTGGCCTCTAGAGGTAAGGGACCAGGAACATTTGAGTCTAGAACATATCTTATATATTCAAGGTTCATGACAAGTTTCAAATTTCTTAGCCAATCAGACAGATTAGGTCCTGTCAACCTATTGCGATCAAGTATGCTTGTAAGGATATTGGATGGTGATGGTTGTTCTGTGCTCATTATTATCATAAAATTAACTACAGAAAATAACCAGACTAATTAGTAAATGTATCATGTAATTAACCAAAATGATTATGGTCTTTTAATCAAATTGGTCCGCCCACTAACTTAGCGAATCCTACACTTCCAAAGTAGAAAACAGAAATCCTAGTTGGATGGATTTCTAGTGGGTGATTGAATTCTTATAATTCTATTGATCATCCTCAGGTACATCCATTATTGGAATTATAATAAACTATAAGTGAGTAACTCCTTGCCCATTACATCTCATGTGAGGTTCAATCCTTTACCTAGCCCCTAATGCTCAAAATATCAGGTACATCCATTATTGACTTATCTTGCATTAGTTAAGTTGATCCCATTGAGCCAGTAATTATGCAAATAATTTTAATGTCCTCATGATTAACAATTATTCTTAAGAATATCTCTTAAATTAATTGCATCATATGCAACTATTTAAAATTTCTTAAAATAATTGTCTCAATGGAAGGCCCAAGTTATAATTACTTTAATTATAGCATTTCCAACTTAATCATTTGTTTGGAAGATTTTATGGTCATCTTAATTACTATTAAGTTCTCACTTTGCACATTATCCATTTAGCATGCATATATCATAGACTTGCATACATTCCCATACATCTCATGCATTCAAGGATAAATAGTAAATATGGTATGATCATGGACTTTCTAAGGGATTCAATATCAAAATCAAATACTGATAAGATGGCTTGCCATCTAGCAAAGATCTTTTTAGATGTGATGTTTTTAACATCTTTTAGTAATATTTCTTTTGCACTTTTACAATCAACCCTTATAAGGAATTTCTGATTTAATAAATCAGATTCAAACTTTTGTACATAGAGAACTATAGATAAGATCTCTTTTTTAAACGTAGAGTAATTAACTCTAGGTCCTGTCCAAATTCCACTGGTAAATCTGACTAGTGATTCTTTGTCAGCTATCCTTTGTTTTAGGATGCCACCATATCCTATGTCAGATGCATTAGTTTCCACCACCTTTAAGGCTTGTGGATGAGGAATTGCCAGACAAGGAAGTGATTTGACCTTTTGTTTTATCCATTTAATAGATAAGGTGTGTTCTGGGGTCCAGGGTGTTGGATTCTTTTTCAGTCTTTGAAATAGTGGTTTGCCGTCTTGTGCTAAACTTTTATAAAAGTCGGCAACATAATTAAGACTGCCTAGGAATCTCTGTAATTGGGTTTTGTCTTTTATTTCATCAAGAAATTTGTTGGCAAATTCAATGGCTCGGTCTATGGGAATAATAGATCCGTGTTCAATGTTATGACCCAAAAATCTAATTTTAGCCTGGAAGTGTCACACCCTACCCCTCTGTAAGGCATAACATGATCCCGTAGTATACCTAATGAATTACCAACTTCGTCTACTGATAACCCATTAAATACACTACAAGGGATTTTAAAAACTTTTCTTACTTATTTTACAGTGGTGAGCACTATTTACAGGTATTAAAAACTTTGGTGAACTGAAGTGAAACAACTAACTCATTTGGTTTATTTGGAATTTCTGTAAAAATTTTGGCAGAGTGCCATCTGTATTTTGGACAAAACAGTTCTTCAGAAAACCTGTAAAAAGCACTTCAATAATTTTCCAAATCTCAACTTCAATACATTTCTCAACACAACAATTTATCAACTCAATTCCATATAAATTTTTCAAAGTCTGAGATAAGGAAATATAATACAATTTTCACAAGTCAAATAACTCATAATTAATTTACAACTTCAAGGTACAATTTGAATTTACAACTGCTCAAAACCAAAAACAAAATGTACATACTGATGTCATACATTCTGATACAAAATGCCACATGTGGTATACTCACTATACCCAAAAGTCTCTCGCTGGCGGTATTAGCAGCCTAGTCTGCTGCACTGTCGGTCTGTCTACCTGCGACAGCAATAAAAAGCTATCGCTGAGACAATGTCTCAGTGGTGCACAACATTAACCAAATACAATTTAAATCACAATTCATAAGTCATGTAAATAGTGGATACTTAAAATCATAATTAAATTCAAGACAGTAATTGTCAACAGGAATTTAAACTCCATTTGTCAATATCACAATAATTTTCATAAGTTAGATCATGTTTGAATTCAAAAGACAGTATATGTCAATGAGAGTTTAAATCCATTTCACAATCTCACAATACACATCAATAAATCACACGACTTAATCATGATCCATAGTTCAATTCGTCCCAAAGCCGATGGCTAATGAGGTATTCAATTCGTCCCAAAGTCGATGACTAATGAGGAATAACATGGCTAGCTAGCAAAAATATGAGTACTCATCCAATTCGTCCTCAACAGGCACACACCTCAACACTTGACGGAGAGGGAATTCAATTCGTCCCACTAGACAAGCTAATGAGGAATACAATCAATATACATGATAGCTGTGGTTTCAAACCATTTCCAATGCTTTTAAATCAATAAGTATCCATCAATGTCATTCAAACAATTTCTCACAGTTCCAAATCATTTACAATGCTTTTCAAGCAATAAATATTCATTCAAATACATTTCCACAATTTAAAATAATACTATACAAATAGTCAATATTTATTTCAATTGAAAATAATTCAAAAGAAATAGTTGTTGTGCACAAACCTCTGATATTTGTCTCCTGGTCTTGACTCAGTATTTCTTTCCCTTTTGCTGAGTCCTTGTTAATTGAGAAATACAATTTGAAGTGTTTCAGTGCTAAATTAAACTGTCTCTATCGATGGTGTTTGGTAAATAATGCACTGAACTCAATTATTCACTTAATCACCTAATATACCACCCATCGTTGCGTTTTAGCTAAATTAGGTTTTAGTGTCGTTAATATGTCACATTCGATAGGGTTTTAGGTTTGGTACGTTTTACCAAAGTCATTTCCTTGTTTAGTGCATTTTAATGCAAATTCTTTGGATCAGGGACCTTTGGTTTGACCTAGCCGGACGGCCTAGTTCCCTCGGTTTTCGAGCTTCGGTCAAAACTACAAACTTGTAGATCTATGTCTTATTGCACGCGGGGCAAAATTTTAGGTCAATCCGAGTTAAGTAGACCAAGTTATGGTCATTATACTATTGCTGGTCAATTGGTATCAATTTAGGTCAATTTTAGGTCAATTTGGTCAACTTTGGTTCGGCCAGTTTTTGGACCCGAACTTGTGCAAGCTTTTTGACTTGCTTATGGTCATTTCTTGGCTTTGGTGTCTTCATAAGACTTGTAGGTATGGGTCTTAACTATTCATGGTTAAAATTTCAGGTCAATTGGACCTGTTTTGAGTGAGTTATGGCCTAAACACTCACTGCTGCCCAAATGGTCAGTTTTTAGGTCTCAAGTGTACCTAATCCGAATTGGTCATTTTTCACATCACCTTGCAAGCAGAATTTTGGTATGTTCTCTCAATGAAAGTTGGCACATTTTGTGCCTAGTTCCACCTCCAATTGGTCTCATACCAATTGAGGTTACACATTTAAACTTATTGGTCTATTTGCACACTGTCCTCTATGTGTCTTTCAAACCCCAATTCAAACACACATTTAACTTGCTCTACCTTAAATCCCCATGCCCAATTCTGATTTTATACCATTCCATATTCATTTATCACTTCTTACTATGGTCAATTTGGACAGAATACAAACATTCTCAATACATCAAATACAACCCTAAACCACAAAGTCCAAATTTAGCAATATATGTACATAAATACACCTAATCATTACATATAATCTCCACTACTAATTTACATATACATTCATCAATTCTTCTATGTCAACATTCTGCCAACACTTCCATCAATACATACAATTATTCAAGGGTTCCCAAGCTTCCGAAAATTGTTCTTCAACATCAAAGTGCCCTACAATTTACCAATTCCCATCCAAGTGCATAAATCACCATATATATGTGAAATAATCCACTGGGATATTAAATCACCATGATCAACATTATTTCTCATCAATTATATGCATAAATATCTCATAAAAAACATGACTCCATGGCTGTCCAAAATGAAAACAACAATAACTCTTCAAACTCAAAATTTTCCTTCACAAAACCAACACCCATAACATGCACACAAAACTTAACAAAGCTATCTTCAAAATTATGAACTTACCTTATGCTTGGAGCTTGTTAAACCTTGCTTAAACTTCTCAAATTTAGTATCAAACTCTTCCTTGTGATGAGTAGACAAAGTTTCATGAAGGAACCTAAGAGATTGGAGTTGAAAATGGAGAGTTAAGAGAGCTTGCATGAAAAATGGCCATGGTGTTTCCTCTCACCTTCATTCACGGCAATGTTGAGATAACTTTGAGGAAGATGAAGTTCAGCTGATTTAGTGGAGTTACAGCTGCCCTATTATATGTTTATTTTATGCATTAGTGGTCCACTCACAATTTTAATCATATTTTAAGCTAAACTTTCATTTAATCCCACATTAAACCCTTGATTTTAGCTATTTACTTTAGGTACCACCAAATTAATTTTTCATTTTATTTTCTAAGTGTAATATTATTTATTTTTAATGGACATTTAGGTCAAAAGACACTTCGGGACGTCAAATGACCATAATGCCCCTGTTCGGGTGGCATTCCCGATTTTTCGGTAACACCGAGTTTTGTCCGTTTTTCAATTTCTCACTTTTCTTTGTACTAATTATTTAATTTTTCTTTGATCTTTCTAATGAGATTTATTCTTTAACAAGGGTCTATTTATGTCCTAAAAATGTTTTCGGGGTTCCATGATCCAGGGCTAGTCAACGGTCCACGTTGTGACTTCCGGTCTGATCACCATCGCTAGGTTTCCCGGCTCGCTTAACTTGATCACATTTCTTTACTATTGTTTTTCCTTTGTTTTTCTTGTATTTTCTTTTCTTGTATTTCATTATTTTATGTCTCCTCCCTCATGTCAAAGTGTAGTTCTAGGCATCCTAGCTGTCCGGACAACACTGGTCACCGGAGCAGCAGAACGCACTACCGAACTTTGGGGTGTTACAACTCTCTCCCCCTTAAAAAAATTTCGTCTCGAAATTTTACCTGGCATTAGTCTCTCGAGCAGTGTGGGTCTGTCTCCTCATATCCTCTTCACGTTCCCAAGTAGCTTCTGGCTGAATGATGGTTCCACAAAGACTTTAACGTGTGTATCTATTTGTTTCTCAGCTGCTTCACCTCATATGCCAGAATTTTTATGGGTTCTTCCTCATATGAGAGGTCTGGATTTACTTCAATCTCTTCAACTGATAATACATGAGATGGGTCAGATCTGTACCTCCTTAACATGGACACATGGAAGACACTGTGTATCCTTGCTATCTTTGGAGGTAATGCCAACCGATATGCCAAAGGACCCACTCTTTCCAGAACTTCATATGGTCCTATGAAACGAGGACTCAGTTTCCCCTTTCTGCCAAATCTCATAATTTTCTTCCAAGGAGAAACTTTGAGGAATACCTTATCACCCACTGCGTACTCAATATCTCTTCTTTTCATATCAATATAGGACTTCTGACGGTCTGATGCAGCCTTGAGTCTATCTCTAATCAATCTGATCTTTTCCTCTGTCTGCTGGACAATTTCTGGCCCAATCATCTTCCTTTCACCTACCTCATCCCAACATAGGGGAGTTCTGCACTTCCTGCCATACAATGCTTCATATGGAGGCATCCCAATGCTTGATTGGTAGCTGTTGTTATAAGCAAACTCAATCAAAGGCAAGTGTGTATCCCAACTACCTTCAAATTTAATTACACAAGCCCGTAGCATATCCTCCAATATCTGAATAAGCCTCTCGGTGGCCATGCATGCGTGGGTGGAATCTTTGTCTTTGAAGTTCGATCTAGTTCCTAGGGCTCTCTGAAGACTACCCGAATCTAGAAGTGAACCTAGGATCTCTCGGACACAATTGATCTGGCACTCCATGCAATTTTACAATCTCATATATGTACAATCGGCCAATCTTTCTAGGCTATAGTCCATCCGAATCGGCAAAAAGTGAGCGGACTTGGTCAATCATCAACTATAACCCATCTTGCATCATGACTACTCTGTGTTCTTGGAAGTCCTGTAACAAAATCCATAGTTATTCGTTCCCATTTCCACTGCATGCGACAAAGGATGTAACAAACCACTGGAACTTGATGTTACGCCTTTACTTGCGACAAGTTAGGCATTTGGAAAGCAATTGCTATATCTCTTTTCATGCCCATCCACGGTAATGTTCTTTGACCCTATGTACATTTTAGTTCCACCAGGGTGCATAGCAAATGGAGACTCATGTGCTTCCTTCATAATGACTTGTCTCAATTCCACATCACTAGGAACGCACATTCTACCCTGATGTAGCAATAAACCATCATCTCTCACAGAGAATTCATGTTTCTTGCCCTGCTGGACTTCTTTCAGTAGCTTCTGATATTTTTCATCACTCTGTGCAGCCATTCTGATATGATCAATCAACACTGGCTGTACATGCCATGCAACTACTGTCTGTCCCTCATCATCAACCTCTAAACTGGCATGCTGTGCTTTCAATTCATACTCCATGGACAAAGGAGAAACTCTGAGACTTGCCATAGTCTTGCGACCTAAGGCGTCAGCCACTACATTTGCTTTCCCTGGCTGATAGTCTATTAAGCAATCATAGTCTTTAATGAGTTCTAACCATCTCCTCTGCCTCAAATTCAATTCCTTCTGGGTACCTAAGTACTTCAAGCTCTTGTGATCTGTGAAAATGTAGCATTTCTCCCCATACAAATAGTGTCTCGGATCTTGAGCAAAAACAATAGTGCTAACTCGGATCATGTGTTGGGTAGTTCCTCTCATGCGATTTAATTTGGCGTGATGCATAAGCAATGACATTCCGATCTTGCATTAGTACACAGCCTAACCCATTGTGAGAAGCATCACTATAAACTGTGTATTCTTTACCCGGAGTAGGTAAAGTGAGAACTGGAGCTTCAGTCAAACACCTCTTCAACTCATCAAAACTTTGCTGACATTTATCTGTCCACTGAAATTTTACATCTTTCTGAAGCAGCTTAGTCAGTGGAGAAGATAACATAAAAAATCCCTTCACAAACCGACGGTAATATCCAGCTAAACCCAGAAAACTGTGAATTTCTGTGATGTTCCTGGGCGGTTTCCAATTAAGGATAGCTTCTACCTTGCTGGAATCTACCTTGATCCCTTCAGCTAACACAACATGTCCCAAAAAGGAGATTTCTTTCAGCCAAAATTCACATTTCGACAATTTGGCGTATAGTTCTTTCTCCCTTAAAATCTGCAGTACAATCCGCAGATGTCTGTCATGCTCCTCTGCATTCCTTGAATATATCAAAATGTCATCAATAAACACCACCACAAATTGATCAAGATATGGTCTGAAGATAGTGTTCATCAGATCCATAAAAGCAGCTGGAGTATTTGTTAACCCGAATGGCATTACTAGAAACTCATAGTGGCCATACCGAGTTCTGAAAGCAGTTTTTGGAATACTCTGCTCTTGCACCTTCAACTGATAGTAACCAGATCGCAAATCAATTTTGGAGAATACAGCTGCACCCTTCAATTAATCAAACAGATCATCAATGCGAGGCAATGGATATCTGTTCTTTATTGTCACCTTATTCAACTGCCGGTAGTCAACACATAAGCGGAGAGTACCATCCTTCTTCTTAACAAACAACACTGGTGCTCCCCAAGGTGACACACTAGGGCGGATGAAGCCCTTTTCAAGTAATTCTTGCAACTGTATCTTCAACTCCTTCAACTCATTGGTGCCATTACGTATGGTGTTATGGAGATTGGATCCACACGGGCATAACATTAATTTCAAGCGCACTTCTCTTTCGGGAGTAATCACGGCAATTCATCAGAAACACATCCGGAAAGTCATATCTCGTAGGGATGTCCTTTAATCTTTGGACTCCCCACTTGGGTGTCTACCACATGTGCCAAGTATGCTTCGCACCCCTTTACGATCATTTTTACGGCTAGTGCGGCCGAAATGAGGTTTGATGGCAATAATCGCCTCTCCCCATGTATTACCACATCACTATCTTGAGGAAGGCCAAAAGTGGCGTCTTGACCTCTGATCAATCATGGCATGATGCCTAGCTAACCAATCCATGCCCAAGATGATATCATAATCTCTGAAGGGCATTTCAATGAAATCAGACAGGAAAGTGTGTCCTTGGATCACCAAAGGACAATCTCTATACATTCTATTAACCCTGACCTCCTGTCCTAACGGACTTGTTACTAGCACCTCAAAGTCCATTTTTGTACATGGAACAGCAATGCAATCAATGATGCTAGCACTCACATAAGAATGGGTAGAACCCGGATCAAATAACACAAACACATTCTGGTTAAAAGTTGAGAAGGTACCAGCTACAACATCAGATGTCTCTGCCTCTTCCCTCTGTCTCATGGCATAGACTGCAGTGGAGCACTATCTTGCTCGATTGTTTCTTGTGCCTTGGCTGCTTGGCTACCTCTACTCCTGCCTCTACCTCTGCTAGGTGGTTGTGAGCTCGGTGACGGGGCTCAGGCGATCCTTCTGCGGTAGTAGGAGGTGGTCCAACTCTGCGACTCTGGTGCGGTCCTTGGCAAAGTGTCAGGTGCCTCCACGGTTATAACAGCTCCAATAGCCTTGTAGCAGATTCCACCATGATTTTTTCCACAAGTTTCACATTGGCGGGGAGGGTAGGAACCACTGGTACTCTGCTGACCAGATAGGGGAGGTCTCTGTCCTAAATATCTTCCCCTACCAGATTTCTTGCCACCTCTGCCATGTCCCCCATAGTTCTTCCTCTTTCGGTATGACCACTTTGGAACTCATTCTCTGATTTTCCCTCTTTCTCTGTCTTCTCCGATCTCTTTTCTCTGGAGGCGGTCTCAAACTCAACTCTTTCCAACTCTAGGGCTTGAGAAACAAGTTCGAGAGAAGTTAGTGTGTTTGAAGCCGAGCACTTGTACTCGACACGGCCTTCAAGCCGGTTTCAAACCTCTTGCATCTTTCCCTCTTGGTAGAGAGTAGACTCATTGCATAATGGCTAAGGCGGGAAAATTCTCTTTCATACTCACCACCGATCGCCCCTGTTTGGACTTAGGAACTCTTGCGACACGGTCTACATAAGCATCGAGGATATATTTGCTGAATTCCCGAGGAAGTCATTCCATGTTAGCACTGCAGCTCTACGGTGTGGGGAATGGTTTTCCACCAGTCATAAGCATCCCCTGTAGTAAGGACACCGAGTATTCAAATCTAAGCTCTTACGTACAATGTAGCTTCTTGAACACCCTATCCATCCTCTCTAACCATTGTTCGACTTCTAGAGGATCTCATGTCCCCTTAAACTCTGTAGCCCCATACTTCATTAATTTATCATCTTGCCTTGTAGGAGGCGTGGTTGTACCATTGGTGTCTGTATTGGGACTTGAGTAGGTACATTGCCGACCATTTGTTGGAACATTGCGACCATCTGTGACGAGCGAGCGAGGAAACTCTGATGCTGCGGTGGTCTTCTTTGAACCACTAACATTATGTAGGCCTGGGGCATCCCCTTGCACCTCAGCCTCAATAGACTGATCGACTGAACAATCACCCTCTTCCATATTCAATGCGAGGATTTAAGATCTCCTGAACCAATAACACAAGGAGATTTCCTGCCGTTAGTGAATATTTATAATGTAATGTACTGTATGTATCAAACAATGATATTGAGCAGTTGTACTATGAAGAAAGAATAATCAAATAACAGGTGAAAACAGAATTTTAAAGCTTTGCTCTGATACCACTAAAACATGTCACACCCTACCCCTCTGTAAGGCATAACATGATCCCGTAGTATACCTAATGAATTACCAACTTTGTCTACTGATAACCCATTAAATACACTACAAGGGATTTTAAAAACTTTTCTTACTTATTTTACAGTGGTGAGCACTATTTACAGGTATTAAAAACTTTGGTGAACTGAAGTGAAACAACTAACTCATTTGGTTTATTTGGAATTTCTGTAAAAATTTTGGCAGAGTGCCATCTGTATTTTGGACAAAACAGTTCTTCATAAAACCTGTAAAAAGCACTTCAATAATTTTCCAAATCTCAACTTCAATACATTTCTCAACACAACAATTTATCAACTCAATTCCATATAAATTTTTCAAAGTCTGAGATAAGGAAATATAATACAATTTTCACAAGTCAAATAACTCATAATTAATTTACAACTTCAAGGTACAATTTGAATTTACAACTGCTCAAAACCAAAAACAAAATGTACATACAGTGTCATACATTCTGATACAAAATGCCACATGTGTTATACTCACTATACCCAAAAGTCTCTCATTTGGCGGTATTAGCGACCTAGTCTGTTTGCCTTTGTCGGTCTGTCTACCTGCGACAGCAATAAAAAGCTATCGCTGAGACAATGTTTCAGTGGTGCACAACATTAACCAAATACAATTTAAATCACAATTCATAAGTCATGTAAATAGTGGATACTTAAAATCATAATTAAATTCAAGACAATAATTGTCAACAGGAATTTAAACTCCATTTGTCAATATCACAATAATTTTCATAAGTTAGATCATGTTTGAATTCAAAAGACAGTATATGTCAATGAGAGTTTAAATCCATTTCACAATCTCACAATACACATCAATAAATCACACACAGCTTAATCATGATCCATAGTTCAATTCGTCCCAAAAGCCGATGGCTAATGAGGTATTCAATTCGTCCCAAAAGTCGATGACTAATGAGGAATAACATGGCTAGCTAGCAAAAATATGAGTACTCATCCAATTCGTCCTCAACAGGCACACACCTCAACACTTCAGCGGAGAGAATTCAATTCGTCCCACTAGACAAGCTAATGAGGAATACAATCAATATACATGATAGCTGTGGTTTCAAACCATTTCCAATGCTTTTAAATCAATAAGTATCCATCAATGTCATTCAAACAATTTCTCACAGTTCCAAATCATTTACAATGCTTTTCAAGCAATAAATATTCATTCAAATACATTTCCACAATTTAAAATAATACTATACAAATAGTCAATATTTATTTCAATTGAAAATAATTCAAAAGAAATAGTTGTTGTGCACAAACCTCTGATATTTGTCTCCTGGTCTTGACTCAGTATTTCTTTCCCTTTTGCTGAGTCCTTGTTAATTGAGAAACACAATTTGAAGTGTTTCAGTGCTAAATTAAACTGTCTCTATCGATGGTGTTTGGTAAATAATACACTGAACTCAATTATTCACTTAATCACCTAATATACCACCCCTCGTTGCGTTTTAGGTAAATTAGGTTTTAGTGTCGTTAATATGTCACATTCGATAGGGTTTTAGGTTTGGTACGTTTTACCAAAGTCATTTCCTTGTTTAGTGCATTTTAATGCAAATTGCTCTCACCTTCATTCACCTTCATTCACGGCAATGTTGAGATAACTTTGAGGAAGATGAAGTTCAGCTGATTTAGTGGAGTTACAGCTGCCCTATTATATGTTTATTTTATGCATTAGTGGTCCACTCACAATTTTAATCATATTTTAAGCTAAACTTTCATTTAATCCCACATTAAACCCTTGATTTTAGCTATTTACTTTAGGTACAACTCAACTCAACTCAACTCAACTAAGCCTTTATCCCAAAAATTTGGGGTATTTACTTTAGGTACCACCAAATTAATTTTTCATTTTATTTTCTAAGTGTAATATTATTTATTTTTAATGGACATTTAGGTCAAAAGACACTTCGGGACGTCAAATGACCATAATGCCCCTGTTCGGGTGGCATTCCTGATTTTTCGGTAACACCGAGTTTTGTCCGTTTTTCGATTTCTCACTTTTCTTTGTACTAATTATTTAATTTTTCTTTGATCTTTCTAATGAGATTTATTCTTCAACAAGGGTCTATTTATGTCCTAAAAATATTTTCCAGGGTTCCCCACAGTCCAGGGCTAGTCAACGGTCCACGCCGTGACTTCCCGGTGCGGTCACCCATCGCTAGGTTTCCCGGCTCGCTTAACTTGATCACATTTCTTTGCTATTGTTTTTCCTTTGTTTTTCTTGTATTTTATTTTCTTGTATTTCATTATTTTATGTCTCCTCCCTCATGTCAAAGTGTAGTTCTAGGCATCCTAGCTGTCCGGACAACACTGATCACCGGAGCAGCAGAACGCACTACCGAACTTTGGGGTGTTACAGGAAGAGTTTTATCTTCTTGGCTGAGACAACTAAACCATTTTTCTTAATAATTTTCATAAACACGTTTAAGTGTTTGAAGTGTTGATCTATTGTCCTGGAGAAAATAAGGACATCATCAATATAAACAATTGAAAATGCTGAATAAGCATTGAATATTTCATTCATAATTTTTTGAAATTCTGATGGGAAATTTTTAAGCCCAAATGGCATCACATTCCATTCATAATGCCCAAATGGTACTGTAAAGGCAGTTTTATACCTATCTTCTTCAGCTATCTGGATTTGCCAATATCCAGATTTCATACCAAATTTGGAAAAGATTTGGGCCTTGTAGAGTCTGTTTAACAGATCTCTTTTATTAGGTAATGGATACCTTATCCATCTAAGGGCCTTATTTAAAGGCTTATAATTGATGACTCTTGGGACTCCCCTTTCTAGTTCAGTAGCATTTTCTACATAAAAGGCTGGACAGCTCCGTGGGCTTTGACTTTTTCTAATAAGCCCTTTTGTCTCAAGGTCAGCAATTTCTCTTTTGCAGATTTCTAAATGTCTTGGACCCATGGCAATGGGCCAGGATTTGGTTGGTATCATTTTTTCATCAAAATTGGGCTCATATGCTAATTTAACCACATGGCTTTTTCTAGCCCAAAAGGCATTTGGTACTTCTGCATAGATGCTATTAGTAATCTCGTCTTGTAATTCCTTTATTTTTCTTTGTATAAAAGGTTCATCAACCTTTTCTTGTATAGTTTTGTATTCTATTTCTCTTTTAAGAGAATTTATAAATTTTTCTTTATTTTTGATGTTACTTTTAAGTACATCAATCTCTCTTTCTATTGGTAAAGAGATAAATTAAAAAATAATCTCTTTTCCTTCGACTTCGGAAACAATTCCCTTTTCTGTTATGGATTTTATTGGATATAACATATGCAGAAATGGGTTTCCTAGAATAACAGGATGAGATAATCCTTTTACCAAGATAAATGGAATTTCAAAGCATATACCTTGGTTACAGAAAACTGTATCAGACAATTTGTATTTTACAGACATTTTACTACTGTCAGTTGTGTGCAATTCTTCTATTGTTTTGGAGAAGTATTTTGAAGGGACTAATCCTTCATTTATAAAACATAAATCTGCTCCTGAGTCTATCAATGTTATAGTACTAAATAAGTACTCCTTTTGAACAATTATAGTAACCTTTGTATGCTACTTTTGAGTTATAACTAGATCTTTTCTATTGACATACTAGAGACTATTTATCTCTACTGGTTTTCCTTCTTCTTTTTCAGCTTCTTCCATTATTAATGGAGATTCATTTTTTTACTTCTAATAAGACTATTCTTTCTTTAAGAAATTGTAATTCAGTTTTAAATGAATTTATTTCCTGTCTTAATTCTTTTATAGTTGGTTCCCTTGGCATTTTAGCTGTTTTAATTCTTTCCATTATTTCTTTGACATCATATGGGGTTTGTTTTTCTTCAATTCTTTTTTCTAGAGGACTTTTATCCTTGAATACATTTAAGTATTCTTCTAATCTTTTTCTTCTTTCTTCTTGATCTTCGATTTTATCTATTAGATCTAATAACATATTTTGTTCTTTTGTTAATACACAAAGACCATTTAAGGTACATAGTGATTTGTAATAATCACATTTTCCATCACATTCTGATTGTTTATCAGACTCGGTAGAAGATTCTTCCGAAGTATAATCTATGGCATTTACTCAAACAAATTTAAAAATTCAGATTTGAATCACATTAAAACAATTTTTAAAAATCAGATTTGAATCACATTCAAACAATTTTTAAAAATTCAGATTTGACTATTATTCAAACAACTTTAAAAATTCAGATTTGAACATGATTCAAACAACTTTAAAAATTCAGATTTGAATCACATTCAAACAGTTTTTAAAATTCAAATTTGAATCAAAATTTAATTGTGTGATTAAAACTCTTATTAAACAATTTAATTAGACATAGGATGAGCTTTTAGATCATATAACAATTGCAAATTAATAAGCCAAACCTTGTGCACACCATGGGAGGAGCCAAACCATGCGCACCTATGGTGCACTCCACCATACCGCCACCTTGTTCATTCCAACCAGCAATGAATTGATCAAATAACATAATCAAATCTCATATTGAATAATCTAAATGGCAAATATAGTTGCTCTGATACCAATTGAAGGAGCGAAAGCATGAAAAACACAAGTTTAGATCATTGAAATTCAAAATTTTTCTTCTAAGGTCACATGCATCATGCAAAATTTATTTTTATCTGTTTGATTTCAATGACAAACAGCATATTAAAACTCTTTTAATATATTTTTGGATCTACATTTTCCATTTAAGAATTTAGAATCAACAGATTAACTCATTAAAATCCTAGATTAGATCAAGAACAAGTGCACTAACCTATTTGATGCACTGCAGTGTGTTTAGCACCTTTGGGATGCGCCTAGGACACCAGATGTTGTCCCTCTAGCTTGTCCACACCAAGATCACCAGTGGCAGCCCCTTGAGCAGCTTCTAAAGCTTTTCCAATCAATTAGAAAATCAGGTTTTGCCTTTTGAGAGATTACAGATGTAAATAGGACACTAGAACCCTTTGGGGCGGCATCAATAAAACAAATAGCAGCTAGGTATTTTTCTTTTCATCCTTACACTTATATAGCTAGGTCACCACTTAAAACCCTTGCCACATGTCACCTTCTGATTGGCTCTAGGTTTAATTGACCCAATCACATTGTGCCAAGTGTCAAAGCTATATTTAATCTTGACTTTGATCATCTTACATGATTTAAAGACATTTGGTAAGCTTATGTGTAGTGCCATGTGTCACCATCTTATGGTGCCACATGTCGTCCTGTGAAATGATCAAAATGCCCCCTGTGTGTTAATTTTGAGTTCTCAACCCAAAATAATTATTTCTCTTGTTCTAATCAATTTATATCAAATATAAATAAATTAATTAATCTCTATTAATTAATTTCTCATTAATTAAATTCATATTTAAACACTTTAAATATAAATTTAACTTATACTATACATCCAATAACCTAGATTTGGTTTCAAGCCATGCTAGGAACTTTGCAATCTAATTGCAAATCAAACCTATTTAATTAATCAATTAAAATCTCTAATTAATTAATCAAATCATATTTAATTTGGTGATTACTTGTGTATGTGTGTGACTTACTAGGCTCATCACTAATTGGCAATGAGACATGATATCAACTCTTAATATCATCAGAACTCTTTCTTACCATAAATGATTTCTCTAAATCATTCTCATAGACCATGGTTAACACCTAGCATAGCATGCCATGGCCACCCAATTAGTAATAAGGTTTACCTTAAATGAACCTATAATCATATGTTACCATGCACTAGAATCTCTCTGTTACAAAATCCCAATTCTAGCTGGAGTCATGGTTTATGTCAAACCCCATTTGCTATGAATATTATGTTCTCTTTTAATTCCAGTTCTTGATTAAAAAGATTTTCTCATTAGAACATAATAGTCATAGCAAATGCAGTTTAACATAAACCATGACTCCAGCTTGAATTTGGATTTTGTAACAGAGAGATTCTAGTGCATAGTAACATATGATTATAGGTTCATTTAAGGTAAACTTTATTACCAATTGGGTGGCCATGACATGCTATGCTAGGTGTTAACCATGGTCTATGAGGTGCATAAAATGATTTAGAGAAATCATTTATGGTAAGAAAGAGTTCTGATGATATTAAGAGTTGATATCATATCTCATTGCCGGTTAGTGATGAGCCTAATAAGTTACACACATACACAAGTAATCACCAAATTAATTATGATTTAATTAATTAATTAAAGAGTTTAATTGATTAATTAAATAGGTTTGGTTTGCAATTACATTGCAAAGTCCCTAACATGGCTTGAAACCAAATATAGGTTATTGAATGTATAATATAAGTTAAATTTATATTTAAAGTATTTAAATATGAATTTAATTAGTGAGAAATTATTTAATAGAGATTAATTAATTAATTTATATTTGATACAAATTGATTAGAAGAAGAGAAATAATTATTTTGGGTTAAGAACTCAAAATTAAGACACAGGGGTGTTTTGATCATTTCACTGGGTGACATGCAGCACCATGAGATGGTAACACATGACACTATACATAAACTTGCCAAATGTCTTTTAATCATGTAAGATGATTAAAATCAAGATTAAATATAGGTTTGACACTTGGCACAATGTCAATGGGTCAATTAAACCTAGAACCAATAAGAAGATGACATGTGGCAAGGGTTTTATGTGATGACCTAGCTATATAAGTGTAAGGATGTAAGAACAAATTACACAAGCTACTCATTCTCTTTGTGTCGCCACCCTTGGTTGCCATTCCCTTCTCTTCTTTTTTTTACTCATTAATTCAAAGAGATTAGCAAACAATCTCTTGAATTAAAAATACTAGAAATTATTTCTAGTATCCTGTTTACATCTGTAATCTCTTAAAAGACAAAACTTAATTTTCTAATTCATAGAAAAAGCTTTAGAAGCTGTTCAAGGGCTACCATAGGTGATCTTGGTGTGGACAAACTAGAGGGACAACATCTGGTGTCCTAAAGACGCATCCCAAAGGTGACAAACACACTGCAGTGCATCTAGAGATTAGTGCACTTGTTCTTGATCTAATCTAGGGTTCTTAAAATTAATCTGATTAATTCTAAAATCCTAAATGGCAAATGTAGATCCAAAAAACATATTAAAAGAGTTTTAATATGTTGTTTATCATTGAAATCAAATAGATAAAAATAAATCTTGCATGATGCATGTGACCCTAGGTGAAAAATTTTTGAATTCAATGATATAAACTTGTGTTTTTCATGCTTTCGCTCCTTCAATTGGTATCAGAGCCACTACATTTGCGATTTAGATTATTGATTATATGATTTAATTATGTGATTTGATCATGAGATGATTAATTCATTGCTGTTTGCAAGGTCAAAGTGGCGGCGTGGAGGTGATCTCCATTGATGCGCATGGTTTAGTGCATCCAACCATGCGCATGGCTTTGGGCTTATTTGTGGGCTTGGATTTAAAGGCCCATAATTAGGCCCATGACTAATTAAAGTGTTTAATTAGGATTTTTAATCACACAATTAAATTTTGATTCAGATCTGAATTTTAAAAATTATTAGAATGTGATTCACGTCTGAATTTTAAAAGTTGTTTGAATGTGATTCAAATATGAATTTTTAAAGTTGTTTGAATGTGATTCAAATATGAATTTTTAAAGTTGTTTAAATCATATTCAAATATGAATTTTTAAAGTTGTTTGAATGTGATTCAAATATGAATTTTTAAAGTTGTTTGAATGTGATTCAAATCTGAATTTTAAAAGGTTGTTTGAATGTGATTCAAATCCAAATTTTTAAATTTGTTTAAATGCGATTTCAATCTGAATTTTTAAATTTGTTTGAATCATATTCAAATCTGGATTTTCAAGTTGAATATGAGATATTCAATTTACTTTAAGTATGTATGTTTTATTTAATTGTTAAATAGTGATATGCATAATGGATGATCATGGACTATAAAAGACCAATGTGACTGGATTTATTTCTTTTATATTTCTTTGGGATAGTAAATTAACTAATTCATTTTAATTTATTTTGGGAATGTATTATTAAGGTTGTAATAATTTTTGGGTTGTAATTTCATTTATTTAGTTCTTGTAAATTCGCCTAGGTATGCCAAGGATTACTATGTAATTGGATTGCAAGAAGATCAAGGAGGTCAAGAGCATTAGTGGGACCAGTGGGAAGAATTCAAGATCAAGTATTGATTATGTACTCCTTCAGCAACTCTTGTAAAATGAATAAATGAAATGCACCTAGGAATGCCCTGATTCAATTCTTGGTGGCTCAGAATTGAATCCCTTCGAAAGTCCATGATCATACCATATTTACTGTTTATCTATGAATGCATGAGATGTATTTGAATGTATACAAGTATATGATATATGCATGCTAAATGGATAATGTGCAAAGTGAGACCTTAATAGTAATTAGGATGACTATAAAATCTTCCAAACAAATGATTAAGTTGGAAATGCTATAACTAAAGTAATTATAACATGGGCCCTACATTGAGGCAATTATTTTAAGAAATTTTAAATACTTGCATAAGATGCAATTAATTTAAGAGATTTTCGTAAGAATAATTGTTAAGCATGAGATGTTGTAAATATGTAAATGGTTTGGTGGCTAATATTGGATGTACCTAAGGACATTAAAATTATTTGCATAATTACTGGCTCAATGGGATCAACTTAACTAATGCAAGATAAGTCAACAATGGTTGTACCTGAGATTTTGAGCATTAGGGGCTAGGTAAAGGAATGAGTCTCATATGAGATGTGATGGTAAAGAAATTGCTCACTTATAGTTTATTGTAATTCCAATAATGGATGTAACTGAGGATAATCAATAGAATTATAAGAATTCAATCACCCACTAGAAATCCATCCAACTAGGATTTCCATTTTTTGCTTTGGAAGTATAGGATTCGCTCAGTTAGTGGGAGGACCAATTTAATTAAAAGACCATAATCATTTTGGTTAATTACATGATATATTTACTAATTAATCTTGTTATTTTCTGCATTTAATTTTCTGATAATAATGAGTACAGAATAACCACCACCATCCAATATCCTTGCAAGCATACTTGATCGCAATAGGTTGAAAGGACCTAATCTGTCTGATTGGCTAAGATATTTGAAGCTTGTCCTAAACCTTGAACATATAGGATATGTTCTAGACTCAAATGTTCTTGGTCCCTTACCTCTAGAGGTCACTCCAGAGGAACATGAAACTTTGTGTCACACTCTACTCCTCGTAAGATGTAACATGTTCCCGTAGTATACCTAATTAATTACCGTACTTCACCTACCGGTAACCCATTAAATATACTACAAGGGATTTTAAAACAATTTTCGTTCATTTTGGAATTGGTGGGTAAATTTTTTTTTTCAAATATTAAAAACCTTTATTTAGAGTCCAAACATAAATCAAATTTTTGGATATTTAAAATCTCTGCAATTTTATAAAAATTTCGGCAGAGTGCCATCTATATTTTGAGAAAACAGTACTTCAAAACCTGAAAATAGAAATACTCCCAATATATTTCTTAATCACAACTCCATTTGCAACAACCAAACTTCAAATCAACAGCAATAGCAATACTTCAATTCAAAATCCAAATTTCAAATCAAGAATTAATATCTCAAAACATTTCATAACTCATGCACATTGCATTTTAAATCATTAATTTACAATCATAAGTTAATTTACAGATGTAAAATCTCAAAAATAATATTATTACAATTTTATATATACAACTGCTCAAATTACAGAGATACATATGCATACTATCATATTTACATCAAACTAAACTATTAGGTTATAGACAAATACCCGTACAAAAATTCTTCAATTGTGCTCCTCTCTAACTATAGCAGCTCGCTCTGCTGCTATGTCATTTTCTCTATCTGCGACAGCAAGTTAAAGCTATCGCTGAGTATATAAATACTCAGTAGTACACAATAAAGTATAAAATGCATAATATAAAACATTTATGAATAAATCATCATTGAAAAATCTCACAATTGCATTTCACAAATTTTTTCTCAAATCACATTTATAACAAATCATAATTTTCAAAGCTTAATATAGCACAACTTGATCAAACAATTTAATAAACATAGTGTTGCCAAACAATAACACAACTTAGGCCATGACACAAAATTTTCGAACATGTCGTGTGTACATCACGACAAGGAAAACTCACCCCACTAATCGAAATCAATGAGGGAGGTGGCTAGCTAGCTAATGAGTACTCATCCAAACTCATCCCTCAGACTGGGAAGCCAGAGAGGAGGAAAGTGATCAAATATCAAACTCACCCCACAGCTGGAGGAGGAACATATTAATATTGTCATGTCAAGTGTGAATTAAAAACAATTTAAATCAAGTTATTCAAATATTTTATACAATTCACAAATCTTCGGGTTGCATCCCCGATTTTTCGGTAATACCGAGTTTTGTCATTTTCTCGATTTCTCGTTTTTCTTTGTACTAATTAATTAATTTTTCTTTGATCTTTCTAATGATATTTATACTTCAATAGACATTTATTTAAGTCCTAAAAATATTTTTCAGGGTTCTCCGCAGTCTAGGGCTAGTCAACGGTCCACGCCGCGACTTCCAGGTGCGGTCACCCATCGCTAGGGTTCTCGGCTTGTTTAACTTGGTTACATTTCATGTAACACCCTCCCTGTAGCAGCTCCATACAATCTACTGTTCCGGTGACCAGTGTCGGTTCGGACAGCTAGAACGTCCGGAAAAATATTTAAACTAAAGTGAGGAACCATAATTAACTCAAATATTAATAAGAAAAATTTAGAAAAAATTTTAGAAATAAAATACAACCAAGTAAAATGAGTCGATGCCCAAGCGATGGGTAACCCAGTGGGAAGTTGCGATTCTCACAACTAGGAGCCCTAGACCAGAGAGAAAATTCATAAAATAATTTTTGGGACTCCAGAGAAGGGTCATTGAGGTTCCTATAGCATTAGAATTCTAAGAAAATATTTAAAAAAAGTTTTCAATCGGTACAGACAATTTTGGCCCGTTGAGCCAAACGGAGGGCATTTTGGTCATTTCGCCTTCAGAGGTGATTTTTGGCCGACTTTTTCAGTTAAGTAAATAATTATTATAACATAAAATATGAATAAATATTGCTAAAAATTGAATTGAAAATGAGTAGAAAAGAAAAAGAAAAGAAAATGGAATAAATGAGAATTTTGACATCATTATGATGTCATTAAAACCCTAATGACCTATCATATTGTAACACATGTCCTTAACCCTTTTAGAATCAATAAAATGGGCAGAAAATGAAGGAAAAATCCAGCTTCTTCTTCTTCTTCCCAATTTCCATACGTGAACCATTTTCTCCTCCATTAAAATTCCTTTCATTTTCTCTCCCAAAACCTTGATTTCTCTCCACCAAACCCTAAGATACCTTCATTAAAATTTATCTACACCACTTGGGAAGGTGTTTGGCAGCTAAGAAAACAAAAGAAAGTGAAGAATTAATAAGAGAAAATTCTGCCCTACTAAGGTTAGTGCTTATTTATGCATATTTCTCTCTTTATTCCATGTTAGGGACTTAAAATGAGTATGAAATTGTAAATTAAATGAAATAAAACTTATGTGTATGTACACCATGGAATTTGGCAGCCCTAAGGAAGGGATAATGTTGATGGTTTTGAAATGGATTAATATGCCTAATTGACATGTGTTGTGTGAACCTTGAATTTGAGATAGGGTTTTGGATAGAAACTTGGACTTTGCTTATGTAATAGTGAATGAACATTCTAATGGTCAATTAGTGACCATTTGAGGTAAGTTGACCATAATTTGGAGTGAATTATAGCATGACAAACTGATTTGGTATGCTGCCTAGTGAGAGCAGCAGGTGTGGCTGTGAGTCCAGCCTGTTTGGACAGCCATAACTTTGGCTGTGTAGGTTTAATTGGTGTTTGGCCAATTGGAAATGAAACTAGACACATAATGGCACAACTTTGGTGAAGAAACCATGCCCAAAAGACCAAAGCAAGTGGACCAAAAACTCGCCTCAATCCGGGTGTCCTGCAACCAGTTTCTGCAGAATGACCAAATGAACAGTAATTGTTCATTTGGCCATAACTCAGTGTAGAATGGCCCAATTGTCCTGAAATTTTACCAGCAACAAGCTGAGATATAGACCAACAACTTTCATGAAGGAACCTACCCCAAATTATGACCAGAACCTATTCAACAAGATAGTGGAAGTTACTGTTTACTGCACTGTAGATATGGTCAGTTCTGAAATTTTTCAATCCGGCCAGTTGTGGTTTTTGGACCATAATTTGAGCTACAAAACTCCAAATGGAGTGATTAAAAAAAAGAAATTCAACTAGACAAAATAAAGAACAATTTTCATGTTTATCGTTTTCCCAAATTCCCACAGCAACAGCAACTAATGGAACAGTAAAGATTGGGTATGAAAACTGAAAATTTTGCTCTATTAATTTTAAGCTTAGAAATGGTATTGTTAACCAATACCAACAAATTTTGAATGCAAAATGTGGTATGTTGGGAGTGTTAAAACCAATGTACCTATTTTCTATGCAAAAGTCAACATTTTTGTTGAATAATGAAGGGAATAGTAACACCAAAACTTGAAATTCAAAAATTATAAAATTCAAAAGTAACAAATGCCCTAGTATACCTAACAAGATTGGTTTGGATAGTTTGGCATGCCAATAGGGTTCAGTTAGCAGTACTGCACATGGCATTATGCCATTCTGTGATTTCATGGCTTTTAGCCATTCTGACATTGTGTTGAGACTTGGCCTTGTGCCTAATGTTATGTACTGACTTATTAGGCATTACATTTGCCTGCCGAGATACATATGTGACAGATTGTGTGTCGGGGCGAGGTACTTGATACCCATGCGGTTTACCCGTTTATCGATCCGATCGTCGGTATAGGTTACTTGGGCAACCAAAAATGAAAGTGGATAAATGTAATGAAATAATGAATATAACCAGTACAAAATAAGTACGACTACAAATACTCAAATAAAATTTATTTACAATGAGACATTAATACATTCACTACATATTTATTTTCTGTTATTTCTTTTTATTATATTATTGGCACCACTAAGCATTATTGCTTAGCGCGTTGCTTTTGCTACGCATAGGTTCTGGAGATCCTGACCGAGAGCCCGATAGACCACAGACTGGGTGAGACCTCCTGCAGCTCTGCATAGTGTCCGTGTCACCTCACCATCCTCAGTGCATTGGTAGGACACTAGGTTTCATTTTGATATTTTGTAACTATCTTTTATTTTCTATTGTGTAAATGAGACTTAGATAATGTATTTTGATGTTAATGTAAATAGTGAAAATTATGGTTATGAATGGAAAATTTGAGTATTTATATATTTCTTATACATATGAGTACCATGAGAAATGAATGATTGAGAAATGTTGTTGAAAAATATTGAGTTTTTGATGATTATTGGAGTTGAGAATGATTGGATATGATTATTGGGAGTGTTTTTCACAGGTTCCGAAGAACTGTTTTCTCCATTTTTAGCCAGTACTCTGCCGGATTTTCTATAAAATTTTCGGAACCTCAAATAAATTATAATTTCAATAAATGACTTAAATGAATTATATTTCACAAGTTATATTCAAAACTATGATAAAAATTAATTAAGGAAGAATAAAAATAATTAAGATAAAATGGAGTGTTCCGGTAAACCGTGTGACATAGCTTACTCGGATATACTGTAGACGGGTAAGGGGTGTCACATTTCATTGCTATTATTTTTCCTTTGTTTTTCTTGTATTTTCTTTTCTTGTATTTTGTTATTTTATGTCTCCTCATCCATATCTAAGTGTAGTTCTAGGCATCCTAGTTGTCCGGACAACACTAGTCACCAGAACAGTAGAACACACTACCTGTAACACCCCTATGTTCGGTAGTGCATTCTACTGTTCTGGTGACCAATGTTGTCCGGACAGCTAGGATGCCTAGAACTACACTTCGATATGAGTGAGGAGACATAAAATAATGAAATACAAGAAAAGAAAACACAAGAAAAACAAAGGAAAAATAATAGCAAAGAAATGTAACCAAGTTAAGCGAGCCGAGAACCCTAGCGATGGGGGACCGCACCGGGAAGTCACGGCGTGGACCATTGACTAGCCCTGGACCGCGGGGAACCCTGGAAAACATTTTTTGGACTTAAATAGACCCTTATTGAAGAATAAATCTCATTAGAAAGATCAAAGAAAAATTAAATAATTAGTACAAAGAAAAGTGAGAAATCGAAAAACAGACAAAACCCAGTGTTACCGAAAAATCGGGAGTGTAACCCGAACAGGGGCATTATGGTCATTTGACATCCCGAATTGTCTTTTGACCTAAATGTCCGTTAAAAATAAATAATATTACACTTAGAAAATAAAATGAAAATTTAATTTGGTGGTACCTAAAGTGAATAGCAAGAATTAAGGGTTTAATGTGGAATAAGTGGGAATTTAACATATTATATGATTATTTAAGTGAGTGGGCCACTAAAGGAATAAAATAAAAACATAATGGGGCAGTTGTAATTCCATTATACAAGCTGAAACTTCATCTTCTCCAAACCCTCTCAACTTTGCCGAATTGAAGAAGAGAAAGTCCTCCATTGCCGTGTAGCTTAAAGCTTCATCCTCTCCCACATTTCACTTCTAATCACTTAGATAGCTTCATAAAAAATTGTCTACACATCATAAGGAAGAGCTTGATACCAAAATCAAGAAGTTTAATCAAGGTTTAGCAAGCTCCAACCATAGGTAAGTTTACATTTTTGAATGTTGCTTTGTTAAACTTTGTGTACATGTTATGGGTGTGTACTTTGTGAAGAAAATTTTCAAGTTTGAAGAGTTCTTGATATATCCAGTTTGGACAGCCTTGGAGTTGTGTATTTGATGATTTAGTTTACATATATTTGATGAGAAATTATGATGAATAGGGTGATTTAATGTCCTAGTAGTTAAATTCCATGTATATGTGGTGATTGTACAATGGGGATTGTAGTTGCCGAATTATGGACACTTTGGCATGGTGAAGCTTTGCGGCAGCCTTGGGACACTTTGATAAATGTATGAGTTCATGAAGGTATTGGCAGAATATTGACATTGAGGATTGATGGATATGTATATAGATTGGTTGTGTAAAGTGTATGTAAGAATGAGTAATGTTTATGTGTATATGTGATTGTACTTAGACTTTGTAAATTTGAGTTTATTTGGTGTATTGAGGATGTGTGTAATCTGCCCAAAGTGACTTTAAAGTAAAGAGGTATGTGGTTTTGGTAATGTACCAAAACAGAATTGGTAAGGGAAGTGGACATATAGTAAGGTAAATGTGTCATTGATGTATGTTTAAGCAAGGTAATTAAGGGCAGTATGCATTTTAGCCTATAACTTTAAATGTCTAACCTCAATTGGTATGAGACCAATTGGAGGTGAAACTAGGCACAATTCTGCTTGTAAGGTGACATGAAAAATGACCAATTCGGATTAAGTGCAATTGAAACCTGAAAACTGACCATTTGGGCAGCAGTTAGTGTTTAGGCCATAACTCACTCAAAACAGGTCCAATTGACCTGAAATTTTAACCATGAATAGTTAAGACCCATACCTAAAAGTTTTATGAAGACACCAAAGCCCAGAAATGACCAGAAGCAAGTCAAAAAGGTTGCACAATTCGGGTCCAAAAACTGGCCGAACCAAAGTTGACCAAAATTGACCTAAAATGACCAAATTTGATGCCATTTGACCAGCAATAGTAAAATGACCATAACTTGGTCTACATAACTCAGAATGACCTAAAATTCTGCCCCGCGTTCCGTAAGACATAGATCTACAAGTTTGTATTTTTGACCGAAACTCAAAAACCGAGGGAACTAGGTCGTCCGGCTAGGTAAAACTAGTATCCCTGAATCCAGCAAGTTGCATTAAAATGCACTAAACAAGGAAATGAGTTTGGTAAAACGTACCAACCCTAAAACCCTATCGAATGTGACATATTAATGACACAAAAACCTAATTTACCTAAAACGCATCGAGGGTCGGTATATTAGGTGATTGAGCAAATAATAGCCTTCAGTGAATTACTTATCGAATATTATCGTTAGAGACAGTTTAATTTAGTACTGAAACACTTCAAATTATGTTTCTCAGTTACCAAAGACTCAGGAAAAGGGAAGGAAACACTGAGTCCAGACCGAGAGACAGTTATCAGAGGTTTGTGCACAACTAGTTTTCAACTGATTTTGCTCTGAATAAGATTTCATATGATTAATTGTATGTTATTGTTTTAAATTGTGTTTGTGCACAACAACTATTTCTTTTGAATTATTTTCAATTGAAATAAATTATGACTATTTGCATATTATTGTTTTAAGTTGTGAAATTATGAAAAATGGTTTGAATGATATTTGATGGATACTTATTGATTGAAAAGCACTGTAATTGGTTTGAAACCACAGCTATCATGTACATTGATTGTATTCCTCGCTAGCTTGTCTAGTGGGATGAATTGAATTCCCTCTCTGGCTGAAGTGTTGAGGTGTGTGCCTGTTGAGGACGAATAGAATGAGTACTCATATTTTTGCTAGCTAGCTATGTTATTCCTCATTAGTCATTGACTTTTGGGATGAATTGAATACCTCATTAGCCATCGGCTTTTGGGATGAATTGAACTTGGGAACATGATTAAAGCTGTGTGATTTATTGATATGTATTGTGAGATTGTGAAATGAATTTAAACTCTTATTGACATAAACTGTCTTTCGAATTCAACCATGATCTGACTTATTGAAATTTATTGTGATATTGAGAAATGGAGTTTAAATTCTGGTTGACAATTATTGTCTTGAAATTAACTATGATTTTAAGTATCCACTATTTATATGATTTATGAATTGTGATTTAAATTGTATTTGGTTAATGTTGTGCACCACTGAGACATTGTCTCAGCGATAGCTTTTTATTGCTATCGCAGGTAGACAGACAGACAGGGCAGCAGACTAGGCTGCTAGTACCTCCAGCGAGAGACTACCGGGTATAATGAGTATACCAATATTTTGTATTTTGTAATGTAATGTATGTTCACTGTATGTACATATTATTGTTGGTTTTGAGCAGTTGTAAATAAAAATTGTACATTGAAGTTGTAAAATAATTATGAGTTATTTTGACTTGTAAAATTTGTATTATATTTCTTTTATCTCATCCTTTGAAAATACTGAAAAATTGTTGTGGATTTGAGTTGAGATTGGAAAATATATTTGAAGTGCTTTTTACAGGTTTTCTGAAGAACTGTTTTATCCAAAATACAGATGGCACTCTACAAAAATTTTTACAGAAATTCCAAATAATTCAAATATGTTAGTTCTATCACTTCAGTTCAAAAAGGTTTTTAACACCTGTAAATAGTGCTCACCACTGTAAAAGAAGTAAGAAAAGTTTTTAAAATCCCTTGTAGTGTATTTAATGGATTATCAGTAGACGGAGTTGGTAATTCATTAGGTATACTACGGGATCATGTTATGCCTTACAGAGGGGTAGGGTGTGACATGTTTTAGTGGTATCAGAGCAAAGTTTTTAAATTCTATTTTCACATGTTATTTGAATATTCTTTCTTCATAGTACAACTGCTCAACATCATTGTTTGATACATACAGTACATTACATTATAAATATACACTAACGGGAGGAAATCTCCTTGTGTTATTTGACCCGGGTTCTACCCATTCTTATGTGAGTGCTAGCATCATTGATTGCATTGCTGTTCCATGTACAAAAATGGACTTTGAGGTGCTAGTAACAAGTCCGTTAGGACAGGAAGTCAGGGTTAATAGAATGTATAGAGATTGTCCTTTAGTGATCCAAGGACACACTTTCCTATCTGATTTCATTGAAATGCCCTTTAGAGATTATGATATCATCTTGGGCATGGATTGGTTAGCTAGGCATCATGCCATGATTGACTGTAGGCTGAAGACAGTCACTTTTGGTCTCCCTCAGTATAGTGATGTGGTAATACAAGGGGAGAGGTAGTTATTGCCATCAAACATCATTTCGGCTGCACTAGCTAGAAAAATGATCAGAAAGGGGTGTGAAGCCTACTTGGCACATGTGATAGACACCCAAGTGGGGAGTCCAGCATTGAAGGACATCCCTACAGTATATGACTTTCCAGATGTGTTTCCTGATGAATTGCCAGTATTACCTCCAGAAAGAGAAGTGCAGTTTGAAATTAATGTTATGCCTGGTGTGGATCCAATCTCCATAGCTCCATACAGAATGGCACCAGCAGAATTGAAGGAGTTGAAGATACAACTGCAAGAACTACTTGAAAAGGGCTTCATCCGCCCTAGTATGTCACCTTGGGGAGCACCAGTGTTGTTTGTTAAGAAGAAGGATGGTACTCTCCGCTTATGCATTGACTACCGGCAGTTGAATAAGGTGACAATAAAGAACAGATATCCATTGCCTCGCATTGATGATCTGTTTGATCAGTTGAAGGGTGCAGCTGTATTCTCCAAAATTGATTTGCGATCTAGTTATTATCAGTTGAAGGTGCAAGAGCAGAGAATTCCAAAAACTGCTTTCAGAACTCGGTATGGCCACTATGAGTTTCTAGTAATGCCATTCGGGTTAACAAATGCTCCAGCTGCTTTTATGGATCTGATGAACACTATCTTCAGACCATATCTTGATCAATTTGTGGTGGTGTTTATTGATGACATTTTGATATATTCAAGGAATGTAGAGGAGTATGACAAACATCTGCGGATTGTACTGCAGACTTTAAGGGAGAAACAGCTATACGCCAAGTTGTCGAAATGTGAATTTTGGCTGAAAGAAATCTCCTTTTTGGGACATGTTGTGTCAGCTGAAGGGATCAAGGTAGATTTCAGCAAGGTAGAAGCTATCCTTAATTGGAAGCCGCCCAGGAATATCACAGAAGTTCGCAGTTTTCTGGGTCTAGCTGGATATTACCGTCAGTTTGTGAAGGGATTTTCTATGTTATCTTCTCCACTGACCAAACTGCTTCGGAAAGATGTAAAATTTCAGTGGACTGATAAATGCCAGCAGAGTTTTGATGAGTTGAAGAGGTGTTTGACTGAAGCTCCAGTTCTCACTTTACCTACTCCGGGTAAAGAATACACAGTTTATAGTGATGCTTCTCACAATGGGCTAGGCTGTGTACTGATGCAAGATCGGAATGTCATTGCTTATGCATCACGCCAGCTGAAACCGCATGAGAGGAATTACCCAACACATGATCTGGAGTTAGCAGCTATTGTTTTTGCTCTGAAGATCTGGAGACACTATTTGTATGGAGAGAAATGCTACATTTACACAGATCACAAGAGCTTGAAGTACTTAGGCACCCAGAAGGAATTAAATTTGAGGCAGAGGAGATGGTTAGAACTCATCAAAGATTATGATTGCTTAATAGACTATCAGCCAGGGAAAGCAAATGTGGTGGCTGATGCCTTAAGTCGCAAGACTATGGCAAGTCTCAGACTTTCTCCCATGTCCATGGTATATGAGTTGAAAGCACAGCATGCCAGTTTAGAGATTGAAGATGAGGGACAGACAGTAGTTGCATGGCATGTACAGCCAGTGATGATTGATCAGATTAGAATGGCTGCTCAGAATGATGAAAAATATCAAAGCTACTGAAAGAAGTCCAGCAGGGCAAGAAACCTGAATTCTCTGTGAGAGATGATGGTTTATTGCTACATCAGGGCAGAATGTGCATTCCTAGTGATGTGGAATTGAGACAAATCATTATGAAGGAAGCACATGAGTCTCCATTTTCTATGCACCCTGGTGGAACTAAAATGTACAGAGGGCTGAAAGAGCATTACTGGTGGGTGGGTATGAAGAGAGATATAGCTGAATTTGTTTCCAAATGCCTAACTTGTCAGCAAGTAAAGGCAGAACATCAAGTTCCAGCTGGTTTGTTACATCCTTTGTCAGTACCAGAGTGGAAATGGGAACGAATAACTATGGATTTTGTTACAAGACTTTCAAGGACACAGAGTAGTCATGATGCAGTATGGGTTATAGTTGATAGATTGACCAAGTCTGCTCACTTTTTGCCAGTTCGGATGGACTATAGCCTGGAAATATTGGCCAGATTGTACATAAATGAGATTGTAAAATTGCATGGAGTGCCAGTATCAATTGTATCTGACAGAGATCCTAGGTTCACTTCTAGATTCAGGGTAGTCTTGAGAGCCCTAGGAACTAGATTGAACTTCAAAGACAAAGATTCCACCCATGCATTGATGGCCACCGAAAGGGTTATTCAGATATTGGAGGATATGCTACGGGCTTGTGTGATTGAATTTGAAGGTAGTTGGGATACACACTTGCCTTTGATTGAATTTGCTTATAACAACAGCTACCAATCAAGCATTGGGATGCCTCCATATGAAGCTTTGTATGGCAGAAAGTGTAGAACTCCTTTATGTTGGGATGAAGTAGGTGAAAGGAAGATGATTGGGCCAAAAATTACCCAGCAGACAGAGGAAAAGATTAGATTGATTAGAGATAGACTCAAAGCTGCATCAGACCGTCAGAAGTCCTATGTTGATCTGAAAAGAAGAGATATTGAGTACGCAGTGGGTGATAAGGTATTCCTCAAAGTTTCTCCTTGGAAGAGGATTATGAGATTTGGTAGAAAGGGGAAACTGAGTACTCGTTTCATCGGACTATATGAGGTTCTGGAAAGAGTGGGTCCTCTGGCATATCGGTTGGCATTACCTCCAGAGCTAGCAAGGATACACAGTGTCTTCCATGTGTCCATGTTAAGGAGGTACAGATCTGACCCATCTCATGTACTATCAGTTGAAGAGATTGAAGTAAATCCAGACCTCTCATATGAGGAAGAACCCATAAAAATTCTGGCATATGAAGTGAAGCAGCTGAGGAACAAACAGATACACCTGGTTAAAGTGATGTGGAACCATCATTCAGGCTAGGAAGCTACTTGGGAACGTGAAGAGGATATGAGGAGACAGCACCCATAGCTGTTCAGAGACTAATGCCAGGTAAAATTTCGAGACGAAATTTATTTAAGGGGGGGAGAATTGTAACACCCCTATGTTCGGTATTGCGTTCTACTGTTCCGGTGACCAGTGTTGTCCGAACAGCTAGGATGCCTAGAACTACACTTCGATATGAGCGAGGAGACATAAAATAATGAAATACAAGAAAAGAAAACACAAGAAAAACAAAGGAAAAATAATAGCAAAGAAATGTAACCAAGTTAAGCGAACCGAGAACCCTAGCGATGGGGGACCGCACCGAGAGTCATGACGTGGACCGTTGACTAGCCCTGGACCGCGGGGAACCCTGGAAAACATTTTTTGGACTTAAATAGACCCTTATTGAAGAATAAATCTCATTAGAAAGATCAAAGAAAAATTAAATAATTAGTACAAAGAAAAGTGAGAAATCGAAAAACAGACAAAACCCGGTGTTACCGAAAAATCGGGAGTGTAACCCGAACAGGGGCATTATGGTCATTTGACATCCCAAATTGTCTTTTGACCTAAATGTCCATTAAAAATAAATAATATTACACTTAGAAAATAAAATGAAAAATTAATTTGGTGGTACCTAAAGTGAATAGCAAGAATTAAGGGTTTAATGTGGAATAAGTGCGAATTTAACATATTATATGATTAATTGAGTGAGTGGGCCACTAAAGGAATAAAATAAAAACATAATGGGGCAGCTGTAATTCCATTATACAAGCTGAAACTTCATCTTCTCCAAACCCTCTCAACTTTGCCGAATTGAAGAAGAGAAAGTCCTCCATTGCCGTGTAGCTTGAAGCTTCATCCTCTCCCTCATTTCACTTCTAATCACTTAGATAGCTTCATAAAAAAATTGTCTACACATCATAAGGAAGAGCTTGATACCAAAATCAAGAAGTTTAATCAAGGTTTAGCAAGCTCCAACCATAGGTAAGTTTACATTTTTGAATGTTGCTTTGTTAAACTTTGTGTACATGTTATGGGTGTGTACTTTGTGAAGAAAATTTTCAAGTTTGAAGAGTTCTTGATATATCCAGTTTGGACAGCCATGGAGTTGTGTATTTGATGATTTAGTTTACATATATTTGATGAGAAATTATGATGAATAGGGTGATTTAATGTCCTAGTAGTTAAATTCCATGTATATGTGGTGATTATACAATGGGGATTGTAGTTGCCGAATTATGGACACTTTGGCATGGTGAAGCTTTGCGGCAGCCTTGGGACACTTTGATAAATGTATGAGTTCATGAAGTTATTGGCAGAATATTGACATTGAGGATTGATGGATATGTATATAGATTGGTTGTGTAAAGTGTATGTAAGAATGAGTAATGTTTATGTGTATATGTGATTGTACTTAGACTTTGTAAATTTGAGTTTATTTGGTGTATTGAGGATGTGTGTAATCTGCCCAAAGTGACTTTAAAGTGAAGAGGTATGTGGTTTTGGTAATGTACCAAAACAGAATTGGTAAGGGAAGTGGACATATAGTAAGGTAAATGTGTCATTGATGTATGTTTAAGCAAGGTAATTAAGGGCAGTATGCATTTTAGCCTATAACTTTAAATGTCTAACCTCAATTGGTATGAGACCAATTGGAGGTGAAACTAGGCACAAAATGTGCCAACTTTCATTGAGAAAGCATACCAAAATTCTGCTTGTAAGGTGACATGAAAAATGACCAATTCGGATTAAGTGCAATTGAAACCTGAAAACTGACCATTTGGGCAGCAGTTAGTGTTTAGGCCATAACTCACTCAAAACAGGTCCAATTGACCTGAAATTTTAACCATGAATAGTTAAGACCCATACATACAAGTCTTATGAAGACACCAAAGCCCAGAAATGACCAGAAGCAAGTCAAAAAGGTTGCACAAGTTCGGGTCCAAAAACTGGCCGAACCAAAGTTGACCAAAATTGACCTAAAATGACCAAATTTGATGCCATTTGACCAGCAATAGTAAAATGACCATAACTTGGTCTACATAACTCAGAATGACCTAAAATTTTGCCCTGAGTTCCGTAAGACATAGATCTACAAGTTTGTAGTTTTGACCGAAACTCGAAAACCGAGGGAACTAGGTCGTCCGGCTAGGTCAAACTAGTATCCCTGAATTCAGCAAGTTGCATTAAAATGCACTAAACAAGGAAATGAGTTTGGTAAAACGTACCAACCCTAAAACCCTATCGAATATGACATATTAATGACACTAAAACCTAATTTACCTAAAACGCATCGAGGGTCGGTATATTAGGTGATTGAGCAAATAATAGCCTTCAGTGAATTACTTATCAAACATTATCGTTAGAGACAGTTTAATTTAGTACTGAAACACTTCAAATTGTGTTTCTCAGTTACCAAAGACTCAGGAAAAGGGAAGGAAACACTGAGTCCAGACCGAGAGACAGTTATCAGAGGTTTGTGCACAACTAGTTTTCAACTGATTTTGCTCTGAATAAGATTTCATATGATTAATTGTATGTTATTGTTTTAAATTGTGTTTGTGCACAACAACTATTTCTTTTGAATTATTTTCAATTGAAATAAATTATGACTATTTGCATATTATTGTTTTAAGTTGTGAAATTGTGAAAAATGGTTTGAATGATATTTGATGGATACTTATTGATTGAAAAGCACTGTAATTGGTTTGAAACCACAGCTATCATGTACATTGATTGTATTCCTCGCTAGCTTGTCTAGTGGGATGAATTGAATTCCCTCTCTGGCTGAAGTGTTGAGGTGTGTGCTTGTTGAGGACGAATAGAATGAGTACTCATATTTTTGCTAGCTAGCTATGTTATTCCTCATTAGTCATTGACTTTTGGGATGAATTGAATACCTCATTAGCCATCGGCTTTTGGGATGAATTGAACTTGGAAACATGATTAAAGCTGTGTGTGATTTATTGATATGTATTGTGAGATTGTGAAATGAATTTAAACTCTTATTGACATATACTGTCTTTTGAATTCAACCATGATCTGACTTATTGAAATTTATTGTGATATTGAGAAATGGAGTTTAAATTCTGGTTGACAATTATTGTCTTGAAATTAACTATGATTTTAAGTATCCACTATTTATATGATTTATGAATTGTGATTTAAATTGTATTTGGTTAATGTTGTGCACCACTGAGACATTGTCTCAGCGATAGCTTTTTATTGCTGTCGCAGGTAGACAGACAGACAGGGCAGCAGACTAGGCTGCTAGTACCTCCAGCGAGAGACTACCGGGTATAATGAGTATACCAATATTTTGTATTTTGTAATATAATGTATGTTCACTGTATGTATATATTGTTGTTGATTTTGAGCAGTTGTAAATAAAAATTGTACATTGAAGTTGTAAAATAATTATGAGTTATTTTGACTTGTAAAATTTGTATTATATTTCTTTTATCTCATCCTTTGAAAATACTGAAAAATTGTTGTGGATTTGAGTTGAGATTGGGAAATATATTTGAAGTGCTTTTTACAGGTTTTCTGAAGAACTATTTTATCCAAAATACAGATGGCACTCTGCCAAAATTTTTACAAAAATTCCAAATAATTCAAATATGTTAGTTCTATCACTTCAATTCAAAAAGGTTTTTGACACCTGTAAATAGTGCTCACCACTGTAAAAGAAGTAAGAAAAGTTTTTAAAATCCCTTGTAGTGTATTTAATGGATTATCAGTAGACGAAGTTGGTAATTCATTAGGTATACTACGGGATCATGTTATGCCTTACAGAGGGGTAGGGTGTGACACTACCGAACATAGGGGTGTTACAGTCCAGCTTATATCAAAAAGCTGAACACTGATAAATTGAAAACCAAATCAGAAAAGGGTCGATTTGTTGGATATTCAAAAGATAGTTTTGGATATTATTTTTATTTGCCTACATCACAAAAGGTTGTGGTGAGTAGATATGCTACATTTATTGAACAACAGTTTGTTCAAGAAGGAGGCAAAGGAAGGCAAATAGAGTTAGAATTGGATAATTCTGACCAACCAATAGATCAGATGGATATAGATCCATCTAGTCAACCTACACCTACACCCATTGATGAAACATCTACAGTTATTCCTCGTAGAACAACCAGGGTATCTCACCTACCAGTGAGATATGGTTTCCTTCATAAAAAAGAACAAGAGTTATCTAGTCATGAAAAAGTAGATCATGGAGATGATCCACTTACCTATGAAGAAGCTATATCAGATATAGACTCTTCAAAATGGATTGATGCTATGAAATCCGAAATTGATTACATGTATAAGAATCAAGTTTGGGATCTTGTTGACCCACCTGATGGTATTGTACCTATAGGGAACAAATGGGTTTTCAAGAAGAAAATTAGTTCTGATGGAAAAGTAGAGACCTATAAGGCAAGGCTAGTAGCGAAAGGATTTCGCCAAAGGCAAGGAATCGACTATGAGGAGACTTTCTTGCCTGTTGCCATGCTTAAATCAATTAGGATTCTATTAGCAATAGCTGCATACTATGATTATGAGATTTGGCAGATGGATGTCAAAACAGCTTTTCTCAATGGATACACTAAAGAAAACATTTTCATGGAACAACCTAGGGGTTTTGAATCCCAAGATGGTTCCAAGGTATGCAAGCTAAAGCGATCCATTTATGGGTTGAAGCAAGTTTCGAAGAGTTGGAACATCCGTTTTGATGAAGCCATTAATTCATTTAGTTTTATCAAAAATGAGGATGAGCCATGTGTATATAAGAAGGTTAGTGATAGTGCTATCACTTTCCTTATCTTATAGATGGATGATATACTGTTGATGGGTAATGACACAGGTATGTTGACAACTGTAAAGGTATGGTTGTCAAATACATTCTCCATGAAAGACTTAGGGGAGGCAACCTATATTCTTGAAAAGAATAATTAGTTTATCCCAAAGTCTATACTTGAAAAAGGTGTTAAAGAGGTTTAACATGCTTGATTCTTAGAGAGGATTGTTACCAGTGTGACATGATATCCACCTTTCTAAAGAGATGTCTCCAAATACATCTGAAGAAAGAGATAAGATGGCCAGGATTCCATATACTTAAGCTATTGGAAGTTTAATGTATGCAATGTTGTGTACTAGGCCGGATATCGCATATGTTGTTAGTTTGACTAGCAGGTATCAATCCAATCCAGGTTTAGAACACTAGATAGCTGTCAAGAATGTCCTTAAGTACTTGAGAAGAACTAAGGATTTATTCTTGATTTATGGAGGTGGAGGCTTGCAATTGGATGGTTATCCTGATTCTGATTTCTAATCAGATATCGATGATAGAAAGTCTACCTCTGGATATGTGTTCATTTGTAATAGAGGTGCAGTCAGTTGGAAGAGTTCCAAACAGAGTACGACTATAGATTCCACTACCGAGGCTGAGTATATTGCTACATCAGATGTTGAAAAGGAAGCTATTTGGATAACTTACAGTAGTTCCTTCCATTGAGTCAGCAGTTCCACTACACTGTGACAACAATAGAGCAGTCATACAGGCTAAGGAACCCAGGTCTCACCAAAAATCCAAACACATAGAAAGGCGCTACCACATTATCAGAGAAACAGTTGGACGAGGCAATGTAACCATGCAGAAAATAGCATCAACTGAAAATCCAGCTGATCCATTCACTAAGCCTATGTCACAGACTCAGCTAGACCGACATCTTGAGAAGATGGGTCTAAGATATTGTAATGAATGGCTCTAGTGCTAGTGGGAGATTATTAGTAGTATGCCCTAGAGCATATCATTTAGTATGTATCTTGTACATGTTTTTATTAATAAAAGGCATTTCTACTTTTCTATTTACATAATATATTTATGTGTAATAGAAAAGGTCCATTGATATTTTGTTAAAAATTATATTCTTAAGTTGTTAAGAATATGAGTGATAGTATTTCTAGTACAAAGTATCATAAATAGGTTCACAATCGAGGATACTTCATAATAAGGACATGACTTATCCAGAAAGATTGTATTCATGTTTGTTTCTAAGTTATTTATATGAGATATGAATAAGATGGAATGGTGAATCTCATGCCATATAACAAACATGATAGGCATTTATACATGATAAGTAGGCCGAACCAGAGACACTTATGACAAGCATATGGAGTTTACTCTTATCAATGCATTATTATAAATCATATCAGTGCATATAATCTTTAGACCTGAGATAGCACAGTTATCTTGTATAGAGGTGGTTTGAGTTTGATACTGCTTTCATACTTGTACTGTGTATGGGTATATGGGCATGTGTTGGCTCCTACTAGTTATATATGGAGGTAGGTGTTGATCAAGATGGAATCTGTTCCTCTAAGTAAATAGAGATAAAATCCTATGTTCATTTAACTATTCTTGATGTTTCAAGTTCCTAGCTAGGACAGATAGATTTATTCAGAAAGAGTTTCTGATGAGAAAATCTTTTTAATCAAAAACTGGAATTAAAAGAGAACATAATATTCATAGCAAATAGAGTTTGACATAAACCATGACTCCAGCTTGAGTTGGGATTTTGTAACAGAGAGATTCTAATGCATGGTAACATTTGATTATAGGTTCATTTAAGGTAAACCTTATTACTGATTGGGTGGCCATGGCATGCTATGCTAGGTGTTAACCATGGTCTATGAGGTGTATAAAATGATTTAGAGAAATCATTTATGGTAAGAAAGAGTTCTGATGATAGCCTAGTAAGTCACATATATACACAAGTTATCACCTAATTAAATATAATTTAATTAATTAATTAAAGAGTTTAATTGATTAATTAATTAGGTTTGGTTTGCAATTAGATTGCAAAGTCCCTAGCATGACTCGAAACCAAATCTAGGTTATTGGATGTACAATATAAGTTAAATTTATATTTAAAGTGTTTAAATATGAATTTAATTAATGAGAAATTAATTAATAGAGATTAATTAATTAATTTATGTTTGATATAAATTGATTAGAAGAAGAGAAATAATTATTTTTGGTTGAGAACTCAAAATTAAGACACAGGGGCATTTTGGTCATTTCAGAGGGTGACATGTGGCACCATGAGATGGTGACACATGGCACTACACATAAACTTGCCAAATGTTTTTAATCATGTAAGATGATTAAAATTAAGATTAAATATAGGTTTGACACTTGGCACAATATGATTGGGTCAATTAAACCTAGAACCAATCAGAGGGTGACATGTGGCAAGGGTTTAATGTGTTGACCTAGCTATATGAGTGTTGTTATGAAAAGAAAACAACACAACCAGCAGCTATCCTCTTTGTGCTACCACCCAAAGGCTCCTCTCCCTCTCTTCTTCTTCATCTCTCATCTATTCCAAGAGATTAGCAAACAATCTCTTGAATTAAAAATACTAGAAATTGTTTCTAGTGTCCTGTTTACATCTTTAATCTCTTAAAAGGAAAAACTTGATTTTCTAATTAATAGAAAAAGCTTTAGAAGCTGTTCAAGGGCTGCCATAGGTGTTCTTGGTGTGGACAAACTAGAGGGACAACATCTGGTGTCCTAAAGACGCATCCCAAAGACACAAATACGCTGCAGTGCTTCAAGAGGTTAGTGTATTTGTTCTTGATTTAATCTAGGGTTTTAAAATTAATCTGATTAATTTTAAAATCTTAAATGGCAAATACAGATCCAAAAACATATTAAAAGAGTTTTAATATGTTGTTTATCATTGAAACCAAAGAGATAAAAATAAATCTTGCATGATGCATGTGACCCTAGGTGAAAATTTTTGAATTCAATGGTATAAACTTGTGTTTTTCATGCTTTCGCTCCTTCAGCTGAGACATCAGATGTTGTGGCTGGTACTTTCTCCATCTTTGGTAGAGATGTATATGTGCTATTTGACCCTAGTTCTACACATTCTTATGCTAGTGCCAGTATTGCATGTTCTGTTGCCATTCCTTGCCTGAAAATGGATTATGATGTGCTAGTGACTAGTCCCTTAGGGCAAGAGGTTACGGTGAACAAATTGTATAATGATTGTCCTTTGGTGATTAAATGACATACATTCCTGTCAAACTTAATTAACATGCGCTTCCGAGATTATGATATCATCTGGGGCATGGATTGGTTAACCAGGCATCACGCCATGATCGACTGTAGACTGAAGACAGTCACTTTTGGTCTTCTCGATTATGCAGACGTAGTGATACACGGGGAGAGGCAGTTATTTCCATCCAACATCATTTCAGCTACACTTGCTAGAAAGATGATTAGAAAGGGATGTGAAGCTTATCTAGCTCATGTGATAGACACCCAGGTGGGGAATCCAGATCTTAACGATATTCCTACGGTATGGGGTTTTCCGAATGTCTTTTCGGAAGAATTTTTGGGATTGCCTCCAGAAAGAGAGGTGCAGTTTGAAATTGAGGCTATGCCTGGTGTGCAGCCAATCTCCACCACTCCTTATAGGACGACACTTGTTGAGTTGAAAGAGTTAAAGGTGAAATTGTAGGAATTGTTAGATAAGAGTTTCATCCGCCCTAGCGTGTCACCTTGGGGAGCACCAGTATTATTTGTGAAGAAGAAGGATGGTACTCTCTGCCTATGCATAGACTATAGACAGTTGAATAAGGTGAAAATAAAGAATAGATATCCTCTACCACGGATTGATGATTTGTTTGATCAGTTGAAGGATGCAACTGTATTCTAAAAAATTGACTTGAGATCGAGCTACTACTAGTTGAGGGTGCAGGAGCAAAGTATCCCTAAAACTGCCTTTAGGACTCGGTATGGCCACTATGAGTTCTTGGTAATCTCATTTGGGTTAACTAATGCTCCAGCTGCTTTTATGGGCCTGATGAACACTATCTTTAGGCCATATTTGGACCAGTTTGTTGTGGTGTTCACTGATGATATTTTGGTGTACTCAAAGAATGCAGAGGAACATCACAAGCACTTGAGGATAGTATTGCAGACTTTGAGGGAGAAGCAGTTGTATGCCAAACTGTCGAAATATGAGTTTTGGCTAAAGGAGATTACATTTTTGGGGCATATTGTATCTACAGAGGGTATCTAGGTGGATCCTAGCAAAGTAGAAGCCATTCTTAATTGGTAGCCACCCAGAAATGTCACAGAAGTTCAGAGTTTCCTTGGTTTAGCTGGGTATTACCGAAGGTTTGTGAAGGGATTCTCCATGCTAGCATCTCCACTGACCAAGCTACTTAGGAAGGATATAAAATTTCAATGGACTGATCGGTGCTGGGAAAGTTTTGATGAATTAAAGAGGCATTTAACTGAAGCTCCAGTCTTAACCTTGCCCACTTTGGGTAAGGAGTATACCATATACACTGATGCTTCTCATAACGGATTGGGCTATGAGTTAATGCAAGATAGGAATGTCATTGCTTATGCTTCACGCCAGCTTAAACCGCATGAGAGGAATTATCCTATGCATGACTTGGAGCTGGCAGCCATTGCCTTTGCCTTGAAGATCTGGAGACATTACTTGTATGGGGAGAGATGTTATATATACACAGATCATTAAAGTTTGAAGTACTTGGGCACACAAAAGGAGTTAAATTTGAGGCAGAGGAGATGGTTAGAGCTGATAAAAGATTATGATTGTTTGATAGACTATCAGCCTAGAAAAGCTAATGTTGTAGCTGATGCTTTAAGTCATAAGACTATGGCTAGTTTGAGGGTTTCTCCATTGTCCATGGTGCATGAGTTAAGGGCATTGCATGCTAATTTGGAGATTAATGAAGATGGGCAGATGGTAGTTACTTGGTAAGTGAAGCCAATGCTGGCAGAACAAATTAAAGCAGTTACACAGAAGGATGATAAGTATGTGAAGTTTATGGAAGAGGCTCGGGATGGCAAAAAACTAGAATTATTAGTAAATGATGAGGGCTTGTTGTTATATAAGGGCAGAATGTGCATTCCTGAGAATGTTGAACTGAGGCAGACCATTTTAAAGGAAGCACATGATTCATCTTTTGCAATGCACCTTGGTGGAACCAAAATGTACAGAAGTGTGAAAGAGCAATATTGGTGGAGAGTAATGATGAAAGACTTTGCAGAATATATTGCCAAATGTAACGATCGGGCTCCAACCACTAGAGGAATTGTCCGCTTTGGCCATAAGCCTCACGATTTTGCCCCATAGGTGGAATGGAGAACTTCCCAGGAGGTCACCCATCCTAGGATTTCTCTTAAGCGAGCACGCTTAATCCTGGAGTTCTTCTGGAGTTCTTCTAACTCTCCAAGCCATTCTACCAAAAGGCGCCTCTAGTGATAAGTTTCCTCATCTTATATATCATTACTTTTTGAACCCAAGACCATCTCTGTGCTTTACCGATGTGGGATTGCCTAAGGGACCTTTCTCCCCTCCCTTTTGGGACTAAGCATCCTCGCTGAGGTTTGCCCCACTATCGCCCAAAAGGAGACACAAGTGGCTCTGATACCAATTGTAATGATCGGGCTCCAACCACTAGAGGAATTGTCTGCTTTGGCCATAAGCCTCACGATTTTGTCCCATAGGTGAAATGGAGAACTTTCCAGGAGGTCACCCATCCTAGGATTTCTCTCAAGCGAGCACGCTTAACCCTGGAGTTCTTCCAACTCTCCAAGCCATTCCACCAAAAGGCGCCTCTAGTGATTAGTTCCCCCATCTTATATATCATTACTTTTTGAACCCAAGACCATCTTCGTACTTTGCTGATGTGGGATTTGCCTAAGGGACCTTGGTTTTAAAACGCGTCACTAGGGGTTATGAACCATCAACTTATAAACCCAGCATCTCTCCCATGTTTTGCCGATGTGGGATTTGCCTAGGGTGTTATAATCCACCCCCCTTATGGGACTCAACGTCCTTGCTGAAATTTGCCCCACCATCGCTCAAGGTTGCACACGAACCTGGCTCTGATACCACAAATGTAATGGCCTGGCCCACTAGTGATATTGTCCACTCTGAGCCGAAGTCCTCACGGTTTTAAAACGCATCACTAGGGGTTATGAACCATCAACTTATAAACCCAGCATCTCTCCTGTGTTTTGCTGATGTGAGATTTGCCTAGGGTGTTACACCAAATGCCTAACTTGTTAGCAAGTAAAGGCAGAACACCAGGTGCCTGCAGGGTTGCTATAGCCATTGCCAATTCCCAAGTGGAAATGGGAAAGAATCATTATGGATTTCATGACAGGACTTTCACGTACACAAAAGAATCATGATGCAGTTTGGGTTATTATTGATAGATTGACCAAGTCTGCACACTTTTTGCCAGTGAGGATGGATTACAGCCTGGAAAGATTGGCCAAACTGTACATTGATGATGTGGTGAGGTTACATGGAGTGCCAGTGTCTATTGTGTCAGACAGAGACCCAAGGTTCACTTCTAGATTCTGGGGTAGTCTTCAAAAAGCCCTAGGAACTAGATTGAACTTCAGTACATCATTCCATCCACAGAAAGATGGCCAATCTAAAAGGCTCATTCAAATTTTGGAGGATATACTTCAGGCTTATGTGATTGAGTTTGAAGGGAGTTGGGACACACACTTGCCTTTAATTGAATTTGCCTACAACAACAGTTATCAGTCAAGCATCGAGATGCCTCCATACAAAGCACTTTATGGCAAAAAGTGCAGAACTCCCTTGTGTTGGGATGAAGTGGGTGAGAGGAAGTTGATTGGCCCAGAATTAGTGCAGCAGACGGAAGAGATAGTTAAGCTCATTAGAGACAGACTCAAAGTTACAACGGATAGACAGAAGTCCTACATTGACCTAAAGAGAAGAGATATTCGGTAAAGTGTGAGTGATAAGGTGTTCCTGAAAGTTTCCCCATGGAAGAGGATCATGAGGTTTGGTAGAAAGGGGAAACTAAGTCCTCACTTCATTGGGCTGTATGAGGTTTTGGAAAGAGTGGGTCCATTGGCATATAGACTTGCATTGCCTCCAGAGTTGGAACAGATTCACAATGTCTTCCATGTCTCGATGTTGAGGAGGTATAGATCAGACCCCTCTCACATTTTGCCAGTAGAGGAGATCGAAATGAATCCAGACCTGACATATGATGAAAAGCCCATAAAGATCTTGGCATATGAGGTAAAATAGCTGAGGAACAAGCAAATCCCTCTTGTGAAAATGCTGTGGAACCATCATTCAGGCCAGGAGGCTAAATGGAAGCACGAGGAGGACATGAGGAGGCAGCACCCACAGCTATTCAGAAAATGAAACCAGGTAAATTTCGAGGACGAAATTTATTTTTAAGGAGGAGAGATTTATAACACCCCGAACCTCCGAATTATGAATAGTACCATTTTTGGTCCGTGACTAGTACTATTTAAAGACACCTTGAGGACAAAAAATAAATAGAAAATTAATTGAGATAGACACAATAAAAATTCAAGTGACCCAAAAATATAAGGATTCATCGGGTATATTGAAAAAGAGGGATTATGACCCGATAAGGGGCATTTTGGTCAATTTACCTCAAGAGTTGACTTTTGACCAAAATATCAATTAAAATAAATGAAATTAATGAATTGAATTATGAGGTAAAAATTGAAGAAAAATTCAAGTAAAAATATGTAAAGGAAAATTTAAGAAATGAAAACTTAAACTCTCATTTCTATTATGACAAAATTAAAATGAAGGACTTATGAGCTTTTGATAATTAAATTTAATTATTTAATTAAAAGGAAAAATTAAGTGCAAATGTAAAAAAAAAAAAAAAGAGAGAATAAAAATTTAAGTTTAATTATCCTTATGACACAATTAAAATTTATAATTTTAATAAACTAATTTTGGGGATAAATGTGTATATATATATATATATATATACATATATATATATATATATATGTAAGAAGACAAATGTCTTCTTCATTTTTTTTTTTTTATAAGGTGCCACCACCCTCTCCTCTCTCTTCCTCTCTCTCTCTTTTTCTCTTCTTCTTCCACTTCTTTCCCTCATTGATTTCCCCTCCCAAGTTTTAATTTTCTTAAATTCCCTTCATAAATTCCATAGCCCACTAAAAGAAAATATCAAAGAGAACTTTCATTGAGGCATTGGAGTAAGTAGAGCAAAAGAAATTAGAAGAAAAATTGAAGTTGGAAAGAAATCACTTGAGGTAAGTTTCTTTTCATGTTAGATTAGTTGCATAAGCCTTGAATGAAGTTAACTTATGATGAAATTTCATGAGAAATTGAAAGGAAACATGCATGGAACCTAAACTAGTGTTTTGGCAAACTTAGGGAAAATTAGGGTTTTGATGTATTTTAGTTAAATTGATGATAAATCTAAGTTAAATTGAGGTAGTATGCATGATTGGGAGTAGTAAGATTTCATGGGATTACATAAATTGAATTATGGAAGATTAGGGTTCATGGGAAATTTGGGTTTTGGTGCTGGAGAGTGAAATTGGTGTGTGTAGTGTTAAATTATGATCATTTGAGGTTTATTTAGTTTAAATTTACATTGGGTTGATGAATGGAAGTAACGAAATAGTAGGATTAGGAAAAATTGCAAACTTGGATATTTGAAAATTATGGGTTTTGTGTTAGGAAGTTCCATTAATGTGTCAATGCTAAATTATAGTCATTTTGGATGAATTAAATGTGAATTGAGGTTGGTTAGAGGGAACAATTGAAGAAATGAAAAATTGAACTTAGGGCAGAATTTTGCACACTGAATTCAGAGTGTTTGAAAGCTCATAATTTGAGTTACATAACTCCAATTAGTGTGAAACCAATTGAAAATGAAACTTAGGACATGGGACTAGAATTTTTGTTGAAGATACCTTACCCCGAAAATGACCTTAAGCTACCCGAAATGAGCCTTGAAATGGGAGATAAAATTCTGGAACCTACAAAATTTAACCATATGAACAGTAAATTTTGCATGGCCATAACATTCTCTAGAAAACTCCGATTTAGGCGATTCTTGAACCGATGAAAATCTAAGACATATTAGAACATTTCATATGAAGAACTTGAGGCCAAATTATGGACTTAACCCAATCCAATTGTTGAGCAAATTTGAATTACCGAATCTGCAGAAATCTGGAAATCTGCAGATTTAACATATGAACAGTAAAGTTTGCATGGCCATAACTCTCTCTAGAAAACTCCGATTTAGGCGATTCTTAAACTGATGGAAACCTAAGACATAGTAGAACATTTCGTATGTAGAACATTAGACCAAATTATGGACTTAACTTTATCAAATTGCTAAATGAAATTGGATTGATAAATCTACCAGAACTGAATCTATAAGATGAACCTATAATCATATGTTACCATGCACTAGAATCTCTCTGTTACAAAATCCCAATTTGAGCTGGAGTCATGGTTTATGTCAAACCCTATTTGCTATGAATATTATGTTCTATTTTAATTCCAGTTCTTGATTCAAAAGATTTTCTCATCAGAAACTCTTTTCTGATTAAATCTATTTGTCCTGGCCAGGAACTTGAAACATCAAGAACAATTAAATGAACATAGGATTTTATCCCTATTTACTTAGGGTAACAGATTCCATCTTGATCAACACCTACCTCCATATATAACTAGTAGGAGTCAACACATGCCCATATACCCATACACAGTACAATTATGAAAGCAGTATCAAACTCAAACCACCTATATACAAGATAACTGTGCCATCTCAGGTCTAAAGATTATATACACTTATATGATTTATGACAATACATTGACAAGAGTAAACTCTACGTGCTTATCATAAATGTCACTGGTTTGACCTAGTTATCATATATAAGTGCCTATTATGTTTGTTATATGGCATGAGACTCACCATTCCATCTTATTTATATCTCATATAAATAACTTGGGAACAAACATGATTATAATCTTTCTGGATAAATCATGTCCTTATTGTGAAGTATCCTCGATTGTGAACCAATTTATGATACTTTGTGCTAGAAATACTATCACTCATATTCTTAAAAACTTAAGAATAGAATTTCTAACAAAATATCAATGGACCTTTTCTATTATACATAAATATATTATGTAAATGGAAAAGTGAAAATGCCTTTTATTAATAAAATATGTACAAGATACATACTAAATGATATGTTCTAGGGGTACTACAAACAATCTTCCACTAGCACTAGAGCCATTCATTACAATATCTTAGACCCATCTTCGTAAAATGTCGGTCTAGCTAAGTTTGTGACAAAGGCTTAGTGAATGGATTAGCTAGATTTTCAGCTGATGCTATTTTCTGCATGGCTACATCGTCTTGCCCAACTATATCTTTGATAATGTGGTAGTGCCTTTCTATGTGTTTGGATTTCTAGTGAGACCGAGGTTCCTTATAACCAAACAGCTTCTTTTGCAGCATCTGATGCAGTAATATACTCGACCATTATAGTGGAATTAGCAGTCATACTCTATTTGGAACTCTTCGAACTAACTGCACTTCCATTACAAATGAACACATATCCAGAGGTAGACTTTCTATCATCGATATCTGATTGAAAATCAGAATCAGTATAACCATCCAATTGCAAGTCACCACCTCTATATATCAAGAATAAATCCTTAGTTCTTCTCAAGTACTTAAGGATATTCTTGACAGCTATCTAGTGTTCCAAACCTAGGTTGGATTGATACCTGCTAGTCAAACTAACCGCATATGCGATATCCGACCTAGTACACAACATTGCATACATCAAACTTCCAATAGCCGAAGCATTTGGAATCCTGGCCATTTTATCTCTTTCTTCAAGTGTCTTTGGAGACATCTCTTTAGAAAGGCAGATACCATGTCTCACTGGTACCAATTCTCTCTTGGAATCAAGCATGTTAAACCTCTTTAACACCTTTTCCAAGTATAGACTTTGGGATAAACCAATTATTCTTTTCGCTCTATCTCTATAGATGCGAATCCCAAAAATATATGTTGCCTCCCCTAAGTCATTCATGGAGAATGTATTTGACAACCATACCTTTACAGTTTTCAACATACCTATGTCATTACCCATCAACAGAATGTCATCCACATATAAGATAAGGAAGGTGATAGCACTATCACTAACCTCCTTATATATACATGGCTCATCCTCATTTTTGATAAAATCAAATGATTTAATGACTTCATCAAAATGGATGTTCCAACTCCTTGAAGCTTGTTTTAACCCATAAATGGATCGCTTTAGCTTGCGCACTTTAGAGCCATCTTGGGATTCAAAACCCCTAGGTTGTTCCATGAAAATGTTTTCTTCAATGTATCCATTGAGAAAAGTTATTTTGACATCCATCTGCTAAATCTCATAATCATAGTATGCAGCTATTGCTAATAGAATCCTAATTGATTTAAACATAGCAACAAGCGAGAAAGTCTCCTCATAGTCGATTCCTTGCCTTTGGCGAAACCCTTTCGCTACTAGCCTTGCTTTATCGGTCTCTACCTTTCCATCAGAACCATTTTTGTTCTTGAAAACCCATTTGTTCCTTATAGGTACAATACCTTTAGGTGGGTCAACAAGATCCCAAACTTGATTCTTATACATGGAATGAATCAAGGATTTCATAGCATCAATCCATTTTGAAGAGTCCATATCTGATATAGCTTCTTCATAGGTAAGTGGATCATCTTTATGATCTATTTCTTCATGAGTAGACAACTCTTGTTCATCTTCATGAAGGAAACCATATCTCACTAGTGGTTGTTCTACGAGGAACAGCTGTAGATGTTTCATCAATAGGTGTAGGTTGACTAGATGGATCTATATCCATCTGGTCTGCTGGTTGGTCAGAATTCTCCAATTCTAACTCTATTTGCCTTCTTTTGCCTCTTTTTGAACAAACTGTTGTTCAAGAAATGTGGCATCTCTACTTATCATAACCTTTTATGATGTAGGCAAATAAAAATAGTATCCAAAACTATCTTTTGGATATCCAACAAATCGACCCTTTTCTGATTTGGTTTCCAATTTATCAGTGTTCAGCTTTTTGATATAAGCTGGACAACCCCAAATCTTAACATTCTTAAGACTTGGTTTTCTTCCATGCCATATCTTATAAGGTGTGGAAAAAACTGATTTTGATGGAATCCTATTCAGAATATACAAAGCTGATTCTAATGCAAATCCCCAAAAGGAGATTGGCATATTAGTATAGCTCATCATACTACGTACCATATCATATAGGGTACGATTTCTCCTTTCAGATACACTATTCAACTGTGATGTTCTTGGAGGAGTCAACTGGGAAACAATGCCATGTTCTTTCAATTATTCATCAAATTCAGTACTCAAGTATTCACCTCCACGATCTGATCGAAGAGCTTTAATACATTTTGCTGTTTGATTTTCTACTTCAGATTTAAATTCTTTAAACTTTTCAAAGGATTCCTGTTTGTATTTCATCAAATACAAATACCCAAACCTTGATTTATCATCAGTAAAGGTAATAAAGTAATGAAAACTGCCTCTAACTATTTTCTTAAATGGACCACATACATCACTATGCATTAGTTCCAAACTATTTTTAGCTCTTAGTCCTTATCCAACAAAGGGTGATTTAGTCATTTTGCCCCGAAGGCAGGATTCACAAGTTGGAGTAGGCTCAGAGCCCAATGAGGATAAAATCCCCATTTTCTCCAGTTTTGCAATCCTATCTTCTACAACATGACCTAATCTTAAGCGCCAAATATATTTTGAACTTGTGTTGATTTTCATCATGGCATTGCATTCTTTTAGATTGCTATACTCTGGGCAGTTCCTTTTCCAGTGCCCATCCTGCTGGCAGTGGAAACACTTTTCTTTGCCTTTGTCAGCTTTGGTCTTTCCTTTTTGTTTAGCTATTTTCTTGGAAGGACTAGGAATCTGAGGTTTCTTTTTCTTATTGCCCTTCTTCTTGTTGGACTTTCCAGCAGAAGAAGGTGTAATCAAAGCTACCTCTTTTCCTTTATTGCCTGGTATATTCTTTTAGGCAATAACCAGCATGTTGTGTAAACCAGCCAAGGTGCATTCCTGCTTAGTCAAGTGAAACTTTGTTACAAAATTCCAAAATGACTCAGGAAGTGGCTGAAGGATCTAATCCGTCTGCAGTTGGAAATCCATGTTAAAGTCAAGATGTTCCAGCTGCTCAATCAGCCGAATCATCTTGTGAACATGATCCCCAACATTTTGTCCCCCAGACATCCTATGCGGAATGGCTGCTTAGATATCTCGTACCTAGCATTCTTTCTGTGGGCACCATACAACTCTTGTAGGTGAAGGAGGATCTCACTCGCACTCTATATGTTCTCATGCTGCTTCTGTAACTCATTACTCATGGAAGCAAGCATGTAACACTTAGCTCTCATATCATGCTCCTTCCACTTGTCCTAAGTTTCATGTTCCTCTTGAGTGGCCTTTGGAGGTAAGGGACTAGGAACATTTGAATCTAGAACATATCCTATATGTTTAAGGCTCAAGACAAGTTTCAAATTTCTTAGCCAATCAGATAGATTAGGTCCTGTCAACCTATTACGATCAAGTATGCTTGCAAGGATATTGGATGGTGGTGGTTGTAGTGTGCTCATTATTATCAAAAAATTAACTGCAGAAAGTAACCAGATTAATTAGTAAATATATCATGTAATTAACCAAAATGATTATGGTCTTTTAATCAAATTGGTCCTCCCACTAACTTAGCAAATCCTAGACTTCCAAAGTAGAAAATGGAAATCCTAGTTGGATGGATTTCTAATGGGTGATTGAATTCTTATAATTCTATTGATCATCCTCAGGTACATCCACTATTGGAATTACAATAAACTATAAGTAAGTAACTCCTTGCCCATCATATCTCATGTGAGGTTCAATCCTTTACCTAGCCCCTAATGCTTAAAATCTCAGGTACATTCGTTATTGACTTATCTTGCATTAGTTAAGTTAATCCTATTGAGCTAGTAATTATGCAAATAATTTTAATGTCCTCAGGTACATTCAATATTGGCCACCAAGCCATTTACATATTTACAACATCTCATGCTAAACAATTATTCTTAAGAAAATCTCTTAAATTAATTGCATCTTATGTAAGAATTTAAAATTTCTTAAAATAATTTCCTCAATGGAGGGCCCATATTATAATTACTTTAATTATACCATTTCCAACTTAATCATTTGTTTGGAAGATTTTGTAGTCATCCTAATTACTATTATGGTGTCACTTTGCACATTATCCAATTAACATGCATATATCATATACTTGCATACATTCCCATACATCTCATGCATTCGTGGATAGTAATAAATATGGTATGATCATGGACTTTCTAAGGGATTCATTTTTGAGCCACCAAGAATTGAATCAGGGCATTCATAGGTGCATTTCATTCATTCATTCATATTACAAGAGTTGCTAAAGGAGTACATAATCAACACTTGATATTAAATTCCTCCCACTGATCCCACCAATGCTCTTGACCTTCTTTGTAACACCCTCACTGTAGCAATTCCGCACATTCAACTGTTCCAGTGACTGGTGTCGATCTGGACAGCTAGAACGTCTAGAAAAATATTTAAACTAAAGTGAGAAACCATAATTAACTCAAATATTAATAAGAAAAATTTAGGAAAAATTTTAGAAATAAAATACAACAAAGTTAAATGAGTCGGTGCCCTAGCGATGGGTAACCCAGTGGAAAGTTGTGGTTCTCGCAACTAGGAGTCCTAGACCTAGGAGAAAATTCATAAAATAATTTTTAGGACTCCAGAGAAGAGTCATTGAGATTTCTATGGCATTAAAATGCCAAAAAAAGGTTTAGAAATTTTTTTGAATCGGTATAGACAATTTTAGTCTGTTAAGCCAAATGGAGGGCATTTTGGTCATTTCATCTTCAGAGATTATTTTTGGCCGACTTGTCTAGTTAAGTAAATAATTATTATGACATAAAATGTGAATAAATATTGCTAAAAATTAAATTGAAATTGAGTAGAAAAGAAAAGAAAAAAAATAAATTAAAATTGCAATTTTAACCTCATGCTTATATCACTAAGCACTCCCACCCAATCATCACTTGACAAAATAAATAAAAGGGATAAAAATGAAGCAAAAATGAGATAAAAACAAAGAAATCTGCTTCATCTTCCCCAATCAGCCGAATCAAGAGAGAAAGAGAGAGAAAAGGAAAAGAAAGAAAAAAAGGAAGAAGGAGAAGGAGATGAACAGTAGCAGAAATAGGGGTTCAGCAGGGGCAGCATGTTTCTCTTCCGTCCAGGTGAGTTTGGCTCCACTTCTACTGTTGATTTTTGGATATGTTTGAGGTATGTATTTGTGGAAGTTATGGTTAAAATTTGGTGATTGTTCAACGGTTGGATTTGGAGAAATATATTATTGAACACAGGCTATCTGCAGGTTGAATTCTAAATTTTGGCTACTGAAATTTGAGAAAAATAAATAGTTAGTATGTTTATAAAGTTATGAAATTTGGTAAAAATGATATTTGGGATGTTGAGGCTATTGTGTTAAAATTTGGTGAATTTTAGACTTGTGGTTTATGAGATATAAATTGTTTTGCATGAGCTGTCTGAGTAAGACTGATTTCTGCAAAAATTCAGATTTTGAAGGGTTGAATGAATATTTTGATATCTCATGATATAGGGATGATTTGATGCTAAAATTTTTACTGATATTGTATAGGGATGTCTTGAATATATGGTTAAAATTTGGGACTTATCAGACAGTTAGATCATTATATATAAATTTGAATGCACAAGCTGCCAGATTGGGTATTAATGGTTTATGGATTTGAGATTTATGATAGGAGTTTAGTCCAATTTAAGAGGAAATGCTGTTGAATTTTTATTGGATATTTAATTTGGGAAAGTGAAGTTATAATTGATTATGATTATTATGGTTCTAGGAGAAATCTTGAAGAATAACAAGCTCAAGTTTGGTTTCAAAAAGGTTAGTGCTAATTCATCCTTAAAACTTTGTATATATATCATGTGGAGTATGAAATAAGGGTGAAATTAAGAGAATTGAAACAAGCTTTGCATGAATATATTCCACCAATTTTGGCAGCCTTAGGATACATTAGGGTTTCATTGATTAGATTGAGTTATAGTTGCACATGGCTGCCATTGAACATAAATTTGATGCTTTGATTCATTGACTGCATGTATATGGAGAATTGAAATGGTAGAGTTAGGGTTTGGGCACAAATTTGAGATTTTGTTTATGTATTGATGAAAAGAAGTTGTAATGGTTAACTATCAACCATTTGGTCATGTTTGAGTACGAAATTGAGTGAATGGTGCCAAGGGAATGGAGGTTAGGCATGCTGTCCAATGTGCCCTGTAGGTCTAGATGTGAGTCCAGTAGATTTGGGCAGCCATAAATGGAGTTGTATAGGTTCAATTGGTGCAAAGCCAATTGGACATGAAACTAGACACATAATGGCACAACTTTGGTGAAGAAACCCTACCCAGAAAACCAAACCAAGTTGACTTAAAAATTATCCTAATCCCGGTGACCAACAGGTGTCCCTGGAAAATGACCAAATGAATAGTGTTTGTTCAAATGGTCATAACTCAATGTAGGCAAGTTCAATTGATCTGAAATTTTACCAACAGAAAGTTGAGATATAGCCCTATACTTTCATTAGGAGCACAAATCCAAATTCTGACCATAACCTAGTCAAATTGCCAACCAAACTTAGGTTATCAAATCTGGCAGAACCAAATTGCCCAGAAATTCTGGGTACATGTCAATTCGGCCAGTTATGATAAAATGATCATAACTTGAGCTACAAAACTCCAAATGGAGTGATTTGAAAAAAGAAATGTAACTAGACACAATAAGGAATAACTTTCATGAAGACAATTTTGTCAAATTCCTACTGTACAAATGACCAATGGAACAGTAAACCTAGGATATGAAATTTGAGAATTTTGAATAACATAAGATAAGCTTTGGAATGGTATTGGAAATCAATACCAACAAAAATAAAATGCAAAAATGTGGTATCTTGGTGAACTTAGGTTCAATAAATTTATTATGTATTAAAAAGTCAACAATTTGAGTGAATAGTAATGTGAATAGTAATACAAAGACACAAAGTGTAAGAACTAAATTGGTAGAGGAAATTAAGGCATGAAATTTGGAATCCATCAAATGTTCATGGATTACTTGGAATAGAAATAGTAATTCACCTAAATGACTTAATAAACATTTAAGTTATGTGATATAGTTAAGATTTGTACTCCCATTACTAGTAGGTCTAATAAAACATAAGTGATACTACTTGAATATGAAATGAAATTAACCTAGATGGATTGTTGAGTATAAATGGGATGAGGTTTACATTAGGACTTATGTTTCCATTACAAATAAGATAATAACACCTTGTATAAGTTATGAATTCATATAAATATTGTAATGAATAAATGAATCACATGAAAATATGAATGGAACATTAGTTTTCTTTATGAGTAAAGGAGGAATGTCTTGAGTACAATGGTACATGAATACCATTGTTGTGAATTGTGATCAATACGAATGATGTAAGTAATGTACGAATATTATGATGAATGTATAAATTATGGAATTTGTTATAAAATAATGAAGTCATAAAACACAATATATTAATATTTAATGATATTATGTGCCCTTGTATTGCCTAGACATGTGTGTCAGATTAGATAGATTAGCATGCCAATAGGGTATTGTTTTAGCAATACTGCGAAAGGCTTTATGCCTACATTTATGGCTTTATGCCCGTATTCATGGCTTTTATGCCCGTATTCATGGCATTTATGCCCGATTATGTGATATCATGGGTTTTTAGCCATATTGACTGCATACGTGGTTGACGTTCTGCGTCCCATGGTATGACGGCCCGAGGCACCGCGGTGTCCAGTGCCAACGACCCGTTATCCAGTTTAGTCAGCCTGTCGTAGGTTACTTGGGCAGTCTAATTTATTAAAATAATTTATGAATATTAACAATTAAAAATGCTAGAAAGTAAATAAATGAGAAGAAGTTTTGAAATAAATTAGATTAGCTCCAAAAATTTGTTCTTTATAATGATTTGAAGTAAATTAAACTAGTTCTAGAAATTTTAAATATTATGAAATGATTGTAAACTTATGAAAGAAGTGATTCTATAGAGCAACATAAATGACGAAAGATATATTGTATGGAAAATTTCATATGAACCCAGTAAAAATCTTGAGTATAGAAAATATGCTCCAATTATTTTTACTTGTTATATTATTTCCTTATTATATTATTGCACCACTAAGCAGCAATGTTTAGCGCGATGGATTTGTTTCGTCGCGCAGATACTGAAGTGAAAGCCCAGTGAATACCAAACAGAGATTTTGGAGTTTTGATCTGCAGAGTGTTAAAGGTTGTCACCTCCTCAGCAATGCATGTAAATAGGGCCCATATAGATCATATTATGTATTTTGTACATTATAATTAGTTATTATTTGTAATGTAAACTATAAATTGTATGTTGAAATATAGATTATGAAACTATAATTAATTTGTAGATCATGTAAATTATGAAATTATGTAAATTGAGGAAATTAGAAAATTTTGCTTTATGTAATTTGAGAATGTTTACATATGCATTGAGTATGAATGGAATTGTACAAATGAGTATGTCAATTACAAGAATTGAAAGTGAGATGAATATGATGAGCATGAATGATATTTTTATTGTAAAATATTAATGAAAATTTCAAGCAGGTGAATAGTAAAACACTTCAAACGATAATAAAATAGAGAAAACTCCGTTAGTTTCTCCGTCGAAAAATAATTAATATTAAATATAATGAGAACAAAATTTTTAAAGAAAAAAAGTAAGATAAGTTAGGGTGCTCCAGTACTGAATGTAGCATGCCTTGCTCAGTTACACTGTAGCCGGGTGAGGGGTGTTACATCCTTGATTTTCTTACAATCCAATTATATAGTAATCCTTGGCATACCAAGGCGAATTTACAAGAACTAAATAAATGAAATTACAACAAAAAAAAAATATTACAACCCTTATAATACATGCTCAAAATAAATTAAAATAAATTAATTAATTTACAACCCAAAGAAATATAAAAGAAATAAATCTAATCACATTGGTCTTTTATAGTCCATTATCATCCATCATACATATCACTATTCAACAATTAAATAAAACATACATACTTAAATTAAATTGAATATCTCATATTCAACTTAAAAATCCAGATTTGAATATGATTCAAACAAATTTAAAAATTCAGATTTGAATCACATTCAAACAAATTTAAAAATTCAGATTTGAATCACATTCAAATAAATTTAAAAATTCATATTTGAATCACATTCAAACAAATTAAAAAATTTAGATTTGAATCAAAATTTAATTGTGTGATTAAAACTCCTAATTAAACACTTTAATTAGTCATGGGCCTCATTATGGGCCTTGGAACCAAGCCCACAAACAAACCCAAATAGCCATGCACATGGTTGAATGGATCAAACCATGCGCACCAAGGTGTTCTTCCTCAAGCCGCCACCTTTGTTGGTCCAACCAGCAATAAAACACTCATCTCATGATCAAATCACACAATTAAATCATATAATCAACAATCTAAATGGCAAATATAATGGCTCTGATACCAATTGAAGGAACGAAAGCATGAAAAATACAAGTTTAGATCATTGAATTTAAAAATTTTTCATCTAGGGTCACATGCATCATGCAAGATTCATTTTTATCTATTTGATTTCATTGATAAACAGCATATCAAAACTCTTTTAATATATTTTTGGATCTATATTTTCCATTTAAGATTTTAAAATTAATAGATTAATCCATTAGAACCCTAGATTAGATTAAGAACAAGTGCACTAACATTTTGATGCACTGCAGTGTATTTGGCACCTTTGGGATGCGCCTTAGGACACCAGGTGTTGTCCCTCTAGCTTGTCCACACCAATATCACCAATGGCAACCCATTGAACAGCTTCTAAAGCTTTTCCAATCAATTAGAAAATCAAGTTTTGCCTTTTGAGAGATTACAGATGTAAACAGGACACTAGAAACAATTTATAGTATTTTTAATTCAAGAGATTATTGGCAAATCTCTTTGAATTGATGAGAGATGAAAAAGAAAAGAGGGAGAGGCAGCCAAGGGTGGCGGCACCAAAGAGAGTATGAGTAGATTGTATTTTTTCTTTTCATCCTCTCCCTTATATAGCTAGGTCACCACTTAAAACCCTTGCCACATATCACCCTCTGATTGGCTCTAGGTTTAATTTACCTAATCACATGTGCCAAGTGTCAAACCTATATTTAATCTTGACTTTGATCATCTTACACGATTAAAAGACATATGGCAAGCTTATTTGTAGTACTATGTGTCACCATTTCATGGTGCTACATGTCACCCTGTGAAATGACCAAAATACCCCTGTGTCTTAATTTTGAGTTCTTAACCCAAAATAATTATTTCTCTTCTTTTAATCAATTTATATTAAATATAAATTAATTAATTAATCTTTATTAATTAATTTCTCATTAATTAAATTCATATTTAAGTAGTTTAAATATAAATTTAACTTATACTATACATTCAATAACCTAGATTTGGTTTCAAGCCATGCTAGGGACCTTGCAATCTAATTACAAACCAAATCTAATTAATTAATTAATTAATTAATTAAATCATATTTAATTTGATGATTACTTGTGTATGTGTGTGACTTACTAGACTCATCACTAATTGGCAATGAGACATGATATCAACTCTTAATATCATCAGAACTCTTTCTTATCATAAATGACTTCTCTAAATCATTTTATGCACATCATAGACCATGGTTAACACCTAGCATAGCATGCCATGGCCACCAAATTAGTAATAAGGTTTACCTTAAATGAACTTATAATCATATATTACTATGCACTAGAATCTCTCTGTTACAAAATCCCAATTCGAGCTAGAGTCATGGCTTATGTCAAACCCCATTTGCTATGAATATTATGTTCTCTTTTAATTCCAGTTCTTAATTAAAAAGATTTTCTCATCAGAAACTCTTTTCTGATTAAATTTATCTGTCCTGGCTAGGAACTTGAAACATTAAGAACAATTAAATGAACATAGGATTTTATCCCTATTTACTTAGGGTAACAGATTCCTTCTTGATCAACACCTACCTCCATATATAACTAGTAGGAGCCGACACATGCCCATATACCCATACACAGTACAAGTGTGAAAGCAATATCAAACTCAAACCACCTATATACAAGATAACTGTGCTATCTCAGGTTTAAAGATTATATGCACTAATATGACTTATAACAATACATTGACAATAGTAAACTCCATGTGTGTCACACCCTACCCTTCTATAAGGCATGACATGATCCCACAGTATACCTAATGAATTACCAACTTTGTCTACTGATAACCCATTAAATACGCTACAAGGGATTTTAAAACTTTTCTTACTTCTTTTTACAGTGGTGAGCACTATTTGCAGGTGTTAAAAAAAATTTTGAACTGAAGTGAAACAGCTAACACATTTGAAGAAATAATAATTTCTATAAAAAATTTGGCAGAGTTCCATTTGTATTTTGAATAAAGCAGTTCTTCAAAAATCTGTAAAAAAGCACTTCAAATATATTTCTCAATCTCAAACTCTAACCTTTAATCAACACAATATGTTTTTCAACTCAAATCCATAACAATTTTTCAGTATTTTCAAAGGCTAAAATAAAAAAAATATATCATAATATTTATAAGTCAAAATAATTTACAAATATAATTTACAACTTCAATGTACAATTTTAATTTACAACTGCTCAAAACCAAGAACACTATAAACATACAGTGAACATACATTACAATACAAAATGCAAAATATGGTATACTCATTATACCCGATGAACTCTAAATATAGCATTAGCAGCCTAGTCTGCTGCCCTGTCAATCTGTCTACCTGCGATAGCAATGAAAAGCTATCGCTGAGTAAAATTTACTCAGTGGTGCACAATAACAATTTGAATTACGATATATAAATCTTTTATTGACAATTCACAAATCAAATAATTCACAATTTACAAAGTTCTTATAACACAAATTTGATCAAATAACTGAGTAACACAGTTTTGCCATCAATAACACAATTTGATCAAATAACAGAATAACACAATTTTGCCCATCAATAACACAATTTGATCAAATAACTGAATAATATAGTTTTGCTAATCAATAACACCATTTGATCAAATAACTGAATAACACAAATTTTGCCAATCAATAACACCATTTGATCAAATAACTAAATAATACAGTGTTGCCAATCAATAACACAATTTAGGCCATGACACAATTTTTCCACACATGTCGTGTTGTACACCACGACAAGACACACTCACCCCAATAATCGAAATCAATGAGGGAGGAAGCTCGCTAGATAATGAGTACTCATCCACACTCACCTCAGACTGGCAAGTCAAAGAGGGAGGAACATAATCACACTCACCCCAGACTGATAAGTCAAAGAGGGAGGAATATAATAACAGTCTCATGCCAAGTGTGAATCAAAACAATTTCAAATCACAATATTTCATAATTTCCAAATCACATTTTATCTCAAATTTTCCATTTGCAAACTAGGCAACACAATAATTTCCAAATAAGATTCTCAAAGCCAAAACAATAAAAAATTATTCATAACTCATTTCTTCAAAAAATTTTTTTTGCTAAAAACAGTGAATGTAAAAAGTATTATGCATAGACACAGTTTAAAACAATAATGTTCAAATAAATTTTTAAGTAGAAAATAAGAAATCAAAATTATTGTGCACAAACACAATTTAAAACAATAACATACAAATAATCATAATTTATTTCAATTGAAAAATTCAAAAGAAATAACTATTGTGCACAAACCTCTGATAAATGTCTCTTGCCTCTGACTCAGTACTTCCTTCCCCTTCCCTGAGTCTTTGCTAACTGAGAAACATAATTTCAAGTGTTTCAGTACTCATTTAAACCATTTCTAACAATAAGGCTTAATGCTTACTTTATTGAATTCTATTATTTCCTTAGTCAACCTAAGATGTTGACCCTCAATGCAATCTAGGTGAATTAGGCTTTAAAGTTACCAATATATCACATTTTATAGCCTTTTAGTGTTGGTACATGTTACCCAATTCATTTCCAAATATAATGCATTTTATTGCAATTTGTCGGATTCCGATATACTAATTTGACCTAGCTGGATGACCTAGTTCCTTCGGTTTTTGGGTTTCGGTCAAAATTAAAAACTTGTAGATCTATGTCTTATTGCACGCGGGGCAAAATTTCAGGTCATTCTGAGTTTACTAGACCAAGTTATGGTCATTTTACTATTGCTGGTCAGAATGTACCAAATTGGTCACTTTAGGTCATTTTTAGGTAACTTTTGGTTCGGCCAGTTTTTGGACCCGAATTTGTACAAGCTATTTGACTTGCTTATGGTCATTTCTGGGCTTTGGTGTCTTCATAAGACTTGTAGATATATGTCTAAACTATTCATGGTAAAAATTTTAGGTCAATTAGACCTGTTTTGAGTGAGTTATGGCCAAAACACTAACTGCTGTCCAAATGGTCAATTTTTAGGCCTTAAATGCACTAATCCGGATTTGGTCATTTTTCAAGTCACCTTTTAGGCAGAATTTTGGTAAGCTTCCTTCATGAAAGTTGGCACTTTTTGTGCCTAGTTTCATCTCTAATTGGTCTCATACCAATTGGAGCCACACAGTTAAGGTTCTAGGCTAAAATACACACTGCCCTATTGCAACACTCTTCATCACATACCAAATACACTTTTAACACTTACCAAGTTACACATTCATGCCATTTCTATTTTGTACCATAACATAACCACAGTTTACTTCATATTGTTGGTCATTTTGGCAGCTTATAATCACACTCAATATGCACATTATAGTCCAGAATTTTTCAAGTTCAAATTACACAAAATTCAATCACATAACTTAGCTCATTTACATGTCCAAACTCAAACCCTTATATACATACACAAGCTGCCATAACAAGTATCATAATTCAATCAAATAATTCCATAAACCAAACCATGAAATACATATTTTGGGTTCACACTTCAAGTTTCCGAATTGTAGTCTTCATCAATTAGCTTTCCAAGCTTCCAAAGTCAAGTGTACATTCACATATACATCTAATATACATCACCCAATTTATTCCTACACACATAAACACTTCATCAACACTTCAATCTACCATTTACATACAAGGATAAACTGTTCTTAAGGAGTTTCCATGGCTACCAAAAATATACATCTCCCTTCAAACATCAAACTCCAAAAATCTTCCCACAATTCAAGTACCCATAACATCCACACAAACTTTAATGAAGCAAGCATCAAAAATACCTACTGACCACTTTGGAAACTCTTCAAAACTTCACCAAAACTTGATCTTCTTGCTGCCTATCTACTGCCCAAGGTGTATGGACAACTTTTAGTGAAGGAAGCTAGTGAAATGGAGGTGGGATTCTTGGTTGCATGGAGCTTGTAAACCATGCAGCCATGGAGGTTTTCTCAAGAAAGTTTTCAGCTGGAATTTTGAGAGGTTGAAGAAGGTGAATTCTGCTGTCCAAAATGAAGTTTAATGGTCCACCTTAGGTGTTAGTGGACCACTAAGTGAGAATATAATGTTAATTTAATCTTAAGGTTTCATTTTCCCACATTTAACTCCCAATTTTTGCTATTTACATTAGGTACCACCAATTTAATTTTTCATGACATTTTCCAAGTGTAATATCATTTATTTTTAATGGACATTTAGGTCAAATGATAACTCGAGGTGTCAAATGACCACAATGCCCCTGTTCGGGTTGCATTCCATATTTTTCGGTAACACCGAGTTTTGTCATTTTCTCAATTTGTCACTTTTCTTTGTACTAATTAATTAATTTTTTTTATATTTCTATTAGTATTTATGCTTCAATATACATTTATTTAAGTCATAAAAATATTTTCTAGGGTTTCTCACGGTCCAGGGCTAGTCAACGGTCCATGCCGCGACTTCTCGGTGCAGTCACCCATCGCTAGGGTTCTCGGCTCATTTAACTTGGTTACATTTCATTGCTATTATTTTTCCTTTGTTTTTCTTGTATTTCACTATTTTATGTCTCCTCATCCATATCTAAGTGTAGTTCTAGGCATTCTAGCTGTCCGGACAAACACTGGTCATAGGAACAGTAGAACGCACTATCGAACATAGGGGTGTTACAATTCTCCCCCCTTAAAATAAATTTCATCCACAAAATTTTACCCAATAGCCATCTTACAATAGTAATACGTTTATTTTCTCCTTTCTATATGATCGTATAATCTTCTTTCCCTCGAATTTGTATAAGACTTTTAACAATCTAATACAACATTTAATTTGTTTGTATAACACCAATCTTCTCTTACTATTGTGCTGTCTAATATTTCAGTTCATGTTCCTTCTTGAATGACCCTTGAGGTCATGTTAGAATGATTTATCTAGTCATTGGTCCTCTGACCATTCTAGTCAATAGTCTTCCCCACATTTGTAACATTTCTTTGTTATATCTGAATCAACTATTCAAATTTTTACTTCCATAACTCTTTTTATCTATTAATATTCTATAACTTACTTCCTTTTTGTACTAAATTATAACCTTTCGATATTCTAACTTTTGAGTTTTAAATCCCAAAGTAGGATTTTCAAACTTATTTTTAACAATTAAATTTTGTCCTGGCATAACTATACCAAAACAGATGCCGTTGGCAACTATTCTCATCTTGCTGTACTATCGAGTAGTGCGTAGCTCTACACAATAATCTCAAGTCAGTACTGTAATCTGCAGCTTACAGTATAAACATCAAGAACATTGCGTGGTTACTACGATACATCCCAATAGATCAAATTTTCCTATCTTTTATCCTTTTCGAATTCACTAATATCCGAAACTTATTCTGATTACAATATCCATTAATAATTACTAATAGTAACATCTTTGCCCTCATCTAGAGCAATTCTATTACTGTAACTTACTTTTATGTCCTCTTGCCTTATATTAAGTAGGCTTGCCGTTTAGCTTTATAATTTATGGTGTGTTAGAAAATACTTTTCGCCGATAAACTCTTCCAAACTAATTTCACTTATTATCACAATCCTTATCTTAAAGGACTAATCACTAATGCATCAAAATTTATTCCCTTGTAAAGGAATGATAACAGAACATATAGTTCTAACACTAATATAAAAGTATGCAGACTCCAGGTCAAACAATACATATATATATCTTAGTTACTAATTGAGAAAGTACCAGCAACAATGTTAAAAGTCTCAGTCTCTTCTCTCTGCCGTATAGCGTATACTCCAGCTGAAGCATCACCCTGTTCTGGCTGATTCACAGTACTCTGACTTCTAGGTGTACTACCCCTATCTCTACCTCTGCCTCTACTAACTGATGGTGAACTCTTTGGGGTAGAAACTTAGGTTGACCCCTTTGGTGTAGTAAATGATTCAGAACGGCGTGGATTTATACAGTCCCTAGCAAAATGACCAGTCTCTCCATAATTAAAACATGCTCCTATGGCTCTATAACATACCCCACTATGTGGTTTACCACAAGTTTCACAAAGTCGATCTGATAGCGCATTTCTGCGTTTCTGCTGAGTTTGCTGATCCGATCGGGGTGGTTTCTGTCTAGAAGATCTATCTCTACCGGACTTCTTACCACCTCTGTTGTGTCCCCCAAAGGTTTTCCTCTTTCCAGTAGGACCATTGGAACTCTGTTCTACTGACTTTCTCTCTTTTTCTGTCTTCTCTGATTTCTTTTTCTCAGGGGCTGCTTCAGATTCAATTCTTTCTAACTCTAGTGCTTGAGAAATAAGTTAAGAGAAGTTAGTATGTTTGAATCTGACCACTTGTAATCTGATACTAGGCTTCAAGCCAGTTTCAAACCTCTTACATCTCTCCCAACTGGTAGAAAGTAGACTTATTGCATAATGGCTCAGGCGGAAAAATTCCCTTTCATATTCAGCCACCGATCTACTCCCATGTTTCAGACTTAGGAACTCTCGTAGCTTTTGGTCCACATAAGCATCAGGGATATATTTTTGTCTGAACTCCTATAGAAAATCATTCCATGTTAGCACTGAAGGTTCTACCAGACTGTGGGGAATGGTTTTCCACCAGTCATATGCATCCCCCTATAGCAGAGATACTAAATATTCAAATCTGAGCTCCTCTATAAAGTGCAGTTTCTTGAACACCCTATCCATTCTCTCTAACCACTGTTCTGCCTCTAGAGGATCTACTGTCCCCTTGAACTCAATAGCCCCATATTTCATCAATTTGTCATACTGCCTAGCAGAAGACTGTGGTTGTACCACTGGTGTCTGTAGTGGGACTTGAGTAGGCATATTACCAACCATCTGTTGGAACATTGTAGCCATCTGCTGAGTGAACTGAGCAGGAAACTATAGTACTGAGGGGGCTGGTGCGGCTGATCCACTAACATTGTGTAGAGCTGGGGCATCCCCTTGTACCTCAGCCTCTATCGATTAATCGACAGAACGATCACCCTCTTCCATAGTCAATTCGAGGATCTTAGACCTCCTGAATGAATAACACAAGGAGATTTTCTCCTGTTAGTGCATATTTATAATGTAATGTACTATATGTATCAAACAATGACATTGAGCAGTTGTACTATGAAGAAAGAATATTCAAATTACAGGTGAAAACAAAAGTTAAAAACTAGCTCTGATACCACTAAAACATGTCACACCCTACCCCTCTGTAAGGCATGACATGATCCGGTAGTATACCTAATGAATTACCAACTTCGTCTATTAATAACCCATTAAATACAATACAAGGGATTTTAAAACATTTCTTACTTCTTTTTACAGTGGTGAGCACTATTTACAGGTGTTAAAAATTTTTTTGAACTGAAGTGAAATAGCTAACACATTTGAAGAAATAATAATTTCTGTAAAAATTTTGGCAGAGTGCCATTTGTATTTTCAATAAATCAGTTCTTCAAAAATCTATAAAAAGTACTTCAAATATATTTCTCAATCTCAAACTCCAACCTTTAATCAACACAATATGTTTCTCAACTCAAATCCATAATAATTTTTCAGTATTTTCAAAGGCTGAAATAAAAGAAATATATCACAATATTTACAAGTCAAAATATTTTACAAATATAATTTACAACTTCAATATACAATTTTAATTTATAACTGCTCAAAACCAAGAACACTATATACATACAGTGAACATACATTATAATACAAAATGCAAAATATGGTATACTCATTACACCCGATGAACTCTCAATATAGCATTAGCAAATTTAGTCACACTGTCGATCTGTCTACTTGGGACAAAGAATGAAAGCTATCGCTGAGTAAAATTTACTCAGTGGTGCACAATAACAATTTGAAATGCGATATATAAATCTTTTATTGACAATTCACAAATCAAATAATTCACAATTTACAAAGTTCATATAACACAAATTTGATCAAATAACTGAGTAACACAGTTTTGCCAATCAATAACACAATTTGATCAAATAACTGAATAACACAGTTTTGCTCATTAATAACACAATTTGATCAAATAACTAAATAATACAATTTTGCAAATCAATAACACCATTTGATCAAATAACTGAATAATACAGTTTTGCCAATCAATAACACCATTTGATCAAATAACTGAATAATACAGTGTTGCCAATCAATAACACAATTTAGGCCATGACACAATTTTTCTGCACATGCCGTGTTGTACACCATGACAAGACACACTCACCCCAATAATCGAAATCAATGAGGGAGGAAGCTAGCTAGATAATGAGTACTCATCCACACTCACCTCAGACTGGCAAGTCAAAGAGGGAGGAACATAATCACACTCACCCCAGACTGATAAGTCAAAGAGGGAGGAATATAATCACACTCACCCCAGACTGATAAGTCAAAGAGGGAGGAATATAATAACAGTGTCATGCCAAGTGTGAATCAAAACAATTCCAAATCACAATATTTCATAATTTCCAAATCACAGTTTATCTCAAAATTTCCATTTGCAAACTAGGCAACACAATAATTTCCAAATAAGATTCTCAAAGCCAAAACAATAAAAAATTATTCTCATTTCTCCAAATAAATTTTTTTGCTAAAAGCAGTGAATGTAAAAAGTATTATGCACAGACACAATTTAAAACTATAATGTTCAAATAAATTTTTAAGTAGAAAATAAGAAATCAAAATTATTGTGCACAAACACAATTTAAAACAATAACATACAAATAATCATAATTTATTTCAATTGAAAAATTTAAAAGAAATAACTATTGTGCACAAACCTTTGATAAATTTCTCTTGCCTCTGACTCAGTATTTCCTTCCCCTTCCCTGAGTCTTTGCTAACTGAGAAACACAATTTGAAGTGTTTCAGTACTCATTTAAACCATTTCTAACAATAAGGCTTAATACTTGCTTTATTGAATTCTATTATTTCCTTAGTCAACATAAGATATTGACCCTCGATGCAGTGTAGGTGAATTAGGTTTTAATGTTACCAATATGTCACATTTTATAGCCTTTTAGTGTTGGTACATGTGACCCAATTCATTTCCAAGCGTAGTGCATTTTATTGCAATTTATCGAATTATGGTATACTAATTTGACCTAGCCGAATGACCTAGTTCCCTCAGTTTTTGGGTTTCAGTCAAAACTACAAACTTGTAGATCTATGTCTTATTGCACGCAGGGCAAAATTTTAGGTCATTCTGAGTTTACTAGACCAAGTTATGGTCATTTTACTATTGCTGGTCAGAATGTACCAAATTGGTCACTTTATGTCATTTTTAGGTCACTTTTGGTTTGGCCAGTTTTTGGACCCGAACTTGTGCAAGCTATTTGACTTGCTTATGGTCATTTCTGGCTTTGGTGTCTTCATAAGACTTGTAGATATATGTCTAAACTATTCATGGTAAAAATTTCAGGTCAATTGGACCTATTTTGAGTGAGTTATGGCCAAAACACTAACTGCTGCCCAAATGGTCAATTTTCAAGCCTTAAATGCACTAATCCGGATTTGGTCATTTTTCAAGTCACCTTTTAGGCAGAATTTTAGTAAGCTTCCTTCATGAAAGTTGGCACTTTTTGTGCCTAGTTTCACCTCCAATTGGTCTCATACCAATTGGAGCCACACACTTAAGGTTCTAGGCTAAAATACACACTGCCCTATTGTAACACTCTTCATTACATACCAAATACACTTTTAACACTTACCAAGTTACACATTCATGCTATTTCTATTTTGTACCATAACATAACCACATTTTACTTCACATTTTTGGTCATTTTGGCAGCTTATAACCAAACTCAATATATATTATAGTCCAGAATTTTCCAAGTTCAAATTACACACAATTCAATCACATAACCTAGCTCATTTACATGTCCAAACTCAAACCCTTATATACATACACAAGCTGCCATAACAAGTACCATAATTCAATCATATAATTCCATAAACCAAACCATGAAATACATATTTTGGGTTCACACTTCAAGTTGCCGAATTGTAGTATTCATCAATTAGCTTTCCAAGCTTCCAAAGTCAAGTGTACATTCACATATACATCTAATATACATCACCCAATTTATTCCTACACATATAAACACTTCATCAACACTTCAATCTACCATTTACATACAAGGATAAACTGTTCTTAAGGATTATCCATGGCTGTCAAAAATATACATCTCCCTTCAAACATCAAACTCCAAAAATCTTCCCACAATTCAAGTACCCATAACATCCACACAAACTTTAATGAAGCAAGCATCAAAAATACCTACTTACCACTTTGGAAACTCTTCAAAACTTCACCAAAAATTGATCTTCTTGCTGCTTATCTACTGCCCAAGGTGTATGGACAACTTTTAGTGAAGGAAGCTAGTGAAATGGAGGTGGGATTCTTGGTTGCATGGAGCTTATAAACCATGCGGCCATGGAGGTTTTCTCAAGAAAGTTTTCAGCTGGAATTTTGAGAGGTTGAAGAAGGTGAATTCTGCTGTCCAAAATGAAGGTTAATGGTCCACTTTAGGTGTTAGTGGACCACTAAGTGAGAATATAATGTTAATTTAATCTTAAGGTTTCATTTTCCCATATTTAACTCCCAATTTTTGCTATTTACATTAGGTACTACCAATTTAATTTTTCATGACATTTTCCAAGTGTAATATCATTTATTTTTAATGGACATTTAGGTCAAAAGATAACTCGAGGTGTCAAATGACCACAATGCCCCTGTTCGGGTTGCATTCCTGATTTTTTGGTAACACCAAGTTTTGTCGTTTTCTCGATTTCTCACTTTTCTTTGTACTAATTAATTAATTTTTCTTTGATATTTCTAATGGTATTTATACTTCAATAGACATTTATTTAAGTCCTAAAAATATTTTCCAGGGTTTTCCGCGGTCTAGGGCTAGTCAATGGTCCACACCGTGACTTCTCGGTGCGGTCACCCATCGATAGGGCTCTTAGCTCGTTTAACTTGGTTACATTTTATTGCTATTATTTTTCCTTTATTTTTCTTGTATTTTCTTTTCTTGTATTCATTATTTTATGTCTCCTCATCCATATCTAAGTGTAGTTCTAGGCATTCTAACTGCCCGGACAGACGCTGGTCACAGGAATAGTAGAATGCACTACCGAACATAGGGGTGTTACAATGTGCTTGTCATAAATGTCACTGGTTCGACCTACTTATCATGTATAAGTGCCTATCATGTTTGTTATATGGCATGAGACTCACCATTCCATCTTATTTACATCTCATATAAATAACATGGGAACGAAACATGATTATAATCTTTCTGAATAAGTCATGTCCTTATTGTGAAGTATCTTCAATTGTGAACCAATTTATGATACTTTGTGCTAGAAATACTATCACTCATATTCTTAACAACTTAAGAATTGAATTTCTAACAAAATATCAATGGACCTTTTCTATTACACATAAATATATTATGTAAATGGAAAAGTGAAAATACCTTTTATTAATAAAATATGTACAAGATACATACTAAATGTTATGCTCTAGAGCGTACTACTAACAGTAAGGGACCAGGAACCTGTGAGTTTAGAACATATACAATATGTTCAAGGTTCAGGACAAGTTTCAAATTTCTTAGCCAATCAGAAAGATTAGGTCCTATCAACCTATTGTGATCAAGTATGCTCACAAGGATATTGGATGGTGGTGGTTGTGGTGTGCTCATTATTATCAAAAAATTAACTGCAGAAAATAACCAGATTAATTAGTAAATGTATCATGTATTTAACCAAAATGATTATGGTCTTTTAATCAAATTGGTCCTCTTGCTAACTTAGCGAATCCTACACTTCCTAAGTAGAAAACGAAAATCCTAGTTGGATGGATTTCTAGTGGGTGATTGAATTCTTATAATCTTATTGATCATCCTCAGGCACATCCATTATTAAAATTACAATAAACTATCAGTGAGCAACTCCTCACCCATCACATCTCATGTGAGGTTCAATCCTTTTACCTAGCCCCTAATACTTAAAATCTCAGGCACATCCATTATTGACTTGTCTTGCATTAGTTAATTTGATCCCATTGAGCCAGTAAGCATGCAAATAATTTTAATGTCCTCAGGCACATCCATTATTGGCCACCAAATCATTTACATATTTGTAACATCTCATGCTTAACAATTATTCTTAAGAAATTCTCTTAAATTAATCTTACCTTGCCAATCAATTAGAAATTAGGGATTTGCCTTTAGAGAGGTTGTAGATGTATACAGGATACTATAAATGATTTCTAGCAATTTTAATTCAAGAGAATATGGGTAATTCTCTTTGAATTGATGAAAGAAGAAGAAGAAGAAGAAGAAGAAGAAGAAGAAGGAAGAGAGCCCCTTTGGGCAGTGACACCTTGAGAGAATAATTAGATTGTTATATTATTCTTTCATAACATCACATTATATAATTAGGTCATCACTTAAAACCCTTGCCACATTTCATCTTCTGATTGGCTCAGAATTTTAATTGACCTAATCACATTAAGCTAAGTGTCAAAGCTAGATTTAATCTTGACTTTGATCATCTTACATGATTAGAAGACAAATGGAAAGCTAATATGGTGTCATGTGTCACCATCTCATGGTGCCATATGTCACCCTGTGAAATGACTAAATTAGCCTTGTGTTGTAATTTTGAGTTCTCAATCCAAAATAATTATTTCGCATCTTTTAATCAATTTATATCAAATATAAATTAATTAATTAATCTCTATTAATTAATTTCTCATAATTAAATTCATATTTAAACACTTTAAATATAAATTTAACTTATACTATACATCCAATAACCTAGATTTGGTTTCAAGACATGCTAGGGACTTGCAATCTAATTGCAAACCAAACCTATTTAATTAATCAATTAAACTCTTTAGCTAATTAATTAAATCACATTTAACTTGGTGATTACTTATGTATGTGTGTGACTCACTAGGCTCTTCACTAATTGGCAATGAGATATGATATTAACTCTTAATATCATCAAAACTCTTTCTTACTATAAATGATTTCTCTAAATCATTTTATACACCTCTAGCATAGCATGCCATGGCTACACAATTAGTAATAATGAATACCTTAAATGAACCTTTTATCATATGTTACCATACACTAGAATCTCTCTATTACAAAATCCCAAATCGAGCTGGAGTCATGGTTTATGTCAAACTCCATTTGCTATGAATATTATGTTCTCTTTTAATTCCAATTCATGATGAAAAAGATTTTTTCATCAGAAACTCTTTTCTGATTAAATCTATCTGTCCTGGTAAGGAACTTGAAATATCAAGAACAATTAAATGAACATAGGATTTTATCCCTATTTACTTAGGGTAACAGATTCCATCTTGATCAACACCTACCTCCATATATAACTAGTAGGCGCCAACACATGCCCATATATCCATACACAGTACAAGTATGAAAGCAGTATCAAACTCAAACCACCTATATACAAGATAACTGTGCTATCTTAAGTCTAAAGATTATATGCACTGATATGATTTATGACAATGCATTGATAAGAGTAAACTCCATGTGCTTATCATAAATGTTACTGGTTCGACCTACTTATCATGCATAAGTGCCTATCATGTTTGTTATATGGCATGAGACTCACCATTCCATCTTATTTGCATCTCATATAAATAACTTGGGAACAAACATGATTACAATCTTTCTGGATAAATCATGTCCTTATTGTGAAGTATCCTCGATTGTGAACCAATTTATGATACTTTGTGCTAAAAATACTACCACTCATATTCTTAACAACTTAAGAATAGAATTTCTAATAAAATATCAATGCGCCTTTTCTATTATACATAAATATATTATGTAAATGGAAAAGTGAAAATGCCTTTTTGTTAATAAAATATGTGCAAGATATATACTCAATGATATGCTCTAGGGCATACTACTAGCACATATCTCGGTGGTGGGTGAGATATCCTGATTGATTTATGAGGAATTACTGTAGATGTTTCATCAATAGGTGTAGGTTGACTAGATTAATCTATATTCATTTGATCTGTTGGTTGGTAAGAATTCTCCAATTCTAACTCTATTTGCCTTCATTTGCCTCCTTCTTGAACAAACTATTGTTCAAGAAATGTGGCATCTCCGCTTACCACAACCTTTTGTGATGTAGGCAAATAAAAATAATATCCAAAACTCTTTTTTGGATATCCAACAAATTGACCTTTTTCTAATCTGGTTTCCAATTTATTAGTGTTCATCTTTTTGATATAAGCTGGACAACCCCAAATCTTAACATTCTTAAGACTTGATTTTCTTCCATGTCATATCTCATAAGGTGTGGAAGAAACTTATTTTGATGGAATCCTATTCAGAATATGCAAAGCTGAATCTAATGCGAATCCCTAAAAGGAGATTGGCATATCAGTGTAGCTCATCATACTACGTACCATATCTAATAGGGTACGATTTCTCCATTCAGATACACCATTCAAGTGTGGCATTCTTCGACGAGTCAGCTGGGAAACAATGCCATGCTCTTTCAAGTATTCATCAAATTCAGTACTCAAGTATTCACCTCCATGATCTGATCGAAGAGCTTTAATACTTTTTCCTATTTGATTTTCTACTTCAGATGTAAATTCTTTGAACTTTTCAAAGGATTCATGTTTGTATTTCATCAAATACAAATACCCAAACATTGATTTATCATCAGTAAAGGTAATAAAGTAATGGACCACATACATCACTATGTATTAGCTCCAAAATATTTTCAGCTCTTAGTCCTTATCCAACAAATGGTGATCTAGTTATTTTGCCTTGAAGGTAGGATTCACAAGTTGGAGTAGGTTCAGAACCCAATGAGGATAAAATCCTCATTTTCTCCAGTTTTACAATCCTATCATCTGCAACATGACCTAATCTTAAGTGCCAAATATATTTTGAACTTGAGTTGATTTTCTCCATGGCATTGCATTCTTTTAGATTACTTGCATTCATTTTATATTTATCATTATTATCCAAATAATAAAGACCATCATTCATATAACCTGAGCCAACATATTTATTTCAAAAAGAAATATTGCAAACATCATCTGTGAACTGAAATTCATGGCCATTCCTAGTCAAACTAGATATAAAAATGATGTTCTTAATGTTAATAGTATGCCCTAGAGCATATCATTTAGTATGTATCTTATACATGTTTTTATTAATAAAAGGCATTTCCACTTTTCCATTTACGTAAGATATTTATGTCTAATAGAAAAGGTCCATTGATATTTTGTTAGAAATTATATTCTTAAGTTGTTAAGAATATGAGTGACAGTATTTCTAGCACAAAGTATCATAAATAGGTTCACAATTGAGGATACTTCATAATAAGGACATGACTTATCCAGAAAGATTATATTCATGTTTGTTCCTAAGTTATTTATATGAGATATAAATAAGATAGAATGGTGAGTCTCATGCCATATGACAAACATGATAGGCACTTATAAATGATAAGTAGGCCGAACCAGTGACACTTATGACAAGCACATGGAGTTTACTCTTGTCAATGTTTTGTAATAAATCATATCAGTGCATATAATCTTTAGACCTGAGATAGCACAGTTATCTTGTATATAGGTAGTTTGAGTTTGATACTGCTTTCATACTTGTACTATGTATGGGTATATGAGCATGTGTTGGCTCCTACTAGTTATATATGGAGGTAGTTGTTGATCAAGATGGAATCTGCTCCTCTAAGTAAATAGAGATAAAATCCTATGTTCATTTAATTGTTCTTGATGTTTCAAGTTCCTGGCCAGGATAGATAGATTTATTCAGAAAAAGAGTTTCTAATGAGAAAATCTTTTTAATCAAGAACTGTAATTAAAAGAGAACATAATATTCATACCAAATGGGGTTTGACAAAAATCATGACTCCAGCTCGAATTGAGATTTTGTAACAGAGAGATTCTAGTGCATGGTAACATATGATTATAGGTTCATTTAAGGCAAACCTTATTACTAATTGGGTGGCTGTGGCATGCTATCCTAGGTGTTAACCATGATCTATGAGGTGCATAAAATGATTTAGAGAAAACATTTATGGTAAGAAAGAGTTATGATGATATTAAGAGTTGATATCATGTCTCATTGCCAATTAGTAATGAGCCTAGTAAGTCACACACATACACAGGTAATCACCAAATTAAATATGATATCAACTAATTAATTAAAGAGTTTAATTGATTAATTAAATAGGTTTGGTTTGCAATTAGATTGCAAAGTCCCTAGCATGGCTTGAAACCAAATCTAGGTTAATGGATGTATAGTATAAGTTAAATTTATATTTAAAGTATTTAAATATGAATTTAATTATGAGAAATTAATTAATAGAGATTAATTAATTAATTTATATTTGATATAAGTTGATTAGAAGAAGGAAAATAATTATTTTGGATTGAGAACTCAAAATTAAGACATAGGGGTATTTAGGTCATTTCACAGGGTAACATGTGGCACCATGAGATGGTGACACATTCCCATGGTGCCACATGGCACTACAAATAAGCTTGTCATATGTCTTTTAATCATGTAAGATGATCAAAGTCAAAATTAAATATAGGTTTGACACTTGGCACAATGTGATTGGGTCAATTAAACCTAGAGCTAATCAGAAGGTGACATGTAGCAAGGGTTTTAAATGGTGACCTAGCTATATAAGGGAAAGGATAAAATAACAAAACATAATTTGCTCATTCATCCAAAGGTGCCCCTTGCCTTGCTCTCTCTCTCTCATCTTCTTCATCTCTCATCAATTCAAGGAGAATAGCCAATAATCTCTTGAATTAAAAATACTAGAAATTATTTCTAGTGTCTTGTATACATCTATAATCTCTCTAAAGGCAAAATATGATTTTCTAATTAATTGGAAAGGCTTGAGAAGCTGTTCAAGGGGCTGCCATTGGTGATCTTGGTGTGGACAAGCTAGAAGGACAACATCTGGTGTCCTAGGCGCATCCCAAAGGTGCCAAACACACTGCAGTGCATTAAAAAGGTTAGTGCACTTATTCTTGATCTAATCTAGGGTTCTAATGAATTAATCTGTTAATTCTAAAATCTTAAATGGCAAATGTAGATCCAAAAGCATATTAAAAGAGTTTTAATATGTTGTTTATCATTGAAATCAAATAGATAAAAATGAATCTTGCATTACGCATGTGACCGTAGATGAAAAATTTTTTAATTCAATGATCTAAACTTATGTTTTTCATACTTCCGCTCCTTCACTTAAAAGTATTAGGCACATACAAAATATTATTTAAATACAAAACATGTCCACACATGTAAAAAAAAATTAGATCCTATGGCTAAAGCTTCAACAGTTGAGCCATTGCCAACCCGGAGTCTAATATCTCGTTACTGCAAGCTGCTACTACTTGCTATACTCTGGGCAGTTCCTATTCCAATGCCCATCCTTCTAGCAGTGAAAACACTTTCCCTTGCCTTTGTCAGCTTTGGTCTTTGTTTTTTGTTTGGCTATTTTCTTGGAAGATCTTGGAACTTGAGGTTTCTTTTTCTTATTGCCCTTCTTCCTATTAGACTTTCTAGCAGAAGAAGATGCAATCAAAGCTACCTCTTTTCCTTTATTACCAAGCATATTCTTTTTGGCAATGACAAGCATGTTAAGTAAACTAGCCAATATATATCCCTGCTTAGTCATATGAAAATTTATCACAAAATTCCCAAATGACTCAGGTAGGGACTGAAGGATCAAATCCGTCTGCAGTTGGAAATCCATGTGAAAGTCAAGATGTTCCAGCTACTTAATTAACCGAATCATCTTATGGACATGATCCCCAACATTCTGTCCCTCAGACATTCTCATGCGGAACAACTGTCTAGATATCTCATACCTAGCATTCCTACTATGTTCACCATACAACTCTTGCAGGTGAAGGAGGATCTCACTTGCATATTGCATATTTTCATGTTGCTTCTGTAACTCATTACTCATATAAGTAAACATGTAACACTTGGCTTTGATATCATGCTCCTTCCACTTGTCCAAAGTATTATATTCCTTTGAGTAGCCTCTGGAGGTAAGAGACCAGGAACCTTCGAGTCTAAAACATATCCAATACGTTCTAAGTTTAGGACAAGTTTTAAATTTCTTAGCCAATCAGAAAGATTGGGTCCTGTCAACCTATTGTGATCAAGTATGCTCGCAAGGATATTGGATGGCTGTGGTTGTTGTGTGCTCATTATTTTCAGAAGAATAACTGCAGAAAATAACCAGATTAATTAGTAAATGTATCATGTAATTAACCAAAATGATTATGGTCTTTTAATCAAATTGGTCCTCCCACTAACTTAGCGAATCCTACACTTCCAAAGTAGGAAATGAAAATCCTAGTTGGATGGATTTCTAGTGGGTGATTGAATTCTTATAGTCTTATTGATCATCCTCAAGCACATCCGTTATTGGAATTACAATAAACTATAAGTGAGCAACTCCTTGCCCATCACATCTCATATGAGGTTCAATCCTTTACCTAGCCCCTAATGCTCAAAATCTCAGGCACATCCATTATTGACTTATCTTGTATTAGTTAAGTTGATCCTATTGAGCCAGTAAACATGCAAATAATTTTAATGTCCTCAGGCACATCCATTATTGGCCACCAAACCATTTACATATTTACAACATCTCATGCTTAACAATTATTCTTAAGAAAATCTCTTAAATTAATTGTATCATATGCAAGTATTTAAAATTTCTTAAAATAATTGCCTCAATGGAGGGCCCATGATATAATTACATTAATTATTCCATTTTCAACTTAATCATTTGTTTGGAAGATTTAGTGGTTGGCTTAATTACTATTATGGTCACACTTTACACATTATCTATTTGGCATGCATATATCATATACTTGCATACATTCCCATACATCTCTTGCATATATGGATAAATAAATAATATGGTATGATCATGGACTTTCTAAGGGATTCAATTCTGAGCCACCAAGAATTGAATCAGGGCATTCCTAGTTGCATTTCATTCATTCATATTACAAAAGTTGCTAAAGGAGTACATAATCAACAATTGATCTTGAATTCCTTCCACTGGTCCCACCAATGCTCTTGACCTCCTTGATCTTATTGTAATCCAATTACATAGTAATCCTTGGCATACCAAAAAGAATTTACAAGAACATGGACTTTAAAATCCTCAAATAAATGAAATTACAACCCAAAAATATTACAACAATTATAATACAATACCACCAAAATAAAATTAATTATTTTACAACCTAAAGAAAAATAAAAGAAATAAATCTAATCATATTGGTCTTTTATTGTCCATGATCATCCATCATGCATATTACCATTTAACAATTAAATAAAACATACATACTAAAATTAAATTGAATATCTCATATTCAACTAAAAAATTCAAATTTGAATCTCATTCAACCAAATTTCAAAATTTAGATTTGAATCTTATTCAAAACAAATTTAAAAATTCAGATTTGAATCTCATTCAACCAAATTTAAAAATTCAGATTTGAATCTTATTCAAAATAAATTTAAAAATTCATATTTGAATCTCATTCAACCAAATTTAAAAATTCATATTTGAATCTCATTCAAACAAATTTAAAAATTCATATTTAAATCTCTTTCAAACAATTGAATCAAAATTTAATTGTGTGATTAAAACTCCTAATTAAACAGTTTAATTAGTCATGGGCCTAATTATGGGCCTTGAAACCAAGCCCACACTCAAGGCCAAAAACCATGCGCATGGTTGAATAAACCAAACCATGCGCACCAATGGTGCTTTACACCTTGCCTCCACATTGTTGGTCCAACTAGCAATGAATCAATTAACTTTTGATCAAATCACACAATTAAATCAGAGATTAAACAATCTAAATGGCAAATATAGTGGCTCTAATACCAATTGAAGGAGCGGAAGCATGAAAATTATTAGATTAGAATAATGAATTCAAAAATTTTCTTCTAGGGTTTCATGCATCATGCCATATCCATTATGTGCCTAATTGATTTTAACGTTCAATTGTATATTAAAACACTTTTAAAATGTATTAGGATCTACATTTGCCATTTAAGATTTTTAAATTAACAAAATCAATTCATTTGAACCCTAGATTGATACAAGAATATGTGCACTAACTTTTTGATGCACTGTAGATGTAATTGGTACCTTTGTGAAGCACTTAGGATCCCAAGAGTTGTTCCTCTAGCTTACCCACACCAAGATTACCAATGGCAGCCCCTAAACCAGCTTCTCAAGCCTTGCCAACCAATTAAAAATTAGGGATTTGCCTTTAGAGAGCTTATAGATGTGTATATGACATTAGAAACAATTTCTAGCAATTTTAATTCAAAGAAAACAATTGATTTCTCTTTGAATTGATGAGAAAAGATGAAGAGAGGTGATGGATGAAGAGGTGCCACCACACATAGAGAGAATAAGAGTGTTGGCTAATTTTTTGTTTTCTCATAACATCACTTTATACAATTAGGTCATCATTTAAAACTCTTGCCACATCTCATCACCTGATTGCATCTTAATCTTAATTGACCTAATGACATTAAGCCAAGTGTCAAAGCTAGATTAATCTTGACTTTGATCACCTTGCATGATAGGAAGACAAATGCCAAACTTAAATGGTGCCATGTGTCACCATCTCATGGTGCCACATGTCACCCTGTGAAATGACCAAATTACCCTTATGTTAAAATTTTGAGTTCTCAAACCAAAATCATTGTTTCTCCTCTTTTAATCAATTTATATCAAATATTAATTAATTAATTAATTAATCTCCATTAATTAATTTCTCATAATTAAATTCATATTTAAACATTTTAAATATAAATTTAACTTGTACTATACATCTAATAACCTAGATTTGGTTTCAAGCCATGCTAGGGACTTTGCAATCTTATTGCAAACTAAACCTATTTAATTAATCAATTAAACTCTTTAATTAATCAATTAAATCACATTTAATTTTCTAATTAACTCGCGTATGTGCGTGACTTACTAGGCTCATCACTAATTGGCAATGAGATATGATATTAACTTTTAATATCATCAAAACTCTTTCTTACAATAAATGATTTCTCTAAATCATTTTAGGTATCTCATAGACCATGGTTGAAACCTAGCATAGCATGCCATGGCCACCCAATCGGTAACAAGGGATACCTTTAAATGAACCTATAATCATATGTTATCATGCACTAGAATCTCTCTATTACAAAATTCCAATTCGAGCTGGAGTCATGGTTTATGTCAAACCCCATTTATTATGAATATTATGTTCTCCTTTAATTCCAGTTCTTAATTAATTAGATTTTATTGTCAGAAACTCTTTTCTAACTAAATCTGTCTGTCCTGGCCAAGAACTTGAAACATCAAAAACAATTAAATGAACATAGGACTTTGTCCCTATTTACTTAGGGTAACAGATTCCATCTTGATCAAAACCTACCTCCATATATAACTAGTAGGAGCCAACACATGCCCAGATACCCATACACAGTACAAGTATGAAAGCAGTGTCAAACTCAAACTACCTACATACAAGATAACTGTGTTATCTCAGGTCTAAAGATTATATGCACTAATATGATATATGACAAAGCATTGACAAGAGTAAACTCCATGTGTTTATCATATGCGTCACTAGTTCGGCCTACTTATCATGTATAAGTGCCTATCATGTTTGTTATGTGGCATGAGACTCACCATTCCATCTTATTTATGTTAGTAGTATGCCCTAGAGCATATCATTTAGTATGTATCTTGTACATATTTTATTAATAAAAAGCATTTTCACTTTTTCGTTTATATAATATATTTATGTGTAATAGAAAAGGTCCATTGATATTTTATTAGAAATTCTATTCTTAAGTTATTAAGAATATGAGTGACAGTATTTTTTAGCACAAAGTATCATAAATTAGTTCACAATTGAGGATGCTTCATAGTAAGGACATGACTTATCCAGAAAGATTGTAATCATGTTTGTTCCCAAGTTATTTATATGACATGTAAATAAGATGGAATGGTGAGTCTCATGCCATATAACAAACATGATAGGCGCTTATACATGATAAGTAGGCCAAACCAGTGACATTTATGACAAGCACATTGAATTTACTCTTGTCAATGTATTGTCATAAATCATATTAGTGCATATAATCTTTAGACTTGAGATAGCACAATTATCTTGTATATAGGTGGTTCGAGTTTGATACTGCTTTCATACTTGTACTGTGTATGGGTATATGGGCATGTGTTGGCTCCTACTAGTTATATATGGAGGTAGGTGTTTTTCAAGATGGAATCTGTTACCCTGAGTAAATAGGGATAAAATCCTATGCTCATTTAATTGTTCATGATGTTTCATGTTCCTAGCCAGGACAGATAGATTTATTCAGAAAAGAGTTTGTGATGAGAAAATCTTTTTAATCAAGAATTGAAATTAAAAGAGAATATAATATTTATAACAAATGGGGTTTGACATAAACCATAACTCTAGCTCGAATTGGGATTTTGTAACAGAGATTCTAGTGCATGGTAACATATAATTACAGGTTCATTTAAGGTAAACCTTATTACTAATTGAGTGGCTATGGCATGCTATGCTAGGTGTTAACCATGGTCTATGAGGTACATAAAATGATTTAGAGAAATCATTTATGGTAAGAAAGAGTTCTGATGATATTAAGAGTTGATATCATGTCTCATTGCCAATTAGTGATGAGCCAAGTAAGTCACATACATACATAAGTAATCACCAAATTAAATATGATTTAATTAATTAATTAAAGAGTTTAATTGACTAATTAAATAGGTTTGTGAAGGAGCGGAAGCATGAAAAATACAAGTTTAGATCATTGAAATTCAAAATTTTTCTTCTAGGGTCACATGCATCATGTAAAATTTATTTTTATCTATTTGATTTCAATGATAAACAGCATATTAAAACTCTTTTAATATATTTTTGGATCTACATTTACCATTTAAGATTTTAGAATTAACAGATTAATCCATTAGAACCCTAGATTAGATCAAGAACAAGTGCACTAACCTTTTTGATGTACTGCAGTGTGTTTGACACCTTTGGGATGCGTCTTTAGGACACCAGATGTTGTCCCTCTAGGTTGTCCACACTAAGATCACCTATGACAGCTCTTGAACAACTTCTAAAGCTTTTTCTATAAATTAGAAAATCAAGTTTTGCCTTTTGAGAGATTACAGATATAAACAGGACACTAGAAATAATTTCTAGTATTTTTAATTCAAGAGATTCTTTGCTAATCAATTTGAATTTATGAGAGATGAAGAAGAAGAGGGGAGAGGGCAGCCAAGGGTGGCGGCACAAAGAGAGAATGGCAGCTTATATTTTTTCTTTTCATCCTATTCCTTATATAGTTAAGTCACCACTTAAAACCCTTGCCACATGTCACCTTCTGATTAGCTCAAGGTTTAATTGACCCAATCACATTGTGCCAAGTGTCAAACCTATATTTAATCTTGACTTTGATCATCTTACATGATTAAAAGACATATAACAAACTTATGTGTAGTGCCATGTGTCACCATCTCATGGTGCCACATGTCACCCTGTGAAATGACCAAAATACCCTTGTGTCTTAATTTTGAGTTCTCAACCCAAAATAATTATTTCTCTTCTTCTAATCAATTTATATCACACATAAATTAATTAATTAATCTCTATTAATTATTTTTTCATTAATTAAATTCATATTTAAATACTTTAAATATAAATTTAACATATACTATACATCCAATAACCTTGATTTGGTTTCAAGCCATGCTAGGGACTTTGCAATCTAATTGCAAACCAAACCTATTTAATTAATCAATTAAACTCTTTAATTACTTAATTAAATCATATTTAATTTGGTGATTACTTGTGTATGTGTGTGACTTACTAGGCTCATCACTAATTGGCAATGAGACATGATATCAACTCTTAATATCATCAGAACTCTTTCTTACCATAAATGATTTCTCTAAATCGTTTTATGCAGCTCATAGACTATGGTTAACATCTTGCATAGCATGCCATAGCCACCCAATTAGTAATAAGGTTTACCTTAAATGAACCTATAATCATATGTTACCATGCACTAGAATCTCTCTGTTACAAAATCCCAACTCAAGCTAGAGTCATGGTTTATGTCAAACCCCATTTGCTATGAATATTATGTTCTCTTTTAATTCCAGTTCTTAATTAAAAGATTTTCTTATTAGAAACTCTTTTCTGATTAAATTTATCTGTCTTGGCTAAGAACTTGAAACATCAAGAACAATTAAATGAACATATGATTTTATCCCTATTTATTTAGAGGAACGGATTCCATCTTGAATAACACATACCTCCATATATAACTAGTAGGAGCCAACACATGCCCATATACTCATACACAGTACAAGTATGGAAGCAGTATCAAACTCGAACCACCTATATACATGTTTTGCCTTTTAAGAGATTAAAGATATAAACAGGGCACTAGAAATAATTTCTAGTATTTTTAATTCAAGATATTATTTGTTAATCTCATAGAATAGATGAGAGAAGAAGATGAAGAGAAGAGAGAGTCTCTTGGGTGGCGGCACCAAGGATATTAGCTGCTGGTTGTGTTGTTTTCTTTTCATAACAACACTTATATAGGTAGGTCAACACATAAAACCCTTACTACATGTCACCCTCTGATTGGTTCTAGGTTTAATTAACCCAATCACATTGTGCCAAGTGTCAAACCTATATTTAATCTTGATTTTAATCATCTTACATGATTAAAAGACATTTGGCAAGCTTATGTGTAGTGCCATGTGTTACCATCTCATGGTGCCACATGTCACCCTGAGAAATGACCAAAATGCCCTTGTGCCTTAATTTTGAGTTCTCAACCCAAAATAATTATTTGTCTTCTTCTAATCAATTTATATAAAATATAAATTAATTAATTAATCTTTATTAATTAATTGTTCATTAATTAAATTCATATTTAAACACTTTAAATATAAATTTAACTTATACAGTACATCCAATAACCTAGATTTGGTTTCAAGTCAAGCTAGGGACTTCGCAATCTAATTACAAACCAAACCTATTTAATTAAACAATTAAACTCTTTAATTAATTAATTAAATTATATTTAATTAGCTGATTACTTGTGTATGTGTGTGACTTACTAGGCTCATCACTAATTGGCAATGAGATATGATATCAACTCTTAATATCATCAGAACTCTTTCTTACCATAAATGATTTCTCTAAATCATTTTATGCACCTCATAGACCATGGTTAACACCTAGCATAGCATGCCATGGCCACCCAATTAGTAATAAGGTTTACCTTAAATGAACCTATTATCATATATTACAATGCACTAGAATCTCTCGGTTACAAAATCCCAACTCAAGCATGATTTATGTCAAACTACATTTGCTATGAATATTATGTTCTCTTTTAATTCCAGTTCTTGATTAAAAATATTTTCTCATCAGACACTATTTTCTGATTAAATTTATCTGTCCTGGCCAGGAACTTGAAACATCAACAACAATTAAATGAACATAGTATATTATCTCTATTTACTTAGAGGAACAGATTCCATCTTGATCAACACCTACCTCCATATATAACTAGTAGGAGCCAACACATGCCCATATACCCATACACAGTACAAGTATGAAAGCAGTATCAAACTCAAACCACCTATATACAAGATAATTGTGCTATCTTAGGTCTAAAGATTATATGCACTTATATGATTTATGACAATACATTGACAAGAGTAAACTCTATGTGCTTGTCATAAGTGTCACTAGTTCGGACTACTTATCATGTATAAGTGTCTATCATGTTTGTTATATGGCATGAGACTCACCATTCCATCTTATTTATATCTCATATAAATAACTTGGGAAAAAACATGAATACAATCTTTTTGGATAAGTCATATCCTTTTTATGAAGTATCCTAGATTGTGAACCTATTTATGATACTTTATACTAGAAATACTGTCACTCATATTCTTAACAACTGAAGAATAGAATTTCTAACAAAATATCAATGAACCTTTTCTATTGCACATAAATATATTATGTAAACGGAAAAGTGGAAATGCCTTTTATTAATAAAAACATGTACAAGATACATACTAAATGATTTGCTCTAAGGCATACTACTAATATTTAGATCATTGAAATTCAAAATTTTTCTTCTAGGGTCACATGCACCATGCAAGATTTATTTTTATCTATTTGATTTCAATGATAAACAACATATTAAAACTCTTTTAATATATTTTTGGATCTACATTTACCATTTAAGATTTTAGAATTAATAGATTAATCCATTAGAACCCTAGATTAGATCAAAAACAAGTGCACTAACCTTTTGATGCACTACAGTGTGTTTGGCACCTTTAGGATGTGTCTTTAGGACACCAGATGTTGTCCCTCTAGGTTGTCCACACTAAGATCACCTATGACAGCTCTTGAACAACTTCTAAAGCTTTTTCTATAAATTAGAAAATCAAGTTTTGCCTTTTGAGAGATTACAGATATAAACAGGACACTAGAAATAATTTCTAGTATTTTTAATTCAAGAGATTCTTTGCTAATCTCTTTGAATTTATGAGAGATGAAGAAGAAGAGGGGAGAGGGCAGCCAAGGGTGGCGGCACAAAGAGAGAATGGCAGCTTATATTTTTTCTTTTCATCCTATTCCTTATATAGCTAAGTCACCACTTAAAACCCTTGCCACATGTCACCTTTTGATTAGTTCTAGGTTTTATTGACCCACTCACATTGTGCCAAGTGTCAAACCTATATTTAATCTTGACTTTCATCATCTTATATGATTAAAAGACATATGGCAAGCCTATGTGTCGTGCCATGTGTCACCATCTCATGGTGCCACATGTCACCCTGTGAAGTGACCAAAATACCCCTGTGTCTTAATTTTAAGTTCTCTACCCAAAATAATTATTTCTCTTCTTCTAATCAATTTATATCAATCATAAATTAATTAATTAATCTCTATTAATTAATTTCTCATCAATTATATTCATATTTAAATACTTTAAATATAAATTTAACTTATACTAGACATCCAATAACCTAGATTTGGTTTCAAGCTATGCTAGGGACTTTGCAATTTAATTGCAAACCAAACCTATTTAATTAATCAATTAAACTCTTTAAATAATTAATTAAATCATATTTAATTTGGTGATTACTTGTGTATGTGTGTGACTTACTAGGCTCATCACTAATTGGCAATGATACATGATATCAACTCTTAATATCATCAGAACTCTTTCTTACCATAAATGATTTCTCTAAGTCGTTTTATGAAGCTCATAGACTATGGTTAACACCTAGCATAGCATGCCATAGCCACCCAATCAGTAATAAGGTTTACCTTAAATGAACCTATAATCATATATTACCATGCACTAGAATTTCTCTGTTACAAAATCTCAACTCAAGCTAGAGTCATGGTTTATGTCAAACCCCATTTGCTATGAATATTATATTCTCTTTTAATTCCAGTTCTTGATTAAAAGATTTTCTCATTAGAAAATCTTTTCTGATTAAATCTATCTGTCCTGGCCAGGAATTTGAAACATTAAGAACAATTAAATGAACACATGATTTTATCTCTATTTACTTAGAGGAACAGATTCCATCTTGATCAACACCTACCTCCATATATAACTAGTAGGAGCAAGCACATGCCCATATACCCATTCATAGTACAAGTATGAAAGCAGTATCAAGCTCAAACCACTTATATACAAGATAACTGTGCTATCTCAGGTCTAAAGATTATATGCACTGATATAATTTATGATAATACATTAACAAGAGTAAACTCCATGTGCTTGTTATAAATGTCACTGGTTCGACCTACTTATCATGTATAAGTGCCTATCACGTTTGTTATGTGGCATGATACTCACCATTCCATCTTATATATATCTCATATAAATAACTTGGGAACAAACATGAATACAATCTTTCTGGATAAGTCATGCCCTTATTGTGAAGTATCCTCGATTGTGAATCAATTTATGATACTTTGTGCTAGAAATACTATCACTCATATTCTTAAAAACTTAAGAATAGAATTTCTAACAAAATATCAATGGACCCTTTCTGTTACACATAAATATATTATGTAAATGGAAAAGTGAAACTGCCTTTTGTTAATAAAATATGTATAAGATACATACTAAATGATATGCTCTAGGACATATTACTAACAGTTTGGTTTGCAATTAGATTGCAAAGTCCCTAGCATGGCTTGAAACCAAATCTAGGTTATTGGATGTATAGTATAAGTTAAATTTATATTTAAAGTGTTTAAATATGATTTTAATTAATGACAAATTAATTAATAGAGATTAATTAATTAATTTATATTTGATATAAATTGATTAAAAGAAGAGAAATAATTATTTTGGGTTAAGAACTCAAAATTAAGACACGGGGGTATTTTGGTCATTTCACAGCGTGACATGTGGCACCATGATATGGTGACACATGGTATTACACATAAGCTTGCCATATGTCTTTTAATCATGTAAGATGATCAAAGTCAAGATTAAATATAGGTTTGACACTTGGCACAATGTGATTGGGTTAATTAAACCTAGAGTCAATCAGAAGGTGACATGTGGCAAGGGTTTTAAGTGGTGACCTAGCTATATAAGCGAAAGGATGAAATAACAAAACACAATCTGCTCATTCTTACAAAGGTGCCACTACCCTTGGTTTCCTCTCCCTCTCTTGTTCTTCATCTCTCATCATTTCAAAGAGATTTGCCAATAATCTCTCGAATTAAAAATACTAGAAAGCGTTTTTAGTGTCCTATTTATATCTGTAATCTCTCAAAAGGCAAAACCTGATTTTCTAATTGATTGGAAAAGCTTTAGAAGTTGTTCAAGGGTTTGCCATTGGTGATCTTAGTGTGGACAAGCTAGAGGGACAACATGTGGTGTCCTAGGCACATCCCAAAGGTGCCAAACACACCACAGTGCATCAAAAAGGTTAGTGCACTTGTTCTTGATCTAATCTAGGGTTCTAATGAATTAATCTGTTAATTCTAAAATCTTAAATAGCAAATATAGATCCAAAAATATATTAAAAGATTTTTAATATGTTGTTTATCATTGAAATCAAATAGATAAAAAAGAATCTTGCATGATGCATGTGACCCTAGATGAAAAATTTTTGAATTCAATGATCTAAACTTGTGTTTTTTATGCTTCCGCTCCTTTAATTTATATCTCATATAAATACCTTGGGAACAAATATGATTAAAATCTTTCTGGATAAGTCATGTACTTATTGTGAAGTATCCTCGATTGTGAACCAATTTATGATACTTTTTGTTAGAAATACTATCACTCATATTCTTAACATCAATGGACCTTTTCTATCACACATAAATATATTATGTAAACAAAAAAGTGAAATTAACTTTTATTAATAAAATATGTACAAGATACATACTAAATGATATGCTCTAGGGCATACTACTAACACAGTTCTGACCCTAACCTAATCAAATTGTTAATCAAATTTAGTCCAACAAAATTGCCAGAACCAAATTGGCCAGAAAATTCTGGACATTGACCAGCCTGACCAATTTTGGCAAAAATGCCATAACTTGGTCTACAACACTGCAAATGAAGTGAAACCAAAGCTAAAATTTCTGTAAGGCCTAGAACTAAAAATTTGGTGTTTTGGCTAAAACCCAAAACCTGATGGAACTTGAAGAGATTACTAGCCACAAGTTAATATTCCAAATCCTAAATTGAACCAAATAGACACTTGACCCTAGAATAGTATTTAGGTCATATCTCCCACTAGGAAACTCCAATTGAGATGAGCCAAATTGCTCTGGAAGCCTAAGAAACAGGATTCCAACTTTGATTTAGGAACCTTCCTCAAATTTTGAGTGCAAATACCCTAAAATGGGAATAAAAAATGTTGACCTGAATCTGAAATCCTGAAGGTACAAGGTTCATGAGTCTAGGTCAGTTATTTGGAAATAACTCACTATACATAACTAGAAAAATTATGATTCTTGAACCTGAGTGATCCTAAGACATAAAGTAACAACTCATATGAAGGATATTAGGTCTAAAAATGACTATAGCATACCCAAATAATTAAATAAAATTGGACTCCATAATCTGCCTGGTTCTAGATCCAGAAAGGGTCAATGAACCAGTTATAGTAATTTGATCTTAACTTGAGCTACAAAACTCCAAATGGAGTAATTCAAAAATGGAATTAATGTAGAGACATTAAGGAACAACTTTGATGAAGAAAAGTTAGCCAAAATCCCACTGTAGATAGGTCTAATTGAATAGTAAACTTAGGTGACAAAATTGAAATTTTGGAAATATATCTAGAAATTGAGATTTTCATTGTAAAATATTATGGAAAATTTCAAGCAGATGAATAGTGAAATACGCTAAATGATAATAAAAACAAGGAAAACTCCACTGATTTCTCCTTATAAAAATAATTGATATTAAAATATAATGAGAATAAATTATTAAAAGAATAAAATAAGATAAGATGGGGTGCTCTGACATAGAGTGTGACATGCCTTGCTCGGCTACACTATAGACGAGTAAGGGGTGTCACAGTTTTGAAAGGTTAAAGGCTTTATTGGTTGAAGCTCCTATTCTTTCATTGCCCATGGAAGGAGTAGATTATATAGTATACACTGATGCTTCACACAATGGGCTTGGGTGTGTACTCATGTAAGATGGCCGAGTAATAGCATATGCCTCTAGGCAGCTCAAGCCACATGAGCTTAATTATCCCACTCATTACTTAGAGCTTGCAGTAATAGTGTTCGCACTTAAAATTTGGAGGCACTACCTTCACGATGAGAAAAGTCACATGTTTACATATCATAAGAGATTGAAGTATCGGGGTACACAGAAAGAACTTAACTTGAGGCAGCGGAGATGGTTAGAGCTTATTAAGGATTATGACTACACCATAGATTATCAACCAGGTAAGGCTAATGTGGTTGTAGACGCTTTTTCATTACCCTTACTAATTGAGTTGAAAGCACTTAAGGCACGGTTGGAGTTATAAAACAATGGCTCCATTCTAGCACAGTTGACTCTGAAGCCACTTTTAATTGATGAGGTGGTAGAGGCACAGAAGAAACATGATCAGTTAATGAAAATTTTGCTTAATTTGCAGAATGGTGAAGAATCTAACTCTCTATGAGGGAGGATAGAGTAATTGAGTACCAAGGTAGAATATGCATCCCTGATGTTCCAGAATTGAAAGAAAAATTCCTTAAGGAAGCCTATAGCTCTACTTTCTCCATGTATCCTGATAGTACCAAAATGTACCATAATCTAAAGGAGAACTACTAGTGGAAAGGGATGAAGAGGGACATTGGAAAATTTGTTTCCAAGTGTTTGGTGTGCTAACAAATCAAGGCCAAGCATTAAGTACTAGCCAGGTTAGTTCAACCTTTGTTAGTGCCCGAATGGAAATGGGAGTAGATTACTATGGATTTTGTCACTGGTCTACCTTGTACTCAGTGGAATCATGATGCTATATGGGTCATAGTAGCTCATTTGATGAAGTTTGCACACTTCCTACCAATCAAGAAAGAGTATTCTTTGGAAAGATTTGCAGAATTATATATTACAAAGATTGTGAGATTACATAGAGTACCTGTATCCATTGTATCTGACAAGGATCCAAGGTTCACTTCTAGATTCTGGGGTAGTCTACATAAGGTCCTCGAGACTAGATTGAACTTCAGTATGGCTTTTCATCCATAAACAAATGATTAGAGAGGGTTATTCAAGTTGTGAAAGACATATTATGGGCTTATGTAATGGAATTTAAAGGTAGCTGAGATAAATATCTACCATTAGTGGAGTTTACCTATAACAACAGCTATCGGATTAGCATTAACTTGCCTCACTATGAAGCTTTGCATGGTAGAAAATACAGGACGCCTCTATGTTGGGGTGAGGTTGGTGAAAGGAAGATGTTAGGCTCTAAATTTGTTCAAAAGACCGAGGATAAAGTGAGATTGATTAAGGACAGACTTAAGACAACCTCTGATAGATAGAAGTCCTATGCAGACTTAAAGAGGTGAGAGATCGAGTACCAAGTGGGAGACAAGGTGTTCTTAAAAGTCTCTCTACAGACGAAAATTATGAGAATTAAGCACAAGGGAAAATTGAATCCCATATTCATTGGGCCTTATGAGGTGATTAATAGGGCTAGACCAGTAGCATATAGACTAGCATTACCTCCAAAGTTGGAGAAAATCCATAATGTTTTTTCATGTCTCCATGTTGAGGAGGTACAGATCAGATCCATCACACATTTTACCAGTGGAAGAAATTGAGGTGAACCCAGATTTAACCTATGATGAAGAACTCATAAGGATTTTGGCACATGAAGTGAGATAGTTGAGGAGCAAGCAGATACCCCTGGTTAAAGTATTATGGAGACACCATTCAAGGTAAGAAGCCACTTGGGAGCACGAGAATGACATGAAGAAATAATACCCTCATCTATTCCTAGAATGAGGTATGCTTTTATTTCAAGGATGAAATATCCTAAGTGGGAAAGAGTTGTAATATCCTCAAATTTACTCTAAAAGGATATTCATACAAATTAAAAAAATTAATTGTATGTGAAATTGCCTCTATGCATACCTAGAAATTCGGTTACTAAGGGTTAGAAGACTAAATTGAATTACTTAATAAATTAAGGGGCAGGCAAGGGATTGGAGGGCTAACTTAAATTAACTACTAAGTTGAGGGAAAAAAATTAGAAATAATAATAATAATAATAATAATAATAATAATAATAATAATAATAATAATAATAATAATAATAAAATAACCAATAGGAAATAGAAAATACATCATGGACCAATGGGTATAGGTGAAGGGACCAATGGGTAAAAACTAACAAAATCACTTTATCTTCCCCCTCCATGGAGCCGGCCATTCATTCCCATTTCTTCCTCCTTTCAACAGCCAATCTCTCTCAAATTTGAAGAAGAGACACTAAGTAAAAACCCTAGAACATATCACTTTAGAGGCCTGAGCAAAAGGAGTAAGAAGATTTGGTGATTTAAGCTTGAATAAAAGAAATTTCTTGAAGGGTTTGGTGGAGATTTGAAGGAAGAGGGGTGGCAGCTGGTACTCAAATAAGATTAGTGCTATAACCTATATTTTTTATCATATTTGAATGGGGACTCCACTAGGAATAAGGAAGAAATACAAAGTAATGAAAATGATAGCTTGTGTGTGTGTGTTGGAAGTTTAGAACTGCTAGTAGGCTTTAGGATTAGTCAATTTTAAAAATCATAACTTGAACTAGGAATGTTGGATTACAGTGATCTTTATGTCTATGAAAACTTTAATGAATGCCCTAAAGTTTTGTAGTTTCATGCTAGACCAAATTCCCTTATTAAGATGGTGTTTGAAGGCAAAACCTTTTACTGCTTAAATCTAGAAACTGACTTGATGATTTCTATAAGCAAGGCAATTAACTTTAAAAATTCATATCTTGTGCTACAGAACTTGAAATAGGGTGATTTTTGAACCATTGGAAAGCTTAATGAATGCCCTAAAACTTTGTAGTTATGACTGAGAATTGATTTTACTGGTTGTATAGTGATATTTTTACATTTCCTGTTACTGGTTTGAATGTAATTGAAGTCTGGAATAAGTTGCACATTTTTGTCCATAGCTTGAAATGTAGACCTGATTTTGATATGATTCAAATTGGAGATTGAAATAGACATATGAAAGTTGAATTCTAGAAAAGATGGCAATAAAACCCTATTTTTATGATTTTTAGTAAAATTTTAAATTTATTGTACCTGTTTACCCGAATTGATTGGAAAATGCAATTGTGTGATATTAGTGATATTGATTATGAATGAGTTGTGAATAAAGGGGAAATTGGCAAGCATCTCTTGATTGAATAAATTATATGTAATATTGATAGTGTGTATGCCCGTTACAAGTTTAGAAATAGGTGGCATGAGAAAACTAATTAGTTAATAATAGAAATTGTGCACAATAGCTTGGCTTATGCCATAATGGGGATACTTGGCTTATGCCATAATGAGAATACTTGTCACTTGAGTTGTTTAGACATTGTAATTAGGCTACAAAAATAAATGAAAAGGGGGTATATGAAAAAGGTTATTCATGAAATGCTATACACCTTGATTGTAATTGTTATTAATATGAACATTACAAAAATTTATGTAATTAAAAGCTATGTCATGTCATGTTAAAATTGTGTGGGATTGCACATTGTACTAATAAAATAAAATTGTTGGAAACATGTCTCATTAGATTATGCATGATTTTCTCACATATGTATTGCACGACATAATATCATTAAGCTATAGCACCACTATGTAAATTTGCTTAGTGAAGGGTTGTTTGAACTTTTCGTAGGTAATATATGACACCTCTTACCCGTCTACAGTGTAGCTGAGCAAGGCATGTCACATAGTGTGTCGGAGCATCATATCTTATCTTATTCCAATTTACAGTTCTTAATTTGTTGATTAAAAGGCTTTTGAGTGAAATTCATAACATTTATGTAATTTATTGAAATTTTGATTAATTTGAATTTTCACAAATTTTACAGAAAATCTGGCTATAAATTGGAAAAAATAGTTCTTCAGAACCTATTAAAAAATACTCCCAATATGTTCATCAAATTCTCAACTCCAATAACCATTAACAAAGTCTCAACAATTCTCAACATTTCCAGAACTCAATTTCACGCATATCATAATTAAACTCAATTTCAATGAGAAATACTCAAATTTTATTAATTAACAAAATTTACAGATAATTACAGTAACATATAATTACATGAGTTTATAATGTACAAAACAAAAACTAATGTCTATTATAAAATGCAAAATACAAAATACAAAAGAAACCTATAAAGGAGCGGAAGCGTGAAAAACATAAGTTTATACCATTGAATTCAAATTTTTACCTAGGGTCACATGCATCATGCAAGATTTATTTTTATCTATTTGATTTCAATGATAAACAACATATTAAAACTCTTTTAATATGTTTTTGGATATGTATTTGCCATTTAAGATTTTAAAATTAATCAGATTAATTTTAGAACCCTAGATTAAATCAAGAACAAACACACTAACCTCTTGATGCACTGCAGTGTATTTGCGCCTTTGAGATTCGTCTTCAGGAAACCAGTTGTTGTCCCTCTAGCTTGTCCATACCAAGAATACCTATGGTAGCCCTTGAACAGCTTCTAAAGCTTTTTCTATTATTTAGAAAATCAAGTTCTGCCTTTTATGAGATTAAATATGTAAACAAGATACTAGAAACAATTTCTGGTGTTCTTAATTCAAGAGATTGTTTGTTAATCTCTTGGATTGATTAAAGAAGAAGAAGAAGAGAAGAATGAGAGCTTCTAGGTGGCAGCACCAAGGGAGTGGCTGCTGCTTGTGTTATTTTTCTTTTACTAACAACACTTATATAGCTAGGTCAACACATTAAACCCTTGCCACATGTCACCCTTTGACTGGTTCTAGGTTTAATTAACCCAATCACATTGTGCCAAGTGTCAAACCCATATTTAATCTTGATTTTAATCATCTTACATGATTAAAAGACATTTGGAAAGCTTATGTGTAATGCCATGTGTCACCATCTCATGGTGCCACATGTCACCCTGCAAAATGACCAAAATGCTCCTGTGTCTTAATTTTGAGTTCTCAACCCAAAATAATTATTTCTCTTCTTCTAATCAATTTATATCAAATATAAATTAATTAATTAATCTTTATTAATTAATTTCTCATTAATTAAATTCATATTTAAACACTTTAAATATAAATTTAACTTATATTGTACATCCAATAACCTATATTTGGTTTCAAGTCATGCTAGGGACTTTGCAATCTAATTACAAACCAAACCTATTTAATTAATCAATTAAACTCTTTAATTAATTAATTAAATCATATTTAATTTGGTGATTACTTGTGTATGTGTGTGACTTACTAGAATCATCACTAATTAGCAATGAGACATGATATTAACTCTTAATATCATCAAAACTCTTTCTTACCATAAATGATTTCTTAAATCATTTTATGCACCTCATAGACCATGGTTAACACCTAGCATAGCATGCCATGGCCACCCAATTAGTAATAAGGTTTACCTTAAATGAACCTATAATCATATGTTATCATGCACTAGAATCTCTCTATTACAAAATCCCAACTCAAGCTGGAGTCATGGTTTATATCAAACTATATTTGCTATGAATATTATGTTCTCTTTTAATTCTAGTTCTTGATTAAAAAGATTTTTCTCATCAGAAACTCTTTCTGAATAAATCTATCTGTCCTGGCCAGGAACTTAAAATATCAAGAACAATTAAATGAACATAGGATTTTATCTCTATTTACTTAAAGGAACAGATTCCATCTTGATCAACACCTACCTCCATATATAACTAGTAGGAGCCAACACATGCTCATATACCCATGCACAGTAAAAGTATGAAAGCAGTATCAAACTCAAACCACCTATATACAAGATAACTGTGCTATCTCAGGTCTAAAGATTATATGCACTAATATGATTTATGACAACGCATTGACAAGAGTAAACTCCATGTGCTCGTCATAAGTGTCACTGGTTCGGCCTACTTATCATTTATAAGTGCCTATCATGTTTGTTTTATGGCATGAGACTCACCATTCCATCTTATTTATATCTCATATAAATAACTTAGGAACAAACATGAATACAATCTTTCTGGATAAGTCATGTCCTTATTATGAAGTATCCCTAATTATGAACCTATTTATGATACTTTGTGCTTGAAATAATGTCACTCGTATTCTTATCAACTAAAGAATAATATTTCTAACAAAATATCAATGGACCTTTTCTATTACACATAAATATATTATGTAAACGGAAAAGTGGAAATGCCTTTTATTAATAAAAATATGTACAAGATACATACTAAATGATATGCTCTAGGGCATTCTACTAACAATCTCCCACTAGCACTAGAGCCATTCATTACAATATCTTAGACCTATCTTCTCAAGATATCGGTCTAGCTGAGTCTGTGACATAGGCTTAGTGAATGGATCAGCTGGATTTTCAGCTGATGCTATTTTCTGCATGGCTATATCGCCTTGCCCAACTATTTCTCTAATAATGTGGTAGCGCCTTTCTATGTGTTTGGATTTTTGGTGAGACCTTGGTTCCTTAGCCTGTATGACTGCTCCATTGTTGTCACAGTTTAGTGGAACTGCTAACTCAATGGAAGGAACTACTGCAAGTTCTTTCACGAACTTCTTTATCCAAACAGCTTTTTTTACAGCATTTGATGCAGCAATATACTCAGCCTCTATAGTGGAATCTACAATCGTGCTCTGTTTGGAACTCTTCCAACTGACTGCACCTCCATTACAAATGAACACATATCCAGAGGTAGACTTTCTATCATCGATATCTGATTAGAAATCAGAATCAGTATAACCATCCAATTGCAAGTCTCCACCTCCATATATCAAGAATAAATCCTTAGTTCTTCTCAAGTGCTTAAGGATATTCTTGACAACTATCCAGTGTTTCAAACCTGGATTGGATTGATACCTACTAGTCAAACTAACAGCATATGCGATATTCAGCCTAGTACACAACATTGCATACATTAAACTTCCAATAGCCGAAGCATATGGAATCCTGGCCATTTTATCTCTTTCTTCAGGTGTCTTTAGAGATATCTCTTTAGAAAGATGGATACCATGTCTCACTGGTAACAATCCTCTCTTGGAATCAAGCAAGTTAAACCTCTTTAACACCTTTTCCAAGTATAGACTTTGGGATAAACCAATTATTCTTTTCGCTTTATCTCTATAGATGCGAATCCCAAGAATATAGGTTGCCTCCCCTAAGTCTTTCATGGAGAATGTATTTGACAACCATACCTTTACAGTTGTCAACATACCTGTGTTATTACCCATCAATAGTATGTCATCCACATATAAGACAAGAAAAGTGATAGCACTGTTACTAACCTTCTTATATACACATTGCTCAACCTCATTTTTGATAAAACCAAAGGATTTAATGGCTTCATCAAAACGGATGTTCCAACTCCAAGAACCCATAAATGGATCGCTTTAGCTTGCATACCTTGGAACCATCTTGGGATTCAAAACCCCTAAGTTGTTCCATGAAAATGTTTTCACAATGTATCCATTGAGAAAAGCTGTTTTGACATCCATCTGCCAAATCTCATAATCATAGTATGTAGCTATTGCTAATAGAATCCTAATTGATTTAATCATGGCAACAGGCGAGAAAGTCTCCTCATAGTCGATTTCTTGCCTTTAGCAAAACCCTTTCGCTACTAGCCTTGCCTTATAGGTCTCTACCTTTCCATTAGAACCAATTTTCTTCTTGAAAACCCATTTGTTCCCTATAGGTACAATACCTTCAAGTGGGTCAACAAGATCCCAAACTTAATTCTTATACATGGAACCAATTTCAGATTTCATAGCATCAATCCATTTTGAAGAGTCTATATCTGATATAGCTTCTTCATAGGTAAATGGATCATCTCTATGATCTACTTCTTCATGAGTAGACAACTCTTGTTCTTCTTCATGAAGGAAACCATATCTCACTGGTGGGTGAGATACCCTAGTTGTTCTACGAGGAACAGCTGTAGATGTTTCATCAATGGGTGTAGGTTGACTAGATGGATCTATATCCATTTGATCTGTTGGTTGGTCAGAATTCTCCAATTCCAACTCTATTTGCCTTCCTTTGCCTCCTTCTTGAACAAATTATTGTTCAAGAAATGTGGCATCTCTACTCACCACAACCTTTTGTGATGTAGGCAAATAAAAATAATATCCAAAACTATCTTTTGGATATCCAACAAATCGACCCTTTTCTGATCTGGTTTTCAATTTATCAGTGTTTAGCTTTTTAATATAAGCTGGATAACCCCAAATCTTAACATGCTTAAGACTTGGTTTTCTTCCATGCCATATCTCATAAGGTGTGGAAGAAACTGATTTTGATGCAATCCTATTCAGAATATACAAAGCTAATTCTAATGCAAATCCCCAAAAGGAGATTGGCATATCAGTATAGCTCATCATACTACGTACCATATCCAATAGGGTATGATTTCTCCTTTCAGATACACCATTCAGTTGTGGCGTTCCTGGAGGAGTCAACTGGGAAACAATGCCATGCTCTCTCAAGTATTCATCGAATTCAGTACTCAAATATTCACCTGCACGATCTAATCGAAGAGCTTTAATACTCTTTTTTGTTTGATTTTCTACTTCAGATTTAAATTCTTTGAACTTTTCAAAAGATTCATGTTTGTATTTCATCAAATACAAATACCCAAACCTTGATTTATCATCAGTAAAGGTAATAAAGTAATGAAAACTGCCTCTAGCCATTTCCTTAAATGGACCACATACATCACTATGTATTAGCTCCAAAATATTTTCAGCCCTTAGCCCTTGTCCAACAAAGGGTGATCTAGTCATTTTGCTCTAAAGGCAAGATTCACAAGTTGGAGTAGGCTCAGAGCCCAATGAGGATAGAATCCCCATTTTTTCCAGTTTTGTAATCCTATCTTCTGCAGCATGACATAACCTTAAGTGCCAAATATGTTTTGAACTTGAGTTGGTTTTCACCATGGCATTGCATTCATTTAGATCACTTGCATTCATTTTGTGTTTGTCATTATTATCTAAATAATAAAGACCTTCATTCATATAACCCGAACCAGCATATTTATTTCCAAAATAAATACTGCAAACATCATCTGTGAATTGAAATTCATAGCCATTTCTAGTCAAACTAGATATAGAAATGATGTTCTTAAAAGCATCAGGTACATATAAAATATTATTCAAACACAAAACATGTCCAAACATGTAAAAAAATTTAGATCCTATGGCAAAAGCTTCAACAGTTGAACCATTGCCAATCCGGACTCTAACATCTTGAGAACGCGAGCTTCTACTATTTGCTAGTTCCTGCATATCATTAGAAATGTGAGAACTAGCACCAGTATCTAAAATCCAAGCTGTAGATAAACTATGAGTATCATTAGAATCTAAATAACAAGATATGGACAAACCTTCCGAAGGTTTATCCTTCTTGTCCTTCAGAGAAGCAAGATACTCTGGGCAGTTCCTTTTTCCAGTGCCCATCCTTCTGGCAGTGGAAACACTTTCCTTTACCTCCATCAGCTTTAGTCTTCCCTTTCTGTTTAGCTATTTTCTTGGAAGGACCAGAAATCTGAGGTTTCTTTTTCTTATTGCCCTTCTTCTTGTTGGACTTTCCAGCAGAAGAAAATGCAATCAAAGCTACCTCTTTTCCTTTATTGTCCGGCATATTCTTTTGGGCAATAACCAGCATGTTGAGTAAACCAGCTAAGGTGCATTCCTGTTTAGTCATATGAAAATTTGTCACAAAATTCCCAAAAGACGCAGGAAGGGACTGAAGGATCAAATCCGTCTGTAGTTGGAAATCCATGTTGAAGTCAAGATGTTCCAACTACTCAATCAGCCGATTCATCTTGTGGACATGATCCCCAACATTCTGTCCCTCAGACATCCTCATGCAGAACAGCTGCCTATATATCTCATACCTAGCATTCCTACTGTGCTCACCATACAACTCTTGTAGGTGAAGGAGGATCTCACTCGCACTCTGCATGTTCTCATGCTGCTTTTGTAACTCACTACTCATGCAAGCAAGCATGTAACACTTAGCTCTCATATCATGCTCCCTTCACTTGTCCAAAGTTTCATGTTCCTCTTGAGTGGCCTCTAGAGGTAAGGGACCAGGAACATTTGAATCTAGAACATATCCTATATGTTCAAGGTTCATGACAAGTTTCAAATTTCTTAGCCAATCAGAGAGATTAGGTCCTGTCAACCTATTGTGATCAAGTATGCTTACAAGGATATTGGATGGTGGTGGCTGTTCTGTGCTCATTATTATTAGAAAATTAACAGCAGAAAATAACCAGATTAATTAGTAAATGTATCAAGTAATTAACCAAAATGATTATGGTCTTTTAATCAAATTGGTCCTCCCACTAACTTAGCAAATCCTACACTTCCAAAGTAGAAAACAAAAATCCTAGTTGGATGGATTTCTAGTGGGTGAATGAATTCTTATAATTCTATTGATCATCCTCAGGTACATCCGTTATTGGAATTACAATAAACTATAAGTGAGCAACTCCTTGCCCATCACATCTCATGTGAGGTTCAATCCTTTACCTAGCCCCTAATGCTCAAAATCTTAGGTACATCCATTATTGACTTATCTTGCATTAGTTAAGTTGATCCCATTGAGCCAGTAATTATGCAAATAATTTTAATGTCCTCAGGTACATCTAATATTGGCCATCAAACCATTTACATATTTACAACATCTCATGCTTAAAAATTATTCTTAAGAAAATCTCTTAAATTAATTGCATCTTATGCAACTATTTAAAATTTCTTAAAATAATTACCCCAATGGAGGGCCCATGTTATAATTACTTTAATTATAGCATTTCCAACTTAATCATTTGTTTGGAAGATTTTATGGTCATCCTAATTACTATTAAGGTATCACTTTGCACATTATCCATTTAGCATGCATATATCATATAATTGCATACATTACTATACATCTCATGCATTCATGGATAAGCAGTAAATATGGTATGATCATGGACTTTCTAAGGGATTCAATTCTGAGCCACCAAGAATTGAATCAGGGCATTCCTAGGTACATTTCATTCATTCATTTTACAAGAGTTGCTGAAGGAGTACATAATCAACACTTGATCTTGAATTCCTCCCACTGGTCCCACCAACGCTCTTGACCTCCTTGAACTTCTTGCAATCCAATATTACATAGTAATCCTTGGCATACCAAGGTGAATTTACAAGAACTTAAATAAATGAAATTATAACCCAAAAATTATTACAAACTTAATAATACATGCCCAAAATAAATTAAAATAAATTAATTAATTTACAATCCCAAAGAAACATAAAAGAAATAAATCCAATCACATTGGTCTTTTATAGTCCATGATCAGCCATCATACATATCACTATTTAACAATTAAATAAAACATACATACTTAAATTAAATTGAATATCTCATATTCAACTTAAAAATCTAGATTTGAATATGATTCAAATAAATTTAAAAATTCAGATTTGAATCTCATTCAAACAAATTTAAAAATTCAGATTTGAATCTCATTCAAAAAAATTTAAAAATTCAGATTTGAATCACATTCAAACAATTTTTTAAAAAAATCATATTTGAATCACATTCAAATAATTTTTAAGAATTCAGATATGAATATTATTCAAACAACTTTAAAAAATTAGATTTAAATATGATTCAAACAACTGTAAAAATTTAGATTTGAATCACATTCAAACAACTTTTAAAATTCAAATTTAAATCACATTCAAATAATTTTTAAAATTCTGATTTGAATCAAAATTTAATTGTGTGATTAAAATTCTAATTAAACAATTTAATTAAACATAGGATGAGCTTTTAGATCATACAACAATTGCAAATTAAAAAGCCAAACCTATGCACCACCCTTGAAGCCAAACCATGCGCACTATTGATGGTGTTCTTCAAGCATACCGCCACACATCCATTGCAACCAGCAATGGATAAATCATCTCATGATCAAAACACACAATTAAATCATATAATCAACAATCTAAATAGCAAATATAGTGGCTCTGATACCAATTGAAGGAGCGAAAGCGTGAAAAACACAAGTTTATACCATTGAATTCAAAAATTTTTACCTAGGGTCACATGCATCATGTAAGATTTATTTTTATCTATTTGATTTGAATGATAAACAACATATTAAAACTCTTTTAATATCTTTTTAGATATGTATTTGCCATTTAAGAATTTAAAATTAATCAGATTAATTTTAGAACCCTAGATTAAATCAAGAACAAACACACTAACCTCTTGATTCTCTGTGGTGTATTTGCGCCTTTGATATTCGTCTTCAGGACATTAGTTGTTGTCCCTCTAGCTTGTCCACACCAAGAACACCTATGGCAGCCCTTGAACAGCTTCTAAAGCTTTTTCTATTATTTAGAAAATCAAGTTCTGTCTTTTAAGAGATTAAAGATGTAAACAGGACACTAGAAACAATTTCTGGTGTTCTTAATTCAAGTGATTGTTTGCTAATCACTTGGATTGATTAAAGAAGAAGAAGAAGAGAAGAATGAGAGCTTCTAGGTGGCGGCACCAAGGGAGTGGCTGCTACTTGTGTTATTTTTCTTTTCATAACAACACTTATATAGCTAGGTCAACACATTAAACCCTTACCACATGTCACCCTTTGATTGATTCTAGGTTTAATTGACCCAATCACATTGTGCCAAGTGTTAAACCTTTATTTAATCTTGATTTTAATCATCTTACATGATTAAAAGACATTTTTCAAGCTTATGTGTAATGCCATGTGTCACCATCTCATGGTGCCACATGTCACCATGCGAAATGACCAAAATGCCCTTGTGTCTTAATTTTGAGTTCTTAACCCAAAATAATTATTTCTCTTCTTCTAATCAATTTATATCAAATATAAATTAATTAATTAATCTTTATTAATTAATTCCCATTAATTAAATTCATATTTAAACACTTTAAATATAAATTTAACTTATACTGTATATCCAATAACCTAGATTTGGTTTCAAGTCATGCTAGGGACTTTGCAATCTAATTGCAAACCAAACTTATTTAATTAATCAATTAAAATCTTTAATTAATTAATTAAATCATATTTAATTTGGTGATTATGTAACGGCCCGACCCACTAGTGATATTGTCCGCTCTAGGCCGAAGCCCTCACGGTTTTAAAACGCGTCAATAGGGGTTAGGAACCTCCATCTTATAAACCCAGCATCTCTCCCGTGTTTTGTCGATGTGGGATTTGCCTAGGGTGTTACAATCCACCCCCCTTATGGGACTCAGCGTCCTCGCTGAGGTTTGCCCCACCATCGCTCATGGTTGCACGCGGAACGGCTCTGATACCACAAATGTAACGGCCTGACCCATTAGTGATATTGTCCGTTCTAGGCCGAAGCCCTCACGGTTTTAAAACGCGTCAATAGGGGTTAGGAACCTCCATCTTATAAACCCAGCATCTCTCTCGTGTTTTATCGATGTGGGATTTGCCTAGGGTGTTACAGATTACTTGTGTATGTGTGTGACTTACTAGGCTCATCACTAATTGGCAATGAGACATGATATTGACTCTTAATATCATCAGAACTCTTTCTTACCATAAATGATTTCTCTAAATCATTTTATGCACCTCATAGACCATGGTTAACACCTAGCATAGCATGCCATGGCCACTCAATTAGTAATAAGGTTTACCTTAAATGAACCTATAATCATATGTTACCATGCACTAGAATCTCTCTGTTACAAAATCCCAACTCAAGCTGTAGTCATGGTTTATATCAAACTCCGTTTGCTATGAATATTATGTTCTCTTTTAATTCCAGTTCTTGATTAAAAAGATTTTTCTTATCAGAAACTCTTTCTGAATAAATCTATCTGTCCTGGCCAGGAACTTAAAATATCAAGAACAATTAAATGAACATAGGATTTTATCTCTATTTACTTAGAGGAACAGATTCCATCTTGATCAACACCTACCTCCACATATAACTAGTAGGAGCCAACACATGCCCATATACCCATACACAGTACAAGTGTGAAAGCAGTATCAAACTCAAACCACCTATATACAAGATAACTGTGCTATCTCAAGTCTAAAGATTATATGCACTAATATGATTTATGACAACGCATTGACAAGAGTAAACTCTATGTGCTCATCATAAGTGTCACTAGTTCGGCCTACTTATCATTTATAAGTGCCTATCATGTTTGTTATATGGCATGAGACTCACCATTCCATCTTATTTATATCTCATATAAATAACTTGGGAACAAACATGAATACAATCTTTCTAGATAAGTCATGTCCTTATTATGAAGTATCCCCGATTGTGAACCTATTTATGATACTTTGTTCTAGAAATAATGTCACTCATATTCTTAACAACTTAAGAATAATATTTCTAACAAAATATCAATGGACCTTTTCTATTACACATAAATATATTATGTAAACGGAAAAGTGGAAATGCCTTTTATTAATAAAAATATGTACAAGATACATACTAAATGATATGCTCTAGGGCATACTACTAGCAGCTTAAGGGTTCTACCAAAGATGCACTGTAATGGAGGTGGCTCTGGACTCAATGCTAATCTGAATGCTCACCCAGTCTGAGGTTTGTTGGGCTCTCTATCCGTGTCTCTAGTACCTACGCATGGCAAATAGCGATGCACTAAGTAATACAGCTTAGTGGTGTCAATATAAAATAAAAATAAACTAAAATAAATAAATATGCCAAATTTATGGTATTGTTTTACACAGGCTGAGTTTTTGGCAATTATTCATAATAATATTAATTTTAGCATTTTTTATATTTATTATTTGGTTATAAATTATTATGACTTATTTCTGGTTGCCCAAGTAACCTATACTAGTGACTAGATTGGATAAACAGGTAAACTAGCACTGGGTACCTAATAGCTCGGGCCGTCACACCGTTGGTCACAAAGTTTTTCCAGGTGTGCAATAGAATGGCTAACGAGCCATAACAAGCATCGTGCACAAAACCAAGTGTATCAAGCATAGCAGAATCGCCATAAGCCATAATATTATAAAATTAAAGGAGAGGAAGCATGAAAATTATTAGATTAGAACATTGAATTCAAAAATTTTCTTCTAAGGTCTCATGCATCATGCAAGATTCAATTTTTACCTATTGATATCAATGTTCAATTGCATATTAAAACTCTTTTATTATATATTTGGATCTATGTTTGCCATTTAAGATTTTAGAATTAACAAATTAATTCATTAGAACCCTATATTAAATCAAGAATGTGTGCACTAACCTTTTGATGCACTATAGTTGTGTTTGGTACCATTGTGAAGCACCTAGGACCCCAGATGTTATCCCTTTAGATTGTCCATGTCACACCCTACCCCTCTGTAAGGCATAACATGATCCCGTAGTATACCTAATGAATTACCAACTCCGTCTACTGATAATCCATTAAATACACTACAAGGGATTTTAAAAACTTTTCTTACTTCTTTTACAGTGGTGAGCACTATTTACAGGTGTTAAAAACCTTTTTGAATTGAAGTGATAGAACTAACACATTTGAATTATTTGGAGTTTCTGTAAAAATTTTGGCAGAGTGCCATCTGTATTTTGGATAAAACAGTTCTTCATAAAACCTGTAAAAAGTACTTCAATATATTTCCAAATCTCAACTCCAACATTTTCTCAACTCAAATCCATAGTAATTTTTCAAAGACTGAGATAAAGGAAATATAATACAATTTTTACAAGCCAAAATAACTCATAATTATTTTACAACTTCAATGTACAATTTTTATTTACAACTGCTCAAAACCAACAACAATATGTACATACAGTGAACATACATTACATTACAAAATACAAAATATTGGTATACTCATTATACCCGGTAGTCTCTCGCTGGAGGTACTAGCAGCCTAGTCTGCTGCACTGTTTGTCTGTCTACCTGCGATAGCAATAAAAAGCTATCGCTGAGACAATGTCTCAGTGGTGCACAACATTAACTAAATACAAATTAAAATCACAATTCATAATTCAAATAGATAGTGGATACTTAAAAACCATAGTTAAATTCAAGACAATACTGTCATAAGGAATTTAACACAATATCACAATAAATTTCAATAATCAAAACATAGTTAAATTCGAAAGACAGTAAATGTCAATAAGAATTTAAACTTCATTTCACAAATTATCAAATCGCATAACAGCACAATTTAGTCGAATAAGTTAAGAATACAGTGTTGCCAATTCATTCACAACTTAAGCCATGACACAAATTTCCGATCAATGCCGCGTTGTACACCACGACAAAGCAATCACAACCCCACTAATCGAAATCAATGAGGAAGGGAGCTAGCTATATAATGAGTACTCATCCGATCACCTCAACTGGTAAACCAGAGAGGGAGAAAAATAAACGATCACGACTCCATAAATGGAGAAGGAAAATAAACGATCACAACCCCATAAAAGGAGAAGGAATGATATGATACTGTCATGCTAAGTGTGAACACAAAATCAATTCCAAACATTTTATTCAAATGATTCGTGAGAATCCAATAAATTTCCAAATTTATAATTTCATTCACAAAATGGCAACACAATTCATAATTATCTTTAATTTCCACAAAAACCATTTACAGTGCTTTTCAATCAATAGTATCCATCAAATCATTTACAATGCTTTTCAAGCAATTAATATCCATTCAAACCCATTTCCACAATTTAAAACAATAATGTACAAATAGTCATAATTCATTTCAATTGAAAAATTCAAAAGAAATACTATTGTGCACAAACACAATTTAAATCAATAACATACAATTAATCATATGAAATCTTATTCAGAGTAAAATCAGTTGAAAACTAGTTGTGCACAAACCTCTGATAATTGTCTCCTGGTCTGGACTCAGTGTTTCCTTCCCTTTTCCTGAGTCTTTGGTAACTGAGAAACACAATTTGAAGTGTTTCAGTACTAAATTAAATTGTCTCTAACGATAATGTTCGATAATTAATTCACTGAATACCTTTATTTGCTTAATCAACCCATATATCGACCCTCGATGTGTTCTAGGTAAACTAGGTTTTAGTGTCACTAATATGTCACATTCGATAGTATTTTAGGGTTGGTATGTTTTACCAAACTCATTTCCTTGTTTAGTGCATTTTAATGCAACTTGCTGGATTCCGGGATACTAGTTTGACCTAGCCGGACGACCTAGTTCCCTCGGTTTTCGGGTTTCGGTCAAAACTACAAACTTGTATATCTATGTCTTATGGAACGCGGGGCAAAAGTTTAGGTCAATCCGAGTTAAGTAGACCAAGTTATGGTCATTATACTATTTCTGGTCAAATGGCATCAAATTAGGTAAATTTTAGGTCAATTTGGTCAACTTTGGTTCGGCCAGTTTTTGGACCCGAAGTTTTGCAAGCTTTTTGACTTGCTTCTGGTCATTTCTGGGCTTTGGTGTCTTCATAAGACTTGTAGGTATCGGTCTTAACTATTCATGGTTAAAATTTCAGGTCAATTGGACCTGTTTTGAGTGAGTTATGGCCTAAATACTAACTGCTGCCCAATTGGTCAATTTTCAGGTCTCAATTGCACCTAATCCGAATTGGTCATTTTCTTATGTCACCTTGCAAGCAGAATTTTGGTATGCTTTCTCAATGAAAGTTGGCACATTTTGTGCCTAGTTTCACCTCCAATTGGTCTCATACCAATTGAGGTTAAACATTTAAAGTTATTGACTAAAATGCATACTGCCGTTAACTACCTTACTTAAACATACATCAATTACACACTTACATTACTATATGTCCACTTCCCTTACCAATTCTGTTTTGGTTCATTACCAAAACCATATTCCACTTTACATTAACATCACTTTGGGCAGATTACAAACATCCTTAATACACCAATTAAAACTCACATTTACAAAGTCTAAGTACAATCACATATACACCTAAACCTTACTAGTTCTTACATACACTTTACACAATCAATCTATATACATATCCATCAATCCTCAATGTTAATATTCTGCCAATACCTTCATGAACACATACATCTATCCAAGAGTTCCAAGGCTGCCAAAAATGTTCCTCAATACCAAAGTATCATACAATTCATCAATTTCCATCCCAAGTGCAAAATTCACCATATACATATGGAATAATTTGCTAGAACATTAAATCGCCATAACCAACATAATTTCTCATCAAATATATGCACAAATACTTCATCAAATACAATTCGGGGTGTCAATTGACCATAATGCCCCTGTTCGGGTTGCATTCCCGATTTTTCGGTAACACCTGGTTTTGTCTGTTTTTCGATTTCTCACTTTTCTTTGTACTAATTATTTAATTTTTCTTTAATCTTTCTAATGAGATTTATTCTTCAATAAGTGTCTATTTAAGTCCTAAAAATGTTTTCCAGGGTTCCCCGTAGTCCAGGGCTAGTCAACGGTCCACGCCGTAACTTCCCGGTGCGGTCACCCATCGCTAGGGTTCTCGACTCGCTTAACTTGGCTACATTTCTTTGCTATTATTTTTCCTTTGTTTTTCTTGTATTTTATTTTCTTGTTTTTCATTATTTTATGTTTCCTCACTCATAACGAAGTGTAGTTCTAGGCATCCTAGCTGTCCGGACAACACTGGTCACCGGAGCAGCAGAACGTACTACCGAACTTAGGGGTGTTACAATTCTCCCCCCCCTTAAATAATTTCATCCACGAAATTTTACCCCATAGCCATCTTACAATAGTCATACGTTTATTTTCTCCTTTCTATACGATCGTATAATCTTCTTTTCCTCAAATTTGAATAAGACTTTTAACAATCTAATACAACGTTTAATTTGTTTGTATAACACTAATCTCCTCTTACTATTGTCCTGTCTAATATTTCGATTCATGTTCCTTCTTGAATGACCCTTGAGGTCATGTTAGAATCATTCATCAGTCATTGGTCCTCTGACCATTCTGGTCCATAGTCTTCCTCACATTAGTAATATTTCTTTGTTATATATGAATCAACTGTTCAAATCTCTACTTCCATAACTCTTTTTATCTGTCAATATTTTATAACTTACTTTCTTTTGTACGGAACTATAACCTTTCGATATTCTAACTTTTGAGTTTTAGATCCCTAAGTAGGATTTTCAAACTTATTTCTAACAATTAAATTATGTCCTGGCATAATTATACAAAAACAGATGCCGTTGGCAACTATCCTCATCTAGGTGTACTATCAGATAGTACGTAGCTCTACACAATAATCTCAAGTTAGTACTGTAATCCGCAGTTTACAGTATAAACAATCAAGAACATTGCATAGTTACTACAATACATCCCAATAGATCAAACTTTCCTATCCTTTTCGAATTCACTGATATCCGAACTTATTCTAATTACAATATCCATTAACAATTACTAACATTAACATCTCTGCCTTCATCTAGAGCAATTCTATTACTGTAACTTACTTTTACGTCCTCTTGCTTTACATTAAATAGGCTCGCCAATTAGCTTTATAATTTATGGTGTGTCAGGAAATACTTTTCGCTGATAAACTCTTCCAAAACTAATTTCACTTATTATCACAATCCCTATCCTAAAGGACTAATCACTAATGTATCAAAATTTATTTCCCTGACCTCCTGTCCTAGCGGACTTGTTACTAGCACCTCAAAGTCCATTTTTGTACATGGAACAGCAATGCAATCAATGATGCTAGCACTCACATAAGAATGGGTAGAACCCGGATCAAATAACACAAACACATCTTGGTTAAAAGTTGAGAAGGTACCACAACGTCGATGTCTCACCTCTTCCTCTGTCTCATTGCATAGACTCGACTGCAGCAATCGCCTTACTCTGAATGTTTTACCGTGCCTTGGCTGCCTGCTGGGCTACCTCTACCCCTGCCTCTACCTCTGCTAGGTGGTTGTGAACTTCTAGTGACAGGGCTCTGAACTGACCCTTCTGCAGTAGTAGGAGGTGGTCCAACTCTGCGACTACTGGTGCAGTCCTTGGCAAAATGTCCTGTGCCTCCACAGTTATAACAGGCTCCAATAGCCTTATAGCATATCCCACTATGATATCTTCCACAATTTTCACATTGGCGGGAATGGTAAGAACCTCCGGTACTCTGCTGACCAGATAGAGGAGGTTTCTGTCCTGAATGTCTTTCCTTATCAGACTTCTTGCCACCTCTGCTGTGTCCCTCATAGTTCTTCCTCTTTCCAGTGGGACCACTGGAACTCTGTTCTACAGATTTTCTCTCTTTCTCTGTCTTCTCTGATCTCTTTTTCTCAGGAGCAGCTTCAAACTCGATTCTTTCTAACTCTAGAGCTTGAGAAATAAGTTCAGAGAATTTAGTGTGTTTGAAGCCGACTACTTATAATCTGATACTGGGCTTCAAGCCAGTTTCAAACCTCTTGCATCTCTCCTTGCTGGTAGAGAGTAGACTCACTGCATAATGGCTAAGGCAGGAAAATTCTCTTTCATACTCAGCCACTGATCTGTTCCCCTATTTCAAACTTAGGAATTCTTGTAACTTCTGGTCTACATAAGCATCAGGGACATATTTCTGTCTGAATTCCCTGAGAAAGTCATTCCATGTTAGCACTGCTGGTTCTACCAGACTGTGGGGAATGGTTTTCCACCAGTCATAAGCATCCCCCTGTAACAAAGATACAGAGTATTCAAATCTGAGCTCCTCCGTGCAATGCAATTTCTTGAATACCCTATCCATCCTTTCTAACCACTGTTCAGCTTCTAGAGGATCTACTGTCCCTTTGAACTCTGTAGCCCCATATTTCATCAATTTATCATACTGCCTAGTAGGAGACTGTGGTTGTACCATTGGTGTCTGTATTGGGACTTGAGTAGGTACATTACCAGCCATTTGTTGGAACATTGCAGCCATCTGCTGAGTGAACTGAGCAGGAAACTGCGGTACTGGAGGGGCTGGTGCTGCTGAACCACTAACATTATGTAGGCCTGGGGCATCCCCTTGCACCTCAGCCTCTATAGATTGATAGACTGAACGATCACCCTCTTCCATAGTCAATGTGAGGATTTTAGATCTCCTGAACCAATAACACAAGGAGATTTCCTCCTGTTAGTGCATATTTTTAATGTAATGTACTGTATGTATCAAACAATGATATTGAGCAGTTGTACTATGAAGAAAGAATATTTAAGTAACAGGTGAAAACAGAATTTAAAAACTAGGCTCTGATACCACTAAAACATGTCACACCCTACCCCTCTGTAAGGCATAACATGATTCCGTAGTACACCTAATGAATTACCAACTCCGTCTACTGATAATCCATTAAATACACTACAAGGGATTTTAAAAACTTTTCTTACTTCTTTTACAGTGGTGAGCACTATTTACAGGTGTTAAAAACCTTTTTGAACTGAAGTGATAGAACTAACACATTTGAATTATTTGGAGTTTCTGTAAAAATTTTGGCAGAGTTCTATCTGTATTTTGGATAAAACAGTTCTTCAGAAAACCTGTAAAAAGCACTTCAATATATTTCCAAATCTCAACTCCAACATTTTCTCAACTCAAATCCATAGTAATTTTTCAAAGACTGAGATAAAGGAAATATAATACAATTTTTACAAGCCAAAATAACTCATAATTATTTTACAACTTCAATGTACAATTTTTATTTACAACTGCTCAAAACCAACAATAATATGTACATACAGTGAACATACATTACATTACAAAATACAAAATATTGGTATACTCATTATACCTGGTAGTCTCTCGCTGGAGGTACTAGCAGCCTAGTCTGCTGCACTGTCTGTCTGTCTACTTGCGATAGCAATAAAAAGCTATCGCTGAGACAATGTCTCAGTGGTGCACAACATTAACTAAATACAAATTTAAATCACAATTCATAATTCAAATAGATAGTGGATACTTAAAAACTATAGTTAAATTCAAGACAATACTGTCATAAGGAATTTAACACAATATCACAATAAATTTCAATAATCAAAACATAGTTAAATTCGAAAGACAGTAAATGTCAATAAGAATTTAAACTTCATTTCACAAATTATCAAATAGCATAACAACACAATTTAGTCGAAGAAGTTAAGAATACAGTGTTGCCAATTCATTCACAACTTAAGCCATGACACAAATTTCCGATCAATGCCGCGTTGTACACCACGACAAAGCAATCACAACCGCACTAATCGAAATCAATGAGGAAGGGAGCTAGCTATATAATGAGTACTCATCCGATCACCTCAACTGGTAAACCAGAGAGGGAGAAAAATAAACGATCATGACTCCATAAATGGAGAAGGAAAATAAACGATCACAACCCCATAAAAGGAGAAGGAATGATATGATACTGTCATGCTAAGTGTGAACACAAAATCAATTCAAACATTTTATTCAAATGATTCTTGAGAATCCAATAAATTTCCAAATTTATAATTTCATTCACAAAATGGCAACACAATTCATAATTATCTTTAATTTCCACAAAAACCATTTACAATGCTTTTCAATCAATAGTATCCATCAAATCATTTACAATGCTTTTCAAGCAATAAATATCCATTCAAACCCATTTCCACAATTTAAAACAATAATGTACAAATAGTCATAATTCATTTCAATTGAAAAATTCAAAAGAAATACTATTGTGCACAAACACAATTTAAATCAATAACATACAATTAATCATATGAAATCTTATTCAGAGTAAAATCAGTTGAAAACTAGTTGTGCACAAACCTCTGATAATTGTCTCCTGGTCTGGACTCAGTATTTCCTTCCCTTTTCCTGAGTCTTTGGTAACTAAGAAACACAATTTGAAGTGTTTCAGTACTAAATTAAATTGTCTCTAACGATAATGTTCGATAATTAATTCACTGAATACCTTTATTTGCTTAATCAATCCATATATCGACCCTCGATGCGTTCTAGGTAAACTAGGTTTTAGTGTCACTAATATGTCACATTCGATAGTATTTTAGGGTTGGTACGTTTTACCAAACTCATTTCCTTGTTTAGTGCATTTTAATGCAACTTGCTGGATTCCGGGATACTAGTTTGACCTAGCCAGACGACCTAGTTCCCTCGGTTTTCGGGTTTCGGTCAAAACTGCAAACTTGTATATGTATGTCTTATGGAACGCGGGGCAAAATTTTAGGTCAATCCGAATTAAGTAGACCAAGTTATGGTCATTAAACTATTGCTGGTCAAATGGCATCAAATTAGGTAAATTTTAGGTCAATTTGGTCAACTTTGGTTCGGCCAGTTTTTGGACCCGAAGTTTTGCAAGCTTTTTGACTTGCTTCTGGTCATTTTTGGGCTTTGGTGTCTTCATAACACTTGTAGGTATCGGTCTTAACTATTCATGGTTAAAATTTCAGGTCAATTGGACCTGTTTTGAGTGAGTTATGGACTAAATACTAACTGCTGCCCAATTGGTCAATTTTCAGGTCTCAATTGCACCTAATCCGAATTGGTCATTTTCTTATGTCACCTTGCAAGCAGAATTTTGGTATGCTTTCTCAATGAAAGTTGGCACATTTTGTGCCTAGTTTCACCTCCAATTGGTCTCATACCAATTGAGGTTACACATTTAAAGTTATTGACTAAAATGCATACTGCCCTTAACTACCTTACTTAAACATACATCAATTACACACTTACATTACTATATGTCCACTTCCCTTACCAATTCTGTTTTGGTTCATTACCAAAACCATATTCCACTTTACATTAACATCACTTTGGGCAGATTACAAACATCCTTAATACACCAATTAAAACTCACATTTACAAAGTCTAAGTACAATCACATATACACCTAAACCTTACTAGTTCTTACATACACTTTACACAATCAATCTATATACATATCCATCAATCCTCAATGTCAATATTCTGCCAATACCTTCATGAACACATACATCTATCCAAGAGTTCCAAGGCTGCCGAAAATGTTCCTCAATACCAAAGTATCATACAATTCATCAATTTCCATCCCAAGTGCAAAATTCACCATATACATATGGAATAATTTGCTAGAACATTAAATCACCATAACCAACATAATTTCTCATCAAATATATGCACAAATACTTCATCAAATATATAACTCCATGGCTGTCCAAAATGGACATCTCAATAACTCTTCAAACTTGAAAATTTTCTTCACAAAACCAACACCCATAACATGAACACAAAGTTTAACAAAGCAATCTTCCAAAATACAAACTTACCTTATGGTTGGAACTTGCCAAACCTTGACTAAACTTCTTGATTTTGGTATCAAGCTCTTCCTTATGATGTGTAGACAATCTTTAATGAAGGAACCTAAGTGATTGGAGTTGAAATGGAGGGAAGGATCAAGCTCTAAACCAAACGGCAATGGAGGATTTTATTCTTCTTCAATTCGGCAATGTTGAGAGGGTTTGAGGAAGATGAAGTTTCCGCTGCTATAGTGGACTTACATCAGCCCATTTTATGTTTAGTTTAATCATTAGTGGACCACTCACACAAATAATTCATATTATAAACTTAACCCCCACTTATTCCACATTTAACCTTTAATTTTTGTTATTTACTTTAGGTACCACCAAATTAATTTTTCATTTTATTTTCTAAGTGTAATATTATTTATTTTTAATGGAAATTTAGGTCAAAAGACAATTCGGGGTGTCAATTGACCATAATACCCTGTCGGTTGCATTCGATTTTTCAGAACACCGGTTTTTTCTGTTTTTCGATTTCTCACTTTTCTTTGTACTAATTATTTAATTTTTCTTTGATCTTTCTAATGAGATTTATTCTTCAATAAGGGTCTATTTAAGTCCTAAAAATGTTTTCCAGGGTTCTCCGCAGTCCAGGGCTAGTCAACGGTCGACGCCATAACTTCCCGGTGCGGTCACCCATCACTAGGGTTCTCGACTCGCTTAACTTGGCTACATTTCTTTGCTATTATTTTTCCTTTGTTTTTCTTGTATTTTCTTTTCTTGTTTTTCATTATTTTATGTTTCCTCACTCATAACGAAGTGTAGTTCTAGGCATCCTAGCTGTCTGGACAACACTGGTCACCGGAGCAGCAGAACGCACTACCGAACTTAGGGGTGTTACAGTCCACACCAAGATCACCAATGGCAGCCCTTTGAACAACTTCTAAAGCCTTTCCAACCAATTAGAAAATAGGGATTTACTTTTAGAGGTGTTGTAAATGTATACAGGATACTAAAAATGATTTCTAGCAATTTTAATTCAAGAGAATATTAGCAATTCTCTTTGAATTGATGAGAGATGAAGAAGAAGAAAGGAAGAGAGGCTCAAAGGTGGTGGCACATATAAGAGAATAGCATATTGGTTTTTCATTCTTTCATAACATCACATTATGTAATTAGATCATCACTTAAAACCCTTGCCACATGTCATCTTTTGATTGCCTCTTAGTTTAATTGACCCAATCACATTGTGCCAAGTATCAAACCTAGATTTAATCTTGACTTTGATCATCTTACATGATTAAAAGACAAATAGCAAGCTTATATGGTGCCATGTGTCGCCATCTCACGGTGCCACATGTCACCCTGTAAAATGACCAAATTACCCTTGTGTTGTAATTTTGAGTTCTTAACCCAAAATAATTATTTCTCCTCTTCTAATCAATTTATATCAAATATAAATTAATTAATTAATATTTATTAATTAATTTCTCATAATTAAATTCATATTTAAACACTTTAAATATAAATTTAACTTATACCATACATCCAATAACCTAGATTTGGTTTCAAGCTATGCTAGGGACTTTGTAATCTAATTGCAAACCAAACCTATTTAATTAATCAATTAAACTCTTTAACTAATTAATTAAATCACATTTAACTTAGTGATTACTTATGTATGTATGTGATTCTCTAGGCTCATCACTAATTGGCAATGATATATGATATTAACTCTTAATGTTATCAGAACTCTTTTTTACCATAAATGATTTCTCTAAATCATTTTAGGCACCTCATAAACCATGGTTAACACCTAGCATAGTATGCCATGGCCACCTAATTAGTAATAAGGAATACCTTAAATGAACCTTTAATCATATGCTACCATGCACTAGAATCTCTCCGTTACACATTCCCAATTCGAGCTGGAGTCATGGTTTATGTCAAACTCCATTTGCTATGAATATTATGTTCTCTTTTAATTCCAGTTCTTGATTAAAAAGATTTTCTCATCAGAAACTCTTTTCTAATTAAATCTGTTTGTCCTGGCCAGGAACTTGAAATATCAAAAACAATTAAATGAACATAGGATTTTATCCCTATTTACTTAGAGTAACAGATTCCATCTTGATCAATACCTATCTCCATATATAACTAGTAGGAGCCAACATGTAACACCGTCCCTATAGCAACTCCGTACATTCTACTGTTCCGGTGACCAGTGTCGGTCCGGATAGTTAGAATGTCCGAAAAAATATTTAAACTAAATTGAGAAACCATAATTAACTCAAATATTAATAAGAAAAATTTATAAAAAATTTTAGAAATAAAATACAACCAAGTTAAATGAGCCGGTGCCCAAGCGATGGGTAACCTAGTAGGAAGTTGCGGTTCTCGCAACTAGGAGCCCTCAATTCGGGGAAAAATTCATAAAATAATTTTTGGGACTCCAGAGAAGGGTCATTGAGGTTTCTATAACATTAGAATGCCAAGAAAATGCTTAGAAAAAATTTTCAATCGGTACAGACAATTTTAGTCTGTTAAGCCAAACGGAGGGCATTTTGGTCATTTCGTCTTCAAAGATGATTTTTGGCCGACTTGTCCAGTTAAGTAAATAATTATTATGACACAAAATGTGAATAAATATTGCTAAAAATTAAATTGAAAATGAGTAGAGAAGAAAAGGAAAGAAAATGAAATTAAATGACAATTTTGACATCACATGATGTCATCAATCCTTTCCCCACCAATCACAATTAAGCTAGCCTATTAAAAAGGGATAATTGAGACAAAAATAAATAAAAGCAATCAGATTCATCTCCTTCCCCATTTCCAGTTGTTTTCTCTTCCACACCCAAACCACCATTGAAAGCTTATCAAAGCTTCAATTCCCACCTTAAACCACCTCAAAACCCTAACTTGCCTTCATTAAAAATTATCCCTACCACTAGAGAAAGCTTTGGGTAGCAATTTGAAAGGAAGAAAGTGAAGTTTTTAAGCCTTAGAAAGTGTCTAAGTCAAGGTTAGTGCCAATTTATTCTAAAAATTTTGTGTATGGCTGCCATTGAACATGATGTTGGTGTTGTAAACTATAGATTGTATGTGTATGAAAATTTTAGTTATTGGAGTTAGGGTTTGAGGCATAAAACTTAAATTTTATTCATGTGTTGGTGAACGAAAGTTTAAATGGTCAATTAGTGACCATTTGGCTGTGTATGATGAGGAAATGAAGAGAGTTGTGGCTTGGTATTTGAGATTGGTCCAGCAGGTTTGGGCAGCCATAAATGGAATTGTATAGGTTCAATTGGTACAAAGCTAATTAAGCATGAAACTAGACACATAATGGCACAACTTTGGTGAAGAAACCCTGCCCAGAAAACCAAACCAAGTTGGCCTAAAAATTGCCCTAATCCGGGTAACTTGCATTCTGCCTGAGCAAAATGACCAAATGAATAGTGTTTATTCATTTGGAGATAACTCAGTGTAGAAAGGTCCAATTGACCTAAAATTTTATCAGCAGAAAGCTGAGACATAGACCTACAACTTTCATGAGGAACACAAATCCAAATTCGGATCATAACCTCGTCAAATTGCCAACCAAACTTAGGTTACCAAATCAGGCAGAACTAGTTTTGCCCAGAATTTTGGATTCTGTCTAATCTGGCCAGTTATGTTGTTTAGGCCATAACTTGAGCTAAAAAACTCCAAATGGAGTGATTCAAAAAAGGAAATTTAATTAGACAAAATAAAGAACAACTTTCATGAAGACAACTTTGCCAAATTCCTACTGTACAAATGATCAATAGAACAGTAAACATAAGGCTTGAAATCTAAAAATTGTGAATAATTAACACTAAGCTTAGAAATGGTATTGGTAACCAATACCAACAACTTTAGAATGCAAAATGTGGTATGTTGAGAGTATTAGAACCAATGTACCATTTTCTATGCAAAAGTCAACATTTTAGTTGACCAATGAATGAATAGTAACACCTAAACTTAAATTTCAAGAATTGTAAAGTTTAAAAGTGTAACATGCCCTAGTACACCTAGCAAGATTGGTTTGGATAGGTTGGCATGCCAATAGGGTTCAGTTAGCAGTACTGAACATGGCATTATGCCATTCTGTGATTTCATGGCTTTTAGCTATTCTGACATTGTGTTGAGACTTGGCCTTGTGCCTAATGTTATTACAGCTTATTAGCTGTTATGTTGCACACCAGGAGACACATATGTGACCGATGGTGTGAGGGCCCGAGGTACTTGATACCCAGTGCCAATTTACTCGTTTATCTAGTCCAGTCATCCAGTATAGGTTACTTAGGCAACCAAAAATGAAAGTTTATAAATTTAATGAAATAATGAATATAACAAGTACCAAATAAATAAGACTACCAATAATTATCAAAAACTTGTCTGTATGAGACATCAATACACTCACTGCATATTTATTTTTTTTATTAGTTCTTTTTATTTTATTATTGGCACCACTAAGCATTATTGCTTAGCGCGTCACTTTTTGCCATGCGTAGGTTCTGGAGAGACAGACAGAGAGCCCAGCAAACCACAGACTGGGTGAGGTCACAGATCTGCCTAGCATCAGAGTCACCTCTCATCTACAGTGCATCAGTGGTAGGACCTTTAGGTCCCTTTTGAAATTATGCTTTTGCATTTTGTAATAGGTAGTAGTTTGTGATTTGTAAATTATGAACTCATGTAAATTAGTAAATTTATGTAATCATATGTTGATGTACATATTTGAAAAATTTTGTTAATGAATATAATTTGAGAATATCTTCATGAAATTTTAGTTGATTTTGAATTTGAATGAAATTGTGGATTAATGTTGAGAACTTGAAATGATTGCACATGTTGAGACCATGTTGATGGTTATTGGAGTTTGAGAATGATTGGAAATGATTATTGGAAGTGTTTTTCATAGGTTCCAAAAAACTGTTTTCTCCATTTTTAGCCGGTACTCTGCCAGATTTTCTGTAAAATTTTCGAAACCTCAAATAAATTATAATTTCAATAAATGACTTAAATGAATTATATTTCATAAATTGTACTTCATAACTATGAAAAAAATAAATTAGGAAGAAAAAAAAAATGATTGAATTAAAATAGGGTGTTCCGGTACACTGCGTGGCATATCTTGCTCGGCTACACTGTAAACGGGTAAGGGGTGTCACATTTAGCGGTATCAGAGCATGGTTTAAGTGTTTCTGGGCCTAGATTGAGTCCATACTATGCATTGTATTTGTAAGAGTCGAGGTGACACTAATGTAGATCTGTTGTCTTTGTTAAATAGGATATGGACCCTTCATCTCAGAGGGCAGTTGAGGAGGAAGTGGAGAGTCATGCTCCACCTGCAGCAGCTGAGACTGGGGGTAGGGGAGAACCTGCTTCGCCAGCTCAAGCAGAGCCTGCTCAGCCTCCACAGGCCATGTTCCAGCAAATGGCTGAATTCTTCAGACAAATGGCTGGGGTAATGCCACCACCACCACTACCTCCACAGTAAATCACACTGAAAGACTGAGAAAATTTGGAGCAGTGGATTTCTTTGGCAAGAGAGAAGATGATTCTGTTGCAGCCGAAAATTGGTTGAACAGAATAGAAAGGGTTTTAAAATAACTCCACTGCACTCCAGAGCAAAACCTAGAAGCTGCTATATCTCTGTTGCAAGATGATGCATATGAATGGTGGGATACGATGTCCAGTGAAGTACAGCCAGAAGTAATAACTTGGGAATTCTTCCTCTCAGAATGCAAGAAGAAATATGTGGGTAATGTATACTTGGAAGAGAAAAGAATAGAGTTCATTAATTTGAGGCAGAGACAGCTGACAGTGGCAGAGTATGAAAAGGAATTTGTCAGACTGAGTCGTTATGGAAGGGAGATAGTCCCTAATGAAGCCGAGAGGTGTAAAAGATTTGAAGAGGGATTAAATGACAATATAAAGATCATGATTACTACCTTGGGAATCACAGACTTCACCAAGTTAGTGGAAGCTGCAATAAAAGTTGAAAAGGTTAGAATAAGTGAACAAACTAGAAGAGAGAGACAGCAGAAGAGGGGCCCAGGTCAGTCTAGCTCCTCTCCTGCACCAGGAAAAAGGTTCAAAGGTCCACCTGTATAGAGTTCAAGTTAACCTCAAGGTCAGGGTCAGTCTCAGGGGCCCAGGCCACAGTTCACCCCTAGGAGAGGTCAATCCACACCATTTGTGGGCAGCTCTCCAGGGACGGGGTTCAGGGGACCAGCCCCAGCATCTTCTGCATGTCCACATTGCCTGAATTGGCATAAGGGGGAGTGTTGGAGAGTGACTGGTGCCTGCTTAAGGTGTGGGTCGATAAAGCATCAGCTGAGGAATTGTCCACGCAGAACTACTACAGCTTCTCCAACATAAGCAGACAGACCTGCTCTTGCACCACAAAGGGGTAGGAAATCTGGCAAATCCGAGGCAGTGGGACCATCACAGAGGCCTACATCTGAGCCAGCAGAGAGGCCTGAGGGCAGACCACTTGCCAGAGCCTATGCCATGAGAGCTCAGGAGGAGCAAGATGCCCCGGATGTCATCAGGGGTACGTTCTCCCTCTACAATACATATGTGCATGCATTGGTGGATTCAGGATCCACTCATTCATACATCTACAATAACCTACCCATAGAAAGGGGGATATTAGTAGGGGAGAGTGACCAAGGTATCCTGATCACTAATCCATTGGGCCACAGTGTAGTGGTGAACAAAGTGTACAAAGGTTGCCCATTAAGGATTCAGGGGTATGAATTCTTGGCAGACCTGATTGAGTTACCTTTCCATGAGTTTGATGTGATTTTGGGAATGGACTGGTTTTCATGTCATCAGACAATGGTTGATTGTAAATTGAAGAGGATTTCTTTGAAAACTTCTGAGGGTAATGAGATCACAGTTATGGGGGAAAGGATAAATTTCTTGTCCAATGTTATCTCAGCCATAGTTATAAGAAAACTGATGAGAAAAGGCTGTGAAGCCTACCTAGCACATGTGGTGAATACTAGGCAGGCTAAGCCAGATCTGTGTGAGATACCTACAGTAAATGACTTCCCAGATGTGTTCCCTGAAGAATTGCCTAGCTTACCACTAGAAAGGGAAGTCAAATTTGCTATTGAGATACTGTCGGGTACACCACCAATCTCGATTGCTCCTTATAGGATGGCACCCACAGAATTGAAAGAACTGAAAATCCAATTACAGGAGTTACTGGATAAGGGTTCATACGCCCCAGTGTGTCACCATGGGGAGCTCCAGTGCTATTTGTGAAAAAGAAAGATGGGACTTTGAGGTTGTGCATCGATTACCGATAGTTGAATAAAGTGACAGTGAAGAACAAATATCCGTTGCCTAGAATTGAATTGATGATCTATTTGATCAGTTAAAGGGAGTAGGAGTATTTTCCAAAATTGATGTCAGATCAGGGTATCATCAGTTGAGAGTAAAGGATGCAGATGTGCTAAAGACTGCATTCAGGACCCGGTATGGGCATTATGAGTTTCTGGTGATGCCCTTTGGCCTAACAAATGCACCAGCAGCATTCATGGACCTTATGAATCTTATCTTTCATCCATACCTAGATCGGTTCGTAGTGGTCTTTATTAATGATATTTTTGGTGTATTCCAAGACCAGTGAAGAACATGATGAGCATTTGAGGATTGTTCTGCAAACCTTGAGAGAAAAGAAGCTGTATGCTAAGTTGTCTAAGTGTGACTTTTAGTTGAATGAGATTGCATTCCTTGGACACATAGTATTAGCTGATGGGATTAGGGTGGATACCAAGAAAATAGAAGCGATGATGAAATGGAAGCCTCCCAGAAATACAACTGAGGTCAGAAGTTTCTTGGGCTAGCTGGGTATTACAGAAGATTTGTGAGGGGATTTTCATTAATAGCTGCTCCAATGACCAAGTTGTTACACAAGAATGTCAGATTTGACTGGAATGACAACTGTTAGGATAGTTTTGAGAAGTTGAAGGCTATGTTGATGGAGGCACCAGTATTAACACATCCAGTGTCGGGAAAGGACTTTGCGGTCTACAGTGATGCCTCTCATAATGGGTTAGGGTGTGTATTGATGCAAGAGGGGAAGGTCGTCGCTTATGCTTCCACCTCTTTCTCTATTGAAAGTACACAAATAGGATATCTTAATATGCATCTCAATTGCTACTAAGAAATCATTACATGAATGTCTAATGCATCCCAAATTAGCTTTGCAAATTTTAGAGAGTTTTGGTTTTGGACAGCTTGTGCCCCAATCTTTGAACCCAATTTTTACCTAGTTTCGATCATAATTTGGTGAGGTGTTCTTCATATAAATTGTTCATCTAGGTCTTAACTTTATTTTCTTTTTGAATCACCTAATTCAGAGCTGTGTAGCTCAAGTTATGACCAAAACACTGTTACTATTTACGTTACTATTCACCCTGCAGTTTCAGTTCTGGCAGATTTATCGATCCAACTTCGTTTAGCAATTTGATCAAGTTAAGTCCATAATTTGGTCTAATGTTCTTCATACGAAATGTTCTACTATTTCTTAGGTTTCCATCGGTTCAGGAATTTCCTAAATCAGAGTTTTCTAGAGAGAGTTATGGCCATGCAAAGTTTATTGTTCATATGGAAAATCTACAGATTTCCAGATTTCTATTGATTAGGTGATTCAAATTTGCTTAGCAATTTGGTTGGGTTAAGTCCATATTTTAGCCTTAAGTTATGCATATGAAATGTTCTACTATGTTTTAAGTTTCTATCGGTTCAAGAATCACCTAAATCGGAGTTTTCTAGAGAGAGTTATGGCTATGCAAAGTTTACTATTCATATGGTCAAATTTTGCAGTTTCTAGAATTTTGTGTCTAAGTTCAAGGCAAGTTTTAGGCAATTTTTGGGCTATTTCTGGGTTGGGTCTCCTCATGAAAATTCTATCCCTATATCTTATGTTTCATCCTCAATTGGTTTCACACCAATTAGAGTTGTGTAGCTTAATTTATGAGCTGTCAAACACACTGAACTCAATGTGCAAATTCTACCCTAGGTTCAATTTTTCATTTCTTTAATTATTTCCACTAACCAACCTCAATTCACATTTAATTCACCCAAAATGACTATAATTTAGCATTGACACATCAATGGCACTTCCTAGCACAAACCTCACAATTTTCAAATACCAAAGTTTACAATTTTCCCTAATCCTACCATTTCATTACCTCCATTCATCAACTCAATGTCAATTCAAACTAAATAAACCTCAAATAATCATAATTTAACACTACTCACTCCAATTTCACTCTCTAGCACCAAAGCTCTAATTTTCCCATGAACCCTAATCTCTCATAATTAAATTTATATACATTTCATGCAATTTTTTTGCCCTAATCATGTAGACTACTTCAACTAAGCTTAATCTCATCATCAATTTCATTCAAAGACATCAAACCCTAACTTTTCACCAATTTGGCCAAAACCCTAGTTTAGATTCCATACATGTTTTCTTTTATTTTCTTATGAAATTTCATGCTTTTCATGTAAATTCATCATACCCAAACTTGATTCAAAGCATATTTGGTTAATCAAGCATGAAAGAGAGAGCTTACCTCACTTGATGATTTTTCCCACTTTCAATCTCTTCCAAATCTTGTAATTCTTGTTTCAATCTCTCAATCAAAGATCTCTTTGATGTTTTCTTTTAGTGGGCTATGGAATTTATGAAGGGAATTTAAGGGAATTAACACTTGGGAGGCGAAATCAATTAGGGGAAGAAGTGGAAGAAGAAGAGAAAAAGAGAGAGAGAGGAAGAGAGAGGAGAGGGTGTTGGCACCTTATGAAAAAAAATGAAGAAGACATTTGTCTTCTTATATATATATATATATATTTATCCCCAAAATTAGTTTATTAAAATTATAAATTTTAATTGTGTCATAAGGATAATTAAACTTAAATTTTTTTTTTTTACATTTACACTTAATTTTTCCTTTTAATTGAATAATTAAATTTAATTATCAAAAGCCCATAAGTCCTTTATTTTAATTTTGTCATAATGGAAATGAAAGTTTAAGCTTTCATTTCTTAAATTTTCCCTTACATATTTTTACTTGAATTTTTCTTTAATTTTTACCTCATAATTCAATTCATTAATTTCATTTAATTTAATTGACATTTTGGTCTAAAGTCAACTCTTGAGGTGAATTGACCAAAATGCCCCTCATCGATCATAATCTTTCTTTTTATAATACCCGATGAGTCCTTAGATTTTTTTTTATTCACTTGAATTTTTATTGTATCTATCTCAAATAATTTTTCATTTATTTTTTGTCCTCAAGGTGTCTTTGAATAGTACTAGTCACGGACTAAAAATGGTACTATTCATGACTCGGAGGTTCAGGGTGTTATAATTCTTCCATTTGTCATTCATTCATTTAATATCATAATCATGTACATTTCATTTATAAACAAAAATTTACAAATACTGACATTCATACCAAATTATATTACATAAGTTTCAATTTATACATGAGAAAATAAAAGTTTGATTACAAACAGTACAAACAGTATAAAATACCAAAATAGGACCTAGTGTCCTACCAATGTACTGTAGCCTATGAGGTGACACGGACACTATGTAGAACTATGAACAGCCTCACCTAGTCTGTGGTCTACTGGGCTCTATGTCCAAATCTTCAGTACCTACACGATACAAAAGCGACATGCTAAGCATAAAGCTTAGTGGTGCCAATAATGCAAGAAAATATAATATGCAAATAAAAGTAAAAATTTCCTAGTTATTGTGCTTATAAGAAATCAATAATTACTAACTTATTGTTTAGTCAAAGGCTAATTACATCTTATGATATTAACTCTTTCTAGCATTTTATTAATCGTTTTCTTGATGATTTTGAGCATTTTTTTATTGTAATCATTCTTGTTCTTTATCTTGATATTTAATTTCTTTACTTCCTTTAATAATCAATTCAATTATATTTATACTTTTCCATGCCCAAGTAACCTATACAAATTGACCGAACTGGATAAACGAGTAAAATAGCACTGGCTACCAGGTACCTCGGGCCGTCACACCATCGGTCATAATGTGTCTCCCGGTGTGCAGACAGAATGGCTAATAAGCCATAAAAGCAATAAGGCATAAAGCCAAGTACAACATCATAATCAGTATAGCCATAGGTTATCATATCACAGAATGGCATGAAGCCATACATAGTACTGCTATCAGAACCTATTGGCATGCCAACCTATTCAAACCAATCACATTAGGCCTACTAGGGCATATTACAAAGTTATTTCTTGAATATTTGTACTTAACATGTAAGGTTACTATTCATTTAGTCATTTAAGTTAAAATTTTGAATTTCTTATATATAATAGTTACATGAGTTCTAATCACATAGATTTACCACATTTTGGTTCCCAAAAGTGTTGCCATTAGTTGCCAATCCATACTTTTAATCATTGGAGAATAATTCAAAATTTCAGTTTTTGGGTGCTAGAGTTCACTGTTCCATTAGGTCATTCTACAATGAGAATTTGGCCAAATGATCTTCAATCAAAGTTGTTCCTTATTGTGTCTAGTTACATTTATTTTTTTGAATCACTCCATTTGGAGTTTGTAGCTCAAGTTATGGCCTAAACACCATAACTGGCCGGATTGCAATTTTTCCAGAATTTCTGGGCAGAATCAATTCTGCAGTTTTTTGTACACTGACTGCAAGTCAGTTTTTGGACATGTTATGGTCAAAATTTGGGTTTGTTTTCTTCATGAAAGTTGTAGGGCTATGTCTTAGATTTCTACTGATAAAAATGCAGGTCAATTGGACCTTTCTACACTGAGTTATGACCAAATGAATGAATACTGTTCATTTGATCATTTTCCAGGGACTGTATATTGGTCACTCAGATTAGGTCAATTTTTAGAGCCACTTAGGTTGGTTTTCTAGGATAGTTTCCTTCATCAAAGTTGTTGCATTTTGTGTTTAGTCTAACCTCCAATTAACCTTGCACCAATTAGAGTTACCTAGCTTGAGTTATAACCCCAAGAGAACACTGGACTCAAAGGGTCCAGAATGCACACTTAAGGTAGTCTAATTCTCTACATTAGTTAATGTCACCAATCACTCCATTTCCAATTCAAACTACACCAATGGTCACTAAATAACCATTACAACATCATTTTGTGTTCAATTGCATCTACCCCCATATTTGAGTTTCAAACCCTAGCCCTAAAATTCCAAAGTTTCATTTTCTTGCACTAAACTCATAAACTAATGTTTTGAGTGATACAACCATATCAAGGGCAGCCTATTCACTCATTTAATCCAAAGAAACCATCAAAACCATAACAAATCCATGGCTGCCAAAAATAGGGTAACACCTTAACATATTTATTTTTAATGGAATTTCATATATCCTAGCTCAAATTTATCATTCTAACAAGAATTTAAATGAAATAGTCAAGGAATTGGACACTAACCTTGTTGTGTGTTAATACAGGCTTGACAAACTCCTTTATTTTTACTTCTTTTTGTTGCCCAAGTCTTGCTCTAGTGGTGATGATAAGTTTTTGTGAAGGGAAGATGGGCTTTTGAGGTGGTTTGGTGGGTTAACCAAAGCTTGGTAGGGCTTTAATGGTGGAAGGGAGAGGGCTGCCAAAACTTAGAGAAGAAGAGCAGAAAGTTTTGTTTCATTTTTACGTCTTTTCTTTCCTTTTTAATTAGTTTAAGAGTGCTTGTTGAAATGCCATTGGTGGAAGCCTTTTTAATGACATCATGTGATGTCATAAATTCTATTTTTCTTTCATTTTCTTTTCTTTTTCTTTACTACTCATTTTCAATTCAATTTTTAGAAATATTTATTCACATTTTATGTCATAATAATTATTTACTTAACTAGAAAAGTTGGTCCAAAATCATCTCTGAAGACGAAATGACCAATATGCCCTCCGTTTGGCTTATTAAGCCAAAATCGTCTGTACCGATCGAAAAATTTTTCTAAGCCTTTTCTTGGCATTCTAATGTCATAAAAACCTCAAAGACTCTTCTCTGGAGTCCCAAAAATTATTTCATGAATTTTCTCCCGAGTTTAGGGCTTCCAGTTGCGAAGACCACAACTTCCCACTGGGTTACCCATCGCTAGGGCACCGGCTCATTTAACTTGGTTGTATTTTATTTCTAAAATTTTTCCTTAATTTTTCCTATCATTATTTGAGTTATTTATGACTCCTCACTTTAGTCTAAATATTTTTCCAGATGTTCTAGCTATCCAGAACAACACCAGTCGCTGGAACAGTAGAATGTACGAAATTGCTACAGTGAGGGTGTTACAAATTAGATTGCAAAGTCCCTAACATGGCTTGAAATCAAATCTAGGTTATTGGATGTATAGTATAAGTTAAATTTATATTTAAAGTGTTTAAATATGAATTTAATTAATGATAGATTAATTAATAAAGATTAATTAATCTATTTATATTTGATATAAATTGATTAGAAGAAGAGAAATAATTATTTTGGGTTGAGAACTCAAAATTAAGACATAGGGGTATTTTGGTCATTTCAAAGGGTGACATGTGTCACCATGAGATGGTGACATATTGCACTACACATAAGCTTTCCATATGTCTTTTAATCATGTAAGATGATCACAGTCAAGATTAAATATAGGTTTGACACTTGGCACAATATGATTGAGTCAATTAAACCTAGAGCTAATCAAAAGGTAACATGTGGCAAGGGTTTTAAGTGGTGACCTAGCTATGTAATATGTAGTTATAAAAAGAAAAATAACAAGCTTCTCATTCTCTTTGGTGCCGCCACCCTTGGCTGCCTCTCCCTTCTCTTCTTCTTCATCTCTCATCAATTCAAAGAGATTAGCAAACAATCTCTTGAATTAAAAATACTAGAAATTATTTCTAGTATCCTGTTTACATCTGTAATCTCTCAAAAGGTAAAATTTGATTTTCTAATTGATTAGAAAAGCTTTAAAAGTTGTTCAAGGGGCCGCCATTGTTGATCTTGGTGTGAACAAGCTAGAGGGACAACACCTGGTGTCCTAAGGAGCATCCCAAAGGTGCCAAACACACTATAGTGCATCAAAAGGTTAGTACAGTTGTTCTTGATCTAATCTAGGGTTTTAATGAATTAATCTGTTAATTCTAAAATCTTAAATGGAAAATGTAGATCCAAAATCATATTAAAAGAGTTTTAATATGCTGTTTATCATTGAAATCAAACAGATAAAAATGAATCTTGCATGATCCATGTGACCCTAGATGAAAAATTTTTGAATTCAATGATCTAAAGTTATGTTTTTCATGCTTCTGCTCCTTCAATTGGTATCAGAGCCACTATATTTTCCATTTAGATTGTTGATTATATGATTTAATTGTGTGATTTGATCATGAGATGATTAAATCATTGCTAGTTGTAATGAATAAGGTGGTGGCATGCTTGGATGCACCATGGTGCGCATGGTTTGTGCACCACCATGGTGTGCATGGTAAGTGATGGGTATTGTGTGTGCAAGTGTTGTATGATCTGCCCATTTTATTTCTAATTAAATTGTTTAATTAGATTTTTAATCACACAATTAAATTTTGATTCAAATCTAAAATTTTTAAATTTGTTTGAATGTAATTCAAATCTGAATTTTTAAATTTGTTTGAATGTGATTAAAATCTGAATTTTTAAATTTGTTTGAATCATATTCAAATCTGGATTTTTAAGTTGAATATGAGATATTCAATTTAATTTAAGTATGTATGTTTTATTTAATTGTTAAATAGTGATATGCATGATGGATGATCATGAACTATAAAAGACCAATGTAATTGAATTTATTTCTTTTATGTTTCTTTGGGTTGTAAATTAATTAATTTATTTTAATTTATTTTTGGGCATGTATTATTAAGGTTGTAATAATTTTGGGTTGTAATTTCATTTATTTAGTTCTTGTAAATTCACCTTGGTATGCCAAGGATTACTATGTAATTGGATTGCAAGAAGATCAAGGAGGTCAAGAGCATTGGTGGGACCAGTGGGAGGAATTCAAGACCAAGTGTTAATTATGTATTCCTTCAGCAACTCTTGTAAAATGAAAGAATAAAATGCACCTAGGAATGCCCTGATTCAATTCTTGGTGGCTTAGAATTGAATCCCTTAGAAAAGTCCATGATCATACCATATTTATTTATTATCCATGAATGCATGAGATGTATGGGAATGTATGCAAGTATATGATATATGCATGCTAATTGGATAATGTCCAAAGTGAGACCTTAATAGTAATTAGGATAACCACAAAATCTTCCAAATAAATGATTAAGTTGGAAATACTATAATTAAAGTAATTATAACATGGGCCCTCCATTGAGGCAATTATTTTAAGAAATTTTAAATACTTGCATAAGATGCAATTAATTTAAGAGATTTTCTTAAAAATAATTGTTAAGCATGATATGTTGTAAATATGTAAATGGTTTGGTAGCCAATATTAGATGTACCTGAGGATATTAAAATTATTTGCATAATTACTGGCGCAATGGGATTAACTTAATTAATGCAAGATAAGTCAATAATGGATGTACCTGATATTTTGAGCATTAGGGGCTAGGTAAAGAATTGAATCTCACATGAGATGTGATGGGTAAGGAGTTGCTCACTTATAGTTTATTGTAATTCCAATAATGGATGTACCTGAGGATGATCAATAGAATTATAAGAATTCAATCACCCACTAGAAATCCATCCAACTACGATTTCTGTTTTCTACTTTGCAAGGATAGGATTCGCTAAGTTAGTGGGAGGGCCAATTTGATTAAAAGACCATAATTATTTTGGTTAATTACATGAAACATTTACTAATTAATCTGATTTATTTTCTACAGTTAATTTTCTGATAATAATGAGCACAGAACAACCACCACCATCCAATATCCTTACAAGCATACTTGATCGCAATAGGTTGACAGAACCTAATTTATCTGATTGGCTAAGAAATTTGAAACTTGTCCTAAACCTTGAACATATTGGATATGTTCTAGACTCACAGGGTCCTGGTCCCTTACCTCCAAAGGCCACTCAAGAGGAACATGAAACTTTGGACAAGTGGAAGGAGCATGATATGAGAGCTAAGTGTTACATGCTTGCTTCCATGAGTAATGAGTTACAGATGCAGCATAAGAACATGCAGAGTGCGAGTGAGATCCTCCTTCACCTACAAGATTTGTATGGTGAGCACAGCAGGAATGCTAGATATGAGATATCTAGACAGCCATTCCGCATGAGGATGTGTGAGGGACAGAATGTTAGGGATCATGTCCATAAGATGATTCGGCTGATTGAGCAGCTGGAACATTTTGACTTTAACATGGATTTCAAACTGCACACAGATTTGATCCTTCAGTCCCTTCCTGAGTCATTTGGGAGTTTTGTGACAAATTTCCATATGACTAAACAGGAATGCACCTTGGCTGGTTTATTCAACATGCTGGTTATTGCCCAAAAGAATATGCCGGGCAATAAAGGAAAAGAGGTAGCTTTGATTGCATCTTCTTCTGCCGGAAAGTCCAACAAGAAGAAGGGCAATAAGAAAAAGAAACCTCAGATTCCTGGTCCTTCTAAGAAAATAGCTAAACAAAAAGGGAAGACTAAAGCTGATGGAGACAAAGGAAAGTGTTTCCACTACCAGAAGGATGGGCACTAGAAAAGGAACTGCCCAGAGTATCTTGCTTCTCTGAAGGACAAGAAGGATACACCTTCCGAAGGTATGTCCATATCTTGTTATTTAGATTCTGATGATACTCATATTTCATCTACAGCTTGGGTTTTAGATACTAGTGCCAGTTCTCACATTTCTTATGATATGCAGGAACTAGCAAATAGTAGCAGCTTGCTTTCTCGAGATGTTACACTCTGCATTGGAGATGCCTCAACTATTGAAGCTTTAGCCATAGAATCTAAATCTTTTTACATGTCTAGACATGTTTTGTGTTTGGATAATATTTTATATGTACCTGATGCTTTTAAGAACATCATTTCTATATCTAATTTGACTAGAAATGGCTATGAATTTCAGTTCACAGATGATGTTTGCAATATTTATTTTGGAAATAAATATGTTGGTTCGGGTTATATGAATGATTGTCTTTATTATTTGGATAATAATGACAAATACAAAATGAATGCAAGTGATCTAAATGAATGTAATGCCATGGTGAAAATCAAGTCAAGTTTAAAATATATTTGACACTTAAGGTTAGGTCATATTGCAGAAGATAGGATTACAAAACTGGAGAAAATGGAGATTTTATCTTCATCGGGCTCTGAGCCTACTCTAACTTGTGAATCTTGTCTTCAGGGCAAAATGACTAGATCACCCTTTGTGGGACAAGGGCTAAGAGCTGAAAATATTTTGGAGCTAATACACAGTGATGTATGTGGTCCATTTAAAGAAATGGCTAGAGGTGGTTTTCATTACTTTATTACTTTTACTGATGATAAATCAAGGTTTGGGTATTTGTATTTGATGAAATACAAAAATGAATCCTTTGAAAAGTTCAAAAAATTTAAATATGAAGTAGAAAATCAAACAGGAAAAAGTATTAAAGCTCTTCGATCAGATCGTAGAGGTGAATACTTGAGAACTAAATTTGATGGATACTTGAGAGAGCATGGCATTGTTTCCCAGCTGACTCCTCCAGGAACACCACAGCTGAATGGTGTATTTGAAAGGAGAAATCGCACCCTATTGGATATGGCACATAGTATGATGAGCTATACTGATATACCAATCTCCTTTTAGGGATTTGCATTAGAATCAGCTTTGTATATTCTGAATAGGATTCCATCAAAATCAGTTTGTTCCACACCTTATGAGATATGGCATAGAAGAAAACCAAGTCTTAAGCATGTTAAGATTTGGGATTGTCCAGCTTATATCAAAAAGCTGAACACTGATGAATTGGAAACCATATTAGAAAAGAGTCGATTTGTTGGATATCCAAAAGATAGTTTTAGATATTATTTTTATTTGCGTACATCATAAAAGGTTATGATAAGTAGAGATGCTATATTTCTTGAACAACAGTTTGTTCAAGAAGGAGGCAAAGGAAGGCAAATAGAGTTAGAATTGGAGAATTTTGACTAACCAGCAGATCAGATGGATATAGATCCATCTAGTCAACCTACACCTATTGATGAAACATCTACAGTTGTTCCTCATAGAACAACCAAGGTATCTCACCCACCAGTGAGATATGATTTCCTTCATGAAGAAGAACAAGAGTTGTCTACTTAAGAAGAAGTTGATCATGGAGATGATCCGCTTACCTATGAAAAAGCTATATCAGATATAGACTCATCAAAATGGATTGATGCTATAAAATCTGAGATTGATTCCATGTATAAGAATCGAGTTTGGGATCTTGTTGACCTACTCGAAGGTATTGTACCTATAGGGAACAAATGGGTTTTCAAGAAGAAAATTGGTTCTGATGGAAAGGTAGAGACCTATAAGGTAAGGCTAGTAGCGAAAGGGTTTTGCCAAAGGCAAGGAATCGAATATAAGGGGACTTTCTCACTTGTTGCCATGCTTAAATCAATTAGAATTCTATTAGCAGTAGCTGCATACTATGATTATGAGATTTGGCAGATGGATGTTAAAATAACTTTTCTCAATGGATACATTGAAGAAAACATTTTCATGGAACAACCTAGGGGTCTTGAATCCCAGGATGGTTTCAATGTCACACCCTACCCCTCCGTAAGGCATAACATGATCCCGTAATATACCTAATGAATTACCAACTTCATCTACTAATAATGTTAGTAGTATACCCTAGAGCATATCATTTAGTATGTATCTTGTACATATTTTTATTAATAAAAGGCATTTCCACTTTTTCGTTTACATAATATATTTATGTGTAATAGAAAAGGTCCATTGATATTTTGTTAGAAATATTATTCTTAAGTTGTTAAGAATATGAGTGACAATATTTCTAGCACAAAGTATCATAAATAGGTTCACAATCGAGGATACTTCATAATAAGGACATGACTTATCCAGAAATATTGTATTCATGTTTGTTCCCAAGTTATTTATATGAGATATAAATAAGATGGAATGGTGAGTCTCATGCCATATAACAAATATGATAGGCACTTATAAATGATAAGTAGGCCGAACCAGTGACACTTATGACAAGCACATGGAGTTTACTCTTGTCAATGTTTTGTCATAAATCATATCAGTGCATATAATCTTTAGACCTGAGATAGTACAGTTATCTTGTATATAGGTAGTTTGAGTTTGATACTGCTTTCATACTTGTACTATGTATGGGTATATGGGCATGTGTTGGCTCCTACTAGTTATATATGGAGGTAGGTGTTGATCAAGATGGAATCTGTTCCTCTAAGTAAATAGAGATAAAATCCTATGTTCATTTAATTGTTCTTGATGTTTCAAGTTCCTGGCCAGGACAGATAGATTTATTCAGAAAAGAGTTTCTTATGAGAAAATCTTTTAATCAAGAACTGGAATTAAAAGAGAACATAATATTCATAGCAAATGGAGTTTGACATAAACCATTACTCCAGCTTGAGTTGGCATTTTGTAACAGAGAGATTCTAGTGCATGGTAACATATGATTATAGGTTCATTTAAGGTAAACCTTATTACTAATTGGGTGGCCATGGCATGCTATGCTAGGTGTTAACCATGGTCTATGAGGTGCATAAAATGATTTAGAGAAATTATTTATGGTAAGAAAGAGTTCTGATGATATTAAGAGTTGATATCATGTCTCATTGCCAATTAGTGATGAGCCTAGTAAGTCATACATATACAAAAGTTATCACTTATTTAAATATGATTTAATTAATTAATTAAAGAGTTTAATTGATTAATTAAATAGATTTGGTTTGCAATTAAATTGCAAAGTCCCTAACATGACTTGAAACCAAATTTAGATTATTGGATGTGTAGTATAAATTAAATTTATATTTAAAGTGTTTAAATATGAATTTAATTAATGAAAAATTAATTAATAGAGATTAATTAATTAATTTATATTTGATATAAATTAATTAGAAGAAGAAAAATAATTATTTTGGGTTAAGAACTCAAAATTAAGACACAGGGGCATTTTGGTCATTTCACAGTGTGACACGTGGCACCATGAGATGGTGACACATGGGATTACACATAAGCTTGCCAAATGTTTTTTTAATCATGTAAGATGATTAAAATCAAGATTAAATATAGGTTTGACACTTGGCATAATGTGATTGGGTCACTTAAACCTAGAGCTAATCAAAGGGTGACATGTGGCAAGGGTTTAATGTGTTAACCTAGCTATTTAAGTGTGGTTATGAAAAGAAAAAATAACCAGCAGCCACTCCTCTCCTTTGTCACGCCACTTTGAGGCTTTTTATCTATTCTTCTTCATCTCTCATCAATTCAAAGAGATTAGCCATCAATCTCTTGAATTAAGAACACTAGAAATTGTTTCTAGTGTCCTGTTTACATCTCTAATCTCTTAAAAGGCAGAACTTGAATTTCTAATTAATTGAAAAGGCTTTAGAAGCTGTTCAAGGGCTACCATAGGTGTTCTTGGTGTGGACAAGCTAGAGGGACAACATCTGGTGTCCTGAAGACGAATCTCAAAGGCGCAGACACGCTGCAGTGCATCAAGAGGTTAGTGTAATCGTTCTTGATTTAATCTAGGGTTCTAAAATTAATCTGATTAATTTTAAAATCTTAAATGAAAAATACAGATCCAAACACATATTAAAATAGTTTTAATTATGTTGTTTATCATTGAAATTAAATAGATAAAAATAAATCTTGCATGATGCATGTGACCCTATATGAAAATTTTTGAATTCAATGGTATAAACTTGTGTTTTTCACGCTTCCGTTCCTTCAATTGGTATCGGAGCCACTATATTTGCCATTTAGATTGTTGATTATATGATTTAATTGTGTGATTTGATCATGAGATGATTGATCCATTGCTGGTTGCAATGGATGTGTGGCGGCACACAAGGTGAAGCCACCATTGGTGGTGGCAACAATGGTTCTTCAAGGTGGCGCAAGGTTTGCTTTTTAATTTACAATTGTTGTATGATCTAAAAGCTCATCCTATGTCTAATTAAATTGTTTAATTAGAATTTTAATCACACAATTAAATTATGATTCAAATCAGAATTTTAAAAATTGTTTGAATGTAATTCAAATCTGAATTTTAAAAGTTGTTTGAATGTGATTCAAATCTGAATTTTTAAAGTTGTTTGAATCATATTTAAATCTGATTTTTTAAAATTGTTTGAATAAAATTCAGATTTGATTTTTTAAAAAATGTTTGAATGTGATTCAAATCTGATTTTTTAAAAAAATGTTTGAATGTGATTCAAATCTGAATTTTTAAAGTTGTTTGAATGTGATTCAAATCTGAATTTTTAAATTTATTTGAATGAGATTCAAATCTGAATTTCTAAATTTATTTGAATCATATTCAAATATGGATTTTTAAGTTGAATATGAGCTATTCAATTTAATTTAAGTATGTGTGTTTTATTTAATTGTTAAATAGTGATATGCATGATGGATGATCATGGACTATAAAAGACCAATGTGATAGGATTTATTTCTTTTATGTTTCTTTGGGATTGTAAATTAATTAATTTATTTTAATTTATTTTGGGCATGTATTATTAAGTTTGTAATAATTTTTGGGTTGTAATTTCATTTATTTAAGTTCTTGTAAATTCGCCTTGGTATGCCAAGGATTACCATGTAATATTGGATTGCAAGAAGTTCAAGGAGGTCAAGAGCATTTGTGGGACCAGTGGGAGGAATTCAAGATCAAGTGTTGATTATGTACTCCTTCAGCAACTCTTGTAAAATGAATGAATGAATGAATGAAATGCACCTAAGAATGCCCTGATTCAATTCTTGGTGGCTCAGAATTGAATCCCTTAGAAAGTCCATGATCATACCATATTTATTGCTTATCCATGAATGCATGAGATGTATGGGAATGTATGCTATTATATGATATATGCATGCTAATTGGATAATGTGCAAAGTGAGACCTTAATAGTAATTAGAATGACCATAAAATCTTCCAAACAAATGATTAAGTTGGAAATGCTATAATTAAAGTAATTATAACATAGGCCCTCCATTGGGGCAATTATTTTAAGAAATTTTAAATAGTTGCATAAGATGCAATTAATTTAAGAGATTTTCTTAAGAATAATTGTTAAGCATGAGATGTTGTAAATATGTAAATGGTTTGGTGGCCAATATTGGATGTACTTGAGGACATTAAAATTATTTGCATAATTACTGGCTCAATGGGATCAACTTAACTAATGCAAGATAAGTCAATAATGGATGTACCTGAGATTTTGAGCATTAGGGGCTAGGTAAAGGATTGAACCTCACATGAGATGTGATGGGCAAGGAGTTGCTCACTTATAGTTTGTTGTAATTCCAATAATGGATGTACCTGAGGATGATCAATAGAATTATAAGAATTCAATCACCCACTAGAAATCCATCCAACTAGGATTTCCGTTTTCTACTTTGGAAGTGTAGGATTCGCTAAGTTAGTGGGAGGACCAATTTGATTAAAAGACCATAATCATCTTGGTTAATTACATGATACATTTACTAATTAATCTAGTTATTTTCTGCAGTTACTTTTCTGATAAAAATGAGCACAAAACAACCACCACCATCTAATATCCTTGCAAGCACACTTGATCACAATAGGTTGACAGGACCTAATCTGTCTAATTGGCTAAGAAATTTGAAACTTGTCCTGAACCTTGAACATATAGGATATGTTCTAGATTCAAATGTTCCTGGTCCCTTACCTTCAGAGGCCACACAAGAGGAACATGAAACTTTGGACAAGTGGAAGGAGCATGATATGAGAGCTAAGTGTTACATGCTTGCTTCCATGAGTAATGAGTTACAGAAGCAACATGAGAACATGCAGAGTGCGAGTGAGATCCTCCTTCACCTACAAGAGTTGTATGGTGAGCACAGCAGGAATGCTAGGTATGAGATATCTAGACAGCTATTCCGTATGAGGATGTCTGAGGGACAGAATGTTAGGGATCATGTCCACAAGATGATTCGGCTGATTGAGCAGTTGGAACATCTTGACTTCAACATGGATTTCCAACTTAGACAGATTTGATCCTTCAGTCCCTTCCTGAGTCTTTTGGGAATTTTGTGACAAATTTCCATATGACTAAACAGGAATGCACCTTAGCTGGTTTACTCAACATGCTGGTTATTGCCCAAAAGAATATGCCGGGCAATAAAGGAAAAGAGGTAGCTTTGTTTGCATCTTCTTCTATTAGAAAGTCCAACAAGAAGAAGGGCAATAAGAAAAAGAAACCTTAGATTCCTGGTCCTTCCAAGAAAATAGCTAAACAGAAAAGGAAGACTAAAGCTGATGGAGGCAAAGGAAAGTGTTTCCACTGCCAAAAGGATGGGCACTGGAAAAGGAACTGCCCTGAGTATCTTGCTTCTCTGAAGGACAAGAAGGATACACCTTCGGAAGGTATGTCCATATCTTGTTATTTAGATTCTGATGATACTCATAGTTCATCTACAGCTTGGGTTTTAGATACTGGTGCCAGTTCTCACATTTCTAATGATATGCAGGAACTAGCAAACAGTAGCAGCTTGCGTTCTCAAGATATTAAATTCTGGATTGGCAATGGCTCAACTGTTGAAGCTTTAGCCATAGGATTTAAATGTTTTTATATGTTTGGACATGTTTTGTGTTTGGATAATATTTTATATGTACCTGATGCTTTTAAGAACATCATTTCTATATCTAGTTTGACTAGAAATGGCTATGAATTTCAGTTCACAGATGATGTTTGCAATATTTATTTTTGAAATAAATATGGTGGTTCGGGTTATATGAATGATGGTCTTTATTATTTGGATAATAATGACAAACACAAATTGAATGCAAGTGATCTAAAAGAATGCAATGCCATGGTGAAAACCAACTCAAGTTCAAAATATATTTGGCACTTAAGGTTATGTCATGTTGCAGAAGATAGGATTGCAAAACTGGAGAAAATGGGGATTCTATCCTCATTGGGCTCTGAGCCTACTCCAACTTGTGAATCTTGCCTTCAGGGCAAAATGACTAGATCACCCTTTGTTTGACAAGGGCTAAGAGCTAAAAATATTATGGAGCTAATACATGATGATGTATGTGGTCCATTTAAAGAAATGGCTAGAGGGGGTTTTCATTATTTTATTACCTTTACTGATGATAAATCAAGGTTTGGGTATTTGTATTTGATGAAATACAAACATGAATCTTTTGAAAAGTTCAAAGAATTTAAATCTAAAGTAGAAAATCAAACAGTAAAGAGTATTAAAGCTCTTCGATCAGATCATGGAGGTGAATATTTGAGTACTGAATTTGATGAATACTTGAGAGAGCATGGCATTGTTTCTTAGCTGACTCCTCTAGGAACGCCGCAGCTGAATGGTGTATCTGAAAGGAGAAATCGTACCCTATTAGATATGGTATGTAGTATGATGAGCTATACTGATATGCCAATCTTCTTTTGGGGATTTGCATTAGAATCAGCTTTGTATATTCTGAATAGGATTCCATCAAAATCAGTTTCTTCCACACCTTATGAGATATGGCATGGAAGAAAACCAAGTCTTAAGCATATTAAGATTTGGGGTTGTCCAGCTTATATCAAAAAGCTTAACACTGATAAATTGGAGACCAGATCAGAAAAAGGTCGATTTGTTGGATATCCAAAAGATAGTTTTGGATATTATTTTTATTTGCCTACTTCACAAAAGGTTGTGATAAGTAGAGATGCCACATTTCTTGAACAACAGTTTGTTCAAGAAGGAGGCAAAGGAAAGCAAATAAATTGGAGAATTCTGACCAACCAACAGATCAGATGGATATAGATTCATCTAGTCAACCTATACCCGTTGATGAAACATCTACAGCTGTTCCTCGTAGAACAACCAGGGTATCTCACCCACCAGTGAGATATGGTTTTCTTCATGAAGAAGAACAAGAGTTGTCTACTCATGAAGAAGTAAATCATGGAGATGATCCACTTACTTATGAAGAAGCTATATCAGATATAGACTCTTCAAAATGGATTGATGCTATGAAATCCGAGATTGATTCCATGTATAAGAATCGAGTTTGGGATCTTGTTGACCCACCTGAAGGTATTGTACCTATAGGGAACAAATGGGTTTTCAAGAAGAAAATTGGTTCTGATGGAAAGGTAGAGACCTATAAAGCAAGGCTAGTAGCGAAAGGGTTTCGCCAAAGGCAAGGAATCGACTATGAGGAGACTTTCTTGCCTGTTGCCATGATTAAATCAATTAGGATTTTATTAGAAATAGCTGCATACTATGATTATGAGATTTGGCAGATGGATGTCAAAACAGCTTTTCTCAATGGATACATTAAAGAAAACATTTTTATGGAACAACCTAGGGTTTTGAATCCCAAGATGGTTCCAGGTATGCAAGCTAAAGCGATCCATTTATGGGTTGAAACAAGCTTCGAGGAGTTGGAACATCCGTTTTGATGGAGCCATTAAATCCTTTGGTTTTATAAAAAATGAAAATGAGCCATGTGTATATAAGAAGGTTCGTGACAGTGCTATCACTTTCCTTGTCTTATATATGAATGACATACTGTTGATGGGTAATGACACAGCTATGTTGACGACTATAAAGGTATGGTTGTCAAATACATTCTCCATGAAAGACTTAGGGGAGGCAACCTATATTCTTAGGATTCGCATCTATAGAGATAGAGCGAAAAGAATAATTGGTTTATCCCAAAGTCTATACTTGGAAAGGGTGTTAAAGAGGTTTAACATGCTTGATTCCAAGAGAGGATTGTTACCAGTGAGACATGGTATCCACCTTTCTAAAGAGATGTCTCCAAAGACACCTGAAGAAAGAGATAAGATGGCCAGGATTCCATATACTTCGGCTATTGGAAGTTTAATGTATGCAATGTTGTGAACTAGGCCGAATATCGCATATGCTGTTAGTTTGACTAGCAGGTATCAATCCAATCCAGGTTTGGAACACTGGATAGCTGTCAAGAATATCCTTAAGTACGTGAGAAGAACTAAGGATTTATACTTGATTTATGGAGGTGGAGACTTGCAATTGGATGGTTATCCGATTACGATTTCCAATCAGATATCGATGATAGAAAGTCTACCTCTGGATATGTGTTCATTTGTAATGGAGGTGCAGTCAGTTGGAAGAGTTCTAAACAGAGCACGACTGCAGATTCCACTACAGAGGCTGAGTATATTGTTGCATCAGATGCTGCAAAGGAAGCTGTTTGGATAAAAAAGTTCGTGATAGAACTTACAGTAGTTCCTTCCATTGAGTCAGCAGTTCCACTACACTGTGACAATAATGGAGCAGTCATACAGACTAAGGAACCAGAAATCCAAACACATAGAAAGGCGCTACCACATTATCAGAGAAATAGTTGGGCGAGGCGATGTAGCCATGCAGAAAATAGCATCAGCTGAAAATCCAGCTGATCCATTCACTAAGCCTATGTCAGAGACTCAGTTAGACCGACATCTTGAGAAGATAGGTCTAAGACATTGTAATGAATGGCTCTAGTGCTAGTGGGAGATTGTTAGTAGTATGCCCTAGAGCATATCATTTAGTATGTATCTTGTACATATTTTTATTAATAAAAGGCATTTCCACTTTTCCGTTTACATAATATATTTATGTGTAATAAAAAAGGTCCATTGATATTTTGTTAGAAATATTATTCTTAAGTTGTTAAGAATATGAATGACAATATTTCTAGCACAAAGTATCATAAATAGGTTCACAATCGAGGATACTTCATAATAAGGACATGACTTATCCAGAAAGATTGTATTCATGTTTGTTCCAAAGTTATTTATATGAGATATAAATAAGATGGAATGGTGAGTCTCATGCCATATAACAAACATGATAGGCACTTATAAATGATAAGTAGGCCGAACCAGTGACACTTATGACAAGCACATGGAGTTTACTCTTCTCAATGTTTTGTCATAAATCATATCAGTGCATATAATCTTTATACCTGAGATAGCATAGTTATCTTGTATATAGGTAGTTTGAGTTTGATATTGCTTTCATACTTGTACTATGTATGGGTATATGGGCATGTGTTGGCTCCCACTAGTTATATATGGAGGTAGGTGTTGATCAAGATGGAATCTATTCCTCTAAGTAAATAGAGATAAAATCCTATGTTCATTTAATTGTTCTTGATGTTTCAAGTTCCTGGCCAGGACAGATAGATTTATTCAGAAAAGAGTTTCTGATGAGAAAATCTTTTAATCAAGAACTGGAATTAAAAGAGAACATAATATTCATAGCAAATGGAGTTTGACATAAACCATGACTCCAGCTTGAGTTGGGATTTTGTAACAGAGAGATTCTAGTGCATGGTAACATATGATTATAGGTTCATTTAAGGTAAACCTTATTACTAATTGGGTGGCCATGGCATGCTATGCTAGGTGTTAACCATGGTCTATGAGGTGCATAAAATGATTTAGAGAAATCTTTTATGTTAAGAAGGAGTTCTGATGATATTAAGAGTTGATATCATGTCTCATTGCCAATTAGTGATGAGCCTAGTAAGTCATACACATACACAAGTTATCACCTATTTAAATATGATTTAATTAATTAATTAAAGAGTTTAATTGATTAATTAAATAGGTTTGGTTTGCAATTAAATTGCAAAGTCCCTAGCATGACTTGAAACCAAATCTAGATTATTGGATGTGTAGTATAAATTAAATTTATATTTAAAGTATTTAAATATGAATTTAATTAATGAGAAATTAATTAATAGAGATTAATTAATTAATTTATATTTGATATAAATTAATTAGAAGAAGAAAAATAATTATTTTGGGTTAAGAACTCAAAATTAAGACACATGGGCATTTTGGTCATTTCACACGTGGCACCATGAGATGGTGACACATGGGATTACACATAAGCTTGCCAAATGTTTTTTTAATCATGTAAGATGATTAAAATCAAGATTAAATATAGGTTTGACACTTGGCATAATGTGATTGGGTCACTTAAACCTAGAGCTAATCAAAGGGTGACATGTGGCAAGGGTTTAATGTGTTAACCTTGCTATTTAAGTGTGGTTATGAAAAGAAAAAATAACCAGCAGCCACTCCTCTCCTTTGTCACGCCACTTTGAGGCTTTTTATCTATTCTTCTTCATCTCTCATCAATTCAAAGAGATTAGCCATCAATCTCTTGAATTAAGAACACTAGAAATTGTTTCTAGTGTCCTGTTTACACATCTAATCTCTTAAAAAGCAGAACTTGAATTTCTAATTAATAGAAAAGGCTTTAGAAGCTGTTCAAGGGTGCCATAGGTGTTCTTGGTGTGGACAAGCTAGAGGGACAACATCTTCCCTCTGTCTCATTGCATAGACTCTGACCAGAGCACTGTCTTGCTCTGAATGTTTTACCGTGCCTTGGCTGTCTGCTGGGCTACCTCTACCCCTGCCTCTACCTCTGCTAGGTGGTTGTGAACTTCTAGTGACAGGGCTCAACCGACCTTCCGCGTAGTAGGAGGTGGTCCAACTCTGCGATCATCGGTGCAGTCCTTGACAAAATGTCCTGTGCCTCCACGCTATAACAGCTCCAATAGCCTTATAGCATATCCCACCATGATATCTTCCACAATTTTCACATTGGCGGAATGGTAGGAACCTCCGATCACGACTGTGATAGAGGAGGTTTACATCACGAATGTCTTCCCCTACTGCACTTCGTGCCACCTCTGCTGTGTCCCTCATAGTTCTTCCTCTTTCCAGTGGGACCACTGGAACTCTGTTCTACAGATTTTCTCTCTTTCTCTGTCTTCTCTGATCTCTTTTTCTCAGGAGCAGCTTCAAACTCGATTCTTTCTAACTCTAGAGCTTGAGAAATAAGTTCAGAGAATTTAGTGTGTTTGAAGCCGACTACTTATAACTGACATCTGGCTTCAAGCCGGTTTCAAACCTCTTGCATCTCTCCCCTGGTAGAGTAGACTCACCGCATAATGGCTAAGGCGGAAAAATTCTCTTTCATACTCACCACCGATCACATTCCCTGTTTCAAACTTAGGAATTCTTGTAACCACGGTCTACATAAGCATCGGGGACATATTTACATCAATTCCACGAGAAAGTCATTCCATGTTAGCACTGCAGGTTCTACCAGACTGTGGGGAATGGTTTTCCACCAGTCATAAGCATCCCCCTGTAACAAAGATATAGAGTATTCAAATCTGAGCTCCTCCGTGCAATGCAATTTCTTGAATACCCTATCCATCCTTTCTAACCACTGTTCAGCTTCTAGAGGATCTACTGTCCCTTTGAACTCTGTAGCCCCATATTTCATCAATTTATCATACTGCCTAGTAGGAGACTGTGGTTGTACCACTGGTGTCTGTATTGGGACTTGAGTAAGTACATTACCAGCCATTTGTTGGAACATTGCAGCCATCTGTGGCCCGAGCGAAGCTGATGCTGGAGAAATGGTCTTTCTTGAACCACTAACATTATGTAGGCCTGGGGCATCCCCTTGCACCTCAGCCTCTATAGATTGATAGACTGAACGATCACCCTCTTCCATAGTCAATGTGAGGATTTTAGATCTCCTGAACCAATAACACAAGGAGATTTCCTCCTGTTAGTGCATATTTTTAATGTAATGTACTGTATGTATCAAACAATGATATTGAGCAGTTGTACTATGAAGAAAGAATATTCAAGTAACAGGTGAAAACAGAATTTAAAAACTAGGCTCTGATACCACTAAAACATGTCACACCCTACCCCTCTGTAAGGCATAACATGATCCCGTAGTACACCTAATGAATTACCAACTCCGTCTACTGATAATCCATTAAATACACTACAAGGGATTTTAAAAACTTTTCTTACTTCTTTTACAGTGGTGAGCACTATTTACAGGTGTTAAAAACCTTTTTGAACTGAAGTGATAGAACTAACACATTTGAATTATTTGGAGTTTCTGTAAAAATTTTGGCAGAGTTCCATCTGTATTTTGGATAAAACAGTTCTTCAGAAAACCTGTAAAAAGCACTTCAATATATTTCCAAATCTCAACTCCAACATTTTCTCAACTCAAATCCATAGTAATTTTTCGAAGACTGAGATAAAGGAAATATAATACAATTTTTACAAGCCAAAATAACTCATAATTATTTTACAACTTCAATGTACAATTTTTATTTACAACTGCTCAAAACCAACAACAATATGTACATACAGTGAACATACATTACATTACAAAATATAAAATATTGGTATACTCATTATACCCGGTAGTCTCTCGCTGGAGGTACTAGCAGCCTAGTCTGCTGCACTGTCTGTCTGTCTACTTGCGATAGCAATAAAAAGCTATCGCTAAGACAATGTCTCAGTGGTGCACAACATTAACTAAATACAAATTTAAATCACAATTCATAATTCAAATAGATAGTGGATACTTAAAAACCATAGTTAAATTCAAGACAATACTGTCATAAGGAATTTAACACAATATCACAATAAATTTCAATAATCAAAACATAGTTAAATTCGAAAGACAGTAAATGTCAATAAGAATTTAAACTTCATTTCACAAATTATCAAATCGCATAACAACACAATTTAGTCGAATAAGTTAAGAATACAGTGTTGCCAATTCATTCACAACTTAAGCCATGACACAAATTTCCGATCAATGCCGCGTTGTACACCACGACAAAGCAATCACAACCCCACTAATCGAAATCAATGAGGAAGGGAGCTAGCTATATAATGAGTACTCATCCGATCACCTCAACTGGTAAACCAGAGAGGGAGAAAAATAAACGATCACGACTCCATAAATGGAGAAGGAAAATAAACGATCACAACCCCATAAAAGGAGAAGGAATTATATGATACTGTCATGCTAAGTGTGAACACAAAATCAATTCAAACATTTTATTCAAATGATTCTTGAGAATCCAATAAATTTCCAAATTTATAATTTCATTCACAAAATGGCAACACAATTCATAATTATCTTTAATTTCCACAAAAACCATTTACAATGCTTTTCAATCAATAGTATCCATCAAATCATTTACAATGCTTTTCAAGCAATAAATATCCATTCAAACCCATTTCCACAATTTAAAACAATAATGTACAAATAGTCATAATTCATTTCAATTGAAAAATTCAAAAGAAATACTATTGTGCACAAACACAATTTAAATCAATAACATACAATTAATCATATGAAATCTTATTCAGAGTAAAATCAGTTGAAAACTAGTTGTGCACAAACCTCTGATAATTGTCTCCTGGTCTGGACTCAGTGTTTCCTTCCCTTTTCCTGAGTCTTTGGTAACTGAGAAACACAATTTCAAGTGTTTCAGTACTAAATTAAATTGTCTCTAACGATAATGTTCGATAATTAAATCACTGAATACCTTTATTTGCTTAATCAATCCATATATCGACCCTCGATGCGTTCTAGGTAAACTAGGTTTTAGTGTCACTAATATGTCACATTCGATAGTATTTTAGGGTTGGTACGTTTTACCAAACTCATTTCCTTGTTTACTGCATTTTAATGCAACTTGCTGGATTCCGGGATACTAGTTTCACCTAGCCGGACGACCTAGTTCTCTCGGTTTTTGGGTTTCGGTCAAAACTGCAAACTTGTATATGTATGTCTTATGGAACGCGGGGCAAAATTTTAGGTCAATCCGAATTAAGTAGAGCAAGTTATGGTCATTATACTATTGCTGGTCAAATGGCATCAAATTAGGTAAATTTTAGGTCAATTTGGTCAATTTTGGTTCGGCCAGTTTTTTGACCCAAAGTTTTGCAAGCTTTTTGACTTGCTTCTGGTCATTTCTGGGCTTTGGTGTCTTCATAAGACTTGTAGGTATCGGTCTTAACTATTCATGGTTAAAATTTCAGGTCAATTGGACCTGTTTTGAGTGAGTTATGGCCTAAACACTAACTGCTGCCCAATTGGTCAATTTTCAGGTCTCAATTGCACCTAATCCGAATTGGTCATTTTCTTATGTCACCTTGCAAGCAGAATTTTGGTATGCTTTCTCAATGAAAGTTGGCACATTTTGTGCCTAGTTTCACCTCCAATTGTTCTCATACCAATTGAGGTTACACATTTAAAGTTATTGACTAAAATGCATACTGCCCTTAACTACCTTACTTAAATATACATCAATTACACACTTACATTACTATATGTCCACTTCCCTTACCAATTCTGTTTTGGTTCATTACCAAAACCATATTCCACTTTACATTAACATCACTTTGGGCAGATTACAAACATCCTTAATACACCAATTAAAACTCACATTTACAAAGTCTAAGTACAATCACATATACACCTAAACCTTACTAGTTCTTACATACACTTTACACAATCAATCTATATACATATCCATCAATCCTCAATGTCAATATTCTGCCAATACCTTCATGAACACATACATCTATCCAAGAGTTCCAAGGCTGCCGAAAATGTTCCTCAATACCAAAGTATCATACAATTCATCAATTTCCATCCCAAGTGCAAAATTCACCATATACATATGGAATAATTTGCTAGAACATTAAATCACCATAACCAACATAATTTCTCATCAAATATATGCACAAATACTTCATCAAATACATAACTCCATGGCTGTCCAAAATGGACATCTCAATAACTCTTCAAACTTGAAAATTTTCTTCACAAAACCAACACCCATAACATGAACACAAAGTTTAACAAAGCAATCTTCCAAAATACAAACTTACCTTATGGTTGGAACTTGCCAAACCTTGACTAAACTTCTTGATTTTGGTATCAAGCTCTTCCTTATGATGTGTAGACAATCTTTAATGAAGGAACCTAAGTGATTGGAGTTGAAATGGAGGGAAGGATCAAGCTCTAAACCAAACGGCAATGGAGGATTTTATTCTTCTTCAATTCGGCAATGTTGAGAGGGTTTGAGGAAGATGAAGTTTCCGCTGCTATAGTGGACTTACATCAGCCCATTTTATGTTTAGTTTAATCATTAGTGGACCACTCACACAAATAATTCATATTATAAACTTAACCCCCACTTATTCCACATTTAACCTTTAATTTTTGTTATTTACTTTAGGTACCACCAAATTAATTTTTTATTTTATTTTCTAAGTGTAATATTATTTATTTTTAATGGACATTTAGGTCAAAAGACAATTCGGGGTGTCAATTGACCATAATACCCCTGTTCGGGTTGCATTCCCGATTTTTCGGTAACACCGGGTTTTTTCTGTTTTTCGATTTCTCACTTTTCTTTGTACTAATTATTTAATTTTTCTTTGATCTTTCTAATGAGATTTATTCTTCAATAAGGGTCTATTTAAGTCCTAAAAATATTTTCCAGGGTTCCCCGTAGTCCAGGGCTAGTCAACGGTCCACACCATAACTTCCCGGTGCGGTCACCCATCACTAGGGTTCTCGACTCGCTTAACTTGGCTACATTTCTTTGCTATTATTTTTCCTTTGTTTTTCTTGTATTTTCTTTTCTTGTTTTTCATTATTTTATGTTTCCTCACTCATAACGAAGTGTAGTTCTAGGCATCCTAGCTGTCTGGACAACACTGGTCACCGGAGCAGCAGAACGCACTACCGAACTTAGGGGTGTTACAGTCCACACCAAGATCACCAATGGCAGCCCTTTGAACAACTTCTAAAGCCTTTCCAACCAATTAGAAAATAGGGATTTACTTTTAGAGGTGTTGTAAATGTATACAGGATACTAAAAACGATTTCTAGCAATTTTAATTCAAGAGAATATTAGCAATTCTCTTTGAATTGATGAGAGATGAAGAAGAAGAAAGGAAGAGAGGCTCAAAGGTGGCGGCACATATAAGAGAATAGCATATTGGTTTTTCATTCTTTCATAACATCACATTATGTAATTAGATCATCACTTAAAACCCTTGCCACATGTCATCTTTTGATTGCCTCTTAGTTTAATTGACCCAATTACATTGTGCCAAGTATCAAACCTAGATTTAATCTTGACTTTGATCATCTTACATGATTAAAAGACAAATAGCAAGCTTATATGGTGCCATGTGTCGCCATCTCACGGTGCCACATGTCACCCTGTAAAATGACCAAATTACCCTTGTGTTGTAATTTTGAGTTCTTAACCCAAAATAATTATTTCTCCTCTTCTAATCAATTTATATCAAATATAAATTAATTAATTAATCTTTATTAATTAATTTCTCATAATTAAATTCATATTTAAACACTTTAAATATAAATTTAACTTATACCATACATCCAATAACCTAGATTTGGTTTCAAGCCATGCTAGGGACTTTGTAATCTAATTGCAAACCAAACCTATTTAATTAATCAATTAAACTCTTTAACTAATTAATTAAATCACATTTAACTTAGTGATTACTTATGTATGTATGTGATTCTCTAGGCTCATCACTAATTGGCAATGATATATGATATTAACTCTTAATGTTATCAGAACTCTTTTTTACCATAAATGATTTCTCTAAATCATTTTAGGCACCTCATAAACCATGGTTAACACCTAGCATAGTATGCCATGGCCACCTAATTAGTTATAAGGAATACCTTAAATGAACCTTTAATCATATGTTACCATGCACTAGAATCTCTCCGTTACACATTCCCAATTCGAGCTGGAGTCATGGTTTATGTCAAACTCCATTTGCTATGAATATTATGTTCTCTTTTAATTCCAGTTCTTGATTAAAAAGATTTTCTCATCAGAAACTCTTTTCTAATTAAATCTGTTTGTCCTGGCCAGGAACTTGAAATATCAAAAACAATTAAATGAACATAGGATTTTATCCCTATTTACTTAGAGTAACAGATTCCATCTTGATCAACACCTATCTCCATATATAACTAGTAGGAGCCAACATGTAACAACCTCCCTATAGCAACTCCGTACATTCTACTGTTCCGGTGACCAGTGTCGGTCCGGATAGTTAGAATGTCCGAAAAAATATTTAAACTAAATTGAGAAACCATAATTGACTCAAATATTAATAAGAAAAATTTATAAAAAATTTTAGAAATAAAATACAACCAAGTTAAATGAGCCGGTGCCCAAGCGATGGGTAACCTAGTAGGAAGTTGCGGTTCTCGCAACTAGGAGCCCTCGATTCAGGGAAAAATTCATAAAATAATTTTTGGGACTCCAGAGAAGGGTCATTGAGGTTTCTATGACATTAGAATGCCAAGAAAATGCTTAGAAAAATTTTTGAATCGGTACAGACAATTTTAGTCTGTTAAGCCAAATGGAGGGCATTTTGGTCATTTCGTCTTCAAAGATGATTTTTGGCCGACTTGTCCAGTTAAGTAAATAATTATTATGACACAAAATGTGAATAAATATTGCTAAAAATTAAATTGAAAATGAGTAGAGAAGAAAAGGAAAGAAAATGAAATTAAATGACAATTTTGACATCACATGATGTCATCAATCCTTTCCCCACCAATCACAATTAAGCTAGCCTATTAAAAAGGGATAATTGAGACAAAAATAAATAAAAGCAATCAGATTCATCTCCTTCCCCATTTCCAGCCGTTTTCTCTTCCACACCCAAACCACCATTGAAAGCTTATCAAAGCTTCAATTCCCACCTTAAACCACCTCAAAACCCTAACTTGCCTTCATTAAAAATTATCCCTACCACTAGAGCAAGCTTTGGGTAGCAATTTGAAAGGAAGAAAGTGAAGTTTTTAAGCCTTAGAAAGTGTCTAAGTCAAGGTTAGTGCCAATTTATTCTAAAAATTTTGTGTATGGCTGCCATTGAACATGATGTTGGTGTTGTAAACTATAGATTGTATGTGTATGAAAATTTTAGTTATTGGAGTTAGGGTTTGAGGCATAAAACTTAAATTTTATTCATGTGTTGGTGAACGAAAGTTTAAATGGTCAATTAGTGACCATTTGGCTGTGTATGATGAGGAAATAAAGAGAGTTGTGGCTTGGTATTTGAGATTGGTCCAGCAGGTTTGGGCAGCCATAAATGGAATTGTATAGGTTCAATTGGTACAAAGCTAATTAAGCATGAAACTAGACACATAATGGCACAACTTTGGTGAAGAAACCCTGCCCAGAAAACCAAACCAAGTTGGCCTAAAAATTGCCCTAATCCGGGTAACTTGCATTCTGCCTGAGCAAAATGACTAAATGAATAGTGTTTATTCATTTGGAGATAACTCAGTGTAGAAAGGTCCAATTGACCTGAAATTTTATCAGCAGAAAGCTGAGACATAGACCTACAACTTTCATGAGGAACACAAATCCAAATTCGGATCATAACCTCGTCAAATTGCCAACCAAACTTAGGTTGCCAAATCAGGCAGAACTAGTTTTGCCCAGAATTTTGGATTCTGTCTAATCTGGCCAGTTATGTTGTTTAGGCCATAACTTGAGCTAAAAAACTCCAAATGGAGTGATTCAAAAAAGGAAATTTAATTAGACAAAATAAAGAACAACTTTCATGAAGACAACTTTGCCAAATTCCTACTATACAAATGATCAATAGAACAGTAAACATAAGGCTTGAAATCTAAAAGTTGTGAATAATTAACACTAAGCTTAGAAATGGTATTGGTAACCAATACCAATAACTTTAGAATGCAAAATGTGGTATGTTGAGAGTACTAGAACCAATGTACCATTTTCTATGCAAAAGTCAACATTTTAGTTGACCAATGAATGAATAGTAACACCTAAACTTAAATTTCAAGAATTGTAAAGTTTAAAAGTGTAACATGCCCTAGTACACCTAGCAAGATTGGTTTGGATAGGTTGGCATGCCAATAGGGTTCAGTTAGTAGTACTGAACATGGCATTATGCCATTCTGTGATTTCATGGCTTTTAGCTATTCTGACATTGTGTTGAGACTTGGCCTTGTGCCTAATGTTATTACAGCTTATTAGCTGTTATGTTGCACACCAGGAGACACATATGTGACCGATGGTGTGAGGGCCCGAGGTACTTGATACCCAGTGCCAATTTACTCGTTTATCTAGTCCAGTCATCCAGTATAGGTTACTTAGGCAACCAAAAATGAAAGTTTATAAATTTAATGAAATAATGAATATAACAAGTACCAAATAAATAAGACTACCAATAATTATCAAAAACTTGTCTGTATGAGACATCAATACACTCACTGCATATTTATTTTTTTTATTAGTTCTTTTTATTTTATTATTGGCACCACTAAGCATTATTGCTTAGCGCGTCACTTTTTGCCATGCGTAGGTTCCGAGAGACAGACAGAGAGCCCAGCAAACCACAGACTGGGTGAGGTCACAGATCTGCCTAGCATCAGAGTCACCTCTCATCTACAGTGCATCAGTGGTAGGACCTTTAGGTCCCTTTTGAAATTATGCTTTTGCATTTTGTAATAGGTAGTAGTTTGTGATTTGTAAATTATGAACTCATGTAAATTAGTAAATTTATGTAATCATATGTTGATGTACATATTTGAAAAATTTTGTTAATGAATATAATTTGAGAATATCTTCATGAAATTTTAGTTGATTTTGAATTTGAATGAAATTGTGTATTAATGTTGAGAACTTGAAATGATTGCACATGTTGAGACCATGTTGATGGTTATTGGAGTTTGAGAATGATTGGAAATGATTATTGGAAGTGTTTTTCATAGGTTCCAGAAAACTGTTTTCTCCATTTTTAGCCGGTACTCTGCCAGATTTTCTGTAAAATTTTCGAAACCTCAAATAAATTATAATTTCAATAAATGACTTAAATGAATTATATTTCATAAATTGTACTTCATAACTATGAAAAAAATAAATTAGGAAGAACAAAAAAATGATTGAATTAAAATAGGGTGTTCCGGTACACTGCGTGGCATATCTTGCTCGGCTACACTGTAGACGGGTAAGGGGTGTCACATTTAGCGGTATCAGAGCATGGTTTAAGTGTTTCTGGGCCTAGATTGAGTCCATACTATGCATTGTATTTGTAAGAGTCGAGGTGACACTAATGTAGATCTGTTGTCTTTGTTAAATAGGATATGGACCCTTCATCTCAGAGGGCAGTTGAGGAGGAAGTGGAGAGTCATGCTCCACCTGCAGCAGCTGAGACTGGGGGTAGGGGAGAACCTGCTTCGCCAGCTCAAGCAGAGCTTGCTCAGCCTCCATAGGCCATGTTCTAGCAAATGGCTGAATTCTTCAGACAAATGGCTGGGGTAATGCCACCACCACCACCACCTCCACAACAGAAATCACACCTGGAAAGACTGAGAAAATTTGGAGCAGTGGATTTCTTTGGCAAGAGAGAAGATGATTCTGTTGCAGCCGAAAATTGGTTGAACAGAACAGAAAGGGTTTTAAAACAACTCCACTGCACTCCAGAGCAAAACCTAGAAGCTGCTATATCTCTGTTGCAAGATGATGCATATGAATGGTGGGATACGATGTCCAGTGAAGTACAGCCAGAAGTAATAACTTGGGAATTCTTCCTCTCAGAATTCAAGAAGAAATATGTGGGTAATGTATACCTGGAAGAGAAAAGAATAGAGTTCATTAATTTGAGGCAGAGACAGCTGACAGTGGCAGAGTATGAAAAGGAATTTGTCAGACTGAGTCATTATGGAAGGGAGATAGTCCCTAATGAAGCCGAGAGGTGTAAAAGATTTGAAGAGGGATTAAATGACAATATAAAGATCATGATTACTACCTTGGGAATCACAGATTTCACCAAGTTAGTGGAATCTGCAATAAAAGTTGAAAAGGTTAGAATAAGTGAACAAACTAGAAGAGAGAGACAGCAGAAGAGGGGCCAGTGTCGCCTAGCTCCTCTCCCGCACTGTGAAAAAGGTTCAAAGGTCCACCTGCATAGAGTTCAAGTTAACCTCAAGGTCAGGGTCAGTCTCAGGGGCCCAGGCCACAGTTCACCCCTAGGAGAGGTCAATCCACACCATTTGTGGGCAGCTCTCCAGGGACGGGGTTCAGGGGACCAGCCCCAGCATCTTTTGCATGTCCACATTGCCTGAATTGGCATAAGGGGGAGTGTTGGAGAGTGACTAGTGCCTGCTTAAGGTGTGGGACGATAAAGCATCAGCTGAGGAATTGTCCACGCAGAACTACTACAGCTGCTCTAACATAAGCAGACAGACCTGCTCTTGCACCACAAAGGGGTAGGAAATCTGGCAAATCCGAGGCAGTGGGACCATCACAGAGGCCTACATCTGAGCCAGCAGAGAGGCCTGAGGGCAGACCACTTGCCAGAGCCTATGCCATGAGAGCTCAGGAGGAGCAAGATGCCCCGGATGTCATCAGGGGTACGTTCTCCCTCTACAATACATATGTGCATGCATTGGTGGATTCAGGATCCACTCATTCATATATCTACAATAACCTACCCATAGAAAGGGGGATATTAGTAGGGGAGAGTGACCAAGGTATCCTGTTCACTAATCCATTGGGCCACAGTGTAGTGGTGAACAAAGAGTACAAAGGTTGCCCATTAAGGATTCAGGGGTATGAATTCTTGGCAGACCTGATTGAGTTACCTTTCCATGAGTTTGATGTGATTTTGGGAATGGACTGGTTTTCATGTCATCAGACAATGGTTGATTGTAAATTGAAGAGGATTTCTTTGAAAACTTCTGAGGGTAATGAGATCACAGTTATGGGGGAAAGGATAAATTTCTTGTCCAATGTTATCTCAGCCATAGTTATAAGAAAACTGATGAGAAAAGGCTGTGAAGCCTACCTAGCACATGTGGTGAATACTAGGCAGGCTAAGCCAGATCTGTGTGAGATACCTACAGTAAAAGACTTCCCAGATGTGTTCCCTGAAGAATTGCCTAGCTTACCACTATAAAGGGAAGTCAAATTTGCTATTGAGATACTGTCGGGTACACCACCAATCTCAATTGCTCCTTATAGGATGGCACCCACAAAATTGAAAGAACTGAAAATCCAATTACAGGAGTTACTGGATAAGGGTTCATACGCCCCAGTGTGTCACCATGGGGAGCTCCAGTGCTGTTTGTGAAAAAGAAAGATGGGACTTTGAGGTTGTGCATCGATTACCGATAGTTGAATAAAGTGACAGTGAAGAACAAATATCCGTTGCCTAGAATTGAATTGATGATCTATTTGATCAGTTGAAGGGAGCAGGAGTATTTTCCAAAATTGATGTCAGATCAGGGTATCATCAGTTGAGAGTAAAGGATGCAGATGTGCTAAAGACTGCATTCAGGACCCGGTATGGGCATTATGAGTTTCTGGTGATGCCCTTTGGCCTAACAAATGCACCAGCAGCATTCATGGACCTTATGAATCTTATCTTTCATCCATACCTACATCTGTTCGTAGTGGTCTTTATTAATGATATTTTGGTGTATTCCAAGACCTGTGAAGAACATGATGAGCATTTGAGGATTGTTCTGCAAACCTTGAGAGAAAAGAAGCTGTATGCTAAGTTGTCCAAGTGTGACTTTTAGTTGAATGAGATTGCATTCCTTGGACACATAGTGTTAGCTGATGGGATTAGGGTGGATACCAAGAAAATAGAAGCGATGATGAAATGGAAGCCTCCCAGAAATACAACTGAGGTCAGAAGTTTCTTGGGCTAGCTGGGTATTACAGAAGATTTGTGAGGGCATTTTCATTAATAGCTGCTCCAATGACCAAGTTGTTACACAAGAATGTCAGATTTGACTGGAATGACAACTGTTAGGATAGTTTTGAGAAGTTGAAGGCTATGTTGATAGAGGCACCAGTATTAACACATCCAGTGTCGGGAAAGGACTTTGCGGTCTACAGTGATGCCTCTCATAATGGGTTAGGGTGTGTATTGATGCAAGAGGGGAAGGTCGTCGCTTATGCTTCCACCTCTTTCTCTATTGAAAGTACACAAATAGAATATCTTAATACGCATCTCAATTGCTACTAAGAAATCATTACATGAATGTCTAATGCATCCCAAATTAGCTTTGTAAATTTTAGAGAGTTTTGGTTTTGGACAGCTTGTGCCCCAATCTTTGAACCCAATTTTTACCTAGTTTCGATCATAATTTGGTGAGGTGTTCTTCATGAAAATTGTTCATCTAGGTCTTAACTTTATTTTCTTTTTTTGAATCACCTAATTCAGAGCTGTGTAGCTCAAGTTATGACCAAAACACTGTTACTATTTACGTTACTATTCACCCTGCAGTTTCAGTTCTGGCAGATTTATCGATCCAACTTCGTTTAGCAATTTGATCAAGTTAAGTCCATAATTTGGTCTAATGTTCTTCATACGAAATGTTCTACTATTTCTTAGGTTTCCATCGGTTCAGGAATTTCCTAAATCAGAGTTTTCTAGAGAGAGTTATGGCCATGCAGAGTTTATTGTTCATATGGAAAATCTACAGATTTCCAGATTTCTATTGATTAGGTGATTCAAATTTGCTTAGCAATTTGATTGGGTTAAGTCCATATTTTAGCCTTAAGTTATGCATATGAAATGTTCTACTATGTTTTAAGTTTCTATCGGTTCAAGAATCACCTAAATCGGAGTTTTCTAGAGAGAGTTATGGCTATGCAAAGTTTACTATTCATATGGTCAAATTTTGCAGTTTCTAGAATTTTGTCTCTAAGTTCAAGGCAAGTTTTAGGCAATTTTTGGGCTATTTCTAGGTTGGGTCTCCTCATGAAAATTCTATCCCTATATCTTATGTTTCATCCTCAATTGGTTTCACACCAATTAGAGTTGTGTAGCTTAATTTATGAGCTGTCAAACACACTGAACTCAATGTGCAAATTCTACCCTAGGTTCAATTTTTCATTTCTTTAATTATTTCCACTAACCAACCTCAATTCACATTTAATTCACCCAAAATGACTATAATTTAGCATTGACACATCAATGGCACTTCCTAGCACAAACCTCACAATTTTCAAATACCAAAGTTTACAATTTTCCCTAATCCTACCATTTCATTACCTCCATTCATCAACTCAATGTCAATTCAAACTAAATAAACCTCAAATAATCATAATTTAACACTACTCACTCCAATTTCACTCTCTAGCACCAAAGCTCTAATTTTCCCATGAACCCTAATCTCTCATAATTAAATTTATATACATTTCATGCAATTTTTTTGCCCTAATCATGTAGACTACTTCAACTAAGCTTAATCTCATCATCAATTTCATTCAAAGACATCAAACCCTAACTTTTCACCAATTTGGCCAAAACCCTAGTTTAGATTCCATACATGTTTTCTTTTATTTTCTTATGAAATTTCATGCTTTTTCATGTAAATTCATCATACCCAAACTTGATTCAAAGCATATTTGGTTAATCAAGCATGAAAGAGAGAGCTTACCTCACTTGATGATTTTTCCCACTTTCAATCTCTTCCAAATCTTGTAATTCTTGTTTCAATCTCTCAATCAAAGATCTCTTTGATGTTTTCTTTTAGTGGGCTATGGAATTTATGAAGGGAATTAACACTTGGGAGGCGAAATCAATTAGGGGAAGAAGTGGAAGAAGAAGAGAAAAAGAGAGAGAGAGGAAGAGAGAGGAGAGGGTGTTGGCACCTTATGAAAAAAAATGAAGAAGACATTTGTCTTCTTATATATATATATATATATTTATCCCCAAAATTAGTTTATTAAAATTATAAATTTTAATTGTGTCATAAGGATAATTAAACTTAAATTTTTTTTTTACATTTACACTTAATTTTTCCTTTTAATTGAATAATTAAATTTAATTATCAAAAGCCCATAAGTCCTTTATTTTAATTTTGTCATAATGGAAATGAAAGTTTAAGCTTTCATTTCTTAAATTTTCCCTTACATATTTTTACTTGAATTTTTCTTTAATTTTTACCTCATAATTCAATTCATTAATTTCATTTAATTTAAATGACATTTTGGTCTAAAGTCAACTCTTGAGGTGAATTGACCAAAATGCCCCTCATCGATCATAATCCTTCTTTTTATAATACCCGATGAGTCCTTAGATTTTTTTTTATTCACTTGAATTTTTATTGTATCTATCTCAAATAATTTTTCATTTATTTTTTTTCCTCAATGTGTCTTTGAATAGTACTAGTCACGGACTAAAAATAGTACTATTCATGACTCGGAGGTTCAGGGTGTTATAATTCTTCCATTTGTCATTCATTCATTTAACATCATAATCATGTACATTTCATTTATAAACAAAAATTTACAAATACTGACATTCATACCAAATTATATTACATAAGTTTCAATTTATACATGAGAAAATAAAAGTTTGATTACAAACAGTACAAACAGTATAAAATACCAAAATAGGACCTAGTGTCCTACCAATGTACTGTAGCCTATGAGGTGACACAGACACTATGTAGAACTATGAACGGCCTCACCTAGTCTGTGGTCTACTGGGCTCTATGTCCAAATCTTCAGTACCTACACGATACAAAAGCGACATGCTAAGCATAAAGCTTAGTGGTGCCAATAATGCAAGAAAATATAATATGCAAATAAAAGTAAAAATTTCCTAATTATTGTGCTTATAAGAAATCAATAATTACTAACTTATTGTTTAGTCAAAGGCTAATTACATCTTATGATATTAACTCTTTCTAGCATTTTATTAATCGTTTTCTTGATGATTTTGAGCATTTTTTTATTGTAATCATTCTTATTCTTTATCTTGATATTTAATTTCTTTACTTCCTTTAATAATCAATTCAATTATATTTATGCTTTTCCATGCCCAAGTAACCTATACAAATTGACCGGACTGGATAAACGAGTAAAATAGCACTGGGTACCAGGTACCTCGGGCTGTCACACCATCGGTCATAATGTGTCTCCCGGTGTGCAGACAGAATGGCTAATAAGCCATAAAAGCAATAAGGCATAAAGCCAAGTACAACATCATAATCAGTATAGCCATAGGCTATCATATCACAGAATGGCATGAAGCCATACATAGTACTGCTATCAGAACCTATTGGCATGCCAACCTATTCAAACCAATCACATTAGGCCTACTAGGGCATATTACAAAGTTATTTCTTGAATATTTGTACTTAACATGTAAGGTTACTATTCATTTAGTCATTTAAGTTAAAATTTTGAATTTCTTATATATAATAGTTACATGAGTTCTAATCACATAAATTTACCACATTTTGGTTCCCAAAAGTGTTGCCATTAGTTGCCAATCCATACTTTTAATCATTGGAGAATAATTCAAAATTTCAGTTTTTGGGTGCTAGAGTTCACTGTTCCATTAGGTCATTCTACAATGAGAATTTGGCCAAATGATCTTCAATCAAAGTTGTTCCTTATTGTGTCTAGTTACATTTATTTTTTTGAATCACTCCATTTGGAGTTTGTAGCTCAAGTTATGGCCTAAACACCATTACTGGGCGGATTGCAATTTTTCTAGAATTTCTGGCGTAATCAATTTCGCAGCTTTTTATACACCGATCGCAAGTCAGTTTTTGGACATGTTATGGTCAAAATTTGGGTTTGTTTTCTTCATGAAAGTTGTAGGGCTATGTCTTAGATTTCTACTGATAAAAATGCAGGTCAATTGGACATTTCTACACTGAGTTATGACCAAATGAATGAATACTGTTCATTTGATCATTTTCCAGGGACTGTATATTGGTCACTCAGATTAGGTCAATTTTTAGAGCCACTTAGGTTGGTTTTCTAGGATAGTTTCCTTCATCAAAGTTGTTGCATTTTGTGTTTAGTCTAACCTCCAATTAACCTTGCACCAATTAGAGTTACCTAGCTTGAGTTATAACCCCAAGAGAACACTGGACTCAAAGGGTCCAGAATGCACACTTAAGGTAGTCTAATTCTCTACATTAGTTAATGTCACCAATCACTCCATTTCCAATTCAAACTACACCAAATGGTCACTAAATAACCATTACAACATCATTTTGTGTTCAATTGCATCTACCCCCATATTTGAGTTTCAAACCCTAGCCCTAAAATTCCAAAGTTTCATTTTCTTGCACTAAACTCATAAACTAATGTTTTGAGTGATACAACCATATCAAGGGTAGCCTATTCACTCATTTAATCCAAAGAAACCATTAAAACCATAACAAATCCATGGCTGCCAAAAATAGGGTAACACCTTAACATATTTATTTTTAATGGAATTTCATATATCCTAGCTCAAATTTATCATTCTAACAAGAATTTAAATGAAATAGTCAAGGAATTGGACACTAACCTTGTTGTGTGTTAATACAGGCTTGACAAACTCCTTTATTTTTACTTCTTTTTATTGCCCAAGTCTTGCTCTAGTGGTGATGACAAGTTTTTGTGAAGGAAGATGGGCCTTTGAGGTGGTTTGGTGGGTTAACCAAAGCTTGGTGGGGCTTTAATGGTGGAAGGGAGAGGGCTGACAAAACATAGAGAAGAAGAGCATAAAGTTTTGTTTCATTTTTACCTCTTTTCTTTCCTTTTTAATTAGTTTAAGAGTGCTTGTTGAAATGCCATTGGTGGAAGCCTTTTTAATGACATCATGTGATGTCATAAATTCTATTTTTCTTTCATTTTCTTTTCTTTTTCTTTACTACTCATTTTCAATTCAATTTTTAGAAATATTTATTCACATTTTATGTCATAATAATTATTTACTTAACTAGAAAAGTTGGTCCAAAATCATCTCTGAAGACGAAATGACCAAAATGCCCTCCGTTTGGCTTATTAAGCCAAAATCGTCTGTACCGATCGAAAAATTTTTCTAAGCCTTTTCTTGGCATTCTAATGTCATAAAAACCTCAATGACTCTTCTCTGGAGTCCCAAAAATTATTTCATGAATTTTCTCCCGAGTTTAGGGCTTCCAGCTGCGAAGACCACAACTTTCCACTGAGTTACCCATCGCTAGGGCACCGGCTCATTTAACTTGGTTGTATTTTATTTCTAAAATTTTTCCTTAATTTTTCCTATCATTATTTGAGTTATTTATGACTCCTCACTTTAGTCTAAATATTTTTCCAGATGTTCTAGCTATCCAGAACAACACCAGTCGCTGGAACAGTAGAATGTACGTAATTGCTACAGTGAGGGTGTTACAAATTAGATTGCAAAGTCCCTAACATGGCTTGAAATCAAATCTAGGTTATTGGATGTATAGTATAAGTTAAATTTATATTTAAAGTGTTTAAATATGAATTTAATTAATGATAGATTAATTAATAAAGATTAATTAATCTATTTATATTTGATATAAATTGATTTGAAGAAGAGAAATAATTATTTTGGGTTGAGAACTCAAAATTAAGACATAGGGGTATTTTGGTCATTTCAAAGGGTGACATGTGTCACCATGAGATGGTGACATATTGCACTACACATAAGCTTTCCATATGTCTTTTAATCATGTAAGATGATCACAGTCAAGATTAAATATAGGTTTGACACTTGGCACAATATGATTGGGTCAATTAAACCTAGAGCTAATCAAAAGGTAACATGTGGCAAGGGTTTTAAGTGGTGACCTAGCTATGTAATATGTAGTTATAAAAAGAAAAATAACAAGCTTCTCATTCTCTTTGGTGCCGCCACCCTTGGCTGCCTCTCCCTTCTCTTCTTCTTCATCTCTCATCAATTCAAAGAGATTAGCAAACAATCTCTTGAATTAAAAATACTAGAAATTATTTCTAGTATCCTGTTTACATATGTAATCTCTCAAAAGGTAAAATTTGATTTTCTAATTGATTAGAAAAGCTTTAAAAGTTGTTCAAGGGGCCGCCATTGTTGATCTTGGTGTGGACAAGCTAGAGGGACAACACCTGGTGTCCTAAGGCGCATCCCAAAGGTGCCAAACACACTATAGTGCATCAAAAGGTTAGTACAGTTGTTCTTGATCTAATCTAGGGTTTTAATGAATTAATCTGTTAATTCTAAAATCTTAAATGGAAAATGTAGATCCAAAATCATATTAAAAGAGTTTTAATATGCTGTTTATCATTGAAATCAAACAGATAAAAATGAATCTTGCATGATCCATGTGACCCTAGATGAAAAATTTTTGAATTCAATGATCTAAAGTTATGTTTTTCATGCTTCTGCTCCTTCAATTGGTATCAGAGCCACTATATTTGCCATTTAGATTGTTGATTATATGATTTAATTGTGTGATTTGATCATGAGATGATTAAATCATTGCTAGTTGTAATGAATAAGGTGGTGGCATGCTTGGATGCACCATGGTGCGCATGGTTTGTGCACCACCATGGTGTGCATGGTAAGTGATGGGTATTGTGTGTGCAAGTGTTGTATGATCTGCCCATTTTATTTCTAATTAAATTGTTTAATTAGATTTTTAATCACACAATTAAATTTTGATTCAAATCTAAAATTTTTAAATTTGTTTGAATGTAATTCAAATCTGAATTTTTAAATTTGTTTGAATGTGATTAAAATCTGAATTTTTAAATTTGTTTGAATCATATTCAAATCTGGATTTTTAAGTTGAATATGAGATATTCAATTTAATTTAAGTATGTATGTTTTATTTAATTGTTAAATAGTGATATGCATGATGGATGATCATGAACTATAAAAGACCAATGTAATTGAATTTATTTCTTTTATGTTTCTTTAGGTTGTAAATTAATTAATTTATTTTAATTTATTTTTGGGCGTGTATTATTAAGGTTGTAATAATTTTGGGTTGTAATTTCATTTATTTAGTTCTTGTAAATTCACCTTGGTATGCCAAGGATTACTATGTAATTGGATTGCAAGAAGATCAAGGAGGTCAAGAGCATTGGTGGGACCAGTGGGAGGAATTCAAGACCAAGTGTTAATTATGTGCTCCTTCAGCAACTCTTGTAAAATGAAAGAATAAAATGCACCTAGGAATGCTCTGATTCAATTCTTGGTGGCTTAGAATTGAATCCCTTAGAAAAGTCCATGATCATACCATATTTATTTATTATCCATGAATGCATGAGATGTATGGGAATGTATGCAAGTATATGATATATGCATGCTAATTGGATAATGTCCAAAGTGAGACCTTAATAGTAATTAGGATAACCACAAAATCTTCCAAATAAATGATTAAGTTGGAAATACTATAATTAAAGTAATTATAACATGGGCCCTCCATTGAGGCAATTATTTTAAGAAATTTTAAATACTTGCATAAGATGCAATTAATTTAAGAGATTTTCTTAAAAATAATTGTTAAGCATGATATGTTGTAAATATGTAAATGGTTTGGTAGCCAATATTAGATGTACCTAAGGACATTAAAATTATTTGCATAATTACTGGCGCAATGGGATCAACTTAACTAATGCAAGATAAGTCAATAATGGATGTACCTGATATTTTGAGCATTAGGGGCTAGGTAAAGAATTGAATCTCACATGAGATGTGATGGGTAAGGAGTTGCTCACTTATAGTTTATTGTAATTCCAATAATGGATGTACCTGAGGATGATCAATAGAATTATAAGAATTCAATCACCCACTAGAAATCCATCCAACTACGATTTCTGTTTTCTACTTTGCAAGGATAGGATTCGCTAAGTTAGTGGGAGGGCCAATTTGATTAAAAGACCATAATTATTTTGGTTAATTACATGAAACATTTACTAATTAATCTGATTTATTTTCTACAGTTAATTTTCTGATAATAATGAGCACAGAACAACCACCACCATCCAATATCCTTACAAGCATACTTGATCGCAATAGGTTGACAGAACCTAATTTATCTGATTGGCTAAGAAATTTGAAACTTATCCTAAACCTTGAACATATTGGATATGTTCTAGACTCACAGGGTCCTGGTCCCTTACCTCCAAAGGCCACTCAAGAGGAACATGAAACTTTGGACAAGTGGAAGGAGCATGATATGTTGGGGATTTGCATTAGAATCAGCTTTGTATATTCTGAATAGGATTCCATCAAAATCAGTTTCTTCCACACCTTATGAGATATGGCATGGAAAAAAACCAAGTCTTAAGCATATTAAGATTTGGGGTTGTCCAGCTTATATCAAAAAGCTTAACACTGATAAATTGGAGACCAGATCAGAAAAAGGTCGATTTGTTGGATATCCAAAAGATAGTTTTGGATATTATTTTTATTTGCCTACTTCACAAAAGGTTGTGATAAGTAGAGATGCCACATTTCTTGAACAACAGTTTGTTCAAGAAGGAGGCAAAGGAAAGCAAATAAATTGAAGAATTCTGACCAACCAACAGATCAGATGGATATAGATTCATCTAGTCAACCTATACCCGTTGATGAAACATCTACAGCTGTTCCTCGTAGAACAACCAGGGTATCTCACCCACCAATGAGATATGGTTTTCTTCATGAAGAAGAACAAGAGTTGTCTACTCATGAAGAAGTAAATCATGGAGATGATCCACTTACTTATGAAGAAGCTATATCAGATATAGACTCTTCAAAATGGATTGATGCTATGAAATCCGAGATTGATACCATGTATAAGAATCGAGTTTGGGATCTTGTTGACCCACCTGAAGGTATTGTACCTATAGGGAACAAATGGGTTTTCAAGAAGAAAATTGGTTCTGATGGAAAGGTAGAGACCTATAAAGCAAGGCTAGTAGCGAAAGGGTTTCGCCAAAGGCAAGGAATCGACTATGAGGAGACTTTCTTGCCTGTTGCCATGATTAAATCAATTAGGATTTTATTAGCAATAGCTGCATACTATGATTATGAGATTTGGCAGATGGATGTCAAAACAGCTTTTCTCAATGGATACATTAAAGAAAACATTTTTATGGAACAACCTAGGGTTTTGAATCCCAAGATGGTTCCAAGGTATGCAAGCTAAAGCGATCCATTTATGGGTTGAAACAAGCTTCGAGGAGTTGGAACATCTGTTTTGATGGAGCCATTAAATCCTTTGGTTTTATAAAAAATGAAAATGAGCCATGTGTATATAAGAAGGTTCGTGACAGTGCTATCACTTTCCTTGTCTTATATATGAATGACATACTGTTGATGGGTAATGACACAGGTATGTTAATGACTATAAAGGTATGGTTGTCAAATACATTCTCCATGAAAGACTTAGGGGAGGCAACCTATATTCTTAGGATTCGCATCTATAGAGATAGAGCGAAAAGAATAATTGGTTTATCCCAAAGTCTATACTTGGAAAGGGTGTTAAAGAGGTTTAACATGCTTGATTCCAAGAGAGGATTGTTACCAGTGAGACATGGTATCCACCTTTCTAAAGAGATGTCTCCAACGACACTTGAAGAAAGAGATGAGATGGCCAGGATTCCATATACTTCGGCTATTGGAAGTTTAATGTATGCAATGTTGTGTACTAGGCCGAATATCGCATATGCTGTTAGTTTGACTAGCAGGTATCAATCCAATCCAGGTTTGGAACACTGGATAGCTGTCAAGAATATCCTTAAGTACGTGAGAAGAACTAAGGATTTATACTTGATTTATGGAGGTGGAGACTTGCAATTGGATGGTTATACTGATTCTGATTTCCAATCAGATATCGATGATAGAAAGTCTACCTCTGGATATGTGTTCATTTGTAATGGAGGTGCAGTCAGTTGGAAGAGTTCCAACAGAGCACGATCGCAGATTCCACTACAGAGGTCGAGTATATTCCGCATCGATGTCGCAAAGGAAGTCGCTTGGATAAAAAGTTCGTGATAGAACTTACAAGAGTTCCTTCCATTGAGTCAGCTTCCACTACATCGTGACAATAATGGAGCGATCATCTGAACTAAGGAACCAGAAATCCAAACACATAGAAAGGCGCTACCACATTATCAGAGAAATAGTTGGGCGAGGCGATGTAGCCATGCAGAAAATAGCATCAGCTGAAAATCCAGCTGATCCATTCACTAAGCCTATGTTAGAGACTCAGTTAGACCGACATCTTGAGAAGATAGGTCTAAGACATTGTAATGAATGGCTCTAGTGCTAGTGGGAGATTGTTAGTAGTATGCCCTAGAGCATATCATTTAGTATGTATCTTGTACATATTTTTATTAATAAAAGGCATTTCCACTTTTCCGTTTACATAATATATTTATGTGTAATAAAAAAGGTCCATTGATATTTTGTTAGAAATATTATTCTTAAGTTGTTAAGAATATGAATGACAATATTTCTAGCACAAAGTATCATAAATAGGTTCACAATCGAGGATACTTCATAATAAGGACATGACTTATCCAGAAAGATTATATTCATGTTTGTTCCAAAGTTATTTATATGAGATATAAATAAGATGGAATGGTGAGTCTCATGCCATATAACAAACATGATAGGCACTTATAAATGATAAGTAGGCCGAACCAGTGACACTTATGACAAGCACATGGAGTTTACTCTTCTCAATGTTTTGTCATAAATCATATCAGTGCATATAATCTTTATACCTGAGATAGCATAGTTATCTTGTATATAGGTAGTTTGAGTTTGATACTGCTTTCATACTTGTACTATGTATGGGTATATGGGCATGTGTTGGCTCCCACTAGTTATATATGGAGGTAGGTGTTGATCAAGATGGAATCTATTCCTCTAAGTAAATAGAGATAAAATCCTATGTTCATTTAATTGTTCTTGATGTTTCAAGTTCCTAGCCAGGACAGATAGATTTATTCAGAAAAGAGTTTCTGATGAGAAAATCTTTTAATCAAGAACTGGAATTAAAAGAGAACATAATATTCATAGCAAATGGAGTTTGACATAAACCATGACTCCAGCTTGAGTTGGGATTTTGTAACAGAGAGATTCTAGTGCATGGTAACATATGATTATAGGTTCATTTAAGGTAAACCTTATTACTAATTGGGTGGCCATGGCATGCTATGCTAGGTGTTAACCATGATCTATGAGGTGCATAAAATGATTTAGAGAAATCTTTTATGTTAAGAAGGAGTTCTGATGACATTAAGAGTTGATATCATGTCTCATTGCCAATTAGTGATGAGCCTAGTAAGTCATACACATACACAAGTTATCACCTATTTAAATATGATTTAATTAATTAATTAAAGAGTTTAATTGATTAATTAAATAGGTTTGGTTTGCAATTAAATTGCAAAGTCCCTAGCATGACTTGAAACCAAATCTAGATTATTGGATGTGTAGTATAAATTAAATTTATATTTAAAGTATTTAAATATAAATTTAATTAATGAGAAATTAATTAATAGAGATTAATTAATTAATTTATATTTGATATAAATTAATTAGAAGAAGAAAAATAATTATTTTGGGTTAAGAACTCAAAATTAAGACACAGGGGCATTTTGGTCATTTCACAGTGTGACACGTGGCACCATGAGATGGTGACACATGGGATTACACATAAGCTTGCCAAATGTTTTTTTAATCATGTAAGATGATTAAAATCAAGATTAAATATAGGTTTGACACGTGGCATAATGTGATTGGGTCACTTAAACCTAGAGCTAATCAAAGGGTGACATGTGGTAAGGGTTTAATGTGTTAACCTAGCTATTTAAGTGTGGTTATTAAAAGAAAAAATAACCAGCAGCCACTCCTCTCCTTTGTCACGCCACTTTGAGGCTTTTTATCTATTCTTCTTCATCTCTCATCAATTCAAAGAGATTAGCCATCAATCTCTTGAATTAAGAACACTAGAAATTGTTTCTAGTGTCCTGTTTACACATCTAATCTCTTAAAAAGCAGAACTTGAATTTCTAATTAATAGAAAAGGCTTTAGAAGCTATTCAAGGGTGCCATAGGTGTTCTTGGTGTGGACAAGCTAGAGGGACAACATCTGGTGTCCTGAAGACGAATCTCAAAGGCGCAGACACGCTGTAATGCATCAAGAGGTTAGTGTAATCATTCTTGATTTAATCTAGGGTTCTAAAATTAATCTGATTAATTTTAAAATCTTAAATGGCAAATACAGATCCAAAAACATATTAAAAGAGTTTTAATATGTTGTTTATCATTGAAATCAAATAGATAAAAATAAATCTTGCATGATGCATGTGACCCTAGCTGAAAATTTTTGAATTCAATGGTATAAACTTGTGTTTTTCACGCTTCCGTTCCTTCAGATAACCCATTAAATACACTACAAGAGATTTTAAAACTTTATTTACTTCTTTTTACAATGGTGAGCACTATTGACAGGTGTTAAAAATTCTTTTAACTAAAGTGAAACCAAATAACACATTTGAAGTATTAATAATTTCTATAAAAATTTTGGCAGAGTGTCATCTATATTTTGAATAAAATAGTTCTTCAAAAACCTATAAAAAGCACTTCAAATATATAATTCCTCAATCCCAAACTCCAATAATTTGTTCAACATAATAAATTTCTCAACATTATCAACTCAGTTCAATAATTAATTCTCCAGTGTTTCCAAAAGCTGAGATAAGATAAATTTATCACAATACTTTTACAAGCCAAAATAGTTTACAATTTTAGTTTACAACTACTCAAGACCAAGTACAATATATACATACAGTGCACATACATTACAACAAAAACTACATAATATGGTATACTCGATATACCCGACGAAATCTCAAAATGTGGTACAAGCAAATTTACTCTCAAGCCTCCGTCTGTCTCATAAAGAATGAAAAAGCTATCGCTGAGTAAAATTTACTCAGTGATGCACAATAACAATTTAAAATACGATATGTAAAACTTTTATTGAAAATTTACAATCCAAACAATTCACAATTTTTCAAAGCTCATATAACACAAATTTAATCAAACAATTTAATAACACAGTGTTGCCAATCAATAATACAACTTAGGCCATGACACCAACTTTTCCGAATATGCCGTGTGTACATCACTACAAGGCACACTCACCCCACTAATCGAAATCAATGAGGGAGAAAGCTAGTTAGATAATGAGTACTCATCCACACTCACCTCAGACTGGCAAGTCAAAGAGGGAGGAATATAATCACACTCACCCCATAAATGGAGGAGGAACATAGTAATATTGTCATGCCAAGTGTGAATCAAAACAATTCCAAATCACAATATTTAAATACTTCATACAAACCACAAATCATATTTTATCTCAAAATTTCCATTTGCAAAGTAGGCAACACAATAATTTTCAAATAATATTCCCAAAGCCAAAACAATAAAAAATTATTCATAACTCATTTCTCCAAATAAATTTTCTGGTAAAAGCAGTGAATATAAAAAGTATTGTGCACAGACCTCTGATATATGCCTCTTGGCCCTGACACAGTATTCCTTATGCTTCTCAATATCTTTTTCAACTGAAACACACAATTTAAAGTGTTTCAGTACTCAATGAATTTGTTTTTAACAATAAAATCTAATATTTAAATTTTCTTGGTACTATTCTCTTCAATTCATTTCATTAGTAAACCTATAAGGTTGACCCTTGATGCACTCTAAGTGAGTCAATTCTAATGTTACCAATGTCACACCCTACCCCTCCGTAAGGCATAACATGATCCCGTAGTATACCTAATGAATTACCAACTTCGTCTACTGATACAAGGGATTTTAAATCTTTTCTTACTTCTTTTTACAGTGGTGAGCACTATTTACAAGTGTTAAAAAAATTTTTTGAACTGAAGTGAAACAGCTAACACATTTGAAGAATTAACAATTTTTGCAAAAATTTTTGGCAGAGTGCCATCTGTATTTTGAATAAAGCAATTCATCAAAAACCTGCAAAAAGCACTTCCAATATTTTGTTCAATCCCCAAACTCCAATATTCAATCAACACAACAAGTTTCTCAACAATTGTCAACTCAAATCCACAATAATTTTCCAGTGTTTTCAAAAGCTGAGATAAAATAATATATCACAATATTTACAAACCAAAATAATTTACAAATTTAGTTTACAAATTTAATGTACAATTTTAATTTACAACTGCTCAAAATCAAGAACAATATATACATACAGTGACCATACATTACAATATAAATACGGTATACTCAATATACCCGATGATCTCTCAATGAAGCACTAGCAGCCTAGTCTGCTACCCTGTCAGCCAGTCTACCTGCGACAGCAATGAAAAGCTATCGCTGAGCCAATGTCTCAATGGTGCACAACATTAACAAAATATGACTTTAAAACAAAAATCATAAGTCATATAAATAGTGGATACTTAAAACCATAGTTAAATTCAAAGACAGTGAATGTCAATAAGAATTTAAACTCCATTTTACAATATCACAATGAATATCAATAAAATCACGCACAGCTTAATCATGTTCCAAAGTCCAATTCATCCCAAGAGCCGATGGCTAATGAGGAATAACATAGCTAGCTAGCAATAATATGAGTGCTCATTCTATTCGACCTCAACAGGCACACACCTCAACACTTCAGCTAGAGAGGGAATTCAAAGTCAATTCATCCCACTAGATAAGCTAGCGAGGAATTCAATCAATATACATGATAGCTATGGTTTCAAACCATTTACAATGTTTTTCAAGCAATTAGTATCCATCAAATATCATTAAGACAATTTTTCACAATTTAAACAATAATAGACAATTTGTCATAATTCATTTCAATTGAAAAATTTAAAAGAAGTAACTGTTGTGCACAAACCTCTAAAGTGTAGCCTCTTGACCCTGACTCAGTGTTTCCTTCTCTTTCCCTGAGTCTTTGCTAACTGAAACACTCAATTTGAAGTATTTCAGTACTCATTTAAACTGTCTCTAAGAATAAAGCTTAATAATTAACTTATTGAATACTATTATTTCCCTTAGTCCACCTAAAATGTTGACCCTCGATGCACTCTAGGTGAATTAGGTTTGATGTTACCAATATGTCACATTTTATAGCCTTTTAGTGTTGGTACATGTTACCCAATTCATTTTCAAGTATATTGCATTTTATTGCAATTTGCCAGATTTCGGTATACTAATTTAACCTAGCCAGATGACCTAGTTCCCTCGGTTTTCTGGTTTCAGTCAAAACTACAAACTTGTAGGTCTATGTCTTATTGCACGTGGGGCAAAATTTCAGGTCATTCTGAGTTGTGTAGACCAAGTTATGGTCAATTTACCAATGCTGAATAGAATGCACCAAAATGGTAACTTTAGGTCATTTTTAGGTCACTTTTGGTTCAGCTAGTTTTTGGACCTGAACTTGTGCAAGCTAGTTGGCTTGGTTCTGGCCATTCTGTGCTTTGGTGTCTTCATAAGAATTGTAAGTATATGTCTAAACTATTCATGATAAAAATTTTAGGTCAATTGGACCTGTTTTGAGTGAGTTATGGCCAAAACACTAACTACTGCCCAAATGGTCAATTTTCAGGTTTTCAAAGCACTAATCTAGATTTGGTCATTTTTTAAGTCACCTTCTAGGGAGAATTTTGGTAAGCTTCCTTCATGAAAGTTGGCACATTTTGTGCCTAGTTTCACCTTCAATTAGTCTCATCCCAATTGGAGTCACACACTTATGGTTCTAAGCCAAAACATACACTGCCCTATTACAATTTGTTCATCCTTTACCAATTACACATCCTATGCTTACCAAGTTTACTCTTCCATGTAAATTCTGGTTTGTACCATAACATTAACACATTTAGCAACACATTTTTTGGTCATTTTGGCAGCTTGTAACCACTCTCAACATACACATTATAATACAGAATTTTTTCAAGTCTAATTACAACAATTAAAATCCCATTTACCACAATTCAACCACATGAACATACCTCATTTCCATGTCCAAATTCTAACAATTAAACACACACACACATGCTGCCATCGATGACAACATAATTCAACAATATTTCATGAACTCAAACACTTCAATCTTCTTCATGAGGCTGCCACATGTTTACACATATCCATCAATTGCCATTTTCACTTTTTAAGCTTCCGAATCATACCTTACACATGGAATTCAACTATAATACAATCAAACATTTAAATCATCATTCAAACCACTATTTACATGCAAGAATAAACTGTTCTTATTGAGGTTCCATGGCTTCCAAAATGTACATATCCACTAATTCATCAAACTTCAAAAATTCTTCCACAAATCAACTACCCACAACATTCATTCAAGGTTTAATGAAACAAGAATAAAAAATACATACTTACGACTTTTGAAATTCTTCAAAACCTCACCAATACTTAACTTTCTTGCTCCTAATAGCTTCCCCAAGTTGACTATGCAAGGTTTAATAAAGGAAACTAGTGTGAAAAGTGGTTAGAATTGAGGTGCATGGAAGGTGATGAAGCTTCGGCCATGGTGTTTCAATGGAGGCTCACTTCGGCTTGGTGTTGGGAGGTTGAAGATGAAGAAATAATTCTATCCATAAGGCTTATATAGGTCCCATAATTCATGGTTAGTGGAGCACTAACTTTGGATTAATGAGTTAATTAATCCTAAGTTCCATAATTTGCAATTATGCCACTAAACTTTCACTATATATATTATGTACCACATTTCTTATTTTCATGACATTTTCCAAGTGTAATATCACTTATTTTTAATGGACATTTAGGTCAAAAGATAACTCGGAGTGTCAAATGACCACAATGCCCCTGTTCGGGTTGTATTCCTAATTTTTCGATAACATCGAGTTTTGTCATTTTCTCAATTTCTCGTTTTTCTTTGTACTAATTAATTAATTTTTCTTTGATATTTCTAATAATATTTATACTTCAATAAGTCTTTAATTATGTCTTAAAAATATTTTTCAAGGTTCCCCGTGGTCCAGGGCTAGTCAACAGTCCACGTCGCAACTTCCTGGTGCGGTCACCCATCGCTATGGTTCTCGGCTCATTCAACTTGATTACATTTCATTTCTATTATTTTTCCTTTTATTTTTCTTGTATTTTCTTTTCTTGTATTTCATTATTTTATGTCTCATCATCAATATTTAAGTGTAGTTCTAGGCATTCTAGCTGTCCGGACAGACACTGGTCATTGAAACAATAGAACGCACTACTGAACATAGGGGTGTTACAATTCTCCCCCTCTTAAAATAAATTTTGTCTCAAAATTTTACCTAGTATCAGTTTCTGAATAGTTATGGGTGCTTTCTCCTCATGTCCTCTTCACGTTCCCAAGTAGCTTCCTGGCCTGAATGATGGTTCCACAGCACTTTCACCAAGGCTATCTGTTTATTCCTCAGCTGTTTCACCTCATATGCCAGAATCTCTATAGGTTCTTCTTCATATGAGAGGTCTTGATTTACCTCAATCTCTTCAACTGATAGAACATGAGATGGGTCAGATTTGTACCTCCTTAACATGGACACATGGAAGACAATGTGTATCCTTTCTAGCTCTGGAGGTAATGCTAATCGATATGTCAAAGGACCTACTCTTTCTAAAACCTCATATGGTCCGATAAAGCGAGGACTCAGTTTCCCCTTTCTGCCAAATCTCATAATCCTCTTCCAAGGAGAAACTTTAAGGTGAAGGAACGGAAGCGTGAAAAGCACAACTTTATACCATTGAATTCAAAAATTTTCACCTAGGGTCACATGCATCATGCAAGATTTATTTTTATCTATTTGATTTCAATGATAAACAACATATTAAAACTCTTTTAATATGTTTTTGGATATGTATTTGCCATTTAAGATTTTAAAATTAATCAGATTAATTTTAGAACCCTAGATTAAATCAAGAACGATTACACTAACCTCTTGATGCACTGCAGCGTGTCTGCGCCTTTGAGATTCATCTTCAGGACACTAGATGTTGTCCCTCTAGCTTTTCCACACCAAGAACACCTATGGCAGCCCTTGAACATCTTCTAAAGCCTTTTCTATTAATTAGAAATTCAAGTTCTGCCTTTTAAGAGATTAGAGATGTAAACAGGACACTAGAAACAATTTCTAGTGTTCTTAATTCAAGAGATTGATGGCTAATCTCTTTGAATTGATGAGAGATGAAGAAGAATAGAGGGAGGGCTACAAAATGGCGTGACCAAGGAGTGTGGCTGCTGGTTGTATTTTATTTTCTCATGACAACACTTAAATAGCTAGGTTAACACATTAAACCCTTGCCACATGTCACCCTTTGATTAGCTCTAGGTTTAAGTGACCCAATCACATTGTGCCAAGTGTCAAACCTATATGTAATCTTGATTTTAATCATCTTACATGATTAAAAAACATTTGGCAAGCTTATGTGTTATGCCATGTGTCACCATCTCATGGTGCCACGTGTCACACTGCAAAATGACCAAAATGCCCCTGTGTCTTAATTTTGAGTTCTCAACCCAAAATAATTATTTTTCTTCTTCTAATTAATTTATATCAAATATAAATTAATTAATTAATCTCTATTAATTAATTTCTCATTAATTAAATTCATATTTAAACACTTTAAATATAAATTTAACTTATATTATACATCCAATAATCTATATTTGGTTTCAAGTCATGCTAGGGACTTTGCAAACTAATTGCAAACCAAACCTATTTAATTAATCAATTAAACTCTTTAATTAATTAATTAAATCATATTTAATTAGGTGATAACTTGTGTATGTGTGTGACTTACTAGGCTCATCACTAATTGGCAATGAGACATGATATCAACTCTTAATATCATCAGAACTCTTTCTTACCATAAATGATTTCTCTAAATCATTTTATGAACCTCATAGACTATGGTTAACACCTAGCATAGCATGCCATGGCCACACAATTAGTAATAAGGTTTACCTTAAATGAACCTATAATCATATGTTACCATGCACTAGAATCTCTCTGTTACAAAATCCTAACTCAAGCTGGAGTCATGGTTTATGTCAAACTCCATTTGCTATGAATATTATGTTCTCTTTTAATTCCAGTTCTTGATTAAAAGATTTTCTCATCAGAAACTCTTTTCTGAATAAATCTATCTGTCCTGGCCAGGAACTTGAAACATCAAGAACAATTAAATGAATATAGGATTTTATCTCTATTTGCTTAGAGGAACAGATTCCATCTTGATCAACACCTACCTCCATATATAACTAGTAGGAGCCAACACATGCCCATATACTCATACACAGTACAAGTATGAAAGTAGTATCAAACTCAAACTACCTATATACAAGATAACTGTGCTCTCTCAGGTCTAAAGATTATATGCACTGATATGATTTATGACAAAACATTGACAAGAGTAAACTCCATGTGCTTGTCATAAGTGTCACTGGTTCGACCTACTTATCATTTATAAATGCCTATCATGTTTGTTATATGGCATGAGACTCACCATTCCATCTTATTTATATCTCATATAAATAACTTGGGAACAAACATGAATACAATCTTTCTGGATAAGTCATGTCCTTATTATGAAGTATCCTCGATTGTGAACCTATTTATGATACTTCGTGCTAGAAATATTGTCACTCATATTCTTAACAACTTAAGAATAATATTTCTAACAAAATATCAATGGACCTTTTCTATTACACATAAATATATTATGTAAACGAAAAAGTGGAAATGCCGTTTATTAATAAAAATATGTACAAGATACATACTAAATGATATGCTCTAGGGCATACTACTAACAATCTCCCACTAGCACTAGAGCCATTCATTACAATATCTTAGACCTATCTTCTTAAGATGTCGGTCTAACTGAGTCTGTGACATAGGCTTAGTGAATGGATCAGCTGGATTTTCAGCTGATGCTATTTTCTGCATGGCTACATCGCCTCGCCCAACTATTTCTCTGATAATGTGGTAGCGCCTTTCTATGTGTTTGGATTTACGGTGAGACCTTGGTTCCTTAGCTTTGTATGATGCTCCATTATTGTCACGGTGTAGTGGAACTCTCGACTCAATGGAAGGAACTACCGTAAGTTCATCACAAACTTCTTTATCCAAACGACTTCCTTTGTAGCATCGATGCAACAATATACTCACCTCTGTAGTGGAATCTGCGATCGTGCTCTGTTTGGAACTCTTCCAACCGATCGCACCTCCATAACAAATGAACACATATCCAGAGGTAGACTTTCTATCATCGATATCTGATTGGAAATCAGAATCAGTATAACCATCCAATTGTAAGTCTCCACCTCCATAAATCAAGAATAAATCCTTAGTACTTCTCAAGTACTTAAGAATATTCTTGACAGCTATCCAGTGTTCCAAACCTGGATTGGATTGATACCTGCTAGTCAAACTAACAGCATATGCGATATCCGGCCTATTACACAACATTACATACATTAAACTTTCAATAGCCGAAGCATATGGAATCCTGGCCATCTTATCTCTTTCTTCAGGTGTCTTTGGAGACATCTCTTTAGAAAGATGGATACCATGTCTCACTGGTAACAATCCTCTCTTGGAATCAAGCATGTTAAACCTCTTTAACACCTTTTCCAAGTATAGACTTTGGGATAAACTAATTATTCTTTTTGCTCTATCTCTATAGATGTGAATTCCAAGAATATAGGTTGTCTCCCCTAAGTCTTTCATGGAGAATGTATTTGACAACCATACCTTTATAGTCGTCAACATACCTGTGTCATTACCCATCAACAGTATGTCATCCACATATAAGACAAGGAAAGTGATAGCATTGTCACTAACCTTCTTATATACACATGGCTCATCCTCATTTTTGATAAAACCAAAGGATTTAATGGCTTCATCAAAACGGATGTTCCAACTCCTCGAAGCTTGTTTCAACCCATAAATGGATCGCTTTAGCTTGCATACCTTGGAACCATCTTGGGATTCAAAACCCCTAGGTTGTTCCATGAAAATGTTTTCTTCAATGTATACATTGAGAAAAGCTGTTTTGACATCCATCTGCCAAATCTCATAATCATAGTATGCAGCTATTGCTAATAAAATCCTAATTGATTTAAGCATGGCAACAGGCGAGAAAGTCTCCTCATAGTCGATTCCTTGCCTTTGGCGAAACCCTTTCGCTACTAGCCTTGCCTTATAGGTCTCTACCTTTCCATCAGAACCAATTTTCTTCTTAAAAACCCATTTGTTCCCTATAGGTATATTACCTTCAGGTGGGTCAACAAGATCCCAAACTTGGTTCTTATACATGGAATCAATCTCGGATTTCATAGCATCAATCCATTTTGAAGAGTCTATATCTGATATAGCTTCTTCATAGGTAAGTGGATCATCTCCATGATCTACTTCTTCATGAGTAGAAAACTCTTGTTCTTCTTCATGAAAAAAACCATATCTCACTGGTGGGTGAGATACCCTGGTTGTTCTACGAGGAACAGCTGTAGATGTTTCATCAACGGGTATTGTTTGACTAGATGGATCTATATCCATCTGATCTGTTGGTTGGTCAGAATTCTCCAATTCTAACTCTATTTGCCTTCCTTTGCCTCCTTCTTGAACAAACTATTGTACAAGAAATGTGGCATCTCTACTTATCACAACCTTTTGTGAAGTAGGCAAATAAAAATAATATCCAAAACTATCTTTTGGATATCCAACAAATCGACCTTTTTCTGATCTGGTCTCCAATTTATCAGTGTTCAGCTTTTTGATATAAGCTGGACAACCCCAAATCTTAACATGCTTAAGACTTGGTTGTCTTCCATGCCATATCTCATAAAGTGTGGAAGAAACTGATTTTGATGGAATCCTATTCAGAATATACAAAGCTGATTCTAATGCAAATCCCCAAAAGAAGATTGGCATATCAGTATAGCTCATTATACTACGTACCATATCCAATAGGGTACGATTTCTCCTTTCAGATACACCATTTAGTTGTGGCGTTCCTGGAGGAGTCAGCTGAGAAACAATGCCATGCTCTCTCAAGTATTCATCAAATTCAGTACTCAAATATTCACCTCCACGATCTGATCGAAGAGCTTTAATATTCTTTCCTGTTTGATTTTCTACTTCAGATTTAAATTCTTTGAACTTTTCAAAAGATTCATGTTTGTATTTCATCAAATACAAATACCCAAACCTTGATTTATCATCAGTAAAGGTAATAAAATAATGAAAATCCCCTCTAGCCATTTCTTTAAATGGACCACATATATCACTATGTATTAGCTCCAAAATATTTTCAGCTCTTAGCCCTTTTCAAACAAAGGGTGATCTAGTCATTTTGCCCTGAAGGCAAGATTCACAAGTTGGAGTAGGCTCAGAGCCCAATGAGGATAAAATCCCCATTTTCTCCAATTTTGTAATCCTATCTTCTGCAACATGACATAACCTTAAGTGCTAAATATGTTTTGAACTTGAGTTGGTTTTCACCATGGCATTGCATTCATTTAGATTGCTATACTCTAGCCAGTGGAAACACTTTCTTACTGGCAATGGAAACACTTTCCTGTTGGCAGTGGAAACACTTTCCTTTGCCTTTGTCAGCTTTGGTCTTCCTTTTCTGTTTAGCTAATTTATTCGAAGGACCAGGAATCTGAGGTTTCTTTTTCTTATTGCCCTTCTTCTTATTGGACTTCCAGCAGAAGAAGATGCAACCAAAGCTATCTCTTTTCCTTTATTGCCTGGCATATTCTTTTAGGCAATAACCAGCATGTTGAGTAAACCAGCTAAGGTGCATTCCTGTTTAGTCATATGGAAATTTGTCACGAAATTCCCAAAAGACTCAGGAAGGGACTGAAGGATCAAATCCATCTGTAGTTGGAAATCCCTGTTGAAGTCAAGATGTTCCAACTGCTCAATCAGCCGAATCATCTTGTGGACATGATCCCCAACATTCTGTCCCTCAGACATCCTCATACGGAATAGTTGTCTAGATATCTCATACCTAGCATTCCTGCTGTGCTCACCATACAACTCTTGTAGGTGAAAGAGGATCTCACTCGCACTCTGCATGTTCTCATGTTGCTTCTGTAACTCATTACTCATGGAAGCAAGCATGTAACACTTAGCTCTCATATTATGCTCCTTCCACTTGTCCAAAGTATCATGTTCCTCTTGTGTGGCCTCTGGAGGTAAGGGACCAAGAACATTTGAATCTAGAACATATCCTATATGTTCAAGGTTCAGGACAAGTTTCAAATTTCTTAGCCAATCAGACAGATTAGGTCCTGTCAACCTATTGTGATCAAGTATGCTTGCAAGGATATTGGATGGTGGTGGTTGTTTTGTGCTCATTTTTATCAGAAAATTAACTTCAGAAAATAACCAGATTAATTAGTAAATGTATCATGTAATTAACCAAAATGATTATGGTCTTTTAATCAAATTGGTCCTCCCACTAACTTAGCGAATCCTACACTTCCAAAGTAGAAAACGGAAATCCTAGTTGGATGGATTTCTAGTGGGTGATTGAATTCTTATAATTCTATTGATCATCCTCAGGTACATCCATTATTGGAATTACAATAAACTATAAGTGAGCAACTCCTGACCCATCGCATCTCATGTGAGGTTCAATCCTTTACCTAGCCCCTAATGCTCAAAATCTCAAGTACATCCATTATTGACTTATCTTGCATTAGTTAAGTTGATCCCGTTGAGCCAGTAATTATGCAAATAATTTTAATGTCCTCAGGTACATCCAATATTGGCCACTAAACCATTTACATATTTACAACATCTCATGCTTAACAATTATTCTTAAGAAAATCTCTTAAATTAATTGCATCTTATGCAACTATTTAAAATTTCTTAAAATAATTGCCCCAATGGAGGGCCTATGTTATAATTAATTTAATTATAGCATTTCCAACTTAATCATTTGTTTGGAAGATTTTATGGTCATCATAATTACTATTAAGGTCTCACTTTTCACATTATGCAATTAGCATGCATATATCATATAATAGCATACATTCACATACATCTCATGCATTCATGGATAAGCAATAAATATGGTATGATCATGGACTTTCTAAGTGATTCAATTCTGAGCCACCAAGAATTGAATCAGGGCATTCCTAGGTGCATTTCATTCATTCATTCATTTTACAAGAGTTGCTGAAGGAGTACATAATCAACACTTGATCTTGAATTCCTCCCACTGGTCCCACCAATGCTCTTGACCTCCTTCAACTTCTTGCAATCCAATACTACAAGGTAATCCTTGGCATACCAAGGCGAATTTACAAGAACTTAAATAAATGAAATTACAACCCAAAAATTATTACAAACTTAATAATACATGCCCAAAATAAATTAAAATAAATTAATTAATTTACAATCCCAAAGAAACATAAAAGAAATAAATCCAATCACATTGGTCTTTTATAGTCCATGATCATCCATCATGCATATCACTATTTAACAATTAAATAAAACATACATACTTAAATTAAATTGAATATCTCATATTCAACTTAAAAATCCAGATTTGAATATGATTCAAATAAATTTAAAAATTCAGATTTGAATCTCATTCAAACAAATTTAAAAATTCAGATTTGAATCACATTCAAACAACTTTAAAATTTCAGATTTGAATCACATTCAAACAATTTTTAAAAAATCAGATTTGAATCACATTCAAATATTTTTTTAAAAATCAGATCTGAATTTTATTCAATCAATTTTAAAAAATCAGATTTAAATATGATTCAAACAATTTTAAAAATTCAGATTTGAATCACATTCAAACAACTTTTTAAATTCAGATTTGAATCACATTCAAACAAATTTTAAAATTCTGATTTGAATCATAATTTAATTGTGTGATTAAAAATCCTAATTAAACATTTTAATTAGTCATATGATGAACCTTTCATCATGCAACAATTGCAGAATTTAATAACAACCATGCGCACCATGATCTTCCAAAGCCATGCGCACCATGTTGGAGTTCATCAAGCATGCCGCCACACCTCTTGATCCAACTAGCAATGGATCAATCATCTCATGATCAAATCACACAATTAAATCATATAATAAACAATCTAAATGGCAAATATAGTGGCTCTGATACCAATTGAAGGAACGGAAGCGTGAAAAGCACAAGTTTATACCATTGAATTCAAAAATTTTCACCTAGGGTCACATGCATCATGCAAGATTTATTTTTATCTATTTGATTTCAATGATAAACAACATATTAAAACTCTTTTAATATGTTTTTGGATCTGTATTTGCCATTTAAGATTTTAAAATTAATCAGATTAATTTTAGAACCCTAGATTAAATCAAGAACGATTACACTAACCTCTTGATGCACTGCAACGTGTCTGCGCCTTTGAGATTCGTCTTCAGGATACCAGATGTTGTCCCTCTAGCTTGTCCACACCAAGAACACCTATGACAGCCCTTAAACAGCTTCTAAAGCCTTTTCTATTAATTAGAAATTCAAGTTCTGCCTTTTAAGAGATTAGAGATGTAAACAGGACACTAGAAACAATTTCTAGTGTTCTTAATTCAAGAGATTGATGGCTAATCTCTTTGAATTGATGAGAGATGAAGAAGAATAGAGGGAGGGCTACAAAATGGCGTGACCAAGGAGTGTGGCTGCTGGTTGTATTTTATTTTCTCATGACAACACTTAAGTAGCTAGGTTAACACATTAAACCCTTGCCACATGTCACCCTTTGATTAGCTCTAGGTTTAAGTGACCCAATCACATTGTGCCAAGTGTCAAACCTATATGTAATCTTGATTTTAATCATCTTACATGATTAAAAAACATTTGGCAAGCTTATGTGTTATGCCATGTGTTACCATCTCATGGTGCCACGTGTCACACTGCAAAATGACCAAAATGCCCCTGTGTCTTAATTTTGAGTTCTCAACCCAAAATAATTATTTTCTTCTTCTAATTAATTTATATCAAATATAAATTAATTAATTAATCTCTATTAATTAATTTCTCATTAATTAAATTCATATTTAAACACTTTAAATATAAATTTAACTTATATTATACATCCAATAATCTATATTTGGTTTCAAGTCATGCTAGGGACTTTGCAAACTAATTGCAAACCAAACCTATTTAATTAATCAATTAAACTCTTTAATTAATTAATTAAATCATATTTAATTAGGTGATAACTTGTGTATGTGTGTGACTTACTAGGCTCATCACTAATTGGCAATGAGACATGATATCAACTCTTAATATCATCAGAACTCTTTCTTACCATAAATGATTTCTCTAAATCATTTTATGAACCTCATAGACCATGGTTAACACCTAGCATAGCATGCCATGGCCACCCAATTAGTAATAAGGTTTACCTTAAATGAACCTATAATCATATGTTACCATGCACTAGAATCTCTCTGTTACAAAATCCCAACTCAAGCTGGAGTCATGGTTTATGTCAAACTCCATTTGCTATGAATATTATGTTCTCTTTTAATTCTACTTCTTGATTAAAAAGATTTTCTCATCAGAAACTCTTTTCTGAATAAATCTATCTATCCTGGCCAGGAACTTGAAACATCAAGAACAATTAAATGAATATAGGATTTTATCTCTATTTACTTAGAGGAACAGATTCCATCTTGATCAACACCTACCTCCATATATAACTAGTAGGAGCCAACACATGCCCATATACCCATACACAGTACAAGTATGAAAGCAGTATTAAACTCAAACTACCTATATACAAGATAAATGTGCTCTCTCAGGTCTAAAGATTATATGCACTGATATGATTTATGATAAAACATTGATAAGAGTAAACTCCATGTGCTTGTCATAAGTGTCACTGGTTCGGCCTACTTATCATTTACAAGTGCCTATCATGTTTGTTATATGGCATGAGACTCACCATTCCATCTTATTTATATCTCATATAAATAACTTGGGAACAAACATGAATACAATCTTTCTGGATAAGTCATGTCCTTATTATGAAGTATCCTCGATTGTGAACCTATTTATGATACTTCGTGCTAGAAATATTGTCACTCATATTCTTAACAACTTAAGAATAATATTTCTAACAAAATATCAATGGACCTTTTCTATTACACATAAATATATTATGTAAACGGAAAAGTGGAAATGCCTTTTATTAATAAAAATATGTACAAGATACATACTAAATGATATGCTCTAGGGCATACTACTAACATAAGGAATACCTTATCACCCACTGTATATTCGATATCTCTTCTCTTCAGATCAACATAGGACTTCTAACGGTCTGATGCAGCCTTGAGTTAATCTCTGATCAATCTGATCTTTTCCTCTGTCTGTTGAACAATTTCTGGCCCAATCATCTTTCTTTTACCTACTTCATCCCAACATAGGGGAGTTCTGCACTTCCTGCCATACAAAGCTTCATATGGAGGCATCCCAATGCTTGATTGGAAGCAGTTTTTATAAGCAAACTCAATCAAAGGTAAGTGTATATCCCAACTACCTTCAAACTCAATCACACAAGCCCGTAGCATATCCTCCAATATCTGAATTACCCTCTCGGGTGGCCATGCATGCGTGGGTGGAATCTTTGTCTTTGAAGTTCAATCTAGTTCTTAGGGCTCTCTGAAGACTACCCCAGAATCTAGAAGTGAACCTAGGATCTCTGTCAGATACAATTGATACTGGCACTTCATGCAATTTTACGATCTCATTTATGTACAATCTAGCCAATCTTTCTAGGCTATAGTCCATCCAGACTAGCAAAAAGTGAGCAGACTTGGTTAGTCTATCACCTATAACCCATACTGCATCATGACTATTCTATGTCCTTGGAAGTCCCATAACAAAATCCATAGTTATCCATTCCCATTTCCAATCTGGTACTGGCAATGGATGTAACAAACTAGCTGGAACTTGATGTTCTACCTTTACTTGCTGACAAGTTAGGCATTTGGAAACAAATTCAGCTATATCCCTCTTCATACCCATCCACCAGTAATGCTCTTTCAGCCCTCTGTACATTTTAGTTCCACCAGACTCATGTGCTTCCTTCATAATGATTCGTCTCAATTCCACATCATTAAGAACGCACATTCTGCCCTGATGTAGTAGTAAACCATCATCTCTCACAGAAAATTCAGGTTTCTTGCCCTGCTGAACTTCTTTCAGTAGCTTCTGATATTTTTCATCATTCTGAGCAGCCATTTTGATCTGATCAATCAACACTGGTTGTACATGCCATGCAACTATTATCTATCTCTCTTCATCAATCTCCAAACTGGCATGCTGTGCTTTCAACTCATGTACCATGGACAAAGGAGAAACTCTAAGACTTGCCATAGTCTTGCGACTTAAGGCGTCAGCCACCACATTTGCTTTCCCTGACTGATAGTCTATTAAGCAATCATAGTCTTTAATCAGTTCTAACCATCTACTTTGCCTCAAGTTCAATTCCTTTTGGGTGCCTAAATACTTCAAGCTCCTGTAATCTGTGTAAATGTAACATTTCTCCCCATACAAATAGTGTCTCTAGATCTTTAGAGCAAAAACAATAGCTGCTATCTCCAAGTCATGTGTTGGGTAGTTCCTCTCAGGCGGTTTTAGCTGGTGTGATGTGAAGGAACGGAAGCGTGAAAAACACAAGTTTATACCATTGAATTCAAAAATTTTCATCTAGGGTCACATGCATCATGCAAGATTTATTTTTATCTATTTGATTTCAATGATAAACAACATATTAAAACTCTTTTAATATGTTTTAGGATCTGTATTTGCCATTTAAGATTTTAAAATTAATCAGATTAATTTTAGAACCCTAGATTAAATCAAGAACGATTACACTAACCTCTTGATGCACTGCAGCGTGTCTGCGCCTTTGAGATTGGTCTTCAAGACACCAGATATTGTCCCTCTAGCTTGTCCACACCAAGAACACCTATGGCAGCCCTTGAATAGCTTCTAAAGCTTTTTTTATTAATTAGAAATTCAAGTTCTACCTTTTAAGAGATTAGAGATGTAAACAGGACACTAGAAACAATTTCTAGTGTTCTTAATTCAAGAGATTGATGGCTAATCTCTTCGAATTGATGAGAGATGAAGAAGAATAGATGAAAAGCCTCAAAGTGGCGTGACAAAGGAGAGGAGTGGTTGCTGGTTGCTTTTTCTTTTCATAACAACACTTAAATAGCCAGGTTAACACATTAAACCCTTGCCACATGTCACCCTTTGATTAGCTCTAGGTTTAAGTGACCCAATCACATTGTGCCAAGTGTCAAACCTATATTTAATCTTGATTTTAATCATCTTACATGATTAAAAAACATTTGGCAAGCTTATGTGTAATCCCATGTGTCACCATCTCATGGTGCCACGTGTCACACTGTGAAATGACCAAAATGCCCCTGTGTCTTAATTTTGAGTTTTCAACCCAAAATAATTATTTCTCTTCTTCTAATTAATTTATATCAAATATAAATTAATTAATTAATCTCTATTAATTAATTTCTCATTAATTAAATTCATATTTAAACACTTTAAATATAAATTTAACTTATACTATACATCCAATAATCTAGATTTGGTTTCAAGTCATGCTAGGGACTTTGCAATTTAATTGCAAACCAAACCTATTTAATTAATCAATTAAACTCTTTAATTAATTAATTAAATCATATTTAAATAGGTGATAACTTGTGCATGTGTGTGACTTACTAGGCTCATCACTAATTGGCAATGAGACATGATATCAACTCTTAATATCATCAGAACTCTTTCTTACCATAAATGATTTCTCTAAATCATTTTATGAACCTCATAGACCATGGTTAACACCTAGCATAGCATGCCATGGCCACCTAATTAGTAATAAGGTTTACCTTAAATGAACCTATAATCATATGTTACCATGCACTAGAATCTCTCTGTTACAAAATCCCAACTCAAGCTGGAGTCATGGTTTATGTCAAACTCTATTTGCTATGAATATTATGTTCTCTTTTAATTCCAGTTCTTGATTAAAAAGATTTTCTCATCAGAAACTCTTTTCTGAATAAATCTATCTGTCCTGGCCAGGAACTTGAAACATCAAGAACAATTAAATGAACATAGGATTTTATCTCTATTTACTTAGAGGAACAGATTCCATCTTGATCAACACCTACCTCCATATATAACTAGTAGGAGCCAACAGATGCCCATATACCCATACACAGTACAAGTATGAAAGCAGTATCAAACTCAAACTACCTATATACAAGATAACTGTGTTATCTCAGGTCTTAAAGATTATATGCACTGATATGATTTATGACAAAACATTGACAAGAGTAACTTTATGTGCTTGTCATAAGTGTCACTGGTTCGGCCTACTTATTATTTATAAGTGCCTATCATGTTTGTTATATGGCATGAGACTCACCATTCCATCTTATTTATATCTCATATAACTAACTTGGGAACAAACACGAATACAATGTTTCTGGATAAGTCATGTCGTTATTATGAAGTATCCTCGATTGTGAACCTGTTTATGATACTTTGTGCTAGAAATATTGTCACTCATATTCTTAACAACTTAAGAATAATATTTCTAACAAAATATCAATGGACCTTTTCTATTACACATAAATATATTATGTAAACGGAAAAGTGGAAATGCCTTTTATTAATAAAAATATGTACAAGATACATACTAAATGATATGCTCTAGGGCATACTACTAACAATCTCCCACTAGCACTAGAGTCATTCATTACAATATCTTAGACCTATCTTCTCAAGATGTCGGTCTAACTGAGTCTGTGACATAGGCTTAGTGAATGGATCAGCTGGATTTTTAGCTGATGCTATTTTCTGCATGGCTACATCGCCTCGCCCAACTATTTCTCTGATAATGTGGTAGCGCCTTTGTATGTGTTTGGATATCTGGTGAGACCTTGGTTCCTTAGCCTGTATGACTGCACCATTATTGTCACAGTGTAGTGGAACTGCTGACTCAATGGAAGGAACTACTGTATGTTCTGTCATGAACTTCTTTATCCAAATAGCTTCCTTTGCAGCATCTAATGCAGCAATACACTCAGCCTCTGTAGTGGAATCTGCAGTCGTGCTCTGTTTGAAACTCTTCCAACTGACTGCACCCCCATTACAAATGAACACATATCTAGAGGTAGACTTTCTATCTCGATATCTAATTGAAAATCAGAATCAGTATAACCATCCAATTGCAAGTCTCCACCTCCATAAATCAAGAATAAATCCTTAGTTCTTTTCAAGTACTTAAGGATATTCTTGACAGCTATCCAGTGTTCTAATAGCAGAAGCATATGGAATCCTGGCCATCTTATCTCTTTCTTCAGGTGTCTTTGGAGACATCTCTTTAGAAAGGTGGATACCATGTCTCACTGGTAACAATCCTCTCTTGGAATCAAGCATGTTAAACATCTTCAACACCTTTTCCAAGTATAGACTTTGAGATAAACCAATTATTCTTTTCGCTCTATCTCTATAGATGCGAATCCCAAGAATATAGGTTGCCTCCCCTAAGTCTTTCATGGAGAATGTATTTGACAACCATACCTTTATAGTCGTCAACATACCTGTGTCATTACCCATCAACAGTATATCATCCACATATAAGACAAGGAAAGTGATAGCGCTGTCACTAACCTTATTATATACACGTGGCTCATCCTCATTTTTTATAAAACCAATGGATTTAATGGCTTCATCAAAACGGATGTTCCAACTCCTCGAAGCTTGTTTCAACCCATAAATGGATCGCTTTAGCTTGCATACCTTGGAACCATCTTGGGATTCAAAACCCCTAGGTTGTTCCATGAAAATGTTTTATTCAATGTATCCATTGAGAAAAGTTGTTTTGACATCCATCTGCCAAATCTCATAATCATAGTATGCAGTTATTGCTAATAAAATCCTAATTGATTTAAGCATGGCAATAGGCGAGAAAGTCTCCTCATAGTCGATTCCTTGCCTTTGGCGAAACCCTTTCGCTACTAGCCTTGCCTTATAGGTCTCTACCTTTCCATCAGAACCAATTTTCTTCTTGAAAACCCATTTGTTCCCTATAGGTACAATACCTTCAGGTGGGTCAACAAGATCCCAAACTTAATTCTTATACATGGAATCAATTTCGGATTTCATAGCATCAATCCATTTTGAAGAGTCTATATCTAATATAGCTTCTTTATAGGTAAGTGGATCATCTCCATGATCTACTTCTTCATGAGTAGACAACTCTTGTTCTTCTTCATAAAGAAAACCATATCTCACTGGTGGATGAGATACCCTGGTTGTTCTACGAGGAATAGCTGTAGATGTTTCATCAATGGGTATAGATTGACTAGATGGATCTATATCCATCTGATCTGTTGGTTGGTTAGAATTCTCCAATTCTAACTCTATTTGCCTTCCTTTGGCTCCTTCTTGAACAAACTATTGTTTAAGAAATGTGGCATCTCTACTTATCACAACCTTTTGTGAAGTAGGCAAATAAAAATAATATCCAAAACTATCTATTAGATATCCAACAAATCGACCTTTTTCTGATCTGGTCTCCAATTTATCAGTGTTCAGCTTTTTGATATAAGCTGGACAACCCCAAATCTTAACATGCTTAAGACTTGGTTTTCTTCCTTGCCATATCTCATAAGGTGTGGAAGAAACTGATTTTGATGGAATCCTATTCAGAATATACAAAGCTGATTCTAATGCAAATCTCCAAAAGAAGATTGGCATATCAGTATAGCTCATCATACTACGTACCATATCCAATAGGGTACGATTTCTCCTTTCAGACACACCATTCAGCTGTGGCGTTCTTGGAGGAGTCAGCTGAGAAACAATGCCATGCTCTCTCAAGTATTCATCAAATTCAGTACTCAAATATTCACCTCCACGATCTGATCGAAGAGCTTTAATACTCTTTCCTGTTTGATTTTCTACTTCAGATTTAAATTCTTTGAACTTTTTAAAAGATTCATGTTTGTATTTCATCAAATACAAATACCCAAACCTTGATTTATCATCAGTAAAGGTAATAAAATAATGAAAACCCCCTCTAGCCATTTCTTTAAATGGACCACATACATCACTATGTATTAGCTCCAAAATATTTTCAGCTCTTAGCCCTTGTCCAAAAAAGGGTGATCTAGTCATTTTGCCTTGAAGGCAAGATTCACAACTTGGAGTAGGCTCAGAGCCTAATGAGGATAGAATCCCCATTTTCTCCAGTTTTGCAATCCTATCTTCTGCAACATGACATAACCTTAAGTGCCAAATATATTTTGAACTTGAGTTGGTTTTCACCATGGCATTGTATTCTTTTAGATCACTTGCATTCAATTTGTGTTTGTCATTATTATCCAAATAATAAAGACCATCATTCATATAACCCGAACCAACATATTTATTTCCAAAATAAATATTGCAAACATCATCTGTGAACTGAAATTCATAGCCATTTCTAGTTAAACTAGATATAGAAATGATGTTCTTAAAAGCATCAGGTACATATAAAATATTATCCAAACACAAAATATGTCCAAACATGTAAAAAGATTTAGATCCTATGGCTAAAGCTTCAATAGTTGAACCATTGCCAATCCGGACTCTAATATCTTGAGAACGCAAGCTGCTATTGTTTGCTAGTTCCTGCATATCATTAGAAATGTGAGAAGCGGCACGATATCTAAAACCCAAGCTGTAGATGAACTATGAGTATCATCAGAATCTAAATAACAAGATATGGACATACCTTCCGAAGGTGTATCCTTCTTGTCCTTCAGAGAAGCAAGATACTCTGGGCAGTTCCTTTTCTAGTGCCCATCCTTTTGGCAGTGGAAACACTTTCCTTTGCCTCCATCAGCTTTAGTCTTCCTTTTCTGTTTAGCTATTTTCTTGGAAGCACCAGGAATCTGAGGTTTCTTTTTCTTATTGCCCTTCTTCTTGTTGGACTTTCTAGTAGAAGAAGATGCAATCAAAGCTACCTCTTTTCCTTTATTGCCCGGCATATTCTTTTGGGCAATAACTAGCATCTTGAGTAAACCAGCTAAGGTGCATTCCTGTTTAGTCATATGGAAATTTGTCACAAAATTCCCAAAAGACTCAGGAAGGGACTGAAGGATCAAATCCGTCTATAGTTGGAAATCCATGTTGAAGTCAAGATGTTCCAATTGCTCAATCAGCCGAATCATCTTGTGGACATGATCCCCAACATTCTGTCCCTTAGACATCCTCATACGGAATAACTGTCTAGATATCTCATACCTAGCATTCCTGCTGAGCTCACCATACAACTCTTGTAGGTGAAGGAGGATCTCACTCGCACTCTGCATGTTCTCATGTTGCTTCTGTAACTCATTACTCATGGAAGCAAGCATGTAACACTTAGCTCTCATATCATGCTCCTTCCACTTGTCCAAAGTTTCATGTTCCTCTTGTGTGGCCTCTGGAGGTAAGGGACTAGGAACATTTGAATCTAGAACATATCCTATATGTTCAAGGTTCAGGACAAGTTTCAAATTTCTTAGCCAATCAAACAGATTAGGTCCTGTCAACCTATTGTGATCAAGTATGCTTGCAAGGATATTGGATGGTGGTGGTTGTTTTGTGCTCATTTTTATCAGAAAATTAACTACAAAAAATAACCAGGTTTATTAGTAAATGTATCATGTAATTAACCAAAATGATTATGGTCTTTTAATCAAATTGGTCCTCCCACTAACTTAGCGAATCCTACACTTCCAAAGTAGAAAATGGAAATCCTAGTTGGATAGATTTCTATTGGGTGATTGAATTCTTATAATTCTATTGATCATCCTCAGGTACATCCATTATTGGAATTACAATGAACTATAAGTGAGCAACTCCTTGCCCATCACATCTCATGTGAGGTTCAATCCTTTACCTAGCCCTTAATGCTCAAAATCTCAGGTACATCCATTATTGACTTATCTTGCATTTGTTAAGTTGATCCCATTGAGCCAGTAATTATGTAAATAATTTTAATGTCCTCTGGTACATCCAATATTGGCCACCAAACCATTTACATATTTACAACATCTCATCCTTAACAATTATTCTTACGAAAATCTCTTAAATTAATTGCATCTCATGCAACTATTTAAAATTTCGTAAAATAATTGCCCCAATGGAGGGCCTATGTTATAATTACTTTAATTATAGCATTTCCAACTTAATCATTTGTTTGAAAGATTTATGGTCATTCTAATTACTATTAAGGTGTCACTTTGCACATTATCCATTTAGCATGCAATTATCATATAATTGCATACATTCCCATACATTTCATGCATTCATGGATAAGCAGTAAATATGGTATGATCATGGACTTTCTAAGGGAATCAATTCTGAGCCACCAAGAATTGAATCAGGGCATTCCTAGGTGCATTTCATTCATTCATTTTACAAGAGTTGCTGAAGGAGTACATAATCAACACTTGACCTTGAATTCCTCCCACTGGTCCCACCAATGCTCTTGACCTCCTTGAACTTCTTGCAATCCAATATTACATAGTAATCCTTGGCATACCAAGGCGAATTTACAAGAACTTAAATAAATGAAATTACTTAATAATACATGCCCAAAATAAATTAAAATAAATTAATTAATTTACAATCCCAAAGAAACATAAAAGAAATAAATCCAATCACATTGGTCTTTTATAGTCCATGATCATCCATCATGCGTATCACTTTTTAACAATTAAATAAAATATACATACTTAAATTAAATTGAATATCTCATATTTAACTTAAAAATCCAGATTTGAATATGATTCAAATAAATTTAAAAATTCAGATTTGAATCTCATTCAAACAAATTTAAAATTCAGATTTGAATCACATTCAAACAACTTTAAAAATTCAGATCTGAATTTTATTCAATCAATTTTAAAAAATCATATTTAAATATGATTCAAACAACTTTAAAAATTCAGATTTGAATCACATTCAAACAACTTTTAAAATTCAGATTTGAATCACATTCAAACAATTTTTAAAATTCTGATTTGAATCATAATTTAATTGTGTGATTAAAAATCCTAATTAAAATTTTAATTAGTCATATGATGAACCTTTCATCATGCAACAAGTGCAGAATTTAATAACAACCATGCGCACCATGATCTTCCCAAGCCATGCGCACCATGTTGGAGTTCTTCAAGCATGCCGCCACACCTCTTGATCCAACCAGCAATGGATCAATCATCTCATGATCAAATCACACAATTAAATCATATAATCAACAATTTAAATGGCAAATATAGTGGCTCTGATACCAATTGAAGGAACGGAAACGTGAAAAACACAAGTTTATACCATTGAATTCAAAAATTTTCATCTAGGGTCACATGCATCATGCAAGATTTATTTTTATCTATTTGATTTCAATGATAAACAACGTATTAAAACTCTTTTAATATGTTTTTGGATTTGTATTTGCCATTTAAGATTTTAAAATTAATCAGATTAATTTTAGAACCCTAGATTAAATCAAGAACAATTACACTAACCTCTTGATGCACTGCAGCGTGTCTGCGCCTTTGAGATTGGTCTTCAGGACACCAGATGTTGTCCCTCTAGCTTGTCCACACCAAGAACACCTATGGCAGCCCTTGAACAGCTTCTAAAGCTTTTTTTATTAATTAGAAATTCAAGTTCTACCTTTTAAGAGATTAGAGATGTAAACAGGACACTAGAAACAATTTCTAGTGTTCTTAATTCAAGAGATTGATGGCTAATCTCTTTGAATTGATGAGAGATGAAGAAGAATAGATGAAAAGCCTTAAAGTGGCATGACAAAGGAAAGGAGTGGCTGCTGGTTGCTTTTTCTTTTCATAACAACACTTAAATAGCTAGGTTAACACATTAAACCCTTGCCACATGTCACCCTTTGATTAGCTCTAGGTTTAAGTGACCCAATCACATTGTGCCAAGTGTCAAACCTATATTTAATCTTGATTTTAATCATCTTATATGATTAAAAAACATTTGGCAAGCTTATGTGTAATCCCATGTGTCACCATCTCATGGTGCCACGTGTCACACTGTGAAATGACCAAAATGCCCCTGTGTCTTAATTTTGAGTTCTCAACCCAAAATAATTATTTATCTTCTTCTAATTAATTTATATCAAATATAAATTAATTAATTAATCTCTATTAATTAATTTCTCATTAATTAAATTCATATTTAAACACTTTAAATATCAATTTAACTTATACTATACATCCAATAATCTAGATTTGGTTTCAAGTCATGCTAGGGACTTTGCAATTTATTTGCAAACCAAACCTATTTAATTAATCAATTAAACTCTTTAATTAATTAATTAAATCATATTTAAATAGGTGATAACTTGTGTATGTGTGTGACTTACTAGGCTCATCACTAATTGGCAATGAGACATGATATCAACTCTTAATATCATCAGAACTCTTTCTTACCATAAATGATTTCTCTAAATCATTTTATGAACCTCATAGACCATGGTTAACACCTAGCATAGCATGCCATGGCCACCTAATTAGTCATAAGGTTTACCTTAAATGAACCTATAATCATATGTTACCATGCACTAGAATCTCTCTGTTACAAAATCCCAACTCAAGCTGGAGTCATGGTTTATGTCAAACTCCATTTGCTATGAATATTATGTTCTCTTTTAATTACAGTTTTTGATTAAAAAGATTTTCTCATCAGAAACTCTTTTCTGAATAAATCTATACATCTGGCAGAACTTGAAACATCAAGGACAATTAAATGAACATAGGATTTTATCTCTATTTACTTAGAGGAACAGATTCTATCTTGATCAACACCTACCTCCATATATAACTAGTAGGAGCCAACAGATGCCCATATACCCATACACAGTACAAGTATGAAAGCAGTATCAAACTCAAACTATCTCTATACAAGATAACTGTGTTATCTTAGGTCTTAAAGATTATATGCACTGATATGATTTATAACAAAACATTGACAAGAGTAAACTCCATGTGCTTGTCATAAGTGTCACTGGTTCAGCCTACTTATCATTTATAAGTGCCTATCATGTTTGTTATATGGCATGAGACTCACCATTCCATCTTATTTATATCTCATATAAATAACTTGGGAACAAACATGAATACAATGTTTCTGGATAAGTCATGTCCTTATTATGAAGTATCCTCGATTGTGAACCTATTTATGATACTTTGTGCTAGAAATATTGTCACTCATATTCTTAACAACTTAAGAATAATATTTCTAACAAAATATCAATGGATCTTTTCTATTACACATAAATATATTATGTAAACGGAAAAGTGGAAATGCCTTTTATTAATAAAAATATGTATAAGATACATACTAAATGATATGCTCTAGGGCATACTACTAACATGATGCATAAGCAATGACATTCCGATCTTGCATCAATACATAGCCTAACCCATTGTGAGAAGCATCACTATAAACTGTGTATTCTTTACCCGGTGTAGGTAAAGTAAGGACTGGAGCTTCAGTCAGACACCTCTTCAACTCATCAAAACTTTACTGGCATTTATCAGTCCACTAAAATTTTACATCTTTCCGAAGCAGCTTGGTCAGTGGAGAAGCTAACATAGAAAACCCTTTCACAAATTGACAGTAATATCTAGCTAAACCCAGAAAACTGCGAATTTTTGTGATATTCCTGAGCGGCTTCCAATTAAGGATAGTTTCTACCTTATTGGAATCTACCTTGATCCCTTCAGCTGACACAACAGGTCCCAAAAAGGAGATTTCTTTCAGCCAAAATTCATATTTCGACAATTTGGAGTATAGCTATTTCTCCCTTAAGGTCTACAGTACAATCCGCAGATGTCTGTCATGCTCCTCTGTATTCCTCGAATATATCAAAATGTCATCAATAAACACCACCACAAACTGGTCGAGATATGGTCTGAAGATAGTGTTCATCAGATCCATAAAAGCAGCTAGAGCATTTGTTAACCCGAATGGCATTACTAGAAACTCATAGTGGCCATATCGAGTTCTGAAAGCATTTTTAGGAATACTCTGCTCTTGCACTTTCAATTGATAATAACTAGATCGCAAATCAATTTTGGAGAATACAGTTGTACCCTTCAACTAATCAAACAGATCATCAATGCGAGGCAATGGATATCTGTTCTTTATTGTCACCTTATTCAACTGCCAGTAGTCAATACATAAGCGAATAGTGCCATCTTTCTTCTTAACAAACAATACTGGCGCTCCCCAAGGTGACACACTAGGGCTGATGAAGCCCTTTTCAAGTAGTTCTTGCAACTGTACCTTCAACTCCTTCAAATCTGCTGGTGCCATTCTGTATGGTGTTATGGAGATTGGATCCACACCAGGCATAACATTAATTTCAAACTGCACCTCCCTTTCTAGTGGTAATCCTGGCAATTCATCAGGAAACACATCTGGAAAGTCATATACTGTAAGGATGTCCCTCAATGCTGGACTCCCCACTTGGGTGTCTACTACATGTGCCAAGTATGCTTCACACCCCTTTCTGATCATTTTTCTAGCTAGTGCAGCCGAAACAATGTTTGATGGCAATAATTGCCTCTCCCCATGTATTACCACATCACTGTACTGAGGAAGACCAAAAGTGACTGTCTTCAATCTACAGTCAATCATAGCGTGATGCGTGGTTAACCAATCCATGCCCAAGATGATATCATAATCTCTGAAGGGCATTTCAATGAGATCAGACAGAAAAGTATGTCCTTGGATCACTAAAGGACAATCCCTATGCATTTTATTAACCTTGACCTCTTATCCTAGCGGACTTGCTACTAGTACCTCAAAGTCCATTTTGTACATGGAATAGCAATGTAATCAATGACTTTAGCACTCACATAAGAATGGGTAGAACCCGAATCAAATAACACAAACACATCTTGATTAAAAGTTGAGAAGGTACCAGCCACAATATCAGATGTCTCGGCCTCTTCTCTCTGTCTCATTGCATAGACTATGACTGGAGCTGTGACACCCCTTACCCGTTTACAGTGTAGCCGAGCAAATTATGCCACTCAGTGTGTCGGAGCACCAATCTATGTTTCTATTACAATTTATCCCTTTCTGATTTATTTATTTTCAATTTTGATAAATCTGAATTTATCCGCAAATTTTATAGAAAATTAGGCAGAGTCCCGGCTGTAAATTGGAAAAACAGTTCTGCTGAACCTGTTTAAAAACACTTCCAAAATAATTTTCAAATTCAAACTCCATTATACACATTCAAGTCAATCTCAAAAATCTCAATCTCAAATCACAACATTATTTTCAAAACCTTTCTATTCACTTCATCACTTGAAGCATATTCATAAATAATTCTCAACATTTCATTTATCAACATACATTATGCAGAAAATCTTAATAATATGAAATTTCATATATTTACATTAATACATAATTACAAGAGTTTATAGTTACAATCCAAACTAATACAAAATGCAAAAATACAAAAGGGCCACCTATAGTCCTAATGTCCTACCATATGCAGTGCAGATGTGAGGTGACTCTGAACTCCTGATACAACTCTGAAGACTCACCCCGTCTGATGTCTGCTGGGCTCCCTAGCTAGGTCTCCAGTACCTGTGTGTGGCAAAAGCGACGTGCTAAGCAATTCTGCTTAGTGGTGACAATATAAAATAAAATAAAATAAAATAAAATAAAATATGATAAAACAAAGATGCAGAATGTGTGTTTATAATTTTTGGTAAACTTAACTTCTTATATTATTTGCATTATTATTCAATTAAAATTTTGGTAAGGTTCTTTAACATTGCCCGAGTAACCCATACTAATTAACTGGATTGGATAAATGGGTAAACCAGCACTGGGTACTAAGTACCTTAGACCATCACACTATCAGTCACATTGTGTCTCCCGGTGTGCAACAGAACAGCTAATAAGCTGTAATAATGATCAGGGTTAAAACCCAAGTATATCAACTGAAATAACATAGCCAAAGGCTATTATGTCACAGAATGGCATAGGAGCCATGAAACACAGAATCGCATAAAGCCATATGCAGTACTGCTAACAGAACCCTATTGGCATACCAAGTTATCCAAACCAATCTTGTTAGGTATACTAGGGCATTTTACACTTTTAAGTTTCACAATTTTTGAATTTCAAGTTTTGGTGTTACTATTCACTTCATTAGTCAACCAAAATGTTGACTTTTGCATAGGCAATAGGTACATTGGTTCTAATATCACCAACATACCACATTTTGCATTTTAAACTTGTTGGTTTTGGTTGCCAAAACCATTTCTAAGCTTAATATTAATTGAGCAGAATTTTCAGTTTTCATACCTTATTTTTACTATTCTATTGGTCAATTTTACAGTGGGAATTTGGCAAAATAATCAACATCAAAGTTGTTCCTTATTTTGTCTAGTTGAATTTCCTTTTTCAAATCACTCCATTTGGAGTTTTGTAACTCAAGTTATGGTCCAAAAACCACAACTGGCCGGATTGAAATTTTTCTGAACTGACCATATCTACAGTGCAGTGAATAGTGACTGCAACTCACTTGTTGGATAGGTTCTGGTCATAATTTGGGTTAGGTTCCTTCATGAAAGTTGTTGGTCTATATCTCAGCTTGTTGTTGGTTAAATTTCAGGTCAATTGGACCTTTTTACATTGAGTTATGGCCAAATGAATAATTACTGTTCATTTGATCATTCTGTAGAAACAGACTGCAGGTCACTCGGATTAGGGCAAGCTTTTGATCCACTTGGTTTGGTTTTATGGCATAGTTTCTTTACCAAAGTTGTGCCATTATGTGTCTAGTTTCATGTCCAATTGGCCTTGCACTGATTGAACATCTACAATTCAAGTTATGGCTGCCCAAACCTGCTAGACTCAAGTCCAATTCTGCAGGTCACTCCATTCTGCAGGTCAATTTCATGGTAGCCACACCAAACCCAATCCCATCACTCAACAAACTTCATTTTTAATTTAAACAGAACTAAATGGTCACTAATTGACCATTAAAACCTATTTTCATCATCACATGGTCATAATCCTATTTTTCCACCCCAAACCCTAACTCACTCATTACCCTTCATGCATTTTCATTGCATTTCTTAAATCCACTTAGTAAATACATATTATGGGTAGCCATGATAGTCTTTTAATTTCATTAAACTCAACACAATCAAACCCTAACCATGGCTACCAAAAATCTAGGGTTTCCATCCCAATGGTATTCAACAATTTTTCTTTGCAATTTACACATATTCAAAGTTCTTAACATGAATTTAAAGAAAAATTCATAGTTGGGTCACTAACATCAAAGGAGTGAGATTTTCCCACTTACTAAAGCTCTTGTTTTCCTCTTCTTTTTGCTCCCAAAAGAATCACCAAGGTGTAAGAGCAATTTTTTGTGTTGAGAAATTTAAGTTTTAATGGATAGAAACCCAAGAAATCAAGCTTGGGTAAAGCTTGGTTATGGAGGGAAATGGTGGAGGTTTTACGTCAAGGAGAAGAAGAGAGAGGAGGTCTGATTTTTCTTCTTCACTTCCTGCCCATTTAGTCTCTTTTATATGCCTTGGTGACATGTGTCAACACTTGATTGGGTTAGAGACTTTTAATGACATCCTTATGATGTCATAATTTCAATTTCTTTCATTTTTCCATCCTTTTCTTGTCCAATTAATTTCAATTAAATTTTTAACAACATTTAATCATATTTTATGTTATATAAATTATTTGTTTAACTGGACAAGTTGGCCCAAAAATCATCTCTGAAGACGAAATGACCAAAATGCCCTCAGTTTGGCTTAATGGGCCAAAATTGTCTTTACCGATTGAAAAATTTTTCTAAGTATTTTCTTGGCATTCTAATGCAATAAGAACCTCAATGACCCTTCTCTAGAGTCCCAAAAATTATTTTATAATTTTTCCTAAAATTTTTTTCTTATTAATTATTTGAGTTAATTTTTAGTTTCTCACTTTACTTTAAATATTTTTCCGAACGTTCTAGCTGTCCGGATCGACACTGGTCACCGGAACAGTAGACTGTACGGACTAGCTAAAATGAGGATGTTACAACTCTTCCCCTCTAATAAAAATTTTGTCCTCGAAATTTACCTAATGCAAACAGTTGAGGGAACTGTTGCCTTATTATCTCTTCATTTTCCCAAGTTGCCTCTTCAATGTTGTGGTGCCTCCAAAGCACTTTCACCAGTGGAATTTGTTTATTTCTCAGTTCCTTCACTTCTTGAGCTAGGATTTGTATAGGTTCTTCTGTGTATGTCAAGTCCGGTCGGATTTTAGTCTCTTCCATGGAAATGACATGTGAAGGGTCTGAGCGATATCTTCTCAACATGGAAACATGGAATACATTATGAATTTTATCCAGTTCTGGTGGTAAAGCTAGCCGATAGGCTACTGGTCCCACACGTTCAATGACTTCATATGGGCCAATGAACCTAGGGCTTAACTTACCCTTTCTTCCAAATCTCAGTACTTTCTTCCATGGTGAGACTTTGAGAAACACTTTATCACCAACTGCATACTCTATATCTTTTCTCTTTAGGTCGGCATAAGACTTATGTCTATCTGAGGCAACCTTCAAGTTAGCTTTGATTATCTTCACTTTCTCCTTAGTCTGTTTCACCAGGTCTGGTCCTACCAGCTTATCTTCGCCCAATTCAGTCCAACACACTAGGGTTCTACATTTCCTCCCATACAGTTGTCACACCCCGGCTTAGGGGGTCCCAGCTCAAGCCCCTCTATGGGTGGCCTTCTTGCCAGCGTACCCTTCTAGAGGCCGGACCTGCGACTCACAAGGTACTGTCCGCTTTGTGGAAATTAAATCCCTTCGCCTGTGAGCTAGGATTCGAACCCTTATCACTCACGGTTGCTTAGCCTCTCACCAACTTCGGCTCATCTGGTGAGAGGCGAAATGAGTGAGTGAATCTAACTGCGGCGAAGTTAATTTCACAAAGCGACATAATGTTGTGGTCGCCTCTAAAAGGCTGCTCACCATGAAAAGAGACTTGAGCCGGGTGTGACAATAAAAGGCGCCTTTTATTGTCACACCCGGCTTAGGGGTCCCGGCTCAAGCCCCTCTATGGGTGGCCTTCTTGCCGTGCCCTTCTAGAGGCGGACTGCGACTCACAAGTCTTGTCGCTTTGTGGAAATTAAATCCCTTCGCTTCTGCAGAGCTAGGATTCGAACCCTTATCACTCACGGATTTGTTTCGCCTCTCACCAATTGAGCTCTTGTCATGACCCAGGGATGGGGTTGGGACATGCTTGTTCAACCAGCTACGCACTGGGGTGGAAACTTCGTGTCCCACATCGGAAACGGGAAGAAAAGATTTGGGCCATATATGTGGGAGTCTTCCTCACACAGTCGGGCGCTTTTGGGAATGAAACCTCCCAAGGGACAAATCCGTGAGGCCCATGGGCCAAAGCGGACAATACTAACTGGAGAAGGATCAGGCTGTTACAATTTGGTATCAGAGCTGGACTCCCTCTAGTACGGTGTGTGGTGCGAGGACACACCAGCGGGTGGTGGGCTTGTCATGACCTGGGGATGGGGTTGGGACATGCTTGTTCAACCAGCTACGACCGGGTGGAAACTTCGTGTCCCACATCGGAAACGGGAAGAAAAGATTTGGGCCATATATGTGGGAGTCTTCCTCACCTGGTCAGCGCGCTTTTGGGAATGAAACCTCCCAAGGGACAAATCCGTGAGGCCCATGGGCCAAAGCGGACAATACTAACTGGAGAAGGATCAGGCTGTTACAACAGTGCTTCATACGGAGCCATTTGAATGCTAGCTTGGTAGCTATTGTTATATGCGAATTCTGCCAATGGGAGGTATCTATCCCAACTCCCCTCAAACTCAATGACACAACTCCTTAGCATATCTTCCAGGATCTATCACATAATTCACAGTGTTATTATCATTTCAATTTATTAATTGCAAAAATTCAATTAGGTCTTCGGTTTACCTGGATTACTCGTTCTGACTGTCCATCCGTCTGAGGATGAAAAGCCGTGCTGAAACGGAGTTGTGTGCCCAAGGCTTCTTGCAACTTTTTCTAGAATCTCGATGTAAACCTTGGGTCTCGATCAGATATGATGGAAAGTGGGATTCCATGCAGTCTAACTATCTCACTGATATACAATTCTGCTAGCTTCTCCAGTGAGTAATCAGTCCTAACTGGCAGAAAATGTGCTGACTTCATCAATCTATCCACTATCACCCACACTGCATCATGCTTCCTTTGGGTGAGAGGTAGACCACTAACAAAATCCACAGTGATCCGGTCCCATTTCCATTCAAGTATGCTTATAGGCTGTAGCAATCTTGATGGAACTTGATGTTCTGCTTTGACTTACTGACATGTCAAACAATTAGTCACATAGTCAGTTATATCCCTTTTCATACCAGGCCACCAATAATGAGGTTTCAAATCATTTTTGTGCTCCTAGGGTGCATAGCATAAACACTAGTGTGTGCTTCCTTCAGAATACTAGTCTTCAGTTCCCCATTATCTGGTACACATACTCTTCCTCTATAGTACAGACACCCATCTGCTGTCACCTCATATTCAGTTCCCTTCCCCTCAGGAATTTTTCCCACAATGGCCATTAGTTTTTCATCTACACTCTGCCCATCTTGTATCTGCGGTAGCAGGGTTGGCCTCACTTGTAACTCAGCCAAAATAGCTCCATCTTGAGTTAAGGACAGACAGGCATTTAGTGATCTTAAAGCTGTGATGGACTTCCTGCTCAAAGTATCAGCAACTACATTTGCCTTCCCAGGATAATAATCTATCACACAATCATAGTCCTTAAGGAACTCAATCCATCGCCTCTGTCTAAGATTGAGCTCCTTCTGGGTTGGCAAATATTTTAGACTCTTGTGGTCTGTATAGATGTAGCATTTTTCACCATATAAATAATGCCTCCATATCTTCAGTGCGAAGATAATTGCTGCTAACTCCAGGTTATGAGTAGGGTAGTTTTGTTCATGTGGCCTTAACTGCCTAAAAGCATAGGCGACCGCTTTCCTCTCTTGCATCAACACACACCCTAGCCCATTATGCGAGGCATCACTGTGGACCACAAAGTCTTTTCCTGACACTGGCTGTGTGAACACTGGTGCTTCTGTCAACATAGCCTTTAGCCTCTCAAAACTGGCTTGGCACTTGTCGTTCCAGCCAAATTTCACATTCTTGTGCAACAACTTGGTCATCGGAGTAGCTATAAGAGAGAATCCCTTCACAAATCTTCTGTAATACCCAGCTAACCCCAAGAAACTTCTGACCTCAGTTGTATTTCTGGGAGGCTTCCATTCCATAACTGCTTCTATCTTTTTGAGATCTACTCTAATCCCCTCTGCTGATATTATGTGTCCAAGGAAAGAGATTTCACTCATCCAGAAGTCACACTTGGACAACTTAGCATACAGCTCCTTTTCTCGCAGGGTTTGCAGAACAATCCTCAAATGTTCATCATATTCTTCGCTGGTCTTGGAATACACCAGAATATCATCAATAAAGACCACTACAAACCGATCTAAGTATGGATGGAAGATACGGTTCATAAGGTCCATAAATGCTGCTGGTGCATTTATCAAACAAAATGGCATCACTAAAAATTCATAATGTCCATACCGGGTTCTGAATGCAGTTTTTGACACATTTGCATCCTTTACCCTCAACTGATGATACCGTGATCTGAGATCAATTTTTGAAAATACACCGGCTCCTTTCAACTGATCAAACAGATCGTCGATTTTGGGCAATGGATATTTGTTCTTCATAGTTACTTTGTTCAACTGTCGGTAATCAATACACAATCTCAAGGTTCCATCCTTTTTCTTCACAAATAGCACCGGAGCTCCCCATGGTGACACACTGGGGCATATGAATCCTTTATCAAGCAACTCTTGCAATTGAGTTTTCAACTCCCTCAATTCAGTGGGTGCCATCCTATAAGGAGCAATAGAAATAGGTGATGTACCCGGCATTACCTCAATAGCAAACTCGACTTCCCTTTCTGGTGGTAAATGAGGCAACTCTTCAGGAAACACATCTAGGAAATCTTTCACTGAGGGTATATCACACAGGTTTGGCTTAGCCTGCCTAGTATCAATTACGTGTGCTAGGTAAGCTTCACAGCCTTTTCTCATCAATCTTCTTGCAACTGTGGCTGAGATAACATTGGACAGGAAATCTGTCATTTTACCCACAACAGTGATCTCATTACCCTCAGAAGTTTTCAGAGAAATCCTCTTCAATTTGCAATTAACTATTGCCTGATGACGTGACAACCAATCCATTCCCAAAATCACGTCAAACTCGTGGAAGGGCAACTCAATTAGGTCTGCCGAGAATTCATACCCCTGAATACTCAATGGGCAACCTTTATACACCTTATTCACTACCACACTATGGCCCAGTGGATTTGTGACTAGAATGTCTTGATCACTCTCCTCTACTAGAACTCCACTCTCTATGGGTAGTTTGATGCTAATGTAGGAACGAGTGGATCCTGGATCCACCAATGCATGTACAGAAGTGTTGTAGAGGGAAAACGTACCCTGATGACATCCGGGGCATCTTGCTCCTCCTGAACTCTGATGGCATAGGCCCTAGCTGGTATTTTAGTGTCTGGCCTCTCAGCTGACTCGAATGCAGGCCTCAGTGATGGACCAGCTGCCTCAGGTTTACTAGGCTTCCTACCCCTTTTTGGTGCAGGAGCAAGTCTGTCAGTTTGTGTTGGAGCAACTGTAGTAGTCCTCTTCGGACAATTCTTGATCTGATGTTCTGTCGATCCACACCGTAAGCATGCACCGGTCATTCGCCAACATTTCCCCTTATGCCACTTCTGACAGTACTGACAAGCAGAAGATGCAAGGGCTGGTCCCCTAAACACGTCCTTGGAGAGCTGCCCATTGATGGTGTGGACTGGCCTCTCCTAGGTGTGAGCGTGGTGCAGGCCCTCGAGGCGTACGACCTGTGGTGGTCTTGAACTCTAAGCAAGAGGACCCTTACTCTTCTTGCTGGGAGCAGAAAATGTACTAGACTGACCTGGACCCCTCTTCTGCTATCTTTCCCTTCTATTTTGTTCATTGATTCTGACCCTTTCCACTTTTGATGCTGCATCTACCAGTTTAGAAAAATCCATGATCTCCAGTGCTGTAATCATGACTTTGATGTTGTTATTGAGCCCTTCTTTAAACCGTCTGCACCTCTTTGCCTCTGTAGGGACTATCTCCCTCCCATATCTGCTGAGTCTGACAAATTCACGCTCATACTTAGCCACTGACAACTGTCTCTGTCTCAGACTGATAAATTCCCTTCTTCGCTCTTCTAAATACACTTTGCTAATATATTTCTTCCTGAACTTTGTGAGGAAGAATTCCCAGGTGATCCGTTTAGGTTGCACCTCACTGGTTACTGTGTCCCACCACTGATATGCATCATCCTAAAGTAGGGACACAAAGACTGCGAGTTACGCTCGGGGTGCAATTTATTTGTTTCAAAGACTCTGATGGTTTTATCCAACCAGTTTTCTATGGCCATGGGATCATCCTCCCTCTTCCCAAAGAAGTCCACAGCCCCATGCTTTCGCAGTTTCTCCAAATGAGATTTCTGTGGTACTAGTGGAGGTTGTGGCTGTGGTTGTGGTGGTGGAATTGCCCCTATCATTTGCTGGTAGAATTTGGTCATTTGCTGGAATAGAGCAAACTGAGGTTGGGCAGGTGCCTCAGTTACTGATGGAGCAGATTCTACCCTGCCCCCATATTCAACCCTTGGTGGAACACGACTCTCCACCTCTTCCTCAATTGCTCTTTGCGATGCAAGATCCATATCTTATTCAAAATAAGAAAGCAAACAGATCTACATCAGTGTCACCTCAACACTTACAAATGCAATGCAATGGTATGTACTCTATCTAGGCCCAGAAACGCTTAAACCGATGCTCTGATACCACTAAATGTGACTCCCCTTACCCATCTATAGTGTAGCCGAGCAAGTTATGCCACTCAGTGTGCCGGAGCACCAATCTATGTTTCTATTACAATTTATCCCTTTCTGATTTATTTATTTTCAATTTTGATAAATCTAAATTTATCCGCAAATTTTATAGAAAATCCAATGAGTCTGCAGTAAATTGGAAAAACGATTCACTTGAACTGTTTAAAAACACTTCCAAAATAATTTTCAAATCCAAACTCCATTATACACATTCAAGTCAATCTCAAAAATCTCAATCTCAAATCACAATACTATTTTCAAAACCTTTCTGTTCACTTTGTCACTTGAAACATATTTACAAATAATTCTTAACATTTCATTTATCAACATACATTATGCAGAAAATCTCAATAATGTGAAATTTCATATATTTACATTAATACATAATTACAGGAGTTTATAGTTACAATCCAAACTAATACAAAATGCAAAAATACAAAAGGGCCACCTATAGTCCTAATGTCCTACCATATGCAGTGCAGATGTGAGGTGACTCTGAACTTCTGATGCAGCTCTGAAGACTCACCCCGTCTGATGTTTGCTGGGCTCCCCAGCTAGGTCTCCAGTACCTGTGCGTGGCAAAAGTGACGTGTTAAGCAATTTTGCTTAGTGGTGACAATATAAAATAAATTAAAATAAAATAAAATATGATAAAACAAAGATGCAGAATGTGTGTTTACAATTTTTGGTAGACTTAACTTCTGATATTATTTGCATTATTATTCAATTAAAATTTTGGTAAGGATCTTTAACATTGCCTGAGTAACCCATACTAATTGACTGGACTGGATAAATGGGTAAACTGGCACTGGGTACTAAGTACCTCAGACCATCACACCATCGGTCACATTGTGTCTCCCAGTGTGCAACAAAACAACTAATAAGCTGTAATAATGATCAGGGTTAAAACCCAAGTATATCAACTCAAATAACATAGCCAAAGGCTTTTATGTCACAGAATGGCATAGGAGCCATGAAACACAGAATGGCATGAAGCCATATGCAGTACTGCTAACAGAACCCTATTAGCATGCCAAGCTATCCAAACCAATCTTGTTAGGTATACTAGGGCATTTTACACTTTTAAGTTTCACAATTTTTGAATTTCAAGTTTTAGTGTTACTATTCACTTCATTAGTCAATCAAAATGTTGACTTTTGCATAGGCAATAGGTACATTGGTTCTAATATCACCAACATACCACATTTTGCATTTTAAACTTGTTGGTTTTGGTTTCCAAAACCATTTCTAAGCTTAATATTAATTGAGCAGAATTTTCAGTTTTCATACCTTACTTTTACTATTTTGTTGGTCAATTTTGCAGTGGGAATTTGGCAAAATGATCAACATCAAAGTTGTTCCTTATTTTGTCTAGTTGAATTTCCTTTTTTGAATCACTCCATTTGGAGTTTTTTAGCTCAAGTTATGGTCCAAAAACCACAACTGGCCGGATTGAAATTTTTCTAAACTGACCATATCTACAGTGCAATGAACAGTGATTGCAACTCACTTGTTGGATAGGTTCTGGTCATAATTTGGGTTAGGTTCCTTCATGAAAGTTGGTCTATATCTTAGCTTGTTTCTGGTAAAATTTCAGGTCAATTGGACCTTTTTACATTGTGTTATGGCCAAATGAACAATTACTGCTCATTTGGTCATTCTGCAGAAACAGACTGCAGGTCACTCGGATTAAGGCAAGCTTTTGGTCCACTTGGTTTAGTTTTATGGGCATTGTTTCTTTACCAACTTTGTGCCATTATGTGTCTAGTTTCATGTCCAATTGGCCTTGCACCAATTCAACCTCTACAATTCAAGTTATGACTGCCCAAACCTGCTGGACTCAAGTCCAATTCTGCAGGTCACTCCATTCTGCAGGTCATTTTCATAGCAGCCACACCAAACCCAATCCCATCACTCAACACGCTTCATTTTTAATTTAAACAGAATTAAATGGTCACTAATTAACCATTAAAACCTATTTTCATCATCACATGGTCAAAATCCTATTTTTCCACCCCAAACCCTAACTCACTCATTACCCTTCATGCATTTTCATTGCATTTCTTCAATCCACTTAGTAAATACATATTATGGGTAGCCATGATAGTCTTTTAATTTCATTAAACTCAACACAATCAAACCCTAACCATGGCTACCAAAAATCTAGGGTTTCCATCCCAATGGTATTCAACAATTTTTCTTTGCAATTTACACATATTCAAAGTTCTTAACATGAATTTAAAGAAAGATTCATTGTTGGGTCACTAACCTCAAAGGAGTGAGATTTTCCCACTTGCTAAAGCTCTTGTTTTCCTCTTCTTTTTGCTCCCAAAAGAATCACCAAGGTGTAAGAGCAAGTTTTTGTGTTGAGAAATTTAAGTTTTAATGGATAGAAACCCAAGAAATCAAGCTTGGGTAAAGCTTGGTTATGGAGGGCAATGGTGGAGGTTTTACGTCAAGGAGAAGAAGAGAGAGGAGGTCTGATTTTTCTTCTTCACTTCTTGCCCATTTAGTCTCTTTTATATACCTTGGTGACATGTGTCAACACTTCAATATCTTTCATTTTTCCATCCTTTTCTTGTTCAATTAATTTCAATTAAATTTTTAACAACATTTAATCATATTTTATGTTATATAAATTATTTATTTAACTGGACAAGTTGGCCCAAAAATCATCTCTGAAGACGAAATGACCGAAATGCCCTCCGTTTGGCTTAACGGGCCAAAATTGTCTTTACCGATTGAAAAATTTTTCTAAGTATTTTCTTAGCATTCTAATGCCATAAGAACCTCAATGACCCTTCTCTGGAGTCCCAAAATTATTTTATAATTTTTCCTAAATTTTTTTTCTTATTAATTATTTGAGTTAATTTTTAGTTCCTCACTTTAGTTTAAATATTTTTTTGAACGTTCTAGCTGTCCGGATCGACACTGGTCACCGGAAGAATAGACTGTATGAACTAGCTAAAATGAGGATTTACAGGAGCACTGCCTTGCTCTGATTGATTCACTGTGCCTTGGCTGCCTACTAGAGTACCTCTACCGCTGCCTCTACCTCTGTTAGGTGGTTGTGAACCTCTGGTGGCAGGGTTCTGAACTGACCCTTCAGCAATAGTAGGAGGTGGTCCAACTCTACGAGTACTGGTGTAGTCTTTGGCAAAGTGCCCTGTGCCTCCACAGATATAATAGGCTCCTATGGCCTTGTAGCACACCTCACCATGATTTCTTCTACAAGTTTCACAATAGCGGAGAGGGTAGGAACTTCTAGTACTCTACTGACTAGATAGAGGAGGTTTCTATCCTGAATATCTTCCCCTACCAGACTTCTTACCACCTCTACTGTGTCCCCCATGGTTTTTCCTCTTTCCAGTAGGACCACTGGAACTCTGTTCTACTGACTTTCCCTCTTTTTCTGTCTTCTCTGATTTCTTTTTCTCAGGGGCCGCTTCAGATTCAATTCTTTCTAATTCTAGTGCTTGAGAAATAAGCTCAGAGAAGTTGTTATGTTTGAATCTGACCACTTGTAATCTGATACGGGGCTTCAAGCCGGTTTCAAACCTCTTACATCTCTCCCTACTGGTAGAAAGTAGACTTACTGCATAATGGCTCAGGCGAGAAAATTCCCTTTCATATTCAGCCACTGAACTACTCCCCTATTTCAGACTTAGGAACTCTTGCAGCTTTTAGTCCACATAAGCATCAGGGACATATTTTTGTCTAAAATCTCACAGAAAATCATTCCATGTTAGCACTAAAGGTTCTACCAGACTATGGGGAATGGTTTTCCATTAGTCATATGCATCCCCCTGTAGCAGAGACACTAAATATTCAAATCTGAGCTCCTCTGTACAATGTAGCTTCTTGAACACCCTATCCATTCTCTCTAACCACTGTTCTGCCTTTAGAGGATCTACTATCCCCTTGAACTCAGTAGCCCCATATTTCATCAATTTGTCATACTGCCTAGCAGAAGACTGTAGTTGTACCACTGGTGTCTATAGTGGGACTTGAGTAGGCACGTTACCAGCCATTTGTTAGAATATTGCAGCCATTTCTTTGGCGAATCGAGCGAAAAGCTGATCTTGAGGGTGTGGCTGATCCACTGACATTGTGTAGGGCTGGGGCATCCCCTTATACCTCAGCCTCTATAGATTGATCGACTGAATGATCATCCTCTTCCATAGTCAATTCGAGGATCTTAGACCTCCTGAACAAATAACACAAGGGGATTTCCTCCCGTTAGTGCATATTTATAATGTAATGTACTGTATGTATCAAATAATGACATTGAGCAGTTATACTATGAAGAAAGAATATTCAAATTACAGGTGAAAACAGAATTTAAAAACTAGCTCTGACACCACTAAAACATGTCACACCCTACCCCTCCGTAAGGCATAACATGATCCCGCAGTATACCTAATGAATTATCAACTTTGTCTACTGATAACCCATTAAATACACTACAAGGGATTTTAAACCTTTTCTTACTTCTTTTTACAGTGGTGAGCATTATTTACAAGTGTTAAAAAAAATTTTTGAACTGAAGTGAAACAGCTAACACATTTGAAGAATTAACAATTTCTGCAAAAATTTTTAGCAAAGTGCCATCTGTATTTTGAATAAAGCAGTTCTTGAAAAACCTGTAAAAAGCACTTCCAATATTTTGTTCAATCCCCAAACTCCAATATTCAATCAACACAATAAGTTTCTCAACAATTATCAACTCAAATCCACAATAATTTTCCAGTGTTTTCAAAAGCTGAGATAAAAGAATATATCATAATATTTACAAACCAAAATAATTTACAAATTTAGTTTACAACTTTAATGTATAATTTTAATTTACAACTGCTCAAAACCAAGAACAATATATACATACAGTGAACATTCATTACAATACAAATACGGTATACTCAATATACCCGATGATCTCTCAATGAAGCACTAGCAGCCTAGTCTGCTGCCCTGTCAGTCTGTCTACCTGCGACAACAATGAAAATCTATCGCTGAGCCAATGTCTCAGTAGTGCACAACATTAACAAAATACGACTTTAAAACATAAATCATAAGTCATATAAATAGTGGATACTTAAAACTATAGTTAAATTCAAAGACAATGAATGTCAATAAGAATTTAAACTCCATTTCACAATATCACAATGAATATCAATAAAATCACACACAGCTTAATCATGTTCCAAAGTCCAATTCATCCTAAGAACCGATGGCTAATGAGGAATAACATAGCTAGCTAGCAATAATATGAGTGCTCATTCTATTCGTCCTCAACAAGCACACACCTCAACACTTCAGCCAGAGAGGGCATTCAAAGTCAATTCATCCCACTAGACAAGCTAGTGAGGAATTTAATCAATATACATGATAGCTGTGGTTTCAAACCATTTATAATGTTTTTCAAGCAATAAGTATCCATCAAATATCATTAAGACAATTTTTCACATTTTAAACAATAATAGACAATTTGTCATCATTCATTTCAATTGAAAAATTCAAAAGAAGGAACTGTTGTGCACAAACCTCTGAAGTGTGGCCTCTTGGCCTTGACTCAGTGTTTCCTTCTCCTTCCCTAAGTCTTTGCTAACTGAAACATACAATTTGAAGTGTTTCAGTACTCATTTAAACTGTCCCTAAGAATAAAACTTAATAATTAACTTATTGAATACTATTATTTCCCTTAGTCAACCTAAAATGTTAACCCTCGATACACTCTAGGTGAATTAGGTTTGATGTTACCAATATGTCACATTTTATAGCCTTTTAGTGTTAGTACATGTTACCCAATTCATTTTCAAGTATATTGCATTTTATTGCAATTTGCCGGATTTTGGTATGCTAATTTGACCTAGCCGGATGACCTAGTTCCCTTGGTTTTCGAGTTTTGGTCAAAACTACAAACTTGTAGGTCTATGTCTTATTGCACGTGGAGCAAAATTTCAGGTCATTCTGAGTTGTGTAGACCAAGTTATGGTCAATTTACCAATGCTGGACAGAATGCACCAAAATGGTAACTTTAGGTCATTTTTAGGTCACTTTTGGTTCGGCCATTTTTTGGACCTGAACTTGTGTAAGCTATTTGGCTTGGTTCTCGCCATTTCTGGGCTTTGGTGTCTTCATAAGAATTGTATATATATGTCTAAACTATTCATGGTAAAAAGTTTAGGTCAATTGGACCTGTTTTGAGTGAGTTATGGCCAAAACACTAACTGCTGCCCAGATGGTCAATTTTCAGGTTTTTAAAGCACTAATCTTTGGTCATTTTTCAAGTCACCTTCTAGATAGAATTTTAGTAAGCTTCCTTCATGAAAGTTGGCACATTTTGTGCCTAGTTTCACCTCCAATTGGTCTCATACCAATTGGAGTCACACACTTAAGATTCTAAGCCAAAACATATACTGCCCTATTACAATTTGTTCATCCTTTACTAATTACACATCCTATGCTTACCAAGTTCACTCTTCCATGCCAATTCTAGTTTGTACCATAACATTAACAAATTTAGCAACACATTTTTGGTCATTTTGGCAGCTTGTAACCGCTCTCAACATACACATTATAATACAGAATTTTTCCAAGTCCAATTACAACAATTAAAGTCCCATTTACCACAATTCAACCACATGAACATACCTCATTTCCATGTCCAAATTCTAACAATTAAACACACACACACATGCTGCCATCCATGACAACATAATTCAACAATATTTCATGGACTCAAACACTTCAATCTTCTTCATGAGACTACCACAAGTTTACACATATCCATCGATTGCCATTTTCACTTTTTAAGCTTCCAAATCATACCTTACACATGGAATTCAACTACAATACAATCAAATATTTAAATCATCATTCAAACCACTATTTACATGCAAGAATAAACTGTTCTTATTGAGGTTCCATGGCTCCCAAAATGTACGTTTCCAGTAATTCATCAAACTTCAGAAATTCTTCCACAAATCAACTACCCACAACATCCATTCAAGGTTTAATGAAACAAGAATAAAAAAAGACATACTTACCACTTTTGAAATTCTTCAAAACCTCACCAAAACTTAACTTTCTTGCTCCGAATAGCTTCCCCAAGTTGAGTATGCAAGGTTTAATGAAGGAAACTAGTGTGAAAAGTGGTTAGAATTGAGGTGCATGGAAGGTGATGAAGCTTAAGCCATGGTGTTTCAATGGAGGCTCACTTCAGGTTGGTGTTGGGAGGTTGAAGATGAAGAAATAATTCTATCCAAAAGGCTTATATGGGTCCCATAATTCATGGTTAGTGGAGCACTAACTTTGGATTAATGAGTTAATTAATTCTAAGTTCCATAATTTGCAATTATGCCACTAAACTTTCACTATTTATATTATGTACCACATTTCTTATTTTCATAACATTTTCCAAGTGTAATATCATTTATTTTTAATGAAAATTTAGGTTAAAAGACAACTCGGCGTGTCAAATGAGCACAATGCCCCTGTTCGGGTTGTATTCCCGATTTTTCGGTAACACCAAGTTTTGTCGTTTTCTCGATTTCTCTTTTTTTGTACTATTTAATTAATTTTTCTTTGATATTTCTAATGATATTTATACTTCAATAAGTCTTTAATTATGTCTTAAACATATTTTCTAGGGCTCCCCGCGGTCCAGGGCTAGTCAACGGTCCATGCCGCAACTTCCCGGTGAGGTCACCCATTGCTATGGTTCTCGGCTCATTTAACTTGGTTACATTTCATTGCTATTATTTTTCCTTTGTTTTTCTTGTATTTTATTTTCTTGTATTTCATTATTTCATGTCTCCTCATCAATATTTAAGTGTAGTTCTAGGCATTCTAGCTGTCCAGACTGACACTGGTCACCGAAATAGTAGAACACACTACCGAACATAGGGGTGTTACAACCAATATGTCACATTTTATAGCCCTTTAGTGTTGGTATATGTTATCAATTTCATTTCTAAGTGTATTGCATTTTATTGCAATTTACCGGATTTTAGTGTACTATTTTGACCTAGCCGGACGACCTAGTTCCCTCAGTTTTCTGGTTTCGGTCCAAACTACAAACTTGTAGGTCTATATCTTATTGCACGCGGGGCAAAATTTCAGGTCATTCTGAGTTGTGTAGACGAATATATGGTCAATTTACCAATGCTGGACAGAATGCACTAAAATAGTAGGCTTAGGTGACTTTTAGGTCACTTTTGGTCCGGCCAGTTTTGGTGCCTGAACTTTTGCAAGCTATTTTGCTTGGTTCTGGCCATTTCTAGGCTTTGATGTCTTCATAAGAATTGTGGATCTATGTCTAAAATATTCATGGTAAAAATTTCAGGTCATTTGGACCTATTTTGAGTAAGTTATGGTCAAAACACTAATTGCTGCTCAAATGGTCAATTTTCAGGCTTTCAAGTCACTAATCCAGATTTGGTCATTTTTCAAGTCACCTTCTAGGCAGAATTTAGGTAAGCTTCCTTCATGAAAGTTGGCACTTTTTGTGCCTAATTTCACCTCCAATTGGTCTCATACCAATTGGAGTCACACACTTAAGGTTCTAAGCTAAAATGTACACAGCCCTGTTACACATTATTCAACACTTACCAATTACACATTCAATACTTACCAAGTTTACCTTTCATGCCAATTTTGATTTAGTACCATAACATTAACACACTTTACATCACATTTTTGTCATTTTGGGTAGCTTGTAACCACTCTCAACATACACATTATAACTCAGAATTTTCAAAGTCTAATTACAATAATTTAACCACATGAAGATACCTCATTTACATGTCCAAATCCCAATAATTAAACACATACACATGCTGCCACCATAAGCATCATAATTCAACAAACCATTCCATGAAACTACACATTTCTAACCACACTTTAAAGTTGCTGAATTACCCCATTGAACAAATCTCCTTCAAATTGCTTTCAAGCTTCCAAAACCAATTGCACCATTACTCATACACTTAATATACATTGGCTAAATCACTCCTATACATATAAACACTTACATCAACATCTCAAACTACCATTTATATGCAAAAACAAGCTATACATAATGAAGTTCCATGGCTGCCAAAATGTACATCTCCATTAATTCATCAAACCTTCAAACTTCTTCTATAAATCCATTCAACACAACACCCACACAAGCTTTAATGGAGAAAGGATGAAGAAATGAACATGTACCTCAAGCAGAGCTTGTCAAAACTCCTTCAAATCTCTCCCTTTTTGCTCCCAAACTGCTGCCCAAGAGGTGTACTCAACTTTTAATGAAGAACTCTTAAGGAAATGATGGCTTGAAGATGGTGATTTGGCCTTTGCATGTGGATGGCCATGGGAGGTTTTCTTCAAGGTTTGGTTCGGCCAAAGTGATCTTTAAGTGAAGAAGATGATGGATGCAGAAGGTTAGTGGATATTTCAGTCCACTTAGGGTATTATATGGTATATAATAATTCACTTAGTGCTCCACTAACACAGGGTAATTATATTATAATCCAAGGTTTCCATAATTCACATTTTGCCACCATTTCTTTCACCATTTACATTATGCACCACAATTTTAATTTTCATGACATTTTCAAACTTTAATATCTTTTCTTTTTAATGGACATTTAGGTCAAAAGTCAACTAGGAGTGTCAATTGACCGCAATGCCCCTGTTCGGGTTGTATTCCCAATTTTTCGGTAACACCGATTTTTGTCGTTTTCTCGATTTCTCGTTTTTCTTTGTACCAATTAATTAATTTTTCCTTGATATTTCTAATGACATTTATACTTCAATAATTGTTTAATTATGTCTCAAAACTAAATTTCGAGGGTTTCCTATAGTCTAGGGGTCGGCTATTGCCTGCGCTGTAACTTCCCTATGTTGGGTTGTTTAACTTAGTTTCATTTCATTGCTATTATTTTTCCTTTTTTTTTTCTTATTTTTTTTGTTTTCTTGTATTTCACTATCTTATATCTCCACACTAATATTTAAATATAATTTCAAGCATCCTAGCTGTCCGAATAGACACTGGTCACCAGAACAGTAGAACGCACTACCGAACATAGGGGTGTTACAATTCTCCCCCCCTTAAAATAAATTTCGTCTGCGAAATTTTACCCAATGGTCTTCTTACAATATTCACATGTTTATTTTCTCCTTTCTATATGATCATATAATCTTCTTTCCTCTGAATTTGTGTAAAACTTTTAACAATCTAATATAATATTTACTTTGTTTGTAAAGCACTAATCTTTTCTTACTATCGTTCCGTCTAATATTTCGATTCATGTTCCCTTCTTAATTGACCATTATGGTCGTATTAGAATTACTTATCTAATCATGGGTCCTTTGATCATTCTAGTCAATAATCTTACTCACATTCGTAACATTTTTGTTATATCTGAACCAACTGTTCAAATTTTTACTTCCATAACTCTTCTTATCGATTATTATTCTATAACTTACTTCCTTTTGTACTAAACTATAACCTTTCGATATTCTAACTTTTGAGTTTTAAATCCCTAAGTAGGATTTTCAAACTTATTTCCAACAATAAAATTATGTCCTTGCATAATTATTCCAAAACAGACGTCGTTGGCAACTATTCTCATCTTGGTGTACGATTGAGTAGTACGTAGCTCTACACAATAATCTTAAGTTAGTACTGTAATCTGCAGCTTACAGTATAAACATCAAGAACATTGCATAGTTACTACGATACATTCCCATAGATCAAACTTTCCTATATTTTATCCTTTTCGAAATTACTGATATTCGAATCTTATTCTCATTATAATATCCATTGACAATTACTAACTGTAACATCTTTGTCCTCATCTAGAGAAATTCCATTACTGTAACTTACTTTTAGATAACTGAATTTTTTTTATACAAGGGACAGCAGGAAGGCAAACAATACTGGCACCAAACATAAAAGTATGCAGACCCCAGGTTAAACATTACATATATATATTAGTTACTAATTTATAGAGTACCAGCAATGATGTCAAAAGTCTCAGCCTCTTCCCTCTATTGTATAGCGCATACTCTAGCTGAAGCATCACCCTGTTCTGACTGATTCACAGTACTCTGACTTCTAGGTATACTACCCCTACCTCTACCTCTGCCTCTATTAACTAATAGTGAACTCTTTAGGGTAGAAACTTGGGTTGATCCCTCTGGTGTAGTAAATGATCCAGAATGGCATGGATTTATACAATCCCTAGCAAAATGACTAGTCTCTCCACAATTAAAACATGCTCCTATGGCTCTATAACATACCCCACTATGTGGTTTACCACAAGTTTCACAAAGTCGATTTGACAGTGCATTTCTGGGTCTTTGCTGAGTTTGCTGAAACAATCGAGGTGGTTTCTGTCTAGAAGATCTATCTCTACCCGATTCGTGTGAGCTAGATCCTCAAAAGTGCTTCCTTTTTCCTGACCCACTATCAGGAACTTGATCAGTAGTCTTCCTAGTTTTCTCTTTTTCTGCTGTACCCTTTTTAACTGTATCTTCATTCTCAATTCTTTCCAGTTCCAGTGCTTGCGATATTAGCTCTGAAAAGTTTTGGTGTTGAAACCCCACAACTTGCATTCTTAGACTAGGCCTTAACCCGGTCTCAAAACATTTACATCTGTCTCTAGGAGTAGTAAGCAGGCTTCTTGCATAATGACTCAATCGAGAGAAGTTTCTCTCATATTCTGCCACTATTCTGTTCCTTTGCTTCAAGCTTAAGAACTCCTGTAGCTTCTGGTCCACATAGACATCTGGGACATATTTTTGTCTGAACTCTCTGAGAAAGTCATCCATGTTAGCACTGGGGGTTCCACCAAACTATAGGGAATGGTTTTCCACCAGTCATATGCATCTCCATGTAGAAGTGAGACTGAGTATTCAAACTTTAGCTCATAGGTGCAGTTCAGCTTCCTAAAAACTCTTTCCATCCTTTCCAACCATTGTTCTGCCTCTAGCGAATCTACTGTCCCCTTAAACTCAGTAGCCCCATACTTAATCAGCTTATCATACTGCCTAGCTAAAGGCTGTGGTTGAACCACTAGTGTCTGCAGTGGGGCTTGAGTAGGCATGTTACCAGCTATCTGTTGGAACATCGCACCTATTTGCTGAGCAAATTGAGCAGGGAACTATAGTACTAAGGGGACTGGTGCGGCTGATCCACTGACATTGTGTAGGGCTGAGGCATCCCCTTGTACCTCAGCCTCTATAGATTGATGGACTAAACAACCCCCTCTTCCATAGTCAATTTGAGGATCTTAGACCTCCTGAACAATAACACAAGGAGATTTCCTCCTGTTAGTGCATATTTATAATGTAATGTAATGTATATATTAAACAATGATATTGAGCAGTTGTACTATAAAAAAAGAATATTCAAATTACAGGTGAAAACAGAACTTAAAAACTAGGCTCTGATACCACTAAAATATATCACACCCTACCCCTCCGTAAGGCATAACATGATCCCGTAGTATACCTAATGAATTACCAACTTTGTCTATTGATAACCCATTAAATACACTACAAGGGATTTTAAAACTTTTCTTACTTCTTTTGACAGTGGTGAGCACTATTGACAGGTGTTAAAAATTCTTTTAACTGAAGTGAAACCAAATAACACATTTGAAGTATTAACAATTTCTGTAAAAATTTTGACTGAGTGCCATTTGTATTTTGAATAAAACAGTTCTTCAAAAACCTGTAAAAAGCACTTCAAATCTATAATTCCTCAATCCCAAACTCTAATAATTTGTTCAACACAATAAATTTCTCAACATTATCAACTCAGTTCAACAATCAATTCTCCAGTGTTTCCAAAAGCTGAGATAAGATAAATATATCACAATACTTTTACAAGCCAAAATAATTTACAATTTTAGTTTACAACTGCTCAAGACCAAGTACAATATAAACATACAGTGCACATACATTACAACAAAAACTACACAATATGGTATACTCGATATACCCGGTGAAATCTCAAAATGTGGTACAAGCAGCCTACTCTGCTGCTCTATCCGTCTATCTACCTGCGACAGCAATGAAAAAGCTATCGCTGAGTAAAAAACTCAGTAGTGCATAATAACAATTTAAAATATGGTATGTAAAACTTTTATTGACAATTTACAATCCAAACAATTCACAATTTTTCAAAGCTCATATAACACAAATTTAATCAAACAATTTAATAACACAATGTTGCCAATCAATAACACAACTTAGGTCATGACACAAACTTTTTCAAACATGCCGTGTGTACATCACGACAAGGCACACTCACCCCACTAATCGAAATCAATGAGGAAGGAAGCTAGCTAGATAATGAGTACTCATCCACACTCACCTCAGACTGGCAAGTCAAAGAGGGAGGAATATAATCACACTCACCCCATAAATGGAGGAGGAACATAGTAATATTGTCATGCCAAGTATGAATCAAAACAATTCCAAATCACAATATTTAAATACTTCATACAAACCACAAATCATATTTTATCTCAAAATTTCCATTTGCAAGGTAGGCAACACAATAATTTCCAAATAATATTCCCAAAGCCAAAACAATAAAAAATTATTCATAACTCATTTCTCCAAATAAATTTTCTGGTAAAAGCAATAAATATAAAAAGTATTATTCACAGACCTCTGATATATGCCTCTTAGCCCTGACTCAGTGTTCCTTATGCTTCTCAATATCCTTTTCAACTGAAACACATAATTTAAAGTGTTTCAGTACTAAATGAATTTGTTTCTAACAATAAAATCCAATATTTAAATTTTTTTGATACTATTCCCTTCAGTTTATTTCATTAGTCAACCTATAAAGTTGACCCTTGATGCACTCTAAGTGAGTCAATTCTAATGTTACCAATATGTCACATTTTATAGCCCTTTAGTGTTGGTATATGTTATCAATTTCATTTCTAAGTGTATTGTATTTTATTGCAATTTACTGGATTTTGGCATACTATTTTGACCTAGCCGGACGACCTAGTTCCCTCATTTTTCGGGTTTCGATCCAAACTACAAAATTGTAGGTCTATATGTTATTGTACGCGGGGCAAAATTTCAGGTCATTCTGAGTTGTGTAGACCCAGATATGGTCAATTTACCATTGCTTGACAAAATGCATTAAAATGATAGGCTTAGGTCATTTTTAGGTCACTTTTGGTTCGGCCAGTTTTGGTACCAGAAATTTTGCAAACTATTTTGCTTGGTTCTGGCCATTTCTGGGCTTTGGTGTCTTCATAAGAATTGTAGATCTATGTCTAAAATATTTATGGTAAAAATTTGAGGTCATTTGGACCTGTTTTGAGTAAGTTATAGTCAAAACACTAACTACTGCTCAAATGGTCAATTTTCAGGCTTTCAAGTCACTAATCCAGATTTGGTCATTTTTCAAGTCACCTTCTAGGCAGAATTTAGGTAAGCTTCCTTCATGAAAGTTGGCACTTTTTGTGCCTAATTTCACATCCAATTGGTCTCATACCAATTGGAGTCACACACTTAAGGTTCTAAGCTAAAATGTACACAGCCCTATTACACATTATTCAACACTTACCAATTACATATTCAATACTTACCAAGTTTACCTTTCATGCCAATTTTGATTTGGTACCATAACATTAACACACTTTACATCACATTTTGGTCATTTTGGGTAGCTTGTAACCACTCTCAACATACACATTATAACTCAGAATTTTCAAAGTCTAATTACAACAATTTAACCACATGAAGATACCTCATTTACATGTCCAAATCCCAACAATTAAACACATACACATGCTGCCACCATAAGCATCATAATTCAACAAACCATTCCATGAAACTACACATTTCTAACCACACTTTAAAGTTGCCGAATTACCCCATTGAACATATCTCCTTCAAATTGCTTTCAAGCTTCCAAAACCAATTGCAACATTACTCATACACTTAATATACATTGGCTAAATCACTCCTATACATATAAACACTTACATCAACATCTCAAACTACCATTTATATGCAAAAACAAGCTATACATAATGAAGTTCCATGGCTGCCAAAATGTACATCTCCATTAATTCATCAAACCTTCAAACTTCTTCCATAAATCCATTCAACACAACACCCACACAAGCTTTAATGGAGAAAGGATGAAGAAATGAACATGTACCTCAAGCAGAGCTTGTCAAAACTCCTTCAAATCTCTCCCTTTTTGCTCCCAAACTACTGCCCAAGAGGTGTACTCAAATTTTAATGAAGAACTCTTAAGGAAATGATGGCTTGAAGATGGTGATTTGGCCTTTGCATGTGGACGGCCATGGGAGGTTTTCTTCAAGGTTTGGTTCTACCAAAGTGATCTTTAAGTGAAGAAGATGATGGATGCAGAAGGTTAGTGGATATTTCAGTCCACTTAGGGTATTATATGGTATATAATAATTTACTTAGTGCTCCACTAACACAGGGTAATTATATTATAATCCAAGGTTTTCATAATTCACATTTTGCCACCATTTCTTTCACCATTTACATTATACACCACAATTTTAATTTTCATGACATTTTCAAACTTTAATATCATTTATTTTTAATGGACATTTAGGTCAAAAGTCAACTAGGAGTGTCAATTGACCGCAATGCCCCTGTTCGAGTTGTATTCCCGATTTTTCGGTAACACCGATTTTTGTCGTTTTCTCGATTTCTCGTTTTTCTTTGTACCAATTAATTAATTTTTCCTTTATATTTCTAATGACATTTATACTTCAATAATTCTTTAATTATGTCTTGAAACTAAATTTCGAGGGTTCCCTACTGTCCAGGGGTCGGCTATTGCCTGCGCCGTAACTTCCCCGTGCGGTCACCCATCGCTGCAATGTTTGCTCATTTAACTTAGTTTCATTTCATTGCTATTATTTTTCCTTTATTTTTCTTGTATTTTCTTTTCTTATATTTCACTACCTTATATCTCCACACTAATATTTAAATATAATTCCAAGCATCCTAGCTGTCAGGACAAACACTGGTCACCGGAACAGTAGAACGCACTACCGAACATAGGGGTGTTATAATTCTCCCCCCCTTAAAATAAATTTCGTCCGCAAAATTTTACCTAATGGCCGTGTGACATCCCTTACCCGTATACAGTGTCGCCGAGCAAGTTATGCCACTCAGTGTGCCGGAGCACCAATTTATGTTTCTATTTACAATTTATCCTTTTTAATTCATTTATTTACAATTTTAATAAATCTGAATTTTTGCACAAATTTTATAGGAAATTCGGCAGAGTGTCGCCTGTAAATTAGAAAAACAGTTCTTCTGAACCTGTTTAAAAACACTTCCAATATAATTTCCAAATCCAAACTCCATTATACACATTTCAAGTCAATCTCAAAATCTCAATCTCAAATCACAATACTATTTTTAAAACTTTTCTGTTCACTTCATCACTTGAGGCATATTCATAAATATTTCTCAATATTTCATTTATCAACATACATTATGCAGAAAATTTCAATAATATAAAATTTCATATATTTACATTAATACATAATTACAAGAGTTTATAGTTACAATCCAAACTAATACAAAAGGCCAAAATACAAAATGCTCCCAAAATCCTATGTCCTACCATATGCACTGTAGGTGTGAGGTGACTCGGGACTCCGGATGCAAATCTAAAGGCTCACCCGATCTGATGTCTGCTGGGCTCACTAGCTAGGTCTCCAGTACCTGCGCGTGGCAAAAGCGACGTGCTAAGCAATTCTGCTTAGTGGTGACAATATAAAATAAAATAAAACGAATATGCAGAATGTGTGTTTACATTTTTGGTAGACTTAACTTTTGATATTATTTGCAGTATTATTCAATTAAAATTTAGTAAGATTTATTATCATTGCCCGAGTAACCCATACTAGTTGACTAGACTGGATAAACGGGTAAACTGGCACCGGGTACTAAGTACCTCAGACCATCACACCATCGGTCATATTGTGTCTCCCAGTGTGCAACAGAACAGCTAATAAGCTGTAATAATTGTCAGGGTTAAAACCCAAGTATATCAACTCAAATAACATAGCTAAAGGCTATGATGTCACAGAATGGCATGGGAAGCCATGAAACACAGAATGGCATGAAGCCATATGCAGTACTGCTAACAGAACCCTATTGGCATGCTAAGCTATCCAAACCAATCTTGTTAGGTAAACTAGAGAATTTTAGACTTTTAAGTTTCATAATTTTTGAAATTTAAGTTTTAGTGTTACTATTCCATTCATTGGTCAACAAAAATGTTGACTTTTGCATAGGCAATAGGTACATTGGTTCTAATATCATCAACATACCACATTTTGCATTCAAAATTTGTTGGTATTGGTTGCCAATACCATTTCTAAGCTTAATGTTAGTTAGGCAGAATTTTTTGTTTTTGTGCTTTGTATTTACTATTCCAGTGGTCAATTTTGCAGTGGGAATTTGGCAAACTGATCAACATGAAAGTTGTTCCTTATTTTGTCTAGTTGGATTTTCTTTTTCAAATCACTCCATTTGGAGTTTTGTAGCTCAAGTTATGGTCCAAAAACCACAATTGGCTGGATTGAAATTTTGTCCAGAATTTCTGGACTGACCATATCTACAGTGTAATGAACAGTGAATGCAACTCACCTTTTGAATATTTTTTGGTCATAATTTGGGTTAGGTTTCTTCATGAAAGTTGTTGGTCTATATCTCAGCATGTCGCTGGTAAAATTTCAGGTCAATTGGACCTTTCTACACTGATTTATGGCCAAATGACCAAATACTGTTCATTTAGTCATTTTGCCTAGGCAGACTGCAGGTCACGCGGATTAGGGCAAGCTTTTGGTCTACTTAGTTTGGTTTTATGGGCATGGTTTCTTCACCAAAGTTGTGCCATTATGTGTCTAGTTTCATTTCCAATTGGCCTTGCACCAGTTGAACCTCTACAATTCAAGTTATGGCTGCCCAAAACTGCTGAACTCATGTCCAATTCTGTAGGTCACCAAGGGCAGCCACACCAAACCCAAATCCCATCACTTTACACACTTCATTTTTTATTTAAATAGAACTAAATGGTCACTAATTGACCATTGATATCTATTTTCATCATCACATGGTCAAAGTCCCATTTCTCCACCCCAAACCCTAACTCAACATTTCAAATCATGCATTGAGATTGCATTTCATCAATCCACATAAAAGAGACATATTGTGGGCAGCCATACTACCCTTTTAACTTCATTAAAATCATCATCATCTTGCCTAACCAAGGCTGCCAAAACTTAGGGTTTACATACAAATGGTATTCCATCAATTTTCCTTATCATTTGCACTCATTCATAATTATTAAATATGAATTTTAAGTAAAATTTAAGTTCAAGTCACTAACCTCTATGGAGTGAGATTTTTCCCACTTGCTAAAGCTCTTGTTTTCCTCTTCTTTTTGCTCCCAAAATACTCACCAAGTTGCAAGAATACTTTTTTGTGTTGACAATTAGGGTTTTTGCTGGAAGAAAGCTTGGGAAAATCAAGCTTGCAAATGGGTAACAATGGTGGAGGTTCACGGAAAGGAAGAGATGAGGAAGAGAAATCTGATTTTTTGTTTCATTTTCAGCCCATTTTTTCTCTTTAAAATAAGTTGATGCCATGTGTCCATATTGGATAGGTTGGGAAAACTTTAATGACATCATTATGACATCATAATGCTATTTTCTTTCATTTCTTCTCCATTTCTTGCCTAATTAATTTCAATTAAATTTTTAACAACATTTAGTCATATTTTATGTTATATAAATTATTTATTTAACTGGACAAGTTGGCCAAAAATCATCTATGAAGATGAAATGACCAAAATGCCCTCCGTTTGGCTTAACGGGCCAAAATTGTCTGTACCGATTGAAAAAAAATTTTAAGCATTTTGCTTGGCATTATAATGCCACAAGAACCTTAATGACCCTTCTCTGGAGTCCCAATAATTATTTTATAATTTTTCTCCCGGGTCTAGGGCTCCTAGTTGCGAGAATCGCAACTTCTCACTAAGTTATCCATCGCTAGGGCACCGGCTCATTTAACTTGGTTGTATTTTATTTCTAAAATTTTTCCTAAATTTTTCTTATTAACATTTGAGTTATTTATGGTTCCTCACTTTAGTTTAAATATTTTTTCGGACATTCTAGCTGTCCGGACCGACACTGGTCACCGAAACAGTAGACTGTACGGACTAGCTAAAGTGAGGATGTTACAGGCCATCTTAAAATATTCACACGTTTATTTTCTCCTTTCTATATGATCGTATAATCTTCTTTCCTCTAAATTTATGTAAAACTTTTAACAATCTAATATAACATTTACTTTGTTTATATAGCACTAATCTTTTCTTACTATCGTTTCGTCTAATATTTCGATTCATGTTCCCTTCTTGATTGACCATTATGGTCGTATTAGAATTACTTATCTAATCATGAGTCCTTTGACCATTCTAGTCAACAATTTTACTCACATTCGTAACATTTTTGTTATATCAAATAGATAAAAATGAATCTTGCATGATGCATGTGACCCTAGATGAAAAATTTTTGAATCCAATGATCTAAACTTATGTTTTTCATGCTTTAGCTCCTTCAGTAACACTTGGCTCTCATATCATGCTCCTTCCACTTGTCCAAAGTTTTATGTTCCTCTTGAGTGGCCTTTGGAGGTAAGGGACCAGGAACATTCGAGTCTAGAACATATCCTATATGTTCAAGGATCAGGACAAGTTTCAAATTTCTTAGCCAATCAAAAAGATTAAGTCCTGTCAACCTATTGTGATCAAGTATGCTCGCAAGGATATTGGATGGTGGTGGTTGTAGTGTGCTCACTATTATCAGAAAATTAACTGCAGAAATTAACCAGATTAATTAGTAAATGTTATCATGTATTTAACCAAAATGATTATGGTCTTTTAATCAAATTGATCCTCCCACTAACTTAGCGAATCCTACACTTCCAAAGTAGAAAACGGAAATCCTAGTTGGATGTATTTCTAGTGGGTGATTGAATTCCTATAATCTTATTGATCATCCTCAGGCACATCCATTATTGGAATTATAATGAACTATAAGTGAGCAACTCCTTGCTCATCACATCTCATGTGAGGTTCAATCCTTTTACCTAGCCCCTAATACTCAAAATCTTAGGCACATCTATTATTAACTTATCTTGCATTAGTTAAGTTGATCCCATTGAGCCAGTAATCATGCAAATAATTTTAATGTCCTCAGGCACATCCATTATTGGCCACCAAACCATTTACATATTTACAACATCTCATGCTTAACAATTATTCTTAAGAAAATCTCTTAAATTAATTGCATCATATGCAAGTATTTAAAATTTATTAAAATAATTGCCTCAATGGAGGGCCCATTATATAATTACTTTAATTATACAATTTCCAACTTAATCATTTGTTTGGAAGATTTTGTGGTCATTCTAATTACTATTATGGTCTCACTTTGTACATTATCCATTTAGCATGCATATATCATATACTTGCATACAATCCCATACATCTGATGCATTCATGGATAAACAATAAATATGGTATGATCATGGACTTTCTAAGGGATTCAATTCTGAGCCACCAAGAATTGAATCAGGGCATTCCTAGGTGTATTTCATTCATTCATATTTCAATAGTCGCTGAAGGAGTACATAATTAACACTTGATCTTGAATTCCTGCCACTGGTCCCACCAATGCTCTTGACCTCCTTGTTCGTCTTGTAATCCAATTACATAGTAATCCTTGGCATACCAAGGTGAATTTACAAGAATCAAATAAATGAAATTACAACCCAAAAATATTACAACCTTTATAATAGTGCCACCAAAATAAATTAAAATAAATTAATTAATTTACAACCCAAACAAATATAAAAGAAATAAATCAAATCACATTGGTCTTTTATTGTCCATGATCATCCATCATGCATATCACCATTTAACAATTAAATAAAACATATAAACTAAAATTAAATTGAATATCTCATATTCAACTTAAAAATCTAGATTTGAATCTCATTCAAATAAATTTAAAAATTCAGATTTGAATCACATTCAAACAAATTTAAAAATTCAGATTTGAATTACATTCAAATAAATTTAAAAATTCAGATTTGAATCATATTCAAACAAATTTAAAAATTCATATTTAAATTACATTCAAACAAATTTAATTGATATTTGAATCACATTCAAATAAATTTAATTGTGTGATTATATTTCTAATTAAATAATTTAATTAGACATAAAATGGGCCTTTAGATCATATAACAACTGCACATTGAATACCCATCTACCTTGCGCACCATAGTGGTGTCAAAACCATGCGCACCATGGACACAACCAAGCATGCCGCCACCTATTCTTTGCAACCAGCAATGAATCAACCAACTTTGGATCAAATCACACAATTAAATCAGATATTAAATAATCTAAATGGCAAATATAGTGGCTCTGATACCAATTGAGGTAGTGGAAGCATGAAAATTATTAGATTAGAACATTGAATTCAAAATTTTTTTTCTAGGCTCTCATGCATCATGCAAGATTCAATTTTTACCTATTGATTTCAATGTTCAATTTCATATTAAAACTCTTTTAATATGTATTTGGATCTATGTTTGCCATTTAAAATTTTTAGAATTAACAGATTAATTTATTAGAACCCTAGATTAAATCAAGAATATGTGCACTAACCTTTTGATGCACTATAGTTGTGTTTGGTACATTTGTGAAGCACCTAGGACCCCAGATGTTGTCCCTCTAGCTTGTACACACCAAGATCACTAATGGCAGCCCCTTGAACAGCTTCTAAAGCCTTGCTAACCAATTAGAAAATAGGGATTTGCCTTTAGAGAGGTTGCAGATGTATATTGGACGCTAGAAATGATTTCTAGCAATTTTAATTCAAAGAAAATAATTATTTTCTCTTTGAATTGATGAAAGATGAAGAAGAAGAGAGGAGAGGTACTCAATGGGTGGCGGCACACAATGAAAGAAATCAGATTGTTTGTTTTGTTCTTTCATCATTTCCCTTATATAGCTAGGTCACCACTTAAAACCCATGCAACATGTCATCTTCTGATTGCCTCTTAGTTTAATTAACCTAATTCCATTGTGCCAAGTGTCAAACCTAGATTTAATCTTGACTTTGATCATCTTACATGATTAAAAGCCATATGGCAAGCTTATGTGTAGTGCCATGTGTCACCATCTCATGGTGCCATATGTCACCCTGTGAAATGACCAAATTACCCTTATGTCTTAATTTTGAGTTCTCAACCCAAAATAATAGTTTCTCTTCTTCTAATCAATTTATATCAAATATAAATTAATTAATAAAACTCTATTAATTAATTTCTCATAATTAAATTCATATTTAAACACTTTAAATATAAATTTAACTCATACTATACATCCAATAACCTAGATTTGGTTTCAAGCCATGCTAGGGACTTTGCAATCTAATTGCAAATCAAACCTATTTAATTAATCAATTAAACTCTTTAACTAACTAATTAAATTACATTTAACTTGGTGATTACTTATGTATGTATGTGACTTACTAGGCTCATCACTAATTGGCAATAAGATACGATATTAACTCTTAATATCATCAGAACTCTTTCTTACCACAAATAATTTCTCTAAATCATTTTAGGCACCTCATAGACCATGGTTAACGCCTAGCATAGCATGCCATGGCTACCCAATCAGTAATAAAGAATACCTTAAATGTACCTTTTATCATATGTTACTATGCAGTAGAATCTCTCTATTACAAAATTCCAATTCAAGCTGGAGTCATGGTTTAAGTCAAACTCCATTTGCTATGAATATTATGTTCTCTTTTAATTCCAATTCTTGATTAAAAAGATTTTTCTCATCAATTTTCTGATTAAATCTATCTGTCTTGGCCAGGAACTTGAAACATCAAGAATAATTAAATGAACATAGGATTTTATGCCTATTTACTTAGGGTAACATATTCCATCTTGATCAACACCTACCTCTATATATAACTAGTAGAAGCTAACTCATGTCCATGTACCCATACACAGTACAAGTATGAAAGCAGTATCAAACTCAAACCAACTATATACAAGATAACTGTGTTATCTCAGGTTTAAAGATTATATGCACTGATATGATTTATGATAATACATTGACAAGAGTAAATTCCATGTGCTTGTCCTAAATGTCACTGGTTCGGCCTACTTATCATGCATAAGTGCCTATCATGTTTGTTATATGGCATGAGACTCACCATTCCATCTTATTTATATCTCATATAAATACATTGGGAACAAACATGAATACAATCTTTCTAGATAAGTCATGTCCTGTGTGAATTATCCTCGATTGTGAACTAATTTATGGTACTTTATGCTAGAAATACTGTCACTCATATTCTTAACAACTTAAGAATAGAATTTCTAACAAAATATCAATGCACCTTTTCTATTATACATAAATATATTATGTAAATAGAAAAGTGAAAATGCCTTTTATTAATAAAACATGTAAAAGATACATACTAAATGATATGCCCTATGGCATACTACTAACATAATTGACTTAGAAAATATCAAAGAAAAATTAGTAAGTCAGTATAAATAAAAACGAAAATTTAAGAAATTGGTGGGTCAAGGATTAACAACACGGCATGTTTAGAAATTTTGTGTCATGACCTAAGTTATGTTATTGATTGGCAACACTGTGTTTATTAAATTGTTTGATCAAATTTGTGTATATGAGCTTTGTAAATTGTGACATGAAATTGTGAATTATTTAAATTGTGAATTGTCAATAAATGTTTTATATACCGCATTTTAAATTTTTATTGTGCATCACTGAGTAAATTTTACTCTGTGATAGCTTTTTCATTGCTGTCGCAGGTAGACAGATAGATAAAGCAGTAGAGTAGGCTGCTTGTGACTCGCTTTGGGATTTTGCTGGGTATGTTGAGTATACCACTTCCTTGTAAATATTATTATAATGTATGTGAACTATATATATATATATTGTACTTGGTCTTGAGCAGTTGTAAAATAAAGTTGTAAATTATTTTGGCCTGTCAAAATGTTGTATTACAATTTTTTTTATTTCAGCTTTTGAAATACTCAGTTATTTTGCACTTTATTTTTTGGAATTGCTGAATTTGAGTTTAACTTGTATTGAGAAAATTGATTTGAGTTGAGCTATTATTAGAGTTGGAGATTGAAACAAATATATTGGAAGTGTTTTTTTTATATAGGTTTATTTTCACAAAACATAGACGACACTCTCCCGAAATTTTTATCAAATTTATGGCTATTTCAGACCTAATATGTGATTTAACTTCAATTAAAAAGTTTTAACACCTGTGAAAAGTGCTCACCACTTTAAAAAGAAGTAAGAAATTATTTAAAATCCCTTGTGGTGTATTTAATGGGTTATCAGTAGGTGAAGTTTGGTAATTCATTATGTATACTATGGGGATCATGTTATGCCTTATGAAAGGGTAAGGTGTGACATGTTTAGTGGTATCAAAGCAAGTTTTTTAAGTTCTGTTTTGACCAGTAATTTGAATATTTTTCCCTCATAGTACAAATGGTCAATGTCATGGTTTGATACATACAGTACATTACATTATAAATATGAGCTAACGGAGGGCAATCTCCCTGTGTTATTGGTTCAGGAGATACACTACCCTCTAATTGACTATGGAAAAAGGGGATTGTTCAGTCGATCAATCAGTAGAGGCTAAGGTACAAGGGAAAGCCCCAACCCTTCAAAATGTGAGTGGATCAGCTGCACCAGCCCCCTCAATACCGTAGTTCCCTACTCAATTTGCTCAACATATGGCTGGTAACATACCCACTTAAGCCCCACTGCAGACACCAGTAGTATAACCACAGCCTTCAGCTAAGCAGCACGACAAGCTGATTAAGTATGGGGCTACTGAGTTCAAGGGGACAGTGGATCCGCTATAGGCAGAATAATGGTTGGAAAGGATGGAAAGAGTTTTTAGGAAGCTGCATTGCACCGATGAGCTGAAGTTTGAATACTCAGTCTCACTTCTACAGGAGGATGCATATGACTGGTGAAAAAACCATTTCCCACAGTTTGGTGGAACCCCCAGTGCTGACATGGGATGACTTTCTCAGAGAGTTCAGACAGAAATATGTCCCAGATGCCTATGTGGACCAAAAGCTACAAGAGTTCTTAAGCCTAAAGCAAGAGGATAGAACAGTGGTAGAATATAAGAGAAACTTCTCTCGATTGAGTCATTATGCAGGAAGCCTGCTTACCACTCCTAGAGACAGATGTAAACGTTTTGAGGCCGGGTTAAGGCCTAATATGAGAATGCAAGTTGTGGGCTTCCGACTTCAGAATTTCTCTGAGTTGATCTCACAGGCCCTGGAACTGGAAAGGATAGAATTAGAAGGGGCCGTTAAGAAGGGTACTCAAGAGAAAGAGAAGACTAAAAAGGCTACAGGCCAAGCTACTGAGAGTGGTTTAGGAAAGAGAAAACATTTTGGAGGATTTAGCTCACGCGAATCGGGTAAAGGTAGATCTTCTAGACAGAAACCACCGGGATCCGATCAGCAAACTCAGCAAAAACCTAGAAATGCTCTGTCAGATCAACTTTGTGAAACTTGTGGTAAACCACATAGTGGGTTATGTTATAGGGCCATAAGAGCATGTTTTAATTGTGGAGGGATTGGACATTTTGCTAAGGATTGTATAAATCCACGCTGTTCTGGATTATTTACTTCACCATAGGGATCAGCCCAAGTTTCTACCCCAAAGAGTTCACTACCGGTTAATAGAGGCAGAGGTAGAGGTAGGAGTAGTACACCTGGAAGTTAGAGTACTGTGAATTAGCCAGAACAAGGTGATGCTTCAGCTAGAGTATACACTATATGGAAAAGGGAAGAGGTTGAGACTTCTGACATTGTTGCTAGTACTATCTCAATTTTTAACTAAGATATATATATATATATATATATATATATATATATATATATATATATATGTATTATTTGACCCGGGGTCTGCATACTTTTATGTTAGTGCCAGCATTGTTTGCCTTCCTGCTGTCCCTCATATAAAAATAAATTTTGATATGTTAGTGACTAGTCTTTTTAGAATTAGTCTTGGAAGAGTTTGCTAGTGAAAGACATTTCCTAAAATACGATAAATTATTGAAAATCGATAGATAAAAGAATTGTGGAAGTAAAAATTTGAACAATTGGTTCAAATGTAACAAAGAAATGTTATGAATATGAGTAAGATTGTTTACTATAATAGTCAGAGGACCAATGATTAGATAAATAATTCTAACATGACCTCAATGGTCATTTAATAAGGAAACATGAATCGAAATATTAGACAGAATGATAGTAAGAAAAGATTAGTGTTATATAAATAAATTAAATATTATATTAGATTGTTAAAAGTCTTACATAAACTTAAAGGAAAGAAGATTATATGATTGTATAGAAAAGAGAAAAACTAAGTTCTCACTCCATAGAACCACATAAGGTCCTAGAAAGAGTGGATTCGTTAGCACACAGAATTGCTTACCTCTAAAAAGTGAAATGAATTTAAATTCAACGTATGATGGAGAAACTCATAAAGATCATAGCACATGAGGTGAAGCAGCTAAGAAATAAATGTATACATTTGGTTAAGGTGTTATGGATCATTATTCAGATTATGAAGCTACTTGGGAGCTTGAAGAGGGTATGAGGAGATAGAATCCACAGCTGTTCAGAGATTGATACTAGGTAAAATTTAGATACGAAATTTATTTTAAGGGGGGGAGAATTGTAACACCCCTATATTCAGTGATGCATTCTACTGTTCCGGTGACCGGTGTCTGTCCAGACAGCTAGAATGTCGGGAATTATACTTAAATGTTAGTGATGAGACATAAAATGATGAAATACAATACAAGAAAAATAAAGAAAAAATGAGAGCAATGAAATGTAATTAAGTTAAACGAGCCAGAAACCATAGCGATGGGTGACCGCACCGAGAAGTTACGGCGAGGACCATTGACTAGCCCTGGACTGCGGGGAACCTTGGGAAATATTTTTGAGACTTAAATAAACATCTATTAAGGTATAATTGACTTAGAAAATATCAAAAAAAAATTAGTAAGTCAGTATAAATAAAAACAAAAATTTAAACAATCGGCGGGTCAAGGATTTAATCGTTAGCATTGAAAATTTTCGAAATGCAACCCGAAAAAGGGGCATTTTGGTCATTTAACGCCTAGAGTGGACTTTTGACCTAAATGTCCATTAAAAATAAGTGGTATTAAATTTTAAAAATGCCACAAAAATAAGAAATTGAGCACATAATATAAACAGTGGAAGTTTGGTGGCCTAATTACAAATTATGGAACTTAGGATTAATTAACTCATTAATCCAAAGTTAGTGCTCCACTAAACATGAATTATGAGACCTATATAAGCCTTTTGGATAGATTTCTCCACTAAGAATCATCTCATTTCTTCAATTTGTTATCCATGGCCGAAAATACTCTCCCATAAAATTCCGTGGCCGGCCACTCCACCAAGCTCCATGCATCCATTTTCAAGCTATTTTCCACATAATTTTCTTCATTAAATTTAGTCTACACAGCTTGGGAAGAGTTATGGCAGTAAAAAGAAGCAAGATTGGTGAAGTTTTAACAAGCTCCAAAAAGAGGTAAATATCCAATTCACTTCCTTTCTTAAGTAAACTTGATTTCCATGTTGAGATAAGTAAATTAATGAAGAAATTTTGAGGTTTTGATGAGTTATTGAAGGGTACTATTTTGGGCAACCTTAGAAGTGAAATGTAAGAGGTTTGTTCTTATATGAATTTGATGGGAATTAAGATTGATTAGAGTAATTTGATGTGTTAGTAAATTAATTCGATGTTTATGTGTGTTTGTGTATTTGATTTGAGGATTGAATGAAATTGTGAAGACTTTGGCAATTTAGAGCATTTCGGCAGCCTTTTGGTTCCATGAAGAGTGCATAATTTCATGAAGTTGTTTGATGAATTGTGGTATTAAGGATTGATAAATATGTATATAATTTGGTAGTGGAAATTACATGTAATAATTAGGAGTTTATGTGTATATATTGTTGAATTTGGACTTTGTGAATTAGGATTACATTTGGTGCATTGAGGATATTTGTATTCTGCCCAAGTTGACCAAGATGTAATGTGTTGAGTGGTTATGGGTTGGTACCAATTCAAAATTGGGTAGAGAAGTGGACTTATAGCAAGGTGAATGTGCAATTGATAGATGTTTGAGCAATGTGTTTAAGGGCAGTATGTAATTAAGCTTATAACCCTAATTGTGTGATCCGAATTGGTATAAGGCCAATTGGAGGAAAAACTAGACATAAAATAGGCCAACTTTCATGTAGAAATTTTGCTGAAATTCTGTACGAAAACTGCCCGTAAAATTGACCTAATCCAGAATTGCAACATTGTAAACCCAGAAATTGACTATATGAACAATAGTCAGTCTTTTGGGAATAACTCACTCAAAACAGGTCCAAATGACCTTAAATTTATACCGTTGGAAAGCTTAGACATAGGGATAAATCTTTTGTGAAGATCACAGAACCCAAAAATTCCATTTACCAAGTCAATTTGCTTGCACAAGTTCAGTCACAAAATCTGCCAGAATTAACTTGACCTAAAATTTTCAATAAGAAAGCAACCTGTCCAGCATTAGCAAAATGACCATAACTTGGTCCAGAAAACTCCAAATGACATGAAATCAGTGCCAAAATATTACTAAGACATAAACCTACAATATTTATCTTTTGACAGGACCCAGAAACAAAGGGAAATAAGTCAATTAGCTAGGTCAAAGTAGTGCACCAAATCTGAAAAATTGCAATAAAATGTAATAAGCTTTAAAATGAAATTGGTAACATATACCAACACTTGAGGACTATAAAATGTGACATATTGGTAATATTAAAATTAATTCACCTAGTGTGTATTAAAGGTCAACATTATAAGTTGACTAATGAAATGAATGGAACTGAATAGTACTAATAAAATTTAATTATTGAACTTTATTATTAGAAACAATTTAACTGAGTACTAAAACACTTTAAATTGTGTGTTTCAGTTAGAAAAGACACTGGGAAGGGAAAAGAACCTATGAGTCAAGGCCAAGAGGTGACTCATCTGAGGTTTGTGCACAATAATTTTTATATTCACTACTTTTACTATAAAATTTATTTGAAGAAATGAGTTGTAAATTTATGGCTTTAAAAAATTTATTTGAGAAAAGTTTATTGCCTATTTTAGAAATGGAGATCAAATGAGTACTCATTGGCTAGCTAGCCACCTCCCTCATTGATTTCAATTAGTGAGGTTGTAGATTGCTTTGTCGTGGTGTACAACACGGCATTGATCATAAATTTTGTGTCATGACTTAAGTTGTGTATGGATTGGCAACATTGTGTTTATGAAATTATTTGACAAAATTGTATTATTAATGTGATTTGAAAATTATGAAATGATTGAATTATGATTTGTCGATAAATGTTTTATTTATAGTAGTTTTATTTTTTTTATTGTGCACCACTGAGTAAATTTTACTCAGTGATAGCTTATTTTGCTGTCGCAGATAAGGGCAAGGAGAAAGAAGCAGAGTGAGCTGCTATTGAGAGGACTACATTGACCTTTTGTATGGGTATTTATTTATACTCTTGTAGTTATTTTGATATAAATATTGTAGTGTCATATGCATTAATGTAAAATTGGACAGCTGTACAGTAAATTATAATAATATTATTTTTGGATTTTATATCTGTAAATTAAACTTGTGAATGTAAATTAGTTTTGTTGAATGCAATGTTGATGGAATTATTTTGAAATGGTTTGATCTGGGAATTTTGAGTTGAATTGTGGTTGATGATGTTGGTTTGAGATTATTTAGAGGTTGGGATTTGTGAAGTAATTTATTGGAAGTGCTTTTTACAGGGTTTAAATTTTTAGTTTTTCTCAATTATATACGGCACTCTACTGAAATTTTTACGAAATTTGCAGAAAAATAAAAAGGGCCAAAATTTTTACCTAGTTTTTAAAATGAACTTAAAAGTTTTTAATACCTATTAAAAGTGCTCACCACCTTTAAAGAAAACAAAATTATTTTAAAATCCCTTGTAGTGTATTTAATGGGTTATCGGTAGGCGAAGTTCGGTAATTCATTAAGTATAATACGGAATCATGTTATGCCTTATGGAGGGGTAAGGTGTGACACCTAACATCTATAATTCTCTTCAATTCCCACAATTCTTAGCTTAACTTAATGTCTTAACATGAATATAAAAAGAAAGAAAGAGAAAGGTGGCACTAACCTCACTTGAGAGATTTTCCCACTTCCAAATCCCTTACTTTCTTGGCTTTTCTTAGCAGCCAAACACTTTTCCAAGGGTAAATAACAAGTTTTAATGAAGGAATTTTTGAGTTTTATGGTGAGGATCAAGATTATGCAAGGTGGAAGAAGAAGTATCGATGGAGGAATGAGGGGGGGTGGTTTGGCCAAAATGAAAAGAAGAAGATGATGCAGAATTTTTAATTTAATCTAAGGTCTTTTGGCTTTTATACTTATATTTGGCTAAATGTGATTCGTTGATAATATTTTAATTGTATCATGCCATGTCATGCTTATGTAATAAATCCAATTTAATTTCATTTTATTTTCTTTCCTTTTTTTTATTCATTTTTAATTAATTTTTCATCAATATTTATTCATGATTTATGTTATATAATTCACTTACTTAAATGGACAAGTTAGTTAAAAATCATCTCTGAAGTTGAAATGACCAAAATGTCCTTCATTTAGCTTATTAAGCTTAAATTGTCTGTACTGATTGTTCTAATTTTCCTTGTGTTTTCTTAGTAATCTATTATCATCGAAACCTCAATAATTCTTTCATGTAGTCCCAAAAATTATTGCATAGGGTTTTCCCATGGGTATAGAGTCGACAACTGTCTTCACAGTAGCTTCCCATAGGTCACCCATCGCCGGAGCACCGGCTCATTTAACCTTATTGTATTTTATTTCTAAAATTTTTCCTAAATTTTTTTTATCATTATTTGGTTTATTTATGACTCCTCACTCTAGTCTAAATATAATTCCGGACATTCTGGCTATCCAGACCAATATTGGTCACCGGACCAGTAGAATGTACAGACTAGCTAAAGTGAGGGCCTTATATAATAAAAGTAAGGATAAAGAGCCGGCATGGGAGTGAAGGCGAATGGCTGACGTTTTACTTAAGACTTGAGAAGACACCACATTATTTTATACACATTAGGAGATTACATTGTATTAAGCATTTATGTTATGAAATGTAATCTTTAATGTGTAACTATTTAAATTCTACAAACTACATGGATGTAGAAACAAGTCTTGTATTTTGTAAACATTTTCATATGCATTTATTGTAAATTTCCAAGTATTAAAATTTATCTTAATTGATGAGATGTTGTATAAATTATGGTTATTGTGAGATTGGTTGTGAATGAAACCACATGGGTTTCATGTATGTGTTGGAGTAATGTGATAAATGTTGATAGGTATTTTAACAAGTTACTCAAAAATTTTAAGGGAAACTCCATTGTCTGCCTTGAATTTAAAACTAAATTTCATTATTTGAGAAATTCTAAATAGATAGAAAACATATAAATTTTATTTTCTTATGACTTAAATAGAATTGAAAATTTTAAATCTTCCGCTGTTTTTTCCCTAAAACAAAGTGTAATTAGAAATAAAGAAATTAAGATTTGTAGGAGGGATTGTTAACCCTTGAGATATACTCTTGGGTGTTTCTTGGGGGCATATATACACTACTCTAGCTACAAACAACATTTGAGTGTTACAGATTTTATTTAATAAATTTAGAGATTTGTTCTTTGATTCAATTTCTTATGATCTTAATGTATGCTTTGTGTAGAGTTTCACTTAGTTACGATTCAAGATATTAATTGAATGACTAAAAAGTGAAAATTAATATTGGAAAATCAAGTTATTGAACTTATGATTTTTTTTACCTAAAGGTAGGCTGAGATTTTATGTGGAGTTCATAATTAATCAAAGAGCTTAAATTGTATTAATTGAGATTGATCACCAAAGTAGGGTTCAGGTTAATTAAGATATACCTTAAATGCCTTGAGAGAGGACTAAAAATAACTTAGAATTAATTCCTTTCAAAGTAATAACTTTCCAATTTATTGAATAAATGAGATTAGATTTGTAATAGGTTGAAGTGTGAGCCCCTAATTTTGAAATTGCTTTTATTAATTGATCACCTTAGTTGAATTGTTTAACTTGCCTTTACTTCATCAGTTCAAGATAACTTTGTTTAGATTCTCATCATTGCAATTGGTAGTCTACATAGTCATAATTGCTATTTAGTTTAGTATTCACCAAGTTCCTTATAGGAAGGATACTCACTCATTACCATATTACTTGTTAGCGATCTATGTACTTACGGGATTTTGCACAACACCTGCCTTATTTCCCTTTTTGTTCTAAGGCTCTAAAACTTGTTTCTATATCCCAAATATGTTAGTATTATACCCTAGAGCATATCATTTAGTATGTATCTTGTACATATTTTATTAATAAAAGGCATTTTCACTTTTCCGTTTACATAATATATTTATGTATAATAGAAAGGTCCATTCATATTTTGTTAGAAATATTATTCTTAAGTTATTAAGAATTATTAGTAGTATGCCCTAGAGCATATCATTTAGTATGTATCTTGTACATGTTTTTATTAATAAAAGGCATTTCCACTTTTCCGTTTACATAAAATATTTATGTGTAATAGAAAAGGTCCATTGATATTTTATTAGAAATTCTATTCTTAAGTTGTTAAGAATATGAGTGACAGTATTTCTAGTACAAAGTATCATAAATAGGTTCACAATCGAGGATACTTCATAATAAGGAGATGACTTATCCAGAAAGATTGTATTCATATTTGTTCCCAAGTTATTTATATGAGATATAAATAAGATGGAATGGTGAGTCTCATGCCATATGACAAACATGATAGGCACTTATAAATGATAAGTAGGCCGAACCAGTGACACTTATGACAAGCACATGGAGTTTACTCTTATCAATGTTTTGTCATAAATCATATCAGTGCATATAATCTTTAGACCTGAGATAACACAGTTATCTTGTATATAGGTGGTTTGAGTTTGACACTGCTTTCATACTTGTACTGTGTATGGGTATATGGGCATGTGTTGGCTCCTACTAGTTAAATATGGAGATAGGTGTTGATCAAGATGGAATCTGTTCCTCTAAGTAAATAGAGATAAAATCTTATGTTTATTTAATTGTTCTTGATGTTTCAAGTTCCTGGCCAGGACAGATAGATTTATTCAGAAAAGAGTTTCTGATGAGAAAAATCTTTTTAATCAAAAAATAGAATTAAAAGAGAACATAATATTCATAGCAAATGGAGTTTGACATAAACTATGACTCCAGCTTGAGTTGGGATTTTATAACAGAGAGATTCTAGTGCATGGTAACATATGATTATAGGTTCATTTAAGGTAAACCTTATTACTAATTGGGTGGCCATGGCATGCTATGCTAGGTGTTAATCATGGTCTATGAGGTGCATAAAATGATTTAGAGAAATCATTTATGGTAAGAAAGAGTTCTGATGATATTAAGAGTTGATATCATGTCTCAATGCCAATTAGTAATGAGCCTAGTAAGTCACACACATACACAAGTTATCACCTAATTAAATATGATTTAATTAATTAATTAAGGAGTTTAATTGATTAATTAAATAGGTTTGGTTTGCAATTAGATTGCAAAGTCCCTAGCATGATTTGAAACCAAATCTAGATTATTGGATGTATAGTATAAGTTAAATTTATATTTAAAGTGTTTAAATATAAATTTAATTAATGAGAAATTAATTAATAGAGATTAATTAATTAATTTATATTTGATATAAATTGATTAGAATAAGAGAAATAATTATTTTGGGTTGAGAACTCAAAATTAAGTCACAGGGGCATTTTGGTCATTTCACAGGGTGACACGTGGCACCATGAGATGGTGACACATGGGATTACACATAAGCTTGCCAAATGTTTTTTAATCATGTAAGATGATTAAAATTAAGATTAAATATAGGTTTGACACTTGGCACAATGTGATTGGGTCACTTAAACCTAGAGCTAATCAAAGGGTGACATGTGGCAAGGGTTTAATGTGTTAACCTAGCTATATAAGTGATGTTATAAAGAGAAAATAAAATAGCCAGCAGCTATTCTTCTTTTTGCTGCCACATTAAAGCCTCCCATTCTCTCTTCATCTTCTTCTCTCATCAATCCAAGAGATTAGCAAACAATCTCTTGAATTAAGAACACCAGAAATTGTTTCTAGTGTCTTGTTTACATCTCTAATCTTTTAAAAGGCATGACTTGAATTTCTAATTAATAGAAAAAGCTTTAGAAGCTGTTCAAGGGCTGCCATAGGTGTTCTTGGTGTGGACAAGCTAGATGAACAACATTTGGTGTCCTGAAGACGAATCTCAAAGGTGCAAATACGCTGCAGTGTATCAAGAGGTTAGTGTAATCATTCTTGATTTAATCTAGGGTTCTAAAATTAATCAAATTAATTTTAAAGTCTTAAATGGCAAATACAAATCCAAAAAACATATTAAAAGAGTTTTAATATGTTGTTTATCATTGAAATCAAATAGATAAAAATAAATCTTGCATGATGCATGTGACCCTAGGTGAAAATTTTTGAATTTAATGGTATAAACTTCTGTTTTTCATGCTTTCGCTCCTTCAATTGGTATCAGAGCCACTATATTTGCCATTTAGATTGTTGATTATATGATTTAATTGTGTGTTTTGATCATGAGATGATTTATCCATTGCTGGTTGCAATGGAGGTTTGGCGGCATGCTTGAAAAACACCATCTGCACATGGTTTGGCTTCCATTGGTGGTTTAAGGTTTGGCTTTTAATTCTGCAATTGTTGTATGATCTAAGGCCCATTCTTTGACTAATTAAAATGTTTAATTAGTAGTTTCAATCACACAATTAGAATTTTAAAAATTGTTTGAATGTGATTCAAATCTAAATTTTAAAAGTTGTTTGAATGTGATTCAAATCTGAATTTTTAAAGTTGTTTGAATCATATTTAAATCTAATTTTTTAAAGTTGTTTGAATAATATTCAGATCTGATTTTTTTAAAAAATATTTGAATGTGATTCAAATATGATTTTTTAAGAAATGTTTGAATGTGATTCAAATCTGAATTTTTAAGGTTGATTGAATGTGATTCAAATCTGAATTTTTAAATTTATTTGAATGAGATTCAAATCTGAATTTTTAAATTTATTTGAATCATATTCAAATCTGGTTTTTTAAGTTGAATATGAGATATTCAATTTAATTTAAGTATTTATGTTTTATTTAATTGTTAAATAGTGATATGCATAATGGATGATCATGGACTATAAAAGACCAATGTGATTAGATTTATTTCTTTTATGTTTCTTTGGGATTGTAAATTAATTAATTTATTTTAATTTATTTTAGGCATGTATTATTAAGTTTGTAATAATTTTTGGGTTGTAATTTCATTTATTTAAGTTCTAGTAAATTCGCCTTGGTATGCCAATTATTACTATGCAATTGGATTGCAAGAAGTTCAAGGAGGTCAAGAGCATTGGTAGGACCAGTGGGAGAAATTCAAGATCAAGTGTTGATTATGTACTCCTTCAACAACTCTTGTAAATAAATGAATGAAATGCACCTAGGAATACCCGGATTCAATTCTTGGTGGCTTAGAATCGAATCCCTTAGAAAGTCCATGATCATACTATATTTACTGCTTATCCATGAATGCATGAGATGTATGGGAATGTATGCAATTATATGATATATGCATGCTAAATAAATAATGTACAAAGTGAGACCTTAATAGTAATTAGGATGACCATAAAATCTTCCAAACAAATGATTAAGTTGAAAATGCTATAATTAAAGTAATTATAACATGGGCCCTCAATTGGGGTAATTATTTTAAGAAATTTTAAATAGTTGCATAAGATGCAATTAATTTAAGAGATTTTCTTAAGAATAATTGTTAAGCATGAGATGTTTTAAATATGTAAATGGTTTGGTGGCCAATATTGGATGTACCTGAGGACATTAAAATTATTTGCATAATTACTGGCTCAATGGGATCAACTTAACTAATGCAAGATAAGTCAATAATGGATGTACCTGAGATTTTGAGCATTAGGGGCTAGGTAAAGGATTGAACCTCACATGAGATGTAACGGTCCGGCCCACTAATGATATTGTCCGCTCTGGGCTGAAGCCCTCACGGTTTTAAAACGCGTCAATAGGGGTTAGGAACCTCCATCTTATGAACCCAGCATCTCTCCCGTGTTTTGTCGATGTGGGATTTACCTAGGGTGTTACAATCCACCCCCCTTATGGGACTCAGCGTCCTCGCTGAGGTTTGCCCCACCATCGTTCAAGGTTGCACGCGGAGCGGCTCTGATGATACCACTAAATGTAACAGCCCGACCCACTAGTGATATTGTCCGCTCTGGGCTGAAGCCCTCACGGTTTTAAAACGCGTCAATAGGGGTTAGGAACCTCCATCTTATGAACCCAGCATCTCTCCCGTGTTTTGTCAATGTGGGATTTGCCTAGGGTGTTACATGAGATGTGATGGGCAAAGAGTTGCTCACTTATAGTTTATTGTAATTCCAATAATGAATGTACCTGAGGATGATCAATAGAATTATAAGAATTCAATCACCCACTAGAATTCCATCCAACTGGGATTTCCATTTTCTACTTTGGAAGTGTAGGATTCGCTAAGTTAGCGGGAGGACCAATTTGATTAAAAGACCATAATCATTTTGGTTAATTACATGATATATTTACTAATTAATCTAGTTATTTTATGTAGTTAATTTTCTAATAATAATGAGTGCAGAAAAACCACCACCATCCAATATCCTTGTAAGCATACTTGATCGCAATAGGTTGACAGGACCTAATCTGTCTGATTGGCTAAGAAATTTGGAACTTGTCCTGAACCTTGAACATATAAGATATGTTCTAGATTCAAATATTCTTGGTCCCTTACCTCCAGAGGCCACTCCAGAGGAACATGAAACTTTGGACAAGTGGAAGGAGCATGATATGAGAGCTAAGTGTTACATGCTTGCTTCCATGAGTAATGAGTTATAGAAGCAGCATGAGAACATGCAGAGTGCGAGTGAGATCCTCCTTCACCTACAAAAGTTGTATGGTGAGCACAGCAGGAATGCTAGGTATGAGATATCTAGACAGCTATTCCGTATGAGGATGTCTGAGGGACAAAATGTTGGGGATCATGTCCACAAGATGATTCGGCTGATTGAGCAGTTGGAACATCTTGACTTCAACATGGATTTCCATTTACAGACAGATTTGATCCTTCAGTCCCTTCCTGAGTCGTTTGGGAATTTTGTGACAAATTTCCATATGACTAAACAGGGATGCACCTTAGCTGGTTTAATCAACATGCTGGTTATTGCCCAAAAGAATATGCCAGGCAATAAAGGAAAAGAGGTAGCTTTAATTGCATCTTCTTCTGCTGGAAAGTCCAACAAGAAAAAGGGCAATAAGAAAAAGAAACCTCAGATTCCTGGTCCTTCTAAGAAAATAACTAAACAGAAAGAGAAAACTAAAGCTGATGGAGGTAAAGGAAAGTATTTCCACTGCCAGAAGGATGGGCACTGGAAAAGGAACTGCCTAGAGTATTGTAACATCCCCGCTATACGTGTTCTGTATGTTCAATCGCTCCAGTAGTCAAATAATAGTCCAGGCAAGTCAGTATGTCTGGAACTACACTTCGGTGATAGTGAACAGACATATAATGATGAAATAAATAAAAAGAAAATACAATAAAAATCAAACAAAAATGAAAGAGAGAAAATGAAGCTAAGTTAAACGAGCCGACACCGTAGCGATGGGTGATCGCACCGGGAAGGCCATTGCCGACCCCAGGACCGCGGGGAACCCTCTGAATTTAATTTTGAGACACAGATAAAGGTTTATTGAAATGTAATTAACACTAGAAATATCAAAGAAAAATGAATAAATTAGTAAAATGAAAAACGAAAAATCGAGAAACAGACAAAAATCGGTGTTATCGAAAAATCGGGAATGTAACCCAAAGTGGGGTATTTTGGTCATTTGACACCTAATGTTGCCTTTTGACCTCAATTTCCATTAAAAATAAATGATATTACACCTTAGAAATGACATGAAAAATTAAATTATAATACATTATGTAAATTGTGAAAGAAAAGAGGTAAATGTGTAAATAAAGGAACCTTAACCTAATTAAACATTAAACAACTCATAAGTGCTCCACTAACTATATTATAAACTACATAAAATAAGCATTAGTGGGCAGAAATTGGGTCATCTTCAACCTTGAGAAAACCTTGCCGTAAATCCTCTCAAAGTCCTCCATGGCCACCATGCATGGAGCTTTCTCTCTCCATCATCAAGCCCTCATTTCCACTTCCTTCCTTCATTAAAGCTTGCATACTCACCTTGGGGAAGATATTGGCAGCAAGAAAAACAAGATTTGGTGAGGTTTCAAGGAAGCTTTCAAGTGTTAAGTGTCCAAAATCCCTCCCTTGCTTTAGTAAAGCTTGTGTTTAGGTTGAGGTGAGTGTTTTGCTGAAGAGAAATAAAAGAAATAGTGAGAAATGGACTTGTCCATTTTTGGCAGCCATGAACCCTTGTTGAGCTTGAGTTATTTTTACTTTTAATGAATGAAAATGAAGATTGATTGATTCAAATGAAAGTTAGAGTAAGTTTGTGCACAAGTATGTACATGTAGTGTTTAGATTAAAGGTGTGAAATGGAACCTTGAAGCCTTGAGCAAACTGCCATGTTTGGCAGCCCCTAATCGCATGAATTTATGTGTGAATATATGTTTATTAATGATATATGTTAATGTCAATTTGTGGGCAGCAAGTGTAAGTGATGTTGAAGTATGAATATGTTGAAGTATGAATATGTTGAAGTATATGTGTAATATTAACATTGAAGTATGTTGAATTTTGGTGGAAGTGAATGTTGAACTTAATGATGGATTGTGTGCATTGAGCACTTGAACATTCTGCCCAGAATTGTTGCTGAAATTGTGTACAATATATGTATAGAAGTGTTGTTGATTGAATATTGTAGTAATGAGGAGGAGAAGGAACATTAAATTGGAAGTGTATGAGCTTTGTGCAGGTTATGTATTGAAGGCAGCACCTAAATGAGGCCATAAGTGCCAAACTATTAATCCAATTGGTATGAAGCCAATATGGGGTGAAACTAGACACCAAATAGGCCAACTTTCATGTAGAAAGGTTGCCAAAATTCTGCCTAGAAACTGACCTTAAAAGGTGACCAAATCCGGATTAGTGCATTTGAGGCCTGAAAACTGACCATTTGGGCAGCAGTTAGTGTTTAGGCCATAACTCATTCAAAACAGGTCCAATTGACCTGAAATTTTGACCATGAATAGTTAAGACCTATATCTACAAGTCTTATGAAGACACCAAAGCCCAGAAATGACCAGAACCAAGTCAAATGGCTTGTACAAGTTCGGGCACAAAAACTGCCGAACCAAAAGTGACCTAAAATTTGACCAAATTGTGCACTAAAAGTGCAATCTGTCCAGCTTTAGCAAATTGACCATATTTTGGTCTACGAAACTCGGAATGACCTGAAATTTTGCCCCGCGTGCAATAAGACATAGAGCTACAATTTTTGCTTCTTTGACTAGAAGCTAAAAACCAAAGGAAATAGGACTTTAAGCTAGACCAATCTAGCACACAAAATTTGAGAATTTGACATTTTGCATACAATGATGCTTGAAGCATTTTGGCAATGAATGCCAACTTGTAAAAATTGTAAATTACACTATATTGGCAGCATATTGAGATATAAATTGTGACATATTGATGCTAGAAACAACTTGTCCATATTACCTAAAAAGGACAACATATGCATTGACTTGTGAATTATACAATAGTTAGTAAACACCAAAGATTGAAGAATTAAACAATTAATTTATAGTGTGCCCTAGTTTGCCTAGTTGACTAGTATGGATAGGTTGGCATGCCAATAGGATTCTGACAGCTGTTCTGTAAATGGCTTTATGCCATCCGTTTTTATGCCATATTGTTTTTGCCGTGACTTTAATAGCCTACGGCTATATATGTTGTGTATTTATTTTTGGCTTATCGCCAGATTGACTATATGGCTTTTTAGCCACGCTATTTGCACACCGGGAGACACTTTGTGACCGATGGTGTGACGGCCCGAGGTACTAAGTACCTAGTGCCAGTATATCCGTTTATCGCTATATCCACCGTTAGTATATAGGTATGACGGCGATAATTCAAGGACAATTAAATTCAAATAGCTAAATCCAGTCTACTGACATACAGCACTACCAAAAATTTGTAAATACTTTATTTACTTTATTTTAGTGTATATTTCTTTATATTTGGCACCACTAAGCAAAATTGCTTAGCGCGTTGCTTTTGTAACGCGTAGGTATTGGAGACACCGCTGGGGAGCCCAGCAGACCTACAACCAGGTGAGACATCAGATCTGCACAGGAGTCCAGAGTCATCTGCACTGTATTGCATATGTGGTAGGACTTAGGATAACCTGTATTTTGTACTTTTATTGTATTTTCGAGATTCGGTCTTGTATTTTGTAATATCTTGTACATATTAAATAACATGGAGATTTTCTGTGTATATTTAAATTATTATGGACTGTATTATGGAATCATTAATGATCAGAAAAGTCTATGGACTTTATTGAGAAATAGAACTGTGAAATATTTGAGATTTTAATATTATCATATTAAACTATTTTTAACAGTTTGGAAGGACATTTGTGAAATGAGATGGCACCTTGCCAAATTTTTATTACTATTTTAAAACACTGACTTTATTAAAGTGTGAAAATAGAACCAGCATGCTATGAATAGCACATAAACACTTTTTAAAATTAAATTGAGTTTAGAAAATGTGATAATCACAGACTAGGTGCTCAAGACGCGTGTAGCACGCCTTGCTCGCTATTCTCAGAGCGGTAAGGGGTGTTACATTTAGTGGTATCAGAGCACAGTTTAGGCGTTTCTAGACCTAGATAGATTGCACATCATGCATTGCATTGTAAGTGTTAAGATGACTCTAATGCAGATCTTTTGATTTGTTTTGTTATTTTAATCAGAATATGGACTCCACATCGCAGAGCGGTCGATGAGGAAATGGAAAGTCATGCTCCATCTATGGTGAACCAGAGACAGGAGGAACCTGCTCCACCAAGACTAAATGCATCAGCCACATTTCAGCAAATGGCTGAGTTCTTTAGACAGATGGCAGGAGTTATGCCACCACCACCACCTTCGCATCAAAAATCTCATATGGAAAGACTCAGGAAGTTTGGAGCAGTGGACTTTCTGGGCAAAAGAGAAGATGATTACATCACGGTTGGCTTTGGACAGAACTAGAAGAGTCTTGAAACAACTTCATTGTACTCCAGAGCAGAATTTGGAAGGCACAGATCACTACTGCAAGATGATGCATACCAATGGTGGGATACAGTAACTAGTGAGGTGCCACCAGAACAGATAACTTGGGATTTCTTTCTCACTGAGTTCAGAAAGAAGTATTTGGGGCAGTGTATACTTGGAAGAGAAGAGAAGGGAGTTTATTACCCTATGCCAGAGACAGTTGACAGTGGCTGAATATGAAAGAGAATTTGTCAGACTGAGCCGCTATGGGCGGGAAATAGTCCCTAATGAGGCAGAGAGATGCAAGAGATTTGAGGAAGGACTTAATGATAACATCAAAGTAATGATTAAAGCCTTGGGGATTACAGAGTTTGCCAAGATAGTGGAAGCTGCACTGAAGGTTGAAAAAGTTAGAATGAATGAGCAGATGTATGGATAAACAAAAGAAAAGAGGTCGTGGTCGACCAGACATCTTCTACCCCTAGTAAGAAATTCAAAGGTTCGCCTACTCAGAGTTTTAGTAAAGCACCAAGTCAAGGTCAGTCACAGAGGCCCAAATCTCAGTTTGCACCAAGGAGAGGCCAGTCCACCCCTTCAATGGCTAGCTCTCCAGGAACAGGGTACAGGGGACCAGCCCTAACTAGTCCGAGATTGTCCTCGCAGAACTGCTACATCCACTCCAGTATCAACTGATAGGCCTGCCCCTCCAACTCTAAGGGGTAGAAGGCCGAGTAAGGCTGAGGCAGCCGGTACTTCACTGTATCGACGTAACTGTGGAGAGCAAGCGTAAAACCAGCCAAAGCCTATGCTATAAGGGCACAAGAGGAACAGGATGCTCCAGATGTTATCAAGGGTGCGTTCCTCCTTTATAATTCTTCTGTGCATGCATTAGTGGATCCTGGATCTTCTCATTCATATATTTGTATCAAGCTGCCCGTAAAAAAGGGAATGCCAGTGGAGGAAAGTGGCCAAGACATCCTGGTCACAAATCCACTAGGCCACAGTGTGGTAGTAAACAAGGTGTATAAGGGCTGTCCATTGAAGATTCAAGGGAAAGAGTTCTCAGCAGACTTAATCGAATTGCCTTTCCATAAGTTTGATGTGATTTTGGGAATGGACTGGTTATCCCATCATCAGGCAATAGTAGATTGTAAATTGAGGAGAATCTCTCTGAAAACTGCTGAGAATGAAGAAATAATAGTAGTGGGTGAAAGGACAGATTTCTTATCCAATGTCATCTCAGCTACAGTTGTAAGGAGATGGCTGAGAAAAGGGTGTGAAGCCTATCTGGCACACGTGGTTGACACTAGACAGGGTAAACTTGACTTGTCTGACATACCCACAGTAAGGGATTTCTCTGAGGTATTTCCTGAGGAATTGCCTAGTTTGCCACCAGAAAGGAAAGTTGAATTTGCTATTGAGATTATACCGGGTACAGCTCCAATTTCAATTGCTCCGTATAGGATGGCACCTGTTGAATTGAAAGGGTTAAAAATCCAGTTGCACGAATTACTAGACAAGGGGTTCAGATGCCCCAGTGTGTCACCGTGGGGAGCTTCGGTACTGTTTGTAAAGAAAAAAGATGGGACACTAAGGTTATGTGTTGACTACCGGCAGTTAAACAGAGTAACAGTTAAGAACAAGTATCCGTTGCCTAGAATTGACGATCTGTTTGATCAGTTGGAGGGAGCCGGTGTGTTTTCTAAGATTGATCTCATATCAGGGTATCATCAACTAAGGGTTAAGGATGCAGATGTGCCTAAGACTGCATTTAGAACCCGGTATGGGCATTATGAATTCCTGGTGATGCCATTTGGGTTAACAAATGCTCCAGCAGCATTCATGGACCTTATGAACCGTATCTTCCATCCATACTTAAATCGGTTCGTAGTGGTCTTCATTGATGACATCCTGGTGTATTCCAAGGATAAAGCTGAACATGATGAGCATTTGAGAATTGTTCTGCAGACTCTAAAAGAGAAGAAATTGTATGCTAAATTGTCCAAGTGTGAGTTCTAGTTGAATGAGATTGCATTGCTTGGACAAGTAGTATCAGCTGAAGGGATTAGAGTGGATCCCAAGAAGATTGAAGCAGTGATGGAATGGAAGCCTCCCAGAAATACAACTGAGATCAGAAGTTTCTTGGGGTTAGCTGGATATTATAGAAGATTTGTAAAGGGATTTTCCCTGATAGCTGCTCCAATGACCAAATTACTGCACAAAAATATGAAATTTGACTGGAATGACAAGTGTCAAGCTAGTTTTGAGAGGCTCAGGCAGTTAAGGCCACATGAAAAGAATTACTCTACTCATGATTTAGAATTTGTAGCAATTATCTTCGCATTGAAGATATGGAGGCATTACCTGTATGGAGAAAAATGCTACATATACACAGACCATAAGAGTCCAAGTATCCACAACCTGAAGGAACTTAATTTGAGACAGAGGCGATTGATTGAATTCCTGAAAGATTATGATTGTGTGATTGACTACCACCCTGGGAAGGCAAATGTACTCGCTGATGCTTTAAGCAGAAAATCTATTGTAGCATTAAGATCTTTGAATGCCCAACTATCCTTAACTTATGATGGAGTTATTTTGGCTGAGTTGCTAGTGAAGCCGAATCACATGATCGAGGAAGGCGTAAGATGAGAAATTAATGGGTATGGGCAAAATCAACGAGGGAAGGAAAATGAATATGAAGTGAAAGAAAATGGGTGCTGTACTATAAAGAAATAGTGTGTGTTCCAAATGGTAAAGAGTTGAAAACACTAAAGCACATAATGATGTGTATGCTATGCACCTGGAAGCACAAAAATGTACCATGACCTGAAACTCCGATACTGGTGGCCAGGTATGAAGAAGGACATAGTTGACCATGTAACTAGATGCTTGACATGTCAGCAAGTCAAAGCGGAACACCAAGTTCCATCAGGTTTGTTACAGCCCATAAACATACCTGAATGGAAATGGGACCGAGTCACTATGGACTTTGTCAGTGGTCTACCTCTCACTGAAGAAGCATGATGATTGTGGATGGGTGATGACCAAATCAGCACATTTTCACGTCGGCCGAAAGACTCCTTTGGAAAAGCTAGAGGTGTACATCGGTGAGATAGTTAGACTACATGGAATTCCACTTTCCATTATATCGATAGAGACCCGAGAGGTTTACATCGAGATTTTGGAAGAAATTACAAGAATCCTTGGGCACACAACTCCATTTTAGTATGGCTTTTCATCCTCAGATGGATGATGAAAAAATATAAAGTAAAATTTTTAAACTCATTAAGTTATTGCAAACAATAAATAATAATAATGATAGTAATAATCGAATATCTGATTGATAGGTCCTCGAGGATATCTTTGAAGTTGTGTTATTGAGTTTGAGGAAGTTGGGACAGATACCTTCCATCGCGGAATTGCATATAACAATAGCTATCAAGCTAGCAGCAGATGGCACCCTATGAAGCCGTATGGGAGAAAATGCGAACACCGTATGTTGGACTGAATTGGGTGAAGATAAGCTAGTGGGGCCGGACAAAAAAAAGAGGCAGGAAAAGGTGAAACCGAAAAGGCCAATTTGAAAGTTCTGCATCGATAAAATCTTATCTTGACTTGAGGAGAAAAGACATTGAGTATGAAGTTGGCGAGAAGATATTTCAAAGTATCAAGTGGAAGAAAGTGTTTAGGAAAGGAAAAAAGGAAAAAGGAAAATTAAGGTTCAGGTTCATTGGCCCATATGAAGTGATAGAACTAGTAGCCTCTGAGTTAGCCTTACCACTGAGAGTTGGACAAGATACATAATGTGTTCCATGTCTCGATGCTCGAGAAGATACAGATCATCAGATCATCATGTCATCTCAAATTATGGTACAAATTATGAAGAAGAACCCAATATGAAGAAGAACCAAAAAATCTTGCACGAGAGATAAAAGAGCTCGAAACAAGACAATTCCACTAGTGAAAATCCTATGGAGACAGACACCTCAGGGAGGAGGCAACATGGGAGAGCGAGAGACAATGAGACAACCTCTCAGCTCTCAAATCATCGAAATTTTTGTTTAGAATTTTTGTTTGAGGGGAAGAGTTGTAACATCCCCACAGTACATGTTCGTTCAATGCTCCAATTGTCAATAGTCAAATCGCGTCGGGCAAGTCAATATGTCTAGAACTACAACTTGATAGTGAGTGACACATAATGATGAAATAAATAAAAATAAAATACAAGAAAAATCAAACAAAAATGAAAGAGAGAAAATGAATCTAAGTTAACGAGCTAAGAGCAGTAGCGATGGGTGATGACTGAGGAAGGCGACCCCAGAACCGCAGGGAACCCTCTGAATTTAATTTTGAGACACAGATAAAGGTTTATTGAAATGTAATTGACACTAGAAATATCAAAGAAAAATTAATAAATTAAAAACAAAAAATCGAGAAACAGACAAAAATAGGTGTTACCGAAAAATCGGGAATGTAACCCGAAGTAGGGTATTTTGATCATTTGACACCTAATGTTGCCTTTTGACCTCAATGTCCATTAAAAATAAATGATATTACACCTTAGAAATGACATGAAAAATTAAATTATGATACATTATGTAAATTGTGAAAGAAAAGAGGTAAATGTGTAAATAAAGGAACCTTAACCTAATTAAACATTAAACAACTCATAAGTGCTCCACTAACTATATTATAAACTACATAAAATAAGCATTAGTGGGCAGAATTGGGTCATCTTCAACCTTGAGAAAACCTTGCCGTAAATACTCTCAAAGTCCTCCATGGCCACCATGGATGGAGCTTTCTCTCTCCATCATCAAGCCCTCATTTCCACTTCCTTCCTTCATTAAAGCTTGCATACTCACCTTGGGAAAGATATTGGCAGCAAGAAAAACAAGATTTGGTGAGGTTTGAAGGAAGCTTTCAAGTGGTAAGTGTCCAAAATCCCTCCCTTGCTTATGTAAAGCTTGTGTTTAGGTTGAGGTGAGTGTTTTGGTGAAGAGAAATAAAAGAAATAGTGAGAAATGGACTTGTCCATTTTTGGCAGCCATGAACCCTTGTTGAGCTTGAGTTATTTTTACTTCTAATGAATGAAAATGAAGGTTGATTGATTCAAATGAAAGTTAGAGTAAGTTTGTGCATAAGTATGTACATGTAGTGTTTAGATTAAAGGTGTGAAATGGAACCTTGAAGCCTTGAGCAAACTGCCATGTTTGGCAACCCCTAATAGCATGAATTTGTGTGTGAATATATGTTTGTTAATGATATATGTTAATGTCAATTTGTGGGCAGCAAGTGTAAGTGATGTTGAAGTATGAATATGTTGAAGTATATGTGTAATATTAACATTGAAGTATGTTGAATTTTGGTGGAAGTAAATGTTGAACTTAATGATGGATTGTTTGCATTGAGCACTTGAACATTCTGCCCAGAATTGTTGCTGAAATTGTGTACAATATATGTATAGAAGTGTTATTGATTGAATATTGTAGTAATGAGGAGGAGAAGGAACATTAAATTGGAAGTGTATGAGCTTTGTGCAGGTTATGTATTGAAGGCAGCACCTAAATGAGGCCATAAGTGCCAAACTATGAATCCAATTGGTATGAAGCCAATATGGGGTGAAACTAGACACCAAATAGGCCAACTTTCATGTAGAAAGGTTGCCAAAATTCTGCCTAGAAACTGACCTTAAAAGGTGACCAAATCCGGATTAGTGCATTTGAGGCCTGAAAACTGACCATTTGGGCAGCAGTTAGTGTTTAGGCCATAACTCATTCAAAACAGGTCCAATTGACCTGAAATTTTGACCATGAATAGTTAAGACCTATATCTACAAGTCTTATGAAGACACCAAAGCCCAGAAATGACCAGAACCAAGTCAAATGGCTTGTACAAGTTCGGGCACAAAAACTGCCGAACCAAAAGTGACCTAAAATTTGACCAAATTGTGCACTAAAAGTGCAATCTGTCCAGCTTTAGCAAATTGACCATATCTTGGTCTACGAAACTCGGAATGACCTGAAATTTTGCCCCGCGTGCAATAAGACATAGAGCTACAATTTTGCTTCTTTGACTAGAAGCTAAAAACCAAAGGAAATAGGACTTTAAGCTAGACCAATCTAGCACACAAAATTTGAGAATTTGACATTTTGCATACAATGATGCTTGAAGCATTTTGGCAATGAATGCCAACTTGTAAAAATGGTAAATTGCACTATATTGGCAGCATATTGAGATATAAATTGTGACATATTGATGCTAGAAACAACTTGTCCATATTACCTAAAAAGGTCAACATATGCATTGACTTGTCAATTGTACAATAGTTAGTAAACTCCAAAGACTGAAGAATTAAACAATTAATTTATAGTGTGCCCTAGTTTGCCTAGTTGACTAGTATGGATAGGTTGGCATGCCAATAGGATTCTGACAGCTGTTCTGTAAATGGCTTTATGCCATATTGTATTTTTACGGCCTATTGTGCCACACTGTGACTTTAATAGCCTACGGCTATACATATTGTGTATTTATTTTTGGCTTATCGCCAGATTGACTATATGGCTTTTTAGCCACGCTATTTGCACACCGGGAGACACTTTGTGACCGATGGTGTGACGGCCCGAGGTACTAAGTACCCAGTGCCAGTATATCCGTTTATCCAGTCTGGTCAGTATATAGGCTACACGGGCAGTAATTCAAGTACAATTAAATTCAAATAGCTAAATCGATCATCGACATACAAAGACACCACCAAAAATTTATAAATACTTTATTTACTTTATTTTAGTGTATATTTCTTTATATTTGGCACCACTAAGCAAAATTGCTTAGCCTACGCTTTATGTAACGCGTGAGTATTGGAGACACATTTGGGAGCCCAGCAGACCTACAACCGGGTGAGACATCAGATCTGCACAGGAGTCCAGAGTCATCTGCACTGCATTGCATATGTTGTAGGACTTAGGATAACTTGTATTTTGTACTTTTATTGTATTTTTGAGATTCAGTCTTGTATTTTGTAATATCTTGTACATATTAAATAACATGGAGATTTTCTGTATATATTTAAATTATTATGGACTGTATTATGGAACTGTTTAATGACTGTAAAAGTCTATGGACTTTATTGAGAAATAGAGACTGTGAAATATTTGAGATTTTAATATTATCATATTAAACTGTTTTTAACAGGTTTGGAAGGACAGTTTGTCCGAAATACAGATGGCACCTTGCCAAATTTTTATTACTATTTTAAAACACTGACTTTATTAAAGTGTGAAAATAGAACCAGCATGCTATGAATAGCACATAAACACTTTTTAAAATCAAATTGAGTTTAGAAAATGTGATAATCACAGACTAGGTGCTCCAGCACGCCGTGTAGCACACCTTTCTCGGCTATTCTGTAGACGGGTAAGGGGTGTTACATTTAGTGGTATCAAAGCACGGTTTAGGCGTTTCTGGACCTAGATAGATTGCACATCATGCATTGCATTGTAAGTGTTTAGATGACTCTAATGCAGATCTTTTGATTTGTTTTGTTATTTTAATCAGAATATGGACTCCACATCACAGAAAGCGGTCGATGAGAAAGTGGAAAGTCATGCTCCATCTATGACTAAACCAGGAGACAGGAGGGAACCTATTCCACCAGTACCAAATGCATCAGCCACATTTCAGCAAATGGCTGAGTTCTTTAGACAGATGATAGGAGTTATGCCACCACCACCACCTCCGCATCAAAAATCTCATATGGAAAGACTCAGGAAGTTTGGAGCAGTGGACTTTCTAGGCAAAAGAGAAGATGATTACATCACGGTGAAACTGGTTGGACAGAACTGGAAGAGTCTTGAAACAACTTCGTTGTACTCCAGAGTAGAATTTGGAAGCTGCTGTATCACTACTGCAAGATGATGCATACCAATGGTGGGATACAGTAACTATTGAGGTGCCACCAGAACAGATAACTTGGGATTTCTTTCTCACTGAGTTTAAAAAGAAGTATTTGGGGCAGTGTATACTTGGAAGAGAAGAGAAGGGAGTTTATTACCTTATGCCAGAGACAGCTGACAGTGGCTGAATGTGAAAGAGAATTTGTCAGACTGAGCCGCTATGGGCTGGAAATAGTCCCTAATGAGGCAGAGAGATGCAAGAGATTTGAGGAAGGACTTAATGATAACATCAAAGTAATGATTATAGCCTTGGGGATTACAGAGTTTGCCAAGTTAGTGGAAGCTGCACTGAAGGTTGAAAAAGTTAGAATGAATGGGCAGAACAGAAGGGATAGACAGTAGAAAAGAGGTCAGGGTCAGACCGGTACATCTTCTGCCCCTAGTAAGAAATTCAGAGGTTCGCCTACTCAGAGTTTTAGTAGAGCACCAAGTCAAGGTCAGTCACAGAGGCCCAAATCTTAGTTTACACCAAGGAGAGGCTAGTCCACCCCTTCAATGGCTAGCTCTCCAGGAAGAGGGTACAGGGGACCAGCCCCAACAGTATCTGTTGCTTGCCCACATTGCCAAAAATGGCATAAGGGTGAATGTTGGAGGATGATAGGTGTTTGTTTACGGTGTGGATCTACAGACCACCTAGTCCGAGATTGTCCTCGCAGAACTGCTACATCCACTCCAGTATCAACTGATAGGCTTGCCTCTCCAGCTCTAAGGGGTAGAAGGCCGGGTAAGGCTGAGGCAACCGATACTTCACAGAAACCTGTATCAGAATTTGTGGAGAGAGCAGAAGGCAGAAAACCAGCCAAAGCCTATGCTATAAGGGCACAAGAGGAACAGGATGCTCCAGATGTTATCAAGGGTACATTCCTCCTTTATAATACTTCTGTGCATGCATTAGTGGATCCTGGATCTACTCATTCATATATTTGTATCAAGCTGCCTATAAAAAAGGGAATACTAATGGAGGAAAGTGACCAAGACATCCTAGTCACAAATCCGCTAGGCCACAGTGTGGTAGTAAACAAGGTGTATAAGGGCTGTCCATTGAAGATTCAAGGGAAAGAGTTCTCAGCAGACTTAATCGAATTGCCTTTCCATGAGTTTGATGTGATTTTGGGAATGGACTGGTTATCCCATCATCAGGCAATAGTAGATTGTAAATTGAAGAGAATCTCTCTGAAAACTGCTGAAAACGAAGAAATAATAGTAGTGGGTGAAAGGACAGATTTCTTGTCCAATGTCATCTCAGCTACAGTTGCAAGGAGATGGCTGAAAAAAGGGTGTGAAGCCTATCTGGCACACGTGGTTGACACTAGGCCGGGTAAACTTGACTTGTCTGACATACCCACAATAAGGGATTTCTCTGAGGTATTTCCTGAGGAATTGCCTAGTTTGCCACCAGAAAGGGAAGTTGAATTTGCTATTGAGATTATGCCGGGTACAACTCCAATTTCAATTGCTCCGTATAGGATGGCACCTGTTGAATTGAAAGAGTTAAAAATCCAGCTGCAAGAATTACTAGACAAGGGGTTCAGACGCCCCAGTGTGTCACCGTGGGGAGCTCCGGTACTGTTTGTAAAGAAGAAAGATGGGACACTGAGGTTATGTGTTGACTACCGGCAGTTAAACAAAGTAACAGTTAAGAACAAGTATCCGTTGCCTAGAATTGACGATCTGTTTGATCAGTTGAAGGGAGCCGGTGTGTTTTCTAAGATTGATCTCAGATCAGGGTATCATCAACTAAAGGTTAAGGATGCAGATGTGCCTAAGACTGCATTTAGAACCCGGTATGGGCATTATGAATTCCTGGTGATGCCATTTGGGTTAACAAACGCTCCAGCAGCATTCATGGACCTTATGAACCGTATCTTCCATCCATACTTAGATCGGTTCGTAGTGGTCTTCATTGATGACAACCTGGTGTATTACAAGGATAAAGCTGAACATGATGAGCATTTGAGAATTGTTCTGCAGACTCTAAAAGAGAAGAAATTGTATGCTAAATTGTCCAAGTGTGAGTTCTGGTTGAATGAGATTGCATTCCTTGGACATGTAGTATCAGTTGAAGGGATTAGAGTGGATCCCAAGAAGATTGAAGCAGTGATGGAATGGAAGCCTCCCAGAAATACAACTGAGATCAGAAGTTTCTTAGGGTTAGCTGGATATTATAGAAGATTTGTAAAGGGATTTTCCCTGATAGCTGCTCCAATGACCAAATTACTGCACAATAATATGAAATTTGACTGGAATGACAAGTGTCAAGCCAGTTTTTAGAGGCTGAAGGCTATGTTGACAGAGGCACCAGTGTTAACACAACCAATGTCTGGAAAAGACTTTGTAGTCTACAGTGATGCCTCACATAATGGGTTAGGGTGCGTACTGATGCAAGAAGGGAAAGTGGTCGCATATGCTTCCAGGCAGTTAAGGCCACATGAAAAGAATTACCCTACTCATGATTTAGAATTAGCAGCAATTATCTTTGCATTGAAGATATGGAGGCATTACCTGTATGGAGAAAAATGCTACATATACACAGACCATAAGAGTCTGAAGTATCTGCCAACCCAGAAGGAACTTAATTTGAGACAGAGGCGATGGATTGAATTCCTGAAAGATTATGATTGTGTGATTGACTACCACCCTGGGAAGGCAAATGTAGTCGCTGATGCTTTAAGCAGAAAATCTATTGTAGCATTAAGATCTCTGAATGCCCAACTATCCTTAACTCATGATGGAGTTATTTTGGCTGAGTTGCTAGTGAAGCCGAATCATTATGAGATCTGAGGATGGGCAGAAGACAGATGAGAAATTAATGGCTGTTATGGGCAAAATCACTGAGGGGAAGGAAACTGAATATGAAGTGAAAGAAAATGGGTGCCTGTACTATAAAGAAAGAGTGTGTGTTCTAGATGATAAAGAGTTGAAAACCAGTATTCTAAAAGAAGCAAATAACAGTGTGTATCCTATGCACCCAGGAAGCACAAAAATGTACCTTGACCTAAAACTCCGATACTGGTGGCCAGGTATGAAGAAGGACATAGTTGACCATGTAACTAGATGCTTGACCTGTCAACAAGTCAAAGCAGAACATCAAGTTCCATCAGGTTTGTTGCAGCCCATAAACATACCTGAATGGAAATGGGACCGAGTCACTATGGACTTTGTCAGTGGTCTACCTCTCACTCAGAAGAAGCATGATGCAGTATGGGCGATTGTGGATAGGTTGACCAAATCAGCACATTTTCTGCCAGTCAGATCTGACTACTCACTAGAAAAGCTAGCAGAATTGTACATCAGTGAGATAGTTAGATTACATGGAATTCCACTTTCCATTATATCTGATAGAGACCTGAGGTTTACATTGAGATTTTGGAAGAAATTACAAGAACCCTTGGGCACACAACTCCATTTTAGTATGGCTTTTCATCCTCAGACGGATGGACAGTCAGAAAGAATAATCCAGGTAAATTTTGAAACTCATTAAGTTATTGCAAACAATAAACTGATAATAATGATAATAATAACTGAATATCTGTGATAGGTCCTCGAGGATATGCTGAGAAGTTGTGTTATTGAGTTTGAGGGAAGTTGGGACAGATACCTTCCACTGGCAGAATTTGCATATAACAATAGCTATCAAGCTAGCATACAGATGGCACCCTATGAAGCATTGTATGGGAGAAAATGCAGAACACCTGTATGTTGGACTGAATTCGGTGAAGATAAGCTAGTGGGGCCAGACCTGATAAAACAGACAGAGGAAAAGGTGAAACTGATAAAGGCCAATTTGAAAGTTGCCTCAGACCGATAAAAATCTTATGCTGACTTGAGGAGAAAAGACATTGAGTATGAAGTTGGCGAGAAGATATTTCTCAAAGTATCACCGTGGAAGAAAGTGTTGAGATTTAGGAAAAAGGGAAAATTAAGCCCTAGGTTCATTGGCCCATATGAAGTGATAGAACGTGTGGGACTAGTAGCCTACAGGTTAGCCTTACCACCTGAGCTGGACAAGATACATAATGTGTTCCATGTCTCGATGCTCAGAAGATACAGATCAGATCCTTCACATGTCATCTCAGCAGAAGAAATTATGGTACAACCTGACCTGACATATGAAGAAGAACCAATTAAAATCTTGGCACGAGAGATAAAAGAGCTCAGAAACAAGACAATTACACTAGTGAAAATCCTATGGAGACACCACAACACGGAGGAGGCAACATGGGAGAGCGAGGAGACAATGAGACAACAGTTCCCTCAGCTCTTCACATCAGGTAAATTTCGAGGACGAAATTTTTATTTAGAGGGGAAGAGTTGTAACATCCCCGCTGTACGTGTTATGTACGTTCAATTGCTCCAGTAGTCAAATAACAGTCCAGGCAAGTTAGTATGTCTGGAACTACACTTCGGTGATAGTGAACAGACATATGATGATGAAATAAATAAAAAGAAAAAACAAGAAAAATCAAACAAAAATGAAAGAGAGAAAATGAAGCTAAGTTAAACGAGCCGGCACTATAGCGATGGGTGACCGCACCGGGAAGGCCGTTGCCGACCCCAGGACCGCGGGGAACCCTCTGAATTTAATTTTGAGACACAGGTAAAGGTTTATTGAAATGTAATTGACACTAGAAATATCAAAGAAAAATTAATAAATTAGTACAAAGAAAAATGAAAAATCGAGAAACAGACAAAAATCAGTGTTCCCGAAAAATCGGGAATGTAATCCGAAGTGGGGTATTTTGGTCATTTGACACCTAATGTTGCCTTTTGACCTCAATGTTCATTAAAAATAAATGATATTACACCTTAGAAATGACATGAAAAATTAAATTATGATATATTATGTAAATTGTGAAAGAAAAGAGGTAAATGTGTAAATAAAGGAACCTTAACCTAATTAAACATTAAACAACTCATAAGTGCTCCACTAACTATATTATAAACTACATAAAATAAGCATTAGTGGGCAGAATTGGGTCATCTTCAACCTTGAGAAAACCTTGCCGTAAATCATCTCAAAGTCCTCCATGGCCACCATGCATGGAGCTTTCTCTCTCCATCATCAAGCCCTCATTTCCACTTCCTTCCTTCATTAAAGCTTGCATACTCACCTTGGGGAAGATATTGGCAGCAAGAAAAATAAGATTTGGTGAGGTTCGAAGGAAGCTTTCAAGTGGTAAGCGTCCAAAATCCCTCCCTTGCTTTAGTAAAGCTTGTGTTTAGGTTAAGGTGAGTGTTTTGGTGAAGAGAAATAAAAGAAATAGTGAGAAATGGACTTGTCCATTTTTGGCAGTCATGAACCCTTGTTGAGCTTGAGTTATTTTTACTTCTAATGAATGAAAATGAAGGTTGATTGATTCAAATGAAAGTTAGAGTAAGTTTGTGCACAAGTATGTACATGTAGTGTTTAGATTAAAGGTATGAAATGGAACCTTGAAGCCTTGAGCAAACTGCCATGTTTGGCAGCCCCTAATAGCATGAATTTGTGTGTGAATATATGTTTATTACTGATATCTTTTAATGTCAATTTGTGGGCAGCAAGTGTAAGTGATGTTGAAGTATGAATATGTTGAAGTATATGTGTAATATTAACATTGAAGTATGTTGAATTTTGGTGGAAGTGAATGTTGAACTTAATGATGGATTGTGTGCATTGAGCACTTGAACATTCTGCCCAGAATTGTTGCTGAAATTGTGTACAATATATGTATAGAAGTGTTGTTGATTGAATATTGTAGTAATGAGGAGGAGAAGGAACATTAAATTAGAAGTGTATGAGCTTTGTGCAGGTTATGTATTGAAGGCAGCACCTAAATGAGGCCATAAGTGCCAAACTATGAACCCAATTGGTATGGGGCCAATATGGGGTGAAACTAGACACCAAATAGGCCAACTTTCATGTAGAAATGTTGCCAAAATTCTGCCTAGAAACTGACCTTAAAAGGTGACCAAATCCGGATTAGTGCATTTGAGGCCTGAAAACTGACCATTTGGGCAGCAGTTAGTGTTTAGGCCATAACTCACTCAAAACAGGTCCAATTGACCTGAAATTTTGACCATGAATATTAAGACCTATATCTACAAGTCTTATGAAGACACCAAAGCCCAGAAATGACCAGAACCAAGTCAAATGGCTTGCACAAGTTCGGGCACAAAAATTGCCGAACCAAAAGTGACCTAAAATTTGACCAAATTGTGCACTAAAAGTGCAATCTGTCCAGCTTTAGCAAATTGACCATATCTTGGTCTACACAACTCAGAATGACCTGAAATTTTACCCCGCGTGCAATAAGACATAGAGCTACAATTTTGCTTCTTTGACTAGAAGCTAAAAACCAAAGGAAATAGGACTTTAAGCTAGACCAATCTAGCACACAAAATTTGAAAATTTGACATTTTGCATACAATGATGCTTGAAGCATTTTGGCAATGAATGCCAACTTGTAAAAATGGTAAATTGCACTATATTGGCAGCATATTGAGATATAAATTGTGACATATTGATGCTAGAAACAACTTGTCCATATTACCTAAAAAGGTCAACATATACATTGACTTGTAAATTATACAGTAGTTAGTAAACTCCAAAGATTGAAGAATTAAACAATTAATTTATAATGTGCCCTAGTTTGCCTAGTTGACTAGTATGGATAGGTTGGCATGCCAATAGGATTCTGACAGCTGTTCTGTAAATGGCTTTATGCCATACTGTGTTTTTATGGCCTATTGTGCTGCACTGTGACTTTAATAGCCTACGGCTATACATATTGTGTATTTATTTTTGGCTTATCGCCAGATTGACTATATGGCTTTTTAGCCACGCTATTTGCACATAGGGAGACACTTTGTGACCGATGGTTTGACGGCCCGAGGTACTAAGTACCCAGTGTCAGTATAACCGTTTATCCAGTCTGATCAGTATATAGGCTACACGGGCAGTAATTCAAGTACAATTAAATTTAAATAGCTAAATCCAGTCTACTGACATACAGCACCACCAAAAATTTGTAAATACTTTATTTACTTTATTTTAGTGTATATTTCTTTATATTTGGCACCACTAAGCAAAATTGGTTAGCGCATTGCTTTTGTAACTCGTAGGCATTGGAGACACCGCTGGGGAGCCCAGCAGACCTACAACCGGGTGAGACATCATATCTGCACAGGAGTCCAGAGTCATCTGCACTGCATTACATATGTCGTAGGACTTAGGATAACCTGTATTTTGTACTTTTATTGTATTTTCGAGATTCGGTCTTGTATTTTGTAATATCTTGTACATATTAAATAACATGGAGATTTTCTGTATATATTTAAATTATTATGGATTGTATTATGGAACTGTTTAATGACTGTAAAAGTCTATAGACTTTATTGTGAAATAGAGACTGTGAAATATTTGAGATTTTAATATTATCATATTAAACTGTTTTTTACAGGTTTGGAAGGACAGTTTGTCCGAAATGCAGATGGCACCTTGCCAAATTTTTATTACTATTTTAAAACACTGACTTTTTTAAAGTGTGAAAATAGAACCAGCATGCTATGAATAACACATAAACACTTTTTAAAATCAAATTGAGTTTAGAAAATGTGATAATCACAGACTAGGTGCTCCGGCACGCCGTGTAGCATGCCTTGCTCGGCTATTCTGTAGACAGGTAAGGGGTGTTACAAGTATAGCAATCTAAAAGAATGCAATACTATGGTGAAAACTAACTCGAGTTCAAAATATATTTGACACTTAAGGTTATGTCATGTTGCAGAAGATAGGATTACAAAATTGGAGAAAATGGGGATTCTATCCTCATTGGGCTCTGAGCCTACTCCAACTTGTGAATCTTGCCTTCAGGGCAAAATGACTAGATCACCCTTTCTTGGACAAGGGCTAAGAGCTAAAAATATTTTGGAGCTAATACATAGTAATGTATATGGTCCATTTAAGGAAATGGCTAGAGGCGGTTTTCATTATTTCATTACCTTTACTGATGATAAATCAAGGTTTGTGTCACACCTTACCCCTCTGTAAGGCATAACATGATCCCGTAGAATACCTAATGAACTACCGAACTTCACCTACCGATAACTCATTAAGTACCCTACAAGGAATTTTAAAACAATTTTCTTATCTTTGACAAGTGGTGAGCATTTCTAATAAGTATTTAAAACATTTAGTTGAAATTAAAACTAATTAATATTTTTGGCCATTTTAGTTTTCCGCAAATCTTATAAAAATTTTGATAGAGTTTCCTCTGTATTTTGAGAAAACCGTTCTTCAAATACCTGAAATAAAAGCACTTCCAATAATTATCTAACCACTGCTTCAAATTCATACTCAATCTCAACCAATTTCTCAAAATTCACAAGTTCAAAAATTCTCAAAATACTGTCCATCAATATCATTTATTCATATTCCATTCAAGATAAACAATTTATATATTCATCATACTAAAATTTACATTCAAAAAATCCAAATTAAAATTTATTACAACTTTTATACAAACTTTGTACAAGCTGCTCAAGACCCATGTACATGTCCATACATTTATGTGCAATATATACATCAAAAGAAATATTCTGATTAGGGTATAAATTATACCCGAAAACTTTAGGCTGGTAGCTTCTCACACCTCAGCAGCTCAGTCTGCTGCTCCTCTAGTCTCTGTATCTGCGACAGCAATAAAAGCTATCGCTGAGTACTAGGACTCAGTGGTGCACAATATACTAAAATAATCTTTATGCAAAACTTAAAGCACATTCATTCAAAAATTTGGCTAAACATGAAAATTAAATACAATTATGCATTGTAAGATTTTACATGTAAACCAAGTTCATTTCAAAGTATCAAAACACATTTCATAAAACCCACAGTTAGATCACGCCATTCGAAACAAATAGAATCTCAATAGCCAGAGGCTAAAGAGAAATCACATGAATCTCAATAGCCAGAGGCTAAAGAGAAATCATATCACAAGGCTAGCTAGCTCAAATATATGGATATCCATTCACATCCTCTTCTACTGGCACACCTCAACACTTCTCCAGAGAAGGAATCAAAATTCAAAACTAATTACCCCCACTAGTCGTGCTAGTGAGGTGTTCAAATATATGGTCATGACACTGTGGTTTCAAAACTTATCTTAACAATTTGCTAAACATTATCATTTCAAATATACACAATAATTTTCAACAATTTAGATCAAACATCATAAGAATGCCATAATCCAACATTTCATATTATTCAAAACGATATGCAAAAGATGATTATAAAAGTATATGTTGTGCACAAACCTCAAATGAGTCGCCTGTTGGCCTTGACTCGACTCCTCGGGTTCTGTCCCGGTATTTTTTTCCACTGAAACACGAAATTTTCCAATGTTTCAGTACTAAAACTTAAAATAAATCCAAAATAAACTTAACTTCACATTTAGCTAGCTCTAACGTGTTAAATTCGACGTTCTCAAAATTTTGTGTTTCGGGTTACTATTCACTGCACTATTCAAGTCAAATTATTGACTTTCTAAGGCTTAATAGGTATGGGAACTCCAACTTCACCCACATACCACATTTTGGTCACCAAACTTGTTGGTTTTGGTCATTTGTTTAAAGCTTAGGTCATTTTGGCAAAATTGCCAATTTTCGGTTTTGGTTCTCCGAAGTTGCACTGTTCCATTGGTCGATCTACTGTTGGAATTTGACAAAACTTCCTTCATAGAAAATGTTCCTTATTGTCTTAAGTGTATTCTCATTTTTGGATCACCTCAATTGGACTTTTGTAACTCAAGTTATGACCAAAATAAGTTTACTGTTCACGTGTCTTATTCATCTTGAGATTTTGGTCTTTGGGACTTTTGGTCTAACTTTGGTTAATAATTTGATCAAGTTAAGTTCATAATTTGGTCTCACTTTCTTCATATGAAATGTTTTACTATGTCTTAGGTTTCCATCGGTTCAAGAATCGCCTAAATCCGAGTTTTCTAGAGAGAGTTATAACCATCCAAACATTGCTGCTCAATGAAAATTCTGCAGAATCTCAGTACAGTAAATTTAACTTTGCTCAATGATTTGAATGAGTTAATGGCCTAATTTGGGTTGGTGTTCTTCATGAAAGTTTTAGGTCTATATCATATCTAATTTCTGGTAAAATTTCAGGTCAATTTGACCTACCTAGCTCTAGTTATGACCAAATGAACAGTTACTATTTATTTGGTCAGTTTGGTGCAGTGGCAGCCTGCTATCAACTCACTTTGGTCAATTGTTTCACCAAGTTTTGGTCAGTTTTTGGCCATGGTTCCTTAATGAAAATTGTGCTCTTTTATGTCTATTTTCATCTCCAATTGGTGGCATATCAATTGGACTTGTAAAATTTGAGTTTTGGTCCTTCAAAGTGGGTTTGGTCATGCTGCCAGCAGCATGACCATTGACCTACGAATTTAACTTAGTTTCCTATCATTCCCACACAAGTTATTTGGTCATAATTGACCATTATTTCACTTCACAATAGGTTAAACATGCCATTTATGTATTTCTCCAAATTTTGGTTCATAAACCCTAGCATTGAAAACCCTAACTCATCATTTTCATGCCTTTAACTAGTTCTAATGGTTTAAATGTTAATCATTTAACTATGTAAAGTTTCTAAACTCATTCAATTGCATAATATTCATGCAAACCATACTCCTCCCAACCAGGCCAAATTTCAGCAATGGTCATTCTCCCATGTTTGTTTCATTTAATCAAGTTCTAAGCTCACTTTCAACCATCACATGTGCATTTGAATGGATAAATGAAGAGTTTAGCATACTAACCTTTGTGTAGCAATTTTCTTCCTCCTTTCCTTCAAATTTTCCTTCTTTCTTTCTTGCTCAATCCTCTTCTCAAGTTGCCTAGATAAGCTTTAACTATGGTGGCTAATTTTTCTATGGTGAAATCTTATGATTTTCAAGCTCAAAATTGAGCTTTAATGGAGGTTTTGGGTGAGGGAGAGGGTGAGGGAGAGAGAGTCACGTTTTTTATGAAGAAGATGACTTTATTATATTTTTTTTCTTTTCTTTTCTTTTCTTTTATGTCTTAGGAAGACCAAAATTCCCAAATTAATAAAATAAATCAATTAAGCCTTTATGACATCATGCATGATGTCATCACTTTGACTTTTCCATCTTCTTTTTTTTTTTTCTATTAGTTCTTTAATTTAATTCTCGATTCCGAAATTTTCTTTTCTCCGATTTTATTCGACAGTTAGGTCAGGAGTCAGCTCTCGGGGTCAATTGACCAAATTGCCCCTCGCCGGTTCATCCCGGTTTGTAAATAATCCAATATTTCTTCTGGCTCCCTGACCTAATTATTTGGTAGCTTGATTCTTTTTCGTGATTTTCTCTTTTCCACTTTGTGTTCATAAGGGTCCTAAGGACCGCAGCGTCACTTTTTACGGTTGAAATTTGAGTTTAAAACGACTTGTGATGCGTTCAGGAGGTCACTCATTGCTGTGACTCTCGGTTCGTTTAACCTCTTATGTTCTGTTTTTCTTATTTGTAGTTAACTAATTAAACATTACTAATTATTTATGTTTATGGCTTCTCAAATTGTCTTAAGTGTGGCCCTAATCCCATTAATTGTCCGGACCGACACCGGTCACCGGAACAGTGAAATATACCAGGCTATACAACGGGGGTGTTACAATTCTCCCCCCCTTAAATAAATTTCGTCTCGAAATTTTTACCTGGTATCAATCTCTGAACAGCTGTGGGTGTTGTCTCCTCATGTCCTCCTCTCATTCCCAAGTAGCTTCTTGGCCCGAATGATGGTTCCACAGCACTTTTACCAACGGTATCTGCTTATTCCGTAGCTGCTTCACCTCATAAGCCAGAATCTTTATGGGTTCTTCTTCATATGTGAGGTCTGGATTTACTTCTATTTCTTCTGCTGGTAGTACATGAGATGGGTCTGATCGGTACCTCCTCAACATAGACACATGGAAGACATTATGTATCTTCTCCAACTCTGGAGGTAGTGCCAACCGATATGCCAAAGGACCCACTCTTTCTAGAACCTCATATGGCCCGATAAAACGAGGACTCAGTTTCCCCTTTTTACCGAATCTCATAATTCTCTTCCAAGGAGAAACTTTGAGGAAAACCTTCTCACCCACTGCATACTCAATATCCCTTCTTTTCAAATCAACATAGGACTTCTGACGATCTGATGCAGCTTTAAGTCAATCACTGATCACCCGGATTTTCTCTTCAGTCTGTTGAACAATTTCGGGTCCAATCATCTTTCTTTCACCCACGTCATCCCAACACAACGGGGTTCTACATTTTCTGCCATACAAAGCTTCATATGGAGGCATCCCAATGCTTGATTGGTAGCTGTTGTTATAAGCAAACTCAATCAAAGGCAAGTGTGTATCCCAACTACCCTCAAACTCAATCACACAAGCCCGTAGCATGTCCTCCAAGATCTGAATTACCCTCTCGGTGGCCATGCATGCGTGGGTGGAATGCGATCTTGAAGTTCAATCTAGTTCCTAGGGCTCTCTGAAGACTACCCCAGAATCTAGAAGTGAACCTAGGATCTCTGTCTGATATGATAGATACTGGCACTCCATGTAGTCTCACAATCTCATCAATGTATAACTTGGCCAATCTTTCTAAACTGTAGTCCATTCGGACTGGCAGAAAATGAGCAGACTTAGTCAGTCTGTCAACAATGACCCAAATTGCATCATGACTCTTCTGTGTCCTCGGAAGTCCCATCACAAAATCCATCGTTATTCTCTCCCATTTCCACTCTGGTACTGGTAGTGGATGTAACAACCCAGCGGGTACTTGATGCTCTGCCTTTACTTGCTGACAAGTTAGGCATTTGGATATAAACTCTGCCACATTCCTTTTCATACCCATCCACCAGTAATGCTCCTTTAGCCCTCTATACATTTTTGTGCCACCAGGATGCATGGCAAAAGGAGACTCATGTGCTTCCTTCAAAATGATCTTCCTCAATTCAACATCATTAGGAACACATATTACGCCAGTGTAGCGATGAGACCATCATCTCCGATTGAGAATTACGGTTTCTTGCCTGCTTTGGACTTCTTCCAACAATTTACGATACTTCGATCATTACGAGAGCCATTCTAATATGATCAATCAACACCGGTGTACATGCCATGCAACCGCTGTCGCCCATCATCACTAATCCCTAGTGGCATGCAATGATCTTAACTCATGTACCAAAGACAAAGGAGTAACGTAGGCTTGCCATAGTCTTGCGACTTAGGCGTCGGCCACAACATTAGCTTTCACTGGTGATAGTCTATCGGACAATCATAGTCTTTATCAACTCTAACCATCTCCTCTGTCTCAAATTCAGCTCTTTACGGGTGCCCAAATACTTCAAACTCTTATGATCTGTGTAGATGTAACATTTCTCCCCATACAAATAATGTCTCCAGATCTTAAGAGCAAACACAATGGCTGCAAGCTCCAAATCATGTGTCGGATAATTCCTCTCATGCGGTTTTAGCTGGCGTGATGCATAGGCAATGACATTTCGATCTTGCATCAACACACACCCTAACCCATTGTGAGACGCATCAGTAAATCGTATATTCTTTACAGGTGTGGGTAAAGTTAGACTGAGCTTGATCAAACATCTCTTCAATTCATCAAAACTCTGTGGCATTTATCGTCACTTTGAAATTTTACATCTTTTCTAAGCAGCTTGGTCAATGGAGATGCCAACATGGAGAATCCCTTCACAAATCTACGGTAGTATCCAGCTAAACCCAGAAAACTGCGAATCTCTGTGACATTTCTGGGTGGCCTCCAATTAAGGACAGCTTCAATCTTACTTGGATCTACCTTGATACCCTCTTCTGATACTACATGCCCCAAAAAAGATATCTCCTTCAGCCAAAATTCACACTTCGACAATTTGGCATATAACTGTTTCTCTCTCAAAGTCTGCAGTACAATCCGCAGATGTCTATCATGCTCTTCTGCATTCCTCGAATAGACCAATATATCATCTATGAATACCACAATAAACTGGTCGATGTATGGTCTGAAGATAGTGTTCATCAGATCCATAAAAGCAGCCGGAGCATTAGTTAACCCAAATGGCATAACTAGGAACTCATAATGGCCATAGCGGGTTCTGAAGGTAGTTTTAGGAATACTTTGCTCTTGTACCTTCAGCTGATAATAACCTGATCTCAGGTCAATTTTGGAGAACACAGCTGCACCCCTCAACTGATCAAACAAGTCATCAATGCGGGGTAATGGATATCTATTCTTTATTGTCACCTTATTCAACTGCCGATAATCAATACACAAGCGGAGAGTGCCATCTTTCTTCTTTACAAACAACACTGGCGCTCCCCAAGGTGACACACTAGGGCGGATGAAGCCCTTGTCAAGCAATTCTTGCAACTGCACTTTCAACTCTTTCAATTCTGCAGGTGCCATTCTATATGGCGTTATGGAGATTGGGTCCACATCAGGCATAACATCAATCTCAAACTGCACCTCTCTTTCTGGAGGTAATCCTGGCAATTCATCAGGAAATACATCCGGAAAGTCACATACCGTAGGGATGTCCCTTAGTCTTTGGACTCCCCACAGGTGTCTATCACATGTGCCAAGTATGCTTCACACCCCTTTACGATCATTCTTACGGCTAGTGCGGTGAAATGATGTTTGATGGCGATAAATGCCTCTCCCGTGTATTACCACATCACCGTATAGAGGAGACCAAAAGTGACTGTCTTGATCTCTGATCCAATCATAGCATGATGCCTGGCTAACCAATCCATGCCCAAGATAATATCATACTCTCTGAAGGGCATTTCATTCAAGTCTGACAGGAAAACATGTCCTTGGATCACCAAAGGACAGTCCCTATAAATTCTGTTGACCCGGACTTCTTGTCCTAAAGGACTAGTTACTAGCACTTCAAAACCCATTTGCACACATGAAACAGCAAGTGAACTAACTATGCTAGCACTAACATATGAATGGGTTGAACCCGGATCAAACAATACAAATACATCTTGACCAGAGATAGAGAATATACTAGCTACCAGATCAGAAGTCTCAGCCTCTTCTCGCTGTCTCATTGTATAGATTCTGGTCGAAGCACTTCCTTGTCCTGACTGATCAACTGTGCCTTGACTGCCTGAAGCAGTGCCTCTACCTCTGCCTCTTCCTCTGCCAACTGACTGTGAACCTCTAAGAGCAAGACTCTGAATAGATCCCTCGGCAGTAGTAGGAGCTAGACTATATCTCGGAGCACTAGTACAGTCTTTAGCTATATGGCCCTTGCCTCCGCAGTTAAAACAGGCTCCAGTGGCCCAATAGCACTCCCCCCCATGAATCTTGCCACAAGTCTCACAGGGGCGGGCAGACTGTGAACCCTTGCTTGACTGCTGGCCAGACCTAGGGGGTCTCTGTCCGGAAAATCTGCCTCTACTAAATCTTCCACCCCGACCCCTGCTGGGTCCACTAAACTTCTTTCTCTTTCCAGAGGTAGCACCAGAACTCTGTTCAACTGATTTTTCCCCCTTGTCTTTTTCTAATTTCTCGACTTTTTCCTTCACTGGGTTTGCTTCTGCTTCAACTCTCTCGAGTTCAAGTGCTTGGGACATAAGTTCTGAGAAGTTGCTGTGTCGAAATCCCACAACTTGCATCCTTATGCTGGGCTTCAAACCCGTCTCAAATCTCTTGCATCTTGCTTTACTGGTAGTAAGGAGACTCTCCGCATAGTGACTCAGGCGGGAGAACTCCCTCTCATACTCTGCCACTGATCGATTTCCTTGTTTCAAACTCAAAAATTCTTGCAATTTCTGATCAACATATGCGTCTGGGATGTATTTCTGTCTGAACTCTCTGATGAAGTCATCCCAGGTTAGCACTGGTGGTTCTGCCAAGCTGTGGGGGATGGTCTTCCACCAATCATATGCATCCCCTTGCAGTAGCGACACAGAATATTCGAACTTCAACTCATCTGGGCAGTGCAATTTCTTAAACACTCTGTCCATTCTTTCAAGCCATTGCTCTGCCTCTAGTGGGTCTACTGTACCCTTAAATTCTGCAGCCCCATACTTCAATAATTTATCATACTGTCTGGCTGGAGGCAATGGTTGTGCCACAGGTGGTTGTGGTGGAGTTTGAACGGGCATACCCCCAGCCATTTGTTGAAACATCGCAGCCATCTGCTGTGCAAATTGTCTGAGGAATCTGCGGCATTTGTTGGGTGCTCTTGACCCACCGACATTCGGTAAAGTGGGGCTTCCTTGTGCCTCGGCTTCAAATTTGCTCAACTGAGCGATCCCCTTCTTCCATTTTAGGCTGAAGTTAGGGTATCTCCTGAACAAGTAACACAAGGAGATTTTCCTCCGTTAGTTCATATTCATGATGTAATGCACTGTATGTAACAATTATGGACATTGAGCAGTTGTACTTAACAAAGAAAAGACACAAATTCATAAGTTAAAAAATACTTCAAAAATTTGCTCTGATACCACTAAAACATGTCACACCTTACCCCTCTGTAAGGCATAACATGATCCCGTAGAATACCTAATGAACTACCGAACTTCACCTACCGATAACTCATTAAGTACCCTACAAGGGATTTTAAAACAATTTTCTTATCTTTGACAAGTGGTGAGCATTTCTAATAAGTATTTAAAACATTTAGTTGAAATTAAAACTAATTAATATTTTTGGCCATTTTAGTTTTCCACAAATCTTATAAAAATTTTGACAGAGTTTCCTCTGTATTTTGAGAAAACCGTTCTTCAAATACTTGAAATAAAAGCACTTCCAATAATTATCTAACCACTGCTTCAAATTCATACTCAATCTCAACCAATTTCTCAAAATTCACAAGTTCAAAAATTCTCAAAATACTGTCCATCAATATCATTTATTCATATTCCATTCAAGATAAACAATTTATATATTCATCATACTAAAATTTACATTCAAAAAGTCCAAATTAAAATTTATTACAACTTTTATACAAACTTTGTACAAGCTGCTCAAGACCCATGTACATGTCCATACATTTATGTGCAATATATACATCAAAAGAAATATTCTGATTAGGGTATAAATTATACCGAAAACTTTAGGCTGGTAGCTTCTCACACCTCAAAGACTCGGTTCTTTGCTCCTCTAGTCTCTGTATCTGCAAAGAATAAAGCTATCGCTGAGTACTAGGACTCAGTGGTGCACAATATACTAAAATAATCTTTATGCAAAACTTAAAGCACATTCATTCAAAAATTTGGCTAAACATGAAAATTAAATACAATTATGCATTGTAAGATTTTACATGTAAACCAAGTTCATTTCAAAGTATCAAAACACATTTCATAAAACCCACAGTTAGATCACGCCATTCGAAACAAATAGAATCTCAATAGCGAGGCTAAAGAGAAATCACATGAATCTCAATAGCCGGAGGCTAAAGAGAAATCATATCACAAGGCTAGCTAGCTCAAATATATGGATATCCATTCACATCCTCTTCTCTTGGCACACCTCAACACTTCTCGGAGAAGGAATCAAAATTCAAAACTAATTACCCCCACTAGTCGTGCTAGTGAGGTGTTCAAATATATGGTCATGACAACGTGGTTTCAAAACTTATCTTAACAATTTGCTAAACATTGTCATTTCAAATATACACAATAATTTTCAACAATTTAGATCAAACATCATAAGAATGCCATAATCCAACATTTCATATTATTCAAAACGATATGCAAAAGATGATTATAAAAGTATATGTTGTGCACAAACCTCAAATGAGTCGCCTGTTGGCCTTGACTCGACTCCTCGGGTTCTGTCCCGGTATTTTTTTCCACTGAAACACGAAATTTTCCAATGTTTCAGTACTAAAACTTAAAATAAATCCAAAATAAACTTAACTTCACATTTAGCTAGCTCTAACGTGTTAAATTCGACGTTCTCAAAATTTTGTGTTTCGGGTTACTATTCACTGCACTATTCAAGTCAAATTATTGACTTTCTAAGGCTTAATAGGTATGGGAACTCCAACTTCACCCACATACCACATTTTGGTCACCAAACTTGTTGGTTTTGGTCATTTGTTTAAAGCTTAGGTCATTTTGGCAAAATTGCCAATTTTCGGTTTTGGTTCTCCGAAGTTGCACTGTTCCATTGGTCGATCTACTGTTGGAATTTGACAAAACTTCCTTCATAGAAAATGTTCCTTATTGTCTTAAGTGTATTCTCATTTTTGGATCACCTCAATCGGAGTTTTGTAGCTCAAGTTATGGCCAAAATAAGTTTACTGTTCACGTGTACTGTTCATACTGAGATTTTGGTGCTGGCAGACTTTTGGTCTAACTTTGGTTAATAATTTGATCAAGTTAAGTTCATAATTTGGTCTCACTTTCTTCATATGAAATGTTGTACTATGTCTTAGGTTTCCATCGGTTCAAGAATCGCCTAAATCCGAGTTTTCTAGAGAGAGTTATAACCATCCAAACATTGCTGCTCAATGAAAATTCTGCAGAATCTCAGTACAGTAAGTTTAACTTTGCTCAATGATTTGAATGAGTTAATGGCCTAATTTGGGTTGGTGTTCTTCATGAAAGTTTTAGGTCTATATCATATCTAATTGCTGGTAAAATTTCAGGTCAATTTGACCTACCTAGCTCGAGTTATGACCAAATGAACAGTTACTGTTCATTTGGTCAGTTTGGTGCAGTGGCAGCCTGCTATCAACTCACTTTGGTCAATTGTTTCACCAAGTTTTGGTCAGTTTTTGGCCATGGTTCCTTAATGAAAATTGTGCTCTTTTATGTCTATTTTCATCTCCAATTGGTGGCATATCAATTGGACTTGTAAAATTTGAGTTTTGGTCCTTCAAAGTGGGTTTGGTCATGCTGCCAGCAGCATGACCATTGACCTACGAATTTAACTTAGTTTCCTATCATTCCCACACAAGTTATTTGGTCATAATTGACCATTATTTCACTTCACAATAGGTTAAACATGCCATTTATGTATTTCTCCAAATTTTGGTTCATAAACCCTAGCATTGAAAACCCTAACTCATCATTTTCATGCCTTTAACTAGTTCTAATGGTTTAAATGTTAATCATTTAACTATGTAAAGTTTCTAAACTCATTCAATTGCATCATATTCATGCAAACCATACTCCTCCCAACCAGGCCAAATTTCAGCAATGGTCATTCTCCCATGTTTGTTTCATTTAATCAAGTTCTAAGCTCACTTTCAACCATCACATGTGCATTTGAATGGATAAATGAAGAGTTTAGCATACTAACCTTTGTGTAGCAATTTTCTTCCTCCTTTCCTTCAAATTTTCCTTCTTTCTTTCTTGCTCAATCCTCTTCTCAAGTTGCCTAGAAAAGCTTTAACTATGGTGGCTAATTTTTCTATGGTGAAATCTTATGATTTTCAAGCTCAAAATTGAGCTTTAATGGAGGTTTTGGGTGAGGGAGAGGGTGAGGGAGAGAGAGTCACGTTTTTTATGAAGAAGATGACTTTATTATATATTTTTTTTCTTTTCTTTTCTTTTCTTTTATGTCTTAGGAAGACCAAAATTCCCAAATTAATAAAATAAATCAATTAAGCCTTTATGACATCATGCATGATGTCATCACTTTGACTTTTCCATCTTCTTTCTTTTTTTTTCTATTAGTTCTTTAATTTAATTCTCGATTCCGAAATTTTCTTTTCTCCGATTTTATTCGACAGTTAGGTCAGGAGTCAGCTCTCGGGGTCAATTGACCAAATTGCCCCTCGCCGGTTCATCCCGGTTTGTAAATAATCCAATATTTCTTCCGGCTCCCTGACCTAATTATTTGGTAGCTTAATGATTCTTTTTCGTGATTTTCTCTTTTCCACTGTGTTCATAAGGGTCCTAAGGACCGCAGCGTCACTTTTTACGGTTCGAAATTTGAGTTTAAAACGACTTCGCAGTCGTTCCCGAGGAGGTCACTCATCGCTGTGACTCTCGGCTCGTTTAACCTCTTATGTTCTGTTTTTCTTATTTGTAGTTAACTAATTAAACATTACTAATTATTTATGTTTATGGCTTCTCAAATTGTCTTAAGTGTGGCCCTAATCCCATTAATTGTCCGGACCGACACCGGTCACCGGAACAGTGAAATATACCAGGCTATACAACGGGGGTGTTACAGTTTGAGTATTTGTATTTGATGAAATACAAGCATGAATCCTTTGAAATTTTCAAAGAATTTAAATCTGAAGTAGAAAATCAAACAAGAAAGAGTATTAAAACTCCTCGATCAGATCGTGGAGGTGAATATTTGAGTACTGAATTTAATGAATACTTGAGAGAGCACGGCATTGTTTCCTAGCTGACTCCTCCAGGAACGCCATAGCTGAATGATGTATCTAAAAGGAGAAACCGTACCTTCTTGGATATGGTATGTAGTATGATGAGTTATACTGATATGCCAATCTCATTTTAGGGATTTGCATTAGAATCAGCTTTGTATATTCTGAATAGGATTCCATCAAAATCAGTTTCTTCCACACCTTATGAGATATGGCATGGAAGAAAACCAAGTCTTAAGCATGTTAAGATTTGGGGTTGTCCAGCTTATGTCAAAAAGCTGAACACTGAAAAATTGGAAACCAGATCAAAAAAAGGTCGATTTGTTGGATATCCAAAAGATAGTTTTGGATATTATTTTTATTTGCCTACTTCACAAAAGGTTGTGATAAGTAGAGATGCCATATTTCTTAAACAATAGTTTGTTCAAGAAGGAGGCAAAGGAAGGCAAATAGAGTTAGAATTGGAGAATTCTGACCAACCAATAGATCATATGGATATAGATCCATCTAGTCAACCTATACCCGTTGATGAAACATCTACAACTGTTCCTCGTAGAACAACCAGGGTATCTCACCCACTAGTGAGATATGATTTCCTTCATAAAGAAGAACAAGAATTGTCTACTCATTAAGAATTAGATCATGGAGATGATCCACTTACCTATGAAGAAGCTATATCAGATATAGATTCTTTAAAATGGATTGATGCTATGAAATCTGAAATTGATTCCATGTATAAGAATCAAGTTTGGGATCTTGTTGACCCACCAGAAGGTATTGTACCTATAGGGAACAAATGGGTTTTCAAGAAGAAAATTGGTTTTGATGGAAAGGTAGAGACCTATAAGGTAAGGCTAGTAGCGAAAGGGTTTCACCAAAGGCAATGAATTGACTATGAGGAGACTTTCTCACCTGTTGCCATGCTTAAATCAATTAGGATTCTATTAGCAATAGCTGCATACTATGATTATGAGATTTGGCAGATGGATGTCAAAACAGCTTTTCTCAATGGATACATTGAAGAAAACATTTTCATGGAACAACCTAGGAGTTTTGAATCCCAAGATGGTTCCAAGGTATGCAAGCTAAAGCGATCCATTTATAGGTTAAAACAAGCTTCGAGGAGTTGGAACATCCGTTTTCATGAAGCCATTAAATTTTTTAGTTTTATCAAAAATGAGGATGAGCCATGTGTACATAAGAAGGTTAGAAACAGTGCTATCACTTTCCCTGTCTTATATGTGGATGACATACTGTTGATGGGTAATGACATAGGTATGTTGACAACTGTAAAGGTATGATTGTCAAATACATTCTCCATGAAAGACTTAGGGGAGGCAACCTATATTCTTGGGATTCGCATCTATAGAGATAGAGAAAAAAGAATAATTGGTTTATCCCAAAGTCTATACTTGGAAAAGGTGTTAAAGAGGTTTAACATGCTTAATTCCAAAAGAGGATTGTTACCAGTGAGACATGGTATCCATTTTTCTAAAGAGATGTCACTAAAGACACCTGAAGAAAGAGACAAAATGGCTAGGATTCCATATGTTTCGGCTATTGAAAGTTTAATGTATGCAATGTTGTGTACTAGGCCGGATATCGCATATGCCGTTAGTTTGACTAGCAGGTATCAATCCAATCCAGGTTTGGAACACTGGATAGCTGTCAAGAATATCCTTAAGTACTTGAGAAGAACTAAGGATTTATTCTTGATCTATGGAGGTGGAGACTTGCAATTGGATGCTTATACTAATTCTGATTTCCAATCAGATATCGATGATAGAAAGTCTACCTCTGGATAAGTGTTCATTTGTAATGGAGGTGCAGTCAGTTGGAAGAGTTCCAAACAGAGCACGACTGTAGATTCCACTACAGAGGCTGAGTATATTCTCGCATCGAATCTTGCAAAGGAAGTCGCTTTGGATAAAGAAGTTCATGATAGAACTTATAGTAGTTCCTTCCATTGAGTCAGCAGTTCCATTATACTGTGACAACAATGGAGCAGTCATACAGGCTAAGGAACCAAGGACTCACCAAAAATCCAAACACATAGAAAGGCGTTACCACATTATCAGAGAAATAATTGGGCGAGGCAATGTAGCCATGCAGAAAATAACATCAGCTAAAAATCCAATTGATCCATTCACTAAGCCTATGTCACAGACTCAACTAGACCGACATCTTGCGAAGATGGGTCTAAGATTTTGTAATGAATGGCTCTAGTGCTAGTGAGAGATTGTTAGTAGTATGCCCTAAAGCATATCATTTAGTATGTATCTTGTACATGTTTTTATTAATAAAAGGCATTTCCACTTTTCCGTTTACATAAGATATTTATGTATAATAGAAAAGGTCCATTGATATTTTATTAGAAATTCTATTCTTAAGTTGTTAAGAATATGAGTGACAGTATTTCTAGTACAAAGTATCATAAATAGGTTCACAATCGAGGATACTTCATAATAAGGACATGACTTATTCAGAAAGATTGTATTCATGTTTTTTCTGAAGTTATTTATATGAGATATAAATAAGATGGAATGGTGAGTCTCATGCCATATGACAAACATGATAGGCACTTATAAATGATAAGTAGGCCGAACCAGTGACACTTATGATAAGCACATGGAGTTTACTCTTGTCAATGTTTTGTCATAAATCATATCAGTGCATATAATCTTTAGACCTGAGATAACACAGTTATCTTGTATATAGGTGGTTTGAGTTTAATACTACTTTCATACTTGTACTGTGTATGGGTATATGGGCATGTGTTGGCTCTTACTAGTTATATATGGAGATAGGTGTTGATCAAGATGGAATCCGTTCCTCTAAGTAAATAGAGATAAAATCCTGTGTTCATTTAATTGTTCTTGATGTTTCAAGTTCCTGGCCAAGACAGATAGATTTATTCAGAAAAGAGTTTCTGATGAGAAAAATCTTTTTAATCAAGAACTAGAATTAAAAGAGAACATAATATTCATAGCAAATGGAGTTTGACATAAACCATGACTCCAGCTTAAGTTGGGATTTTGTAACAGAGAGATTCTAGTGCATGGTAATATATGATTATAGGTTCATTTAAGGTAAACCTTATTACTAATTGGGTGGCCATGGCATGCTATGCTAGGTGTTAACCATGGTCTATGAGGTGCATAAAATGATTTAGAGAAATCATTTATGGTAAGAAAGAGTTCTAATGATATTAAGAGTTGATATCATGTCTCATTGCCAATTAGTGATGAGCCTAGTAAGTCACACACATACACAAGTTATCACCTAATTAAATATGATTTAATTAATTAATTAAAGAGTTTAATTGATTAATTAAATAGGTTTAGTTTGCAATTAGATTGCAAAGTCCCTAGCATGACTTGAAACCAAATCTAAATTATTGGATGTATAGTATAAGTTAAATTTATATTTAAAGTGTTTAAATATAAATTTAATTAATGATAAATTAATTAATAGAGATTAATTAATTAATTTATATTTGATATAAATTGATTAGAATAAGAGAAATAATTATTTTGGGTTGAGAACTCAAAATTAAGTCACAGGGGCATTTTGGTCATTTCACAGGGTGACACGTGGCACCATGAGATGGTGACACATGGGATTACACATAAGCTTACCAAATATTTTTTAATCATGTAAGATGATTAAAATTAAGATTAAATATAGGTTTGACACTTGGCACAATGTGATTGGGTCACTTAAGCCTAGAGCTAATCAAAGGGTGACATGTGGCAAGGGTTTAATGTGTTAACCTAGCTATATAAGTGATGTTATGAAGAGAAAATAAAATAGCCAGCAGCTATTCTTCTTTGTGCCGCCACATTGAAGCCTCCCATTCTCTCTTCATCTTCTTCTCTCATCAATCCAAGAGATTAACAAACAATCTCTTGAATTAAGAACACCAGAAATTATTTCTAGTGTCCTGTTTACATCTCTAATCTCTTAAAAGGCAGAACTTGAATTTCTAATTAATAGAAAAAGCTTTAGAAGCTGTTTAAGGGCTGCCATAGGTGTTCTTGGTGTGGACAAGCTTGAGGAACAACATTTGGTGTCCTGAAGACGAATCTCAAAGGCGCAAATACGCTGCAGTGTATCAAGAGGTTAGTGTAATCGTTCTTGATTTAATTTAAGGTTCTAAAATTAATCAGATTAATTTTAAAATCTTAAATGTCAAATACAGATCCGAAAAACATAATAAAAGAGTTTTAATATGTTGTTTATCATTGAAATCAAAGAGATAAAAATAAATCTTGCATGATGCATGTGACCCTAGGTGAAAATTTTTGAATTCAATGGTATAAACTTCTATTTTTCATGCTTCTGCTCCTTCAAGAATATGAGTGACAATATTTCTAGCACAAAGTGTCATAAATTGGTTCACAATGGAGGATACTTCACAATAAGGACATGACTTATCCAGAAAGATTGTAATCATATTTGTTCCCAAGCTATTTATATGAGATGTAATAAGATGAAATGGTGAGTCTCATGCCATATAACAAATATGATAGGCACTTATACATGATAAGTAGGTCGAACCACTGACAGGGGCATTTTGGTCATTTCATAGGATGACATGTGGCTCTATGAGATGGTGACACATGGCACTGCACATAAGCTTGCCAAATATTTTTTAATCATGTAAGATGATTAAAATTAATATTAAATATAGGTTTGACACTTGGCACAATATGATTGGGTCAATTAAGCCTAGAGCCAATCAAAAGGTGACATGTGGCAAGGGTTTTAAGTGGTGACCTATCTATATAAGTATTGTTATGAAAAGAAAAATAATAACCAGCTGCTGCCTCCCTTTGTGCTGCCACCCTTGAGGCTCCCATTCACTCTTTTTCTTTATCTCTCATCAATTCCAAGAGATTAGCAAATAATCTCTTAAATTAAAAATATTAGAAATTGTTTTTAGTGTCCTATTTACATCTTTAATCTTTTAAAAAGCAAAACTTGATTTTCTAATTAATAGAAAAAGCTTTAGAAGCTGTTCAAAGGTTGCCATAGGTGAACTTGGTGTGGAAAAGCTAGAGGGGCAATATCTGGTGTCCTAAAGACGCATCCCAAAGGTACAAATATACTGCAGTGCATCAAGAGGTTAGTGTATTTATTCATGATTTAATCTAGGGTTCTAAAATTAATATGATTAATTCTAAAATCCTAAATGGCAAATACATATCCAAAAACATATTAAAAGAGTTTTAATATGTTGTTTATCATTGAAATCAAATAGATAAAAATAAATCTTGCATGATGCATGTAACCCTAGGTGAAAATTTTTTGAATTCAATAGTATAAACTTGTGTTTTCATGCTTTCACTCCTTCAAGATGAACTATGTGTGACACCCCTATTTGCATAGCCTGGTATATTTTACTATTCCGATGACCGGTGTTGGTCCGGACAATTAAGGGGATTAGAACCACACTTAAGACAACTAGAAAAGACATAAATACAAATAATTAGTAATTGCCAATTAGTTAAATATAAATAAGAAAAACAGAACATAAGAAGTTAAACGAGCCGAGAGTCATAGCGATGGGTGACCTTCTCGGGAACGACTGCGAAGTCGATTTAAACTCAAATCTCAAACTGTAAAATGTGATGCCGTGGTCCTTAGGACCATTACGAACATAGTGGAAAAGAGAAAATCACGAAAAAGAATTGTTAAGTCAGTCAAATAATTAGGTCAGGGAGCCGGAAGAAATAATGAATTATTTGCAAACCGGGTTGAACCGGCGAGGGGCAATTTGGTCAATTGACCCGAGAGCTGACTCCTGACCTAACTGTCAAATAAAATGGGAGAAAAGAAAATTTCAGAGTTGGGAATTAAATTAAAAAACTAATAGAAAAAAAAAGAAGAAAATAAAAAAGTGAAGGGAGATGACATCATGCATGACATCATGCATGATGCCATAAATGTTATAATTAATAAATTTAATTAAATTGATTTATGGTCTTCCTAAGAGATAAAAATACAAGAAAAGAAAGAAAGAAAAAAAAAACCAAAAAGTCTTCTTCCTTCACCTAAGTTGCCGCCCCACCTCTCCCTAAGCCACCATGGAAGAAACTCCATTGAAGCTTGAGTTCAAGCTTCAAAACTCCTACTAAACTTTACCTTGATGCCAAATTAATCCATTAGAACTTGATAACTTCACTTGAGAAGAGGATTGGGCAAAAAAGAAAGAAGGAAAGAGGGGTGGAATTGAAGATTGAAACTCAAAGTTTAAGGTTAGTGAATTTAAAATGAAAATTTATGTTTAATATTTGTGTTCTTAGTGTAGGTAACTTAGATCTTAACTTAAAATGAAATAAAAACATTTGTGAAGGACTAAACTGAAAATTTGGCCAACTAGGGTTTTGATATATGTATACATGAATTTGGTGGATTTGAAAGTGTATGTGAGCTTAATTGTTTTGAGTAATTATGATTAAATGCATTGAATTGGTTAAATGCAATTAATTAGTGAACTAGGGTTTTGGACACCTAGGGTTCGGGAGACAAAATGTAGAGAAATGGTGAAATGATGTAGTTGACCTAGTTTGAGGTGAGAAATGGTCATTTTTGACCAAATGAAATGTGTTGGAAGTGTTGGAGTTGAGGTTAAATTTGGATTCCATGTGCAGCATGACCAATGTCCCTTTGAGGGACCAAAATTGAAAATTTACAAGTCCAATTAGAATGAAACCAATTGGGAATGAAAATAGACACTAAATGACACAATTTTTATTTAGGAATTATGCCCAGAAAGTGACCAAAACCTAGTGAACAAATTGACCAAACTCAGAAAATCTCGATCTGCCCTGTACAAACTGACCAACTGAATAGTGTTTGTTCATTTGGCCATAACTTGAGCTAGGCAGATCTAAATGACCTAAAATTTTACCAGTGGATAATTGAGGTATAGACTTAAAACTTTCATGAGGAGCACAAACCCAAATTATGCCATTAACTAAGTCATTTGGCCACCCCAATTTGGTGACCTAAACCGCTGTAACCAAAATTTGCCTGCAAATGCAGGTTAAGTCCAATCCGGCAGCCATGGTTCAAATGGCTATAAATTGAGCTAAAAAACTCCAATTAGAGTGATTCAAAAATGAGAATAAACTTAAGACAATAAGAAACATTTTCTATGAAGGAAGTTTTGCCAAATTCTAAAAATAAAATGACCAATGGAACAGTGCAACATAAGGCACCAAAATTGAAAATTTGCAAATTTGCCTAAAAGACTTGGAATTTGACAAAACAACCAAAACCGACAAATTTTGTCACACCATACCCCTCTGTAAGGCATAACATGATCACGTAGATTACCTAATGAACTACCGAACTTCACCTACCGATAACTCATTAAGTACCCTACAAGGGATTTTAAAATAATTTTCTTACATTTTGGATGTGGTGAGCATTTTGGTAGGAATTAAAATTTTTTTATTCAAAGCTTAAACACTAGAAAAAATTTTGTCCATTTTAATTTTGCAGCAAATTTTATAAAAATTTTGACAGAATTCTGTCTGTATTTTGAGAAAACAGTTCTTTAAAAACCTGTGAAAAACACTTCTAATAAATTTTCCACAACTCCCAACCTTCAAATAAATCTCAAGTCAACTCAATTCAATCCACTTCAAAATAATTCCACAATCCAATCAAAGTTTGTCATCTCAAAATATTTCATAACTTCATTCACAGTGCATAAAATATGAAATTCACAAATATAAATCTTAATTTATAAAAAGAAGTTCCAAAAATAATATTATTACAATTTATTATACAATTGCTCAACTTTGCATTGATACATAAAACATTGCAATATTTACATCAAAATAACTACAAGGGTATAAAACAATACCCGTACGAAAATATCAGGGTAGTCCTCAATATCAGTAGCAGCTCACTCTGCTGCCTTCTTCTTGCTCTTATCTGTGACAGCAAAATAAGTTATCGCTGAGTATAAAAATACTCAGTGGTGCACAATAAAAATTTGAAATATAATACATAAATCATTCATTGACAAAACACAATTTAAATGTTGCACAATTCAATTCACAATTTATCAAAGCTCATTATAGCAAAATTTTTAGGTCAAATAATTGAATAAACACAGTGTTGCCAATTCATACACAACTTAAGCCATGACACAAAATTTCCGATCAATGTCGTGTTGTACACCACGACAAAGCAATCTACAACCCCACTAATTGAAATCAATGAGGGAGGTGGCTAGCTAGCTAATGAGTACTCATCCGATCTACAACCTCAAGGGAGGAAAAATAATCGATCTCACCCCATAAATGGAGGAGGAATAATAAGGCACTGTCATGCTAAGTGTGAATAAAAAATCTATTTCAAACATTTTATTCAAATAATTCATAAGGAATCCGATAGATTTCCAAATTCATAGTTTCATTCACAAAGTGGCAACACAATTCATGATTAACACAAAATTTTCATAAATCAAACCAATCAATTATTCAATGACAAAATACTCAAATAAGGGTGCACAAACCTGACGTGAGTTGCCTCTAGGCCTTGACTCAGTGTCTCAGACCTTCCAAGTCTTTTTTAGCTGAAACACACAGTTTTACAGTGTTTCAGTACCATAACTTAGCATAAATCCAAAAATAAATTTAACTTCACTTTTACCTAGCTCTAATGTGCTAAACTCGATGTTCTTGAAATTTTTGTTTTCAGGTTACTATTCACTACACTATTCAAGTCAAATTGTTGACTTTCTAAGGTTTAATAGGTATGGGAATTCCAACTTCACCCACATACCATATTTTGGTCACCAAACTTGTTAGTTTTGGTCATTTTCTCAAAACTTAGGCCTTTTAGGCAAAATTGCCAAATTTTCAGTTTTGGTGTCTAAGGTTGTACTATTCCATTGGTCACTTTTCTGTTGGAATTTGGCAAAAATTCCTTCATAGAAAATGTTCCCTATTGTCTTAAGTTTATTCTCGTTTTTGAATCACTCCAATTGGAGTTTTGTAGCTCAAGTTATATCCAAATTACGGTTACTGTTCATGCTACAGATTCTAGTTCTGGCAAATTATTAATCCAATTTTGTTTAGCAATTTGATAAAGTTAAGTCCATAATTTGGTCTAATTTTCTTCATATGAAATGTTCTACTATGCCTTAGGTTTCCATCAGTTCAAGAATCACCTAAATTGGAGTTTTCTAGAGAGAGTTATAGCCATTAAAACTTTACTGTTCATATGGTAAATCTGCAGTTCTGCAGATTCAGTGATTCAATTTTGCTTAGTAATTTGATTGGGTTAATTGCATAATTTGGGTTTGTGTTCTTCATAAAAGTTTTAGATCTATATCTCATCTAACTACTGGTAAAATTTTAGGTCATTTTGACCTGCTTAGCTCGAGTTATGACCAAATGAACAAACACTGTTTATTTGGTCAGTTTGTGCAGGGCAGCCTGCAATTTTCCAACTTTGGTCAATTTGTTCACTAGGTTTTAGTCACTCTTTGAGCATGATTCCTGAATGAAAATTGTGTCATTTAGTGCTTATTTTCATTCCCAATTAGTCTCATACCAATTGGACTTGTAAAATTTCATTTTTGGTCCCCTAAAGTTGACTTGGTCATGCTGCAACAGCATGACCACACTCCCTCCGAATTTGACTTTAATTCCAACACTTCTAACACACTTAATTAGGTCACAAATGACCATTTCTCACTTCACATTAGGTCAAAGACACCATTTACAAGTTTTTCACATTTTTGGTCTCTAAACCCTAATGTCCAAAACCCTAATTCATGTCATTTGTTGCATTTACTTGATTCCATGACTTTAACCCTAGTCATTCAACTAACTAAGGTTTATATACCCATTCAACCCATTCAAATCATGCAAATCACCCTCCCCCTCATGCTGGCTGAAATTCAGTAATGGTCCCTTACAATTTTTTCTTTTCATTTTAAGCATATTATAAGCTAATTCAAGCTAAAAACACAACAAATAAACTAATTTTGTAACTTAATCACTAACCTTGCTTGGAGGGTTTTTAGGCTTTCCTTTCTTCAACTCTTTCTTTTTTCTTTTTGTTTTCAAGATGCTTGTCAAGATCCAAGAACAAGATTTACTTAAAGGAGTTAGGGAGTTTATAAAATAAAATCAAGCTTTGATAACTTGAGATGGGTGTTAATGGTGGAAAGGAAATGAGAGAACTGAGAGAGAAATGGGTGACGGAAAAATGGAAGAAGAAGAAGTAAAAATATATATATATATTTTTTTTATTTTGGATATTTATCTCTTAATTGACTTAGTCAAATTATCTAGTAAATAAAAATTATTTATGTCTTCATATGTGATGTCACCATGATGATGTCACTAACTTTTTAACTTTTCTTTTTCTTCTTTTTTCTTTCTATTTATTTTTTTATTAGTTCTTTAATTTAATTCTCAATTCCGAAATTTTCTTTTCTTCGATTTTATTTGACAGTTAGGTCAGGAGTCAGCTCTCGGGGTCAATTGACCAAATTGCCTTTCGTCGGTTCATCCTGGTTTGTAAATAATTTAGTATTTCTTCCAGCTCCCTGACCTAATTATTTGACTGGCTTAACAGTTCTTTTTCATGATTTTCTTTTATCCATTGTGTTTGTAATAGTCCTAGGGATCGCGGCATCACATTTTACGGTTCGAAATTTGAGTTTAAATCGACTTCACAGTCGTTCTCGAGAAGGTCACCCATCGTTGTGACTCTCGAGTCGTTTAACTTCTTATGTTCTATTTTTCTTATTTATACTTAACTAATTGGCAATTACTAATTATTTGTATTTATGGCTTCTCTAGTTGTCTTAAGTGTGGTTCTAATCCCCTTAATTGTCCGGACCGACACCGGTCACCGGAATAGTGAAATATACCAGGCTATACAAATAGGGGTGTTACAAATTTAGTGACCAAAATGTGGTATGTGGGTGAAGTTGGAATTCCCATACCTATTAAGCCTTAGAAAGTCAATAAATTGACTTGAATAGTGTAGTGAATAGTAACCCCGAAACACAAATTTTGAAGAACGTCAAGTTTAGCACGTTAGAGTTAGGTAAAAGTGAAGTTAAATTTATTTTTGGATTTATATTAAGTTATGGTACTGAAATACTGTAAAATTGTGTGTTTCAGTTGAAAAGAACACCAGGAAAGAACCCGAGGAATTGAGTCAAGGCCAAGAGGCGACTCGTTTAAGGTTTGTGCACAACTAACTATTTTGTTACTTTTCATTTCTAAATTGATTTGAGCAAGTTATTTTATGATTTATAATTTTGTTGTATTGAGGATTTTAATTTATTGAATGAATTTGTATAAATTAAATGTAAATTTTCTTATGCATTTAAGGATTTATTACATGGTTTTGAGAATCATAAATTTTAAGTTTGATGTGTTGCCAAACTTGAGCATGAATTTATGATGATTAAATATGTTGATGATTTGTAAACACTTTATAAATAGAAATTGTTTTGAATATAATTTGAAATCACAGTTGACATGGCAAAATTTGTTGTGAATTCTCATTAGCTTATCTAGTGAGATATCTCCTCCACTAAATGGGGCGAGTTACTTCCTCTATGGCTTGCCAGTTGGGGAAGAATTTGAATGAGTACTCACATAAACTAGCTAGTCTTTGTTTCTCCTTTTTAGCCTTGGTTATTGGGAGAATGTGAAATGTCGTGGTGTACAATACGGCATCTATTTGAATTTTGGGTCATGGGATCAACTATGTGAATTGTTGGCAACGCCCTTTAAATTATGCATAGTTTGATGAATTGTGATTGAAATAAATAATTTGTTAGTGATTCAAATATTTTTGTATTGTTTCAGAATTTAAAAGAAATATAAATAAATAGTTATTAATTGATCAAAATGTTATTCAAATGAATAATTTGCATGAATGAAAATAATGATTTTCGAATGTCATGGATTTTGAAGAATTTAGAAATTTTAAATTTTTATTTATTATGAATTGTTAAGAATAATTTGTATTAAGTTTTAAATTATTAGTTTGTGCACCTCTGAGTTCACCACTCAACGATAGCTTTGTATGCTATCGCAGGTGAAAGAAAATATAGAGTAGCTAAGCGAGGTTACTGAAAGACACGGTGAGATTATCCTCGCGTATATCATAGGTATACCCTTGTACATTAGCTTTTGATATAATTCTGTAATTATATGTATGAAATTTCCTTTGTGCAGTTGTACCAACTCTTTTGTAATATATATATTTATATTGTAATCAAATACAAATTATTGTAATATTATCTTGAGATTTTATGTATTTATATAGTTTGTACTACTAAATTTTTTATACTCCCATGAATATAAATATTCATTTTGTTATCTTAATGAGATATTTCAATGTTTGATTTAATTTAAACTGTGTATTGAATTGCTTGTGTTGATTTATGAAATGAGGATGGTTTGAATTTTGAGACTTGAGAAATTGGTTGAGATTGATTGTGAAATTTGAAGAAGTTATTGAGAAAAATATTGGGAGTGTCCTTATTTTTAGATTTTGAAGAACTGTTTTCCTAAAATACAGACGGCACTCTGCCGAAATTTTTGTAAAAATTGTGGAGATTTTTAAATATCTAAAAATTTAATTTATGTGTGGACTTTAAATAAAGGTTTTTAATATCTGAGAAAATTTTACCCACCAATTTAAAAAATGAACGAAAATTGTTTCAAAATCCCTCGTAATATATTTAATGGGTTACTGGTAGGTGAAGTACGATAATTCATTAAGTGTACTACGGGAGCATGTTACATCTTACGAGGAGTAGGGTGTGACACTATGAGTATCATCAAAATCTAAATAAAAAGATATGGACATACCTTTTGAAGGTGTATCCTTCTTGTCCTTCAGAGAAGCAAGATACTCCGGGCAGTTCCTTTTTTTAGTGCCCATTCTGCTAGCAATGGAAATATTTTCCTTTGCCTCCATCAGCTTTAGTCTTCCCTTTCTGTTTAGCTATTTTCATGGAAGGACCAGAAATTTGAGGTTTCTTTTTCTTATTGCCCTTCTTCTTGTTGGACTTTCTAGCTAAAGAAGATGCAATCAAAGCTACCTCTTTTCCTTTATTGCTCGGCATATTCTTTTGGGCAATAACCATCATGTTGAGTAAACTAGCCAAGGTGTATTCCTGTTTAGTCATATGAAAATTTGTCACAAAATTCCCAAATGACTCAGGAAGGGACTGAAGGATCAAATCCTTTTGCAGTTGGAAATCCATGTTAAAGTCAAGATGTTCCAGCTGCTCAATCAGCCAAATCATCTTGTGGACATGATCCCCAACATTCTGTCCCTTAGACATCCTCATGCAGAATAGCTGTCTAGATATCTCATACCTAGCATTCCTGCTGTGCTCACTATACAACTCTTGTAGGTGAAGGGGGATCTCACTCGCACTCTGCATGTTCTCATGCTGCTTTTGTAACTCATTACTCATAGAAGCAAGCATGTAACACTTGGCTCTCATATCATGCTCCTTCCACTTGCCCAAAGTTTCATGTTCCTCTTGAGTGGCCTCTGGAGCTAAGGGACCAGGAACATTTGAGTCTAGAACATATCCTATATGTTTAAGGTTCAGGACAAGTTTCAAATTTCTTAGCCAATCAGATAGATTAGGTCATGTCAACCTATTGCGATCAAGTATGCTTACAAGGACATTGGATGGTGGTGGTTGTGGTGTGCTCATTATTATTAGAAAATTAACTACAGAAATTAACCAGATTAATTAGTAAATATATCATGTAATTAACCAAAATGATTATGGTCTTCTAATCAAATTGTTCCTCCCACTAACTTAGCGAATCCTACACTTCCAAAGTAGAAAACGGAAATCCTAGTTGGATGAATTTCTAGTGGGTGATTGAATTCTTATAATCTTATTGATCATCCTCAGGTACATCCATTATTAGAATTACAATAAACTATAAGTGAGCAACTCCTTTTCCATCACATCTCATGTGAGGTTCAATCCTTTACCTAGCCCCTAATGCTCAAAATCTCAGGTACATCCATTATTGACTTATCTTGCATTAGTTAAGTTGATCCCATTGAGCCAGTAAATATGCAAATAATTTTAGTGTCCTCAGGTACATCCAATATTGGCCACCAAACTATTTACATATTTACAACTTCTCATGCTTAACAATTATTCTTAAGAAAATCTCTTAAATTAATTGCATCATATACAAATATTTAAAATTTCTTAAAATAATTGCCTCAGTGGAGGACCCATGTTATAATTACTTTAATTACACCATTTCCAGCTTAATCATTTGTTTGGAAGATTTTGTGGTCGCCCTAATTACTATTATGGTCTCACTTTGCAGATTATCCAATTAGCATGCATATATCATATACTTGCATACATTCCCATACATCTCATGCATTCATGGATAATAATAAATATGGTATGATCATGGACTTTCTAAGGGATTCAATTCTAAGCCACCAAGAATTGAATTAGGGTATTCCTAGGTGCATTTCATTTATTCATATTACAAGAGTTGCTGAAAGAGTACATAATCAACAGTTGATCTTGAATTCCTCCCACTGGTCCTACCAATGTTCTTGACCTCCTTAATCTTCTTGCAATCCAATTATATAGTAATCCTTGGCATACCAAGGCGAATTTACAAGAACCAAATAAATGAAATTACAACCCAAAAAATATTACAACCTTTATAATACAAGCCCAAAATAAATTAATTAATTTACAACCCAAAGAAACATAAAAGAAATAAATCCAATCACATTGGTCTTTTATTGTCCATGATCATCCATCATGCATATCACTATTTCACAATTAAATAAAACATACATACTTAAATTAAATTTAATATCTCATATTCAACTTAAAAATCTAGATTTGAATATGATTCAAACAAATTAAAAAATTCAGATTTGAATCACATTCAAACAAATTTTAAAATTCAGATTTGAATGTCATTCAAACAAATTTAAAAATTCAGATTTGAATCACATTCAAACTAATTTAATTGTGTGATTATAATTCTAATTAAACAATTTAATTAGACATAAAATGGACCTTAGATCATACAACAATTGCACATTCAATATCCATCGTACCTTGCGCACCATAGTGGTGCCACAACCATGCACACCATGGTGTTCATCAAACATGTCGCCACCTTTGCTTTGTAACCAGCAATGAACCAATCATCTCATGATTAAATCACATAATTAAATCATATAATCAACAATCTAAATGGTAAATATAGTGGCTCTGATACCAATTATAGGAGCGAAAGCATGAAAAACATAAGTTTAGATCATTGAATTCAAAATTTTTCTTCTAGGGTGTCATGCATCATGCAAGATTCATTATTTATCTATTTGATTTCAATGTTAAACATCGTATTAAAACTCTTTTAATATATTTTTGGATCTACATTTGTCATTTAAGATTTTGGAATTAACATATTAATTCATTAGGACCCTAGATTAAATCAAGAACAAATGCACTAACCTTTTGATGCACTGTAGTTGTGTTTGGTATCTTTGGGAAGCACCTAGGACACCAGATGTTATCCCTCTAGCTTGTCCACACCAAGATCACCTATGGCAGCCCCTTAAACAGCTTCTAAAGCTTTTCCAATTAATTAGAAATTCAGGTTTTGCCTTTAGAGATGTTATAGATGCATACAGGACACTAGAAACGATTTTTAGTATTTTTAATTCAAGAGAATGTTGGCTATTCTCTTTGAATTGATGAGAGATGAAAAGGAAGAGAGGAAGAACAAGGCAAGGGTCGAGGCACCTTTGGAAGAAATAGTAGATTGTATTTTTCTTTTTCATCATTTCCCTTATATAGCTAAGTCACCACTTAAACCCTTGCCACATGTCAACTTCTAATTGGCTCTTAGTTTAATTGACCCAATCGCATTGTGCCAAATTTCAAACTTAGATTTAATCTTGACTTTGATCATCTTGCATGATTAAAAGACAAATGGCAAGCTTATGTGTAGTGCCATGTGTCACCATCTCATGGTGCCACATGTCACCGTATGAAATGACCAAAATACCCTTGTGTCTTAATTTTGAGTTTTCAACCCAAAATAATTATTTCTCTTCTTCTAATCAATTTATATCAAATATAAATTAATTACTTAATCTCTATTAATTAATTTCTCATAATTAAATTCATATTTAAACACTTTAAATATAAATTTAACTTATACTATACATCCAATAACCTAAATTTGATTTTAAACCATGCTAGGGACTTTGCAATCTAATTGCAAACCAAACCTATTTAATTAATCAATTAAACTCTTTAACTAATTAATTAAATCACATTTAACTTGGTGATTACTTGTGTTTGTGTGTGACTTACTAGGCTCATCACTAATTGGCAATGAGATATGATATTAACTCTTAATATCATCCGAACTCTTTCTTACCATAAATGATTTCTCTAAATTATTTTATGCACCTCATAGACCATGGTTAACACCTAGCATAGCATGCCATGGCCATCCAATTAGTAATAAGGTTTACCTTAAATGAACCTATAATCATATGTTACCATGCACTAGAATCTCTTTGTTACAAAATCCCAATTCGAGCTGGGTCATGGTTTATGTCAAACTCCATTTGCTATGAATATTATGTTCTCTTTTAATTCCATTTCTTGATTAAAAAAGATTTTCTCATCAGAAACTCTTTTCTGATTAAATTATCTGTCCTGGCCAGGAACTTGAAACATCAAGAATAATTGAATGAACAAAGGATTTTGTCCTTATTTACTTAGGGTAACAGATTCCATCTTGATCAACACCTACCTCCATATATAACTTGTAGGAGCCACACATGCCCATATACCCATACACAGTACAAGTATGAAAGCAGTATCAAACTCAAACCACCTATATACAAGATAACTGTGCTATCTCAGGTCTAAAGATTATATGCACTGATATGATTTATGACAATGCATTGACAAGAGTAAACTCCATGTGCTTGTCATAAATGTCACTGGTTCGGCCTACTTATCATGCATAAGTGCCTATTATATTTGTTATACGGTATGAGACTCACCATTCTATCTTATGTATATCTCATATAAATACACTGGGAACAAACATGAATATAATCTTTCTAGATAAGTCATGTCTTATGTGAAGTATCCTCAATTGTGAACCAATTTATGATACTTTGTGCTAGAAATACTGTTACTCATATTCTTAACAACTTAAGAATAGAATTTCCAACAAAATATCAATGGACCTTTTCTATTACATATAAATATATTATGTAAATGAAAAAGTGAAAATGCCTTTTATTAATAAAACATGTACAAGATACATACTAAATGATATGCTCTAGGGCATACTACTAACACATGGGCCGTGTAAGTAGACCCATGTAAACCTTTAAAGGCCTGTGTAACTTACTGCCCTTATCCAAGAGGAAGCCAACATGCTCCAGTAACTTACATGCCCTAGGCCGTGTACTACAATTCAGCCATCTTTCTTTAATATGCCTCCAACTCCTGTTTTGGCATAAAAAATAGACATCTAATGCTTTTGGGACTCAAAAACTTAACCCTAGGATGCCCAATATAAATAAGAGCCAGCAGAAAATAAAGAGGAGCTTTTTCAGAGAGCTTTTTGGAGGAGACATATGCACACAAAAGGGGAGAGTTTTGAAAGAAGCCTTCCTAAGGAACACTATCCGTCTTTAAAAAGGGTTATATCAGCTCCAAGGACAGACTTCTCAACCAAAGTTCCATAAGATCACAGTTGTAGAATCTTACCTCGATTCTTTTGTTCTTATTCTTTAGATTAGTTTTCATGTGCTTTTATTTTTATTTCATTATGTTTGTCAAACTCACCATGAATGAGTAACTCCTTAAATTCTAGAATTATGAGAGTAGCATTCTTGACTTTTGTTATGGATATATATTGAGTTTTATTTAATGGAATTGAGTTTTGTTCTTTGATTCAATATCTTGTGCTTTTATTATATGCTATGTGTTGGTACTCACTTAATCATTACCTAAGATACTAATGAAGGAACGAAAGCGTGAAAAACACAAGTTTATACCATTGAATTCAAAAATTTTCACCTAGGGTCACATGCATCATGCAAGACTTATTTTTATCTATTTGATTTCAATAATAAACAGCATATTAAAACTCTTTTAATATGTTTTTGGATCTGTATTTGCCATTTAAGATTTTAAAATTAATCAGATTAATTTTAGAACCCTAGATTAAATCAAGAACGATTACACTAACCTCTTGATGCACTGCAGCGTGTCTGCGCCTTTGAGATTCATCTTCAGGACACCAGATGTTGTCCCTCTAGCTTGTCCACACCAAGAACACCTATGGCAGCCCTTGAACAGCTTCTAAAGTTTTTTCTATTAATTAGAAATTCAAGTTCTGCCTTTTAAGAGATTAGAGATGTAAACAGGACACTAGAAACAATTTCTAGCGTTCTTAATTCAAGAGATTGATGGCTAATCTCTTTGAATTGATGAGAGATGAAGAAGAATAAATGAAAAGCCTCAAAGTGGCGTGACAAAGGAGAGGAGTGGCTGCTGGTTATTTTTCTTTTCATAACAACACTTAAATAGCTAGGTTAACACATTAAACCCTTGCCACATGTCACCCTTTGATTAGCTCTAGGTTTAAGTGACCTAATCACATTGTGCCAAGTGTCAAATGTCACACCCTACCCTTCTGTAAGGCATAACATGATCCCGTAGTATACCTAATGAATTACCAACTCCGTCTACTGATAACCCATTAAATACACTACAAGGGATTTTAAAAACTTTTCTTACTTCTTTTACAGTGGTGAGCACTATTTACAGGTGTTAAAAACTTTTGTGAACTGAAGTGAAACAGCTAACTCATTTGGATTATTTGGAATTTCTGTAAAAATTTTGGCAGAGTGCCATCTGTATTTTGGATAAAACAGTTCTTCAGAAAACCTGTAAAAAGCACTTCAATATATTTCCAAATCTCAACTCCAACATTTTCTCAACTCAAATCCATAGTAATTTTTCAAAGACTGAGATAAAGGAAATATAATACAATTTTACAAGCCAAAATAACTCATAATTATTTTGCAACTTCAATGTACAATTTTTATTTACAACTGCTCAAAACCAACAACCATATGTACATACAGTGAACATACATTACATTACAAAATGCAAAATATTGGTATACTCATTATACCCGGTAGTCTCGCGCTGGAGGTACTAGCAGCCTAGTCTGCTGCACTGTCTGTCTGTCTACCTGCGACAGCAATAAAAAGCTATCGCTGAGACAATGTCTCAGTGGTGCACAACATTAACCAAATACAATTTAAATCACATTTCATAAATCATATAAATAGTGGATACTTAAAAACCATAGTTAAATTCAAGACAATACTGTCATAAGGAATTTAACACAATATCACAATAAATCTCAATAATCAAAACATAGTTAAATTCGAAAGACAGTAAATGTCAATAAGAATTTAAACTTCATTTCACAAATTATCAAATTGCATAACAACACAATTTAGTCGAATAAGTTAAGAATACAGTGTTGCCAATTCATTCACAACTTAAGCCATGACATAAATTTCCGATCAATGCCGCGTTGTACACCACGACAAAGCAATCACAACCCCACTAATCGAAATCAATGAGGAAGGGAGCTAGCTATATAATGAGTACTCATCCGATCACCTCAACTGGTAAACCAGAGAGGGAGAAAAATAAACGATCACGACTCCATAAATGGAGAAGGAAAATAAACGATCACAACCCCATAAAGGAGAAGGAATGATATGATACAGTCATGCTAAGTGTGAACACAAAATCAATTCCAAACATTTTATTCAAATGATTCGTGAGAATCCAATAAATTTCCAAAGTTATAATTTCATTCACAAAATGGCAACACAATTCATAATTATCTTTAATTTCCACAAAAACCATTTATAGTGCTTTTCAATCAATAGTATCCATCAAACCATTTACAATGCTTTTCAAGCACTAAATATCCATTCAAACACATTTTCACAATTTAAAACAATAATGTACAAATAGTCATAATTCATTTCAATTGAAAAATTCAAAAGAAATACTATTGTGCACAAACACAATTTAAATCAATAACATACAATTAATCATATGAAATCTTATTCAGAGTAAAATCAGTTGAAAACTAGTTGTGCACAAACCTCTGATAATTGTCTCCTGGTCTGGACTCAGTGTTTCCTTCCCTTTTTCCTGAGTCTTTGGTAACTGAGAAACACAATTTGAAGTGTTTCAGTACTAATTTAAATTGTCTCTAACGATAATGTTCGATAAGTAATTCACTGAAGACTATTACTTGCTCAATCACCTAATATACCGACCCTCGATGCGTTTTAGGTAAATTAGGTTTTAGTGTCATTAATATGTCACATTCGGTAGGGTTTTAGGGTTGGTACATTTTACCAAACTCATTTCCTTGTTTAGTGCATTTTAATGCAACTTCTTTGGCCGAATACTAGTTTGACCTAGCCGGACGACCTAGTTTCCTCAGTTTTCGGGTTTCGGTCAAAACTACAAACTTGTAGATCTATGTCTTATGGAACGCGGGGAAAAATTTTAGGTCAATCTAAGTTAAGTAGACCAAGTTATGGTCATTATACTATTGCTGGTCAAATGGCATCAAATTAGGTCAATTTTAGGTCAATTTGGTCAACTTTGGTTCGGCCAGTTTTTGGACCCGAACTTGTACAAGCTTTTTGACTTGCTTCTGGTCATTTCTGGGCTTTGGTGTCTTCATAAGACTTGTAGGTATGGATCTTAACTATTCATGGTTAAAATTTCAGGTCAATTGGACCTGTTTTGAGTGAGTTATGGCCTAAACACTAACTGCTGCCCAATTGGTCAATTTTCAGGTCTCAATTGCACCTAATCCGAATTGGTCATTTTTCATATCACCTTGCAAGCAGAATTTTGGTATGCTTTCTCAATGAAAGTTGGCACATTTTGTGCCTAGTTTCACCTCCAATTGGTCTCATACCAATTGAGGTTACACATTTAAAGTTATAGGCTAAAATGCATACTGCCTTAATCACATTGCTTAAATATACATCAATTACACACTTACATTACTATATGTCCACTTCCCTTACCAATTCTGTTTTGGTTCATTACCAAAACCATATTCCACTTTACATTAACATCACTTTGGGCAGATTACAAACATCCTTAATACACCAATTAAAACTCACATTTACAAAGTCTAAGTACAATCACATATACACCTAAACCTTACTAGTTCTTACATACACTTTACACAATCAATCTATATACATATCCATCAACCTTAATGTCAATATTTCTGCCAACACCTTCATGAACACATACATTTATCCAAGAATTCCAAGGCTGCCGAAAATGTTCCTCAATACCAAAGTATCATACAATTCATCAATTTCCATCCCAAGTGCAAAATTCACCATATACATATGAAATAATTTACTAGGACATTAAATCACCGTAACCAACATAATTTCTCATCAAATATATGCACAAATATTTCATCAAATACATAACTCCATGGCTGTCCAAAATGGACATCTCAATAACTCTTCAAACTTGAAAATTTTCTTCACAAAACCAACACCCATAACATGAACACAAAGTTTAACAAAGCAATATTCCAAAATACAAACTTACCTTATGGTTGGAACTTGCCAAACCTTGATTAAACTTCTTGATTTTGGTATCAAGCTCTTCCTTATGATGTGTAGACAATCTTTAATGAAGGAACCTAAGTGATTGGAGTTGAAATGGAGGAGTGCATGAAGCTTGAAGAGAAACGCCAATGGAGGTTTTTATTCTTCTTCAATTCGGCAATGTTGAGAGGGTTTGAGGAAGATGAAGTTTCAGCTGCTATAGTGGACTTACATCAGCCCATTTTATGCTTAGTTTAATCATTAGTGGACCACTCACACAAATAATTCATATTATAAACTTAACCCCCACTTATTCCACATTTAACCTATAATTTTTGTTATTTACTTTAGGTACCACCAAATTAATTTTTCATTTTATTTTCTAAGTGTAATATTATTTATTTTTAATGGACATTTAGGTCAAAAGACAATTCGGGATGTCGATTGACCATAATGCCCCTGTTCGGGTTGCATTCCCGATTTTTCGGTAACACCGGGTTTTGTCTGTTTTTTGATTTCTCACTTTTCTTTGTACTAATTATTTAATTTTTCTTTGATATTTCTAATGATATTTATACTTCCATAAGGGTCTATTTAAGTCCTAAAAATGTTTTCCAAGGTTCCCCGCAGTCCAGGGCTAGTCAACGGTCCACGCCGTGACTTCCCGGTGCGGTCACCCATCGCTAGGGTTCTCGGCTCGCTTAACTTGGTTACATTTCTTTGCTATTATTTTTCCTTTGTTTTTCTTGTATTTTCTTTTCTTGTATTTCATTATTTTATGTCTTCTCACTCATATCGAAGTGTAGTTCTAGGCATCCTAGCTGTCCGGACAACACTGGTCACCGGAATAGTAGAACGCACTACCGAACTTAGGGGTGTTACATCAAACCTATATTTAATCTTGATTTTAATCATCTTACATGATTAAAAAACATTTGGCAAGCTTATGTGTAATCCTATGTGTCACCATCTCATGGTGCCACGTGTCACACTGTGAAATGACCAAAATGCCCCTGTGTCTTAATTTTGAGTTCTTAACCCAAAATAATTATTTTTCTTCTTCTAATTAATTTATATCAAATATAAATTAATTAATTAATCTCTATTAATTAATTTCTCATTAATTAAATTCATATTTAAACACTTTAAATATAAATTTAATTTATACTACACATCCAATAATCTAGATTTGGTTTCAAGTCATGCTAGGGACTTTGTAATTTAATTGCAAACCAAACCTATTTAATTAATCAATTAAACTCTTTAATTAATTAATTAAATCATATTTAAATAGGTGATAACTTGTGTATGTGTGTGACTTACTAGGCTCATCACTAATTGGTAATGAGACATGATATCAACTCTTAATATCATCAGAACTCTTTCATACCATAAATGATTTCTCTAAATCATTTTATGAACCTCATAGACCATGGTTAACACCTAGCATAGCATGCCATGGCCACCCAATTAGTAATAAGGTTTACCTTAAATGAGCCTATAATCATATGTTACCATGCACTAGAATCTCTCTGTTACAAAATTCCAACTCAAGCTGAAGTCATGGTTTATGTCAAAATCCATTTGCTATAAATATTATGTTCTCTTTTAATTCCAGTTCTTGATTAAAAGATTTTCTCATCAGAAACTCTTTTCTGAATAAATCTATCTGTCCTGGCCAGGAACTTGAAACATCAAGAACAATTAAATGAACATAGGATTTTATCTCTATTTACTTAGAGGAACAGATTCCATCTTGATCAACACCTACCTCCATATATAACTAGTAGGAGCCAACACTTGCCCATATACCCATACATAGTACAAGTATGAAAGCAGTATCAAACTCAAACTACCTATATACAAGATAACTGTGCTATCTCAGGTCTAAAGATTATATGCACTAATATGATTTATGATAAAACATTGACAAGAGTAAACTCTATGTGCTTGTCATAAGTGTCACTGGTTCGGCCTACTTATCATTTATAAGTGCCTATCATATTTGTTATATGGCATGAGACTCACCATTCAATCTTATTTATATCACATATAAATAACTTGGGAACAAATATGAATACAATCTTTCTGGATAAGTCATGTCCTTATTATGAAGTATCCTCGATTGTGAACCTATTTATGATACTTTGTACTAGAAATATTGTCACTCATATTCTTAACAACTTAAGAATAATATTTCTAACAAAATATCAATGGACCTTTTCTATTACACATAAATATATTATGTAAATGGAAAAGTGAAAATGCCTTTTATTAATAAAATATGTACAAGATACATACTAAATGATATGCTCTAGGGCATACTACTAACAATCTCCCACTAGCACTAGAGCCATTCATTACAACACCTTAGACCCATCTTCTCAAGATGTCGGTCTAACTGAGCTTGTGACAAAAGCTTAGTGAATGGATCAGCTAGATTTTTCAGCTGATGTTATTTTTCTGCATGGCCATATCGCCTTGCCCAACTATATATCTGATAATGTGGTAGTGCCTTTCTATGTATTTGGATTTTGGGTGAGACCTTAGTTCCTAAGCTCAGAGGATCGCTCCATTGTTGTCACGGTGTAGTGGAGCTGGCGACTCAATGGAAGGAACTACGCAAGTTCATCACGAACTTCTTTATCCAAGCGACTTCCTTTGCAAAGATCGATGCAAAGAATATACTCAGCCTCTATAATGGAATCTGCAGTCGTGCTCTGTTTGGAACTCTTTCAACTGACTGCACCTCCATTACAAATGAACACATATCTAGAGGTAGACTTTCTATCATCGATATCTGATTGGAAGTCAGAATCAGTATAACCATCCAATTGCAAGTCTGCACCTCCATAAATCAAGAATAAATCCTTAATTCTTCTCAAGTACTTAAGGATATTCTTGACAGTTATCCAGTGTTCCAAACCTGGATTGGATTGATACCTGCTACTCAAACTAACAGCATATGCGATATCCGGCCTAGTACATAACATTGCATACATTAAACTTCCAATAGCCGAAGCATATGGAATCCTGGCCATCTTGTCTCTTTCTTCAGGTGTCTTTGGAGACATCTCTTTAGAAAGGTGGATACCATGTCTCACTGGTAACAATCCTCTCTTGGAATCAAGCATGTTAAACCTCTTTAACACCTTTTTCAAGTATAGACTTTGGGATAAACCAATTATTCTTTTCGCTCTATCTCTATATATGCGAATCCCAAGAATATAGGTTGCCTCCCCTAAGTCTTTCATGGAGAATGTATTTGACAATCATACTTTTATAGTTGTCAACATACCTGTGTCATTACCCATCAACAGTATGTCATCCACATATAAGACAAGGAAAGTGATAGCACTGTCACTAATATTCTTATATACACATGGCTCATCCTTATTTTTGATAAAACCAAAGGATTTAATGGCTTCATCAAAACGGATGTTCCAACTCCTTGAAGCTTGTTTCAACCCATAAATGGATCGCTTTAGCTTGCATACCTTGGAACCATCTTGGGATTCAAAACCCCTAGGTTGTTCCATGAAAATGTTTTCTTCAATGTATCCATTGAGAAATGTTGTTTTGACATCCATCTGCCAAATCTCATAATCATAGTATGCAGCTATTGCTAATAAAATCCTAATTGATTTAAGCATGGCAACAGGCGAGAAAGTCTCCTCATAGTCGATTCCTTGCCTTTGGCGAAACCCTTTCGCTACTAGCCTTACCTTATAGGTCTCTACCTTTCCATCAGAACTAATTTTCTTCTTGAAAACCCATTTGTTCCCTATAGGTACAATACCTTCAGGTGAGTCAACAAGATCCCAAACTTGATTCTTATACATGGAATCAATCTCGGATTTCATAGCATCAATCCATTTTGAAGAGTCTATATCTGATATAGCTTCTTTATAAGTAAGTGGATCATCTCCATGATCTATTTCTTCATGAGTAGACAACTCTTGCTCTTCTTCATGAAGAAAACCATATCTCACTGGTGGGTGAGATACACTGGTTGTTCTATGAGGAACAGCTGTAGATGTTTCATCAACGGGTATAGGTTGACTAGATGGATCTATATCCATCTGATCTGTTGGTTGGTCAGAATTCTCCAATTCTAACTCTATTTGCCTTCCTTTGCCTCCTTCTTGAACAAACTGTTGTTCAAGAAATGTGACATCTCTACTTATCACAACCTTTTATGAAGTAGGCAAATAAAATAATATCCAAAACTATCTTTTGGATATCCAATAAATCGACCTTTTTCTGATCTGGTCTCCAATTTATCAGTGTTGACTTTTGATATAATTTGGACAACCCCAAATCTTAACATGCTTAAGACTTGGTTTTCTTCCATGCCATATCTCATAAGGTGTGGAAGAAACTGATTTTGATGGAATCCTATTCAGAATATACAAAGTTGATTCTAATGCAAATCCCCAAAAGAAGATTGGCATATCAGTATAGCTCATCATACTACGTACCATATCCAATAGGGTACGATTTCTCCTTTCAGATACACCATTCAGTTGTGGCGTTCCTGGAGGAGTCAGCTGAGAAACAATGCCATGCTCTCTCAAGTATTCATCAAATTCAGTACTCAAATATTCACCTCCACGATCTGATCGAAGAGCTTTAATACTCTTTCCTGTTTGATTTTCTACTTCAGATTTAAATTCTTTGAACTTTTCAAAAGATTCATGTTTGTATTTCATCAAATACAAATACCCAAACCTTGATTTATCATCAGTAAAGGTAATAAAATAATGAAAACCCCCTCTAGCCATTTCTTTAAATGGACCACATACATCACTATGTATTAGCTCCAAAATATTTTCAGCTCTTAGCCCTTGTCCAATAAAGGGTGATCTAGTCATTTTGCCCTGAAGGCAAGATTCACAAGTAGGAGTAGGCTCAGAGCCCAATGAGGATAGAATCCCCATTTTCTCCAGTTTTGCAATCCTATCTTTTGCAACATGACATAACCTTAAGTGCCAAATATATTTTGAAGTTGAGTTGGTTTTCACCATGGCATTGCATTCTTTTAGATCACTTGCATTCAATTTGTGTTTGTCATTATTATCCAAATAATAAAGACCATCATTCATATAACCCAAATCAACATATTTATTTCCAAAATAAATATTGCAAATATCATCTGTGAACTGAAATTCATAGCCATTTCTAGTCAAACTAGATATAGAAATGATGTTCTTAAAAGCATCAGGTACATATAAAATATTATCCAAACACAAAACATGTCCAAACATGTAAAAAGATTTAGATCCTATGGCTAAAGCTTCAACAGTTGAGCCATTGCCAATCCGGACTCTAATATCTTGAGAACGCAAGCTGCTACTATTTGCTAGTTCCTGTATATGATTAGAAATGTGAGAACTGGCATCAGTATCTAAAACCCAAGCTATAAATGTACTATGAGTATCATCAGAATCTAAATAACAAGATATGGACATATCTTCTGAAGGTGTATCCTTCTTGTCCTTCAGAGAAGCAAGATACTCTGGGCAATTCCGTTTCTAGTGCCCATCCTTTGGGCAGTGGAAACACTTCCCTTTGCCTCCATCAACTTTAGTCTTCCTTTTCTGTTTAGCTATTTTCTTGGAAGGACCAGGAATCTGAAGTTTCTTTTTCTTATTGCCCTTCTTCTTATTGGACTTTCCAGCAAAAGAAGATGCAATCAAAGCTACCTCTTTTCCTTTATTGCCCGGTATATTCTTTTGGGCAATAACCAGCATATTGAGTAAACCAGCTAAGGTGCATTCCTATTGAGTCTTATGGAAATTTGTCACAAAATTCCCAAAAGACTCAGGAAGGGACTGAAGGATCAAATCTGTTTGTAGTTGGAAATCCATGTTGAAGTCAAGATGTTCCAACTGCTCAATCAGCCGAATCATCTTGTGGACATGATCCCCAACATTCTGTCCCTCAGACATCCTCATACGGAATAGCTGTCTAGATATCTCATACCTAGCATTCCTGCTGTGCTCACCATATAACTCTTGTAGATGAAGGAGGATCTCACTCGCACTCTGCATGTTCTCATGTTGCTTCTGTAACTCATTACTCATGAAAGCAGGCATGTAGCACTTAGCTCTCATATCATGCTCCTTCCACTTGTCCAAAGTTTCATGTTCCTCTTGTGTGGCCTCTGGAGGTAAAGGACCAGGAACATTTGAATCTAGAACATATCCTATAAGTTCAAGGTTCAGGACAAGTTTCAAATTTCTTAGCCAATCAGACAGATTAGGTCCTGTCAACCTATTGTGATCAAGTATGCCTGCAAGGATATTGGATGGTGGTGGTTGTTTTGTGCTCATTTTTATCAGAAAATTAACTACAGAAAATAAACAGATTAATTAGTAAATGTATCATGTAATTAACCAAAATGATTATAGTCTTTTAATCAAATTGGTCCTCCCACTAACTTAGCGAATTCTACACTTCCAAAGTAGAAAACGAAAATCCTAGTTGGATAGATTTCTAGTGGGTAATTGAATTCTTATAATTCTATTGATCATCCTCAGGTACATCCATTATTGGAATTACAATAAACTATAAGTGAGCAACTCCTTGCCCATCACATCTCATGTGAGGTTCAATCCTTTACCTGGCCCCTAATGCTCAAAATCTCAGGTACATCCATTATTGACTTATCTTGCATTAGTTAAGTTGATCCCATTGAGCCAGTAATTATGTAAATAATTTTAATGTCCTCAGGTACATCCAATATTGGCCACCAAACTATTTACATATTTACAACATCTCATGCTTAACAATTATTCTTAAGAAAATCTCTTAAATTAATTGCATCTTATGCAACTATTTAAAATTTCTTAAAATAATTGCCCCAATAGAGGGCCTATGTTATAATTACTTTAATTATAGCATTTCCAACTTAATCATTTGTTTGGAAGATTTTATGGTCATTCTAATTACTATTAAGGTCTCACTTTGCACATTATCCATTTAGCATACATTCCCATACATCCCATGCATTCATGGATAAGCAATAAATATGGTATGATCATGGACTTTCTAAGGGATTCAATTCTGAGCCACCAAGAATTGAATAAGGGCATTCCTAGGTGCATTTCATTCATTCATAGATTTTACAAGAGTTGCTGAAGGAGTACATAATCAACACTTGATCTTGAATTCCTCCCACTGGTCCCACCAATGCTCTTGACCTCCTTGAACTTCTTGCAATCCAATATAACATGGTAATCCTTGGCATACCAATGCGAATTTACAAGAACTTAAATAAATTAAATTACAACCCAAAAATTATTACAAACTTAATAATGCATGCCCAAAATTAATTAAAATAAATTAATTAATTTACAATCCCAAAGAAACATAAAAGAAATAAATCCAATCACATTGGTCTTTTATAGTCCTTGATCATCCATCATGCATATCACTATTTAATAATTAAATAAAACATACATACTTAAATTAAATTGAATATCTCATATTCAACTTAAAAATCCAGATTTGAATATGATTCAAATAAATATAAAAATTCAGATTTGAATCTCATTCAAACAACTTTAAAAATTCAGATTTGAATCACATTCAAACATTTTTAAAAAATCAGATTTGAATCACATTCAAAAAATTTTTAAAAAATTAGATCTGAATTTTATTCAGTCAATTTTAAAAAATCAGATTTAAATATGATTCAAACAGCTTTAAAAATTCAGATTTGAATCACATTCAAACAACTTTTAAAATTCAGATTTGAATCACATTCAAACAATTTTTAAAATTCTAATTTGAATCATAATTTAATTGTGCGATTGAAATTACTAATTAAACACTTTAATTAGTCAAAGAATAGGCCTTAGATCATACAACAATTACAGGATTAAAAGCCAAACCTTGAACCACCCATGGTAGCCAAACCATGCGCACCATTGATAGTGTTTTTTAAATATGCCGCCACTTTGCTTTGCAACCAGCAATGATCTTTTGATCTCATGATCAAACACACAATTAAATCATATAATCAACAATCTAAATGGCAAATATAGTGGCTTTGATACCAATTGAAGGAACGGAAGCGTGAAAAACACAAGTTTATACCATTGAATTCAAAAATTTTCACCTAGGGTCACATGCATCATGCAAGATTTATTTTTATCTATTTGATTTCAATGATAAACAACATATTAAAACTCTTTTAATATGCTTTTGGATCTGTATTTGCCATTTAAGATTTTAAAATTAATCAGATTAATTTTAGAACCCTAGATTAAATCAAGAACGATTACACTAACCTCTTGATGCCTTTGCGTGTGTCTGCGCCTTTGAGATTCGTCTTCAGGACACCAGATGTTGTCCCTCTAGCTTGTCCACACCAAGAACACCTATGGCAGCCCTTGAATAGCTTCTAAAGTTTTTTCTATTAATTAGAAATTCAAGTTCTGCCTTTTAAGAGATTAGAGATGTAAACAGGACATTAGAAACAATTTCTAGCGTTCTTAATTCAAGAGATTGATGGCTAATCTCTTTGAATTGATGAGAGATGAAAAAGAATAGATGAAAAGCCTCAAAGTGGAGTGACAAAGGAGAGGAGTGGCTGCTGGTTATTTTTCTTTTCATAACAACACTTAAATAGCTAGGTTAACACATTAAACCCTTGCCACATGTCACCCTTTGATTAGCTTTAGGTTTAAGTGACCCAATCACATTGTGCCAAGTGTCAAACCTATATTTAATCTTGATTTTAATCATCTTACATGATTAAAAAAACATTTAGAAAACTTATGTGTAATCCCATGTGTCACCATCCCATGGTGCCACGTGTCACACTGTGAAATGACCAAAATGCCCCTGTGTCTTAATTTTGAGTTCTTAACCCAAAATAATTATTTTTCTTCTTCTAATTAATTTATATCAAATATAAATTAATTAATTAATCTCTATTAATTAATTTCTCATTAATTAAATTCATATTTAAACACTTTAAATAAAAATTTAATGTATACTACACATCCAATAATCTAGATTTGGTTTCAAGTCATGCTAGGGACTTTGCAATTTAATTGCAAACCAAACCTATTTAATTAATCAATTAAACTCTTTAATTAATTAATTAAATCATATTTAAATAGGTGATAACTTATGTATGTGTGTGACTTACTAGGCTCATCACTAATTGGCAATGAGACATGATATCAACTCTTAATATCATCAGAACTCTTTCTTACCATAAATGATTTCTCTAAATCATTTTATGAACCTCATAGACCATGGTTAACACCTAGCATAGTATGCCATGGCCACCCAATTAGTAATAAGGTTTACCTTAAATGAGCCTATAATCATATGTTACCATGCACTAGAATCTCTCTGTTACAAAATCCCAACTCAAGCTGGAGTCATGGTTTATGTCAAACTCCATTTGTTATGAATATTATGTTCTCTTTTAATTCCAGTTCTTGATTAAAAGATTTTCTCATCAGAAACTCTTTTCTGAATAAATCTATCTATCTTGGCCAGGAACTTGAAACATCAAGAACAATTAAATGAACATAGGATTTTATCTCTATTTACTTAGAGGAACAGATTCCATCTTGATCAACACCTACCTCCATATATAACTAGTAGGAGCCAACACATGCCCATATACCCATACATAGTACAAGTATGAAAGCAGTATCAAACTCAAACTACCTATATACAAGATAACTGTGCTATCTCAGGTCTAAAGATTATATGCACTTATATGATTTATGACAAAACATTGACAAGAGGAAACTCCATGTGCTTGTCATAAGTGTCACTGGTTCGGCCTACTTATCATTTATAAGTGCCTATCATATTTGTTATATGGCATGAGACTCACCATTCCATCTTATTTATATCTCATATAAATAACTTGGGAACAAATATGAATACAATCTTTCTGGATAAGTCATGTCCTTATTATGAAGTATCCTCGATTGTGAAACTATTTATGATACTTTGTACTAGAAATATTGTCACTCATATTCTTAACAACTTAAGAATAATATTTCTAACAAAATGTCAATGGACCTTTTCTATTACACATAAATATATTATGTAAATGGAAAAGTGAAAATGCCTTTTATTAATAAAATATGTATAAGATACATACTAAATGATATGCTCTAGGGCATACTACTAACAACTAATTGATGAACTGAGAGGTGAAGGTTAGTATTGGAAAATTAAGATTTTGAACCTAGAAAGCTTGACCTAGAGATAGGTTGACAACCTTTGTGGAATTCTAAGAATTAATCATAGATCTCAAGGGGTTTTGATTAGGACTAATCACCAACGAAAGTAGGGTTTAGCTCTAATTAAAATACAACTTAGATACCTTGAGAGATGATCTAGGATACCTTAGGATTAATTTCCATCAAAGAAATAGACACTCACTCCACTGATAAAGCAAGATTAAAATAATACCAAGGTCAAGGTATGAAATCTGAAATTCCAGAATTGTTCACATAATTAGAATCCTCCTTAAGCTCTCGAATTTACTCTCTTTAATTTTTAATAGTCACTCTGTCTTAGTTAGAATTCTCTCTCACAACTTTCGATAGTTTAAATAGTTAAGATTGCTATGTAGTTTAGTACTTACGTATTTAACTCCTCATAGGAACGATACTTTACTCATCACTTTATTACTTGTTAGTGATCCGTGCACTTGCAGTGGTTGTAAAACCAGCAAACAGTAACACAAACCCTAATAAATGATAGCTTTTTTAAGTGATTGTAATTGAAGTCTTGACCATTCACATGCATTATTTCATAATATTATTATGTTGTATGTATATAGAACACGAATATGTTGATTGTTGATGCTCGATAGATATTGGATGAACCACTGATTTCCCTTATGATATGGGTATATTATGGATATGTTATGATCATGCATGATATATTGTAATAAGACCATATGAGGCCTAATAATCCTCTGGCTCACTATTTATGATAAAGGAAGACACAAGGAGTTTCTTTATGAGCTGAGGACATTGGTTATGTTATGTAATAAGAGAAAGTCATGAGGAGCATCTTTGTGAGCTAAACACTTTGGTTATTGGGAAATCACTAGTGATAAGTCTATCTTATGTGAATCATTTGTGTTGTGCAAGCTCATGTGATTGGTGCACTGTAAATATATGAATTGACCAATATGATAAATGTGAATCGGTTGATTTACTCACTAAGCTTTTCAAAGCTTACCCCTTTCCCTTAACCTCCAAGTGAAATGTTGTAGAATTAGAGACATCTACTAGAAAGGATAGCAAGAAACTAAAGTCTAGCAAGTTTTATATATATGTTTGAGTTTTTAGTGGATATGTAATTGTAAATTGTTAGATATTGTGCTTAGTTTCAGAGGATTGTTAGTATGTATTATGAAAGTACAAGAATAGTATGTATATTTACCATAATCTTTAAGCAATCTTTGATTATTATGTATGAATGAAGGAATTACACTTTAGCATTCAATTAATGTAATGAAAAGGCTCAAATTTTTGAGCTACTATTAAAGATGTTTTATGCTATGATGGAAATGCTAAAGTGCAGTTGCTTATGAATTACTTTACATTTTTGGTTTATATGGTATAATTAGATGTTTTTACTAAGTTTTAGGCTTGCTATGCACTTTGGCTGTTTTAAGCTGACTCATTCCCTGGCATCAATAACAACCCCTAGTTGGGTCGTTACAACTTCGTCTCATGGGATTGATTGTATATTGGTGGTAGTTGATTAGCTTATGAAATATGGTCATTTCTTGCCCCTCAAACACCCTTTTACTGCAAAAGGAGTAGCGAAAATCTTTATAAGGAGATAGTGTGTCTTCACAGCATTCTACAATCAATAGTAAGTGATCGGGATCCACTTTTCTAAGTAATTTTTGGTAGGAACTCTTTAAAACTCAAGGTACATTCTTGAAAATGAGAACCACCTATCATCTGAAAATAAATGGGCAAACTGAAGCATTAAACAGTTGTTTTGAAACTTATTTGAAGTGCTTTGCTTTAGAACAGCCCAAATAGTGGAGTACTTGGCTGGCATGGGGAAAATATTGGTACTATACAAGCCATCATACTATTATTAGAATGTCACCTTTTGAAGTGGCATATGGGAGGTCTTTGTAACACCCTGAACCTCCGAGCTCTTAATAGTACCTTTTTAGTCTATGAATAGTACTATTCAAAGTCACATTGGGGACCAAAAATAAAGAAAAAATTAATTGAGATAAACACAATAAAAATTCAAGTGAACCAAAGACCTAAAGACTCAGTGGGGATTATGAAAAAGATGGATTATAACCCGATGAGGGGCATTTTGGTCAATTCACTTCAAGAGTTGATTTTTGACTAAAATTTCAATTAAATTAAATGAAAAATAATGCATTAAATAATGAAGAAATTTTGAGGAAAATTGAAGTAAAAATGTGTAAAGGAAATAAAGGAAATAAAAACTTAAAATTTTAATTCCATTATGACACAATTAAAAAAAAAACTAATGATTAATGGGCTTTGGACAACTCAATTTAACTACTTAACTTTTGGAATAATAATATATAAAGAAGACAAAAGCCTTCCTCTTCCTTCCATAAGTTGGTTGCCCACCTCCCCACTCTCTCTCTCTCTCTTCTTTCTTCATTCCTCCATTAACAACCTCTCTCAATCCTTGATTCCCTATTCTTCATCTATGGGCTTTCCATCTAATTAGTAGAAAACATCAAAGTAACCTTTCATTGAGGGATTAAAACAAGAAGAATAAGAGATTTGGAAGAGAAATTGAAGATTGGAAAAGTCACTATTGAGGTAAGTCATTATTCTAGCTAAATTAATTGTGTATGCATGGGATTATAGTTATTTAAGAGGAGATTTTTGACGTCCCTTACCCGTCTACTGTATAGCCCAGCAAGAAGTGCCACATCTGGTGCCGGAGCACCCTATCTTATCTTATCATGTCCATTGTAAATTTTTAATATCATTTCAAAATAGGTAATCCATGTGTAGAAATTTTTTTTTTCAACTTGTTTCTGTGGAGACCAGGACAGAGCCTCCTCTGTTTTGTTAGCATCTGGCGGGTTCTAATAATTACCTATTAACATGTTCATATTAATTTCACACATTTTCATATCATATTCTATTGTATCATATCATTCACAATTATTTATGAGATCTTAAAAGGGTATCGTCTATTGCATTCATATAGAAATTCATAGACAATAGTTTACAAGTTCAAAATTTAATTACAATCTCAAAATTTAATTACAATCCAAAATAAAAATATATCATGTGCTTATGTACAATGAACAAAAAGACAAAATCTAGACATACATGGGCCCTGCCAATAAAATTATAACTGTAGAGGTGACTAGTAGACACTGGCAAATCTGATCGGCCTCTGTATAAGCACTCCTGCTGCTGCTGCTGCTGCTGCGGCTGTTGGGACTGATCTCCAGTATCTATGCGATGGAAAAACCAACGTGCTAAGCATAATGCTTAGTGGTGCATAATTTATAATAACAATAACTAAACAATTGAAATAATAATTCTATATGGCAATTCATAATTTTTAGGTCCTTTACATTTTTATTGCACTTTAGAAACAATTGAAATTATCGAGATCTTCTCTATTTACTTATTGTATATTAAGTCTTAATTAATCATTATCAGTGCCCAAGAAACCTATAACAGATTATAAAAGTTGGATACAAGGGAGTATACTAGTTAGATAACCATGTGTCTATCCAGTATACGTTGGTCATGTCAGGCATGAGGCCTGCGGGTAGGCATTTAAGCTAGATATAATATTAGGCACAATGGCCAACGAGCAGGCATAAAGCCTGTAGAACAATCATGTCAGACAGATTTATCTTTTAATGATTATTCTTATGGGCAGTACTGCTATCTGTAGTCCCTAATTGGTATTCCAATTAATCCAAATTAAATAAATAAGTCTAGGTATACTATGGATAATTAGACATTATTACTTATTTATTAGAAATGTTCATGTCACTTTATAGTGGGAAAATAGGTCCCACATTCCTCTTTTATGTGATTTAGTGTTGAATGGCTTATTAGGGTTAAATTCCTACCATAAGATAATTTATCTCATGAACCTTTCTTTGGGTTTAGTTTTTGTGTTTTAGTTTTACCTATCCATTTGATCAGCTTGTAGCCACTGTTTGGCCATACTTCCTTCATGGAAGTTATTTCTCTATCTCTTATCTTTATTTTCCCTTTTAAATCATGTAAATTAGGTTTTTAGAACTCAAGTTATGTTCGGATAACCATAACTAATTCATTTCCTAATTTTGGTTCCTTAACTAGGTAGCTTTTGGACTTAGAGGTTACCTAATTACTGGAACATATTGCAGTCACTTTTAGGCATAGTCATCTTCATTGAAATTGTTGCCCTATGTCTTATGATCATTGAAAAATTTGAATCACAATTTTTCAAGTTTTGTGGAATTATTTAGAGCCAATTAACTGGCCTAGACTCATGTGTCCTACGCCAACAGAATTTCAGTCTAGGTCAGTGAGTGAAAGTTAACTTTTAAGGTTCTTACATTCATAATTTGAGGAAAGTTCCTAAACCAAAGTTGGATCCCTATTTCTTAGGTTTCTAGAAACGTATGGCTCATTCCAATTGGAGTTTTCTAGTGGAAGATATGACTAAAAGATTGTTCTGGGGTCAAGTGAAGTTTGTTCAGATTCTAGGTTTTGATGTACTGACTTGTTCTAGTAATTTGACCTAGTTCTCTTGATTTCTGGGTTTTGGTCAAAGTACAAATTTTGTAGATCTATGTCTTGTAGAAATTTTGCCACTAGTTTCATTACATTTGAATTCTTGTAGACTAATTTATGGCCATTTTGCCAAAACTGGTCGAATAAGTTTATGTCCAGCAATTTTTGGACAACCTAGTCTTGGATAGTTTTGTGACCCAACTTAAGCCAGTAATTTGGTTTAGTTTAAGGCATTTCTGGGCTCTGTGGTCTTCATGAAAATTGTAGCCTTATATCTAAGCTTTCCAATGGTATAAATTTCAGGTCATTTTGACCAGTATAGAGGGAGTTATGACCAAATGAATGCGTACTGTTCATTTGGTCATTTTCTGGGTTCTGTGCATGGTCATCCAGATTGGGACAGTGTTTAGGTCAAGTTTTGGACAGAATTTAAGCATAGTTTCTTCATGGAACATGGATTGTTTTGGGTCTGGTTTCACCTCCAATTGGCCTCATGCCAATTGGAGTAACACACATTCAGTTATGGTTCAAAATTCAAGCTGGACTCAATGAGTCCCAAACCTACAGAAAAAGCACTCCCAATTTTTCAATTTCCTCTAACTTCCTTACTTCAATTGGCATACATAGCACTTTTATAAGCAACAATTTCATCTCAATTAGGTCAATTTCAATAGGTACGCAAAATCCCCAATTCATGTACACAAACCCTAATTTCAAAGTTTCAAATTTATACAAACTCAACTCATTTAAACTTCTAATCATATCAACTTATCAAACATCCTCATGGAACTAATTTTCATCATTTAAAAGCATCAAATCCCAATAAGTTCCATGGCTGCCGAAATTAGGGTTCTTAAATTTCTTATCATTTGTTTTTAATTTCATGTTATACACACTCATTTCATCATGCTTACAAGATTTAAAGAAGAGAAAGAGTATTATCTTGCACTTACCTCTTGTGACTCAACTTCAAGTTTCCCAAACTTTACTATTTCCAAATTTCTTTGCTTCAAATCTCTTTGTCTAGGTGTAGGATTAATTTTTAATGAAGGAGACTATGCATTTTGGTCAGTGAATGAAGGGAGATTCAAGCTTAAAGCTTGATAAAAATGGGTGGAAGAAACAACCATGGTGCCGGCCAAGGAGAGAGAGAAGAAATGGAGAAGGTGACTTGTGGTAGGTGAGTTTTGTCTCTTATGTCTTATATATATATATATATATATATATATATATATATATATATATATATATATATATATATATATATATATATATATTATACTTAATTTTTTTTTATAATTCCATAAGTCTATTTTCTTTTCTTTTCTTTTCTTTTCTTTTCTCTTCTTCTTCTTTTCTCATTTTCATAAATCAATTTATACTTTTAATTTATGTTAATTATTTTATTCTCTTAAATTTTCCTTAACAACTTTAATGTCATTTTTACATAAATAAACCTTTAATTAGGTCCCAAAATTATTTCCTATATTTTCTTAAATTTTCTTTAACATTTTTAATGTCATTTTTACCTAAATAAACCTTTAATTAGGTCCCAAAATTATTTCCTATTTTTTCTTAAATTTTTTTGACATTTATTCCATCAATTTATGTCTCCTCACTATAGTTTAAGTGTAGTTCTAGACATTCTGACTGTCCGAATAGACATTAGTCGTGGGAACAGTAGAATGTACGGACTACCTACGGTGAGGGCGTTACAATTCTTCCCCTCTAAATAGAAATTTCATCCTCAAAATTTACCTGATGTGCAGAGCTGAGGGAACTATTGCCTCATCATCTCCTCGCTCTCCCATGTCGCTTCTTCTATGTTGTGGTGTCCCCACAAGACTTTCACTAGTGGGATCCTCTTGTTTTTGAGTTCTTTCACTTCCCGTGCTAAGATTCTGACTGGTTTTTCTTCATATGTCAAATCAGGTTGTACAATTATCTCTTTTGCTGAAATGACATGTGAAGGATCTGATCTGTATCCCCTGAGCATCGACACATGGAATACATCATGAATCTTGTCCAGCTCAGGGGGTAAAGCTAGCCTGTAGGCTACTGGACCCACACGTTTAATGACATCATATGGACCAATAAACCTAGGGCTTAACTTACCCTTCTTACTAAATCTTAGCACTTTCTTTCGAGGTGATACCTTGAAAAACACCTTTTCGCCAACCTCATACTCTATATCCTTTCTCCTCAGGTCGTCATATAACTTCTGTCTGTTTGAGGCAACTTTTAAATTGGTCAATCTATCCACAATCACCCATATAGTATCATGCTTCCTCTGTGTCAATGGTAGCCTAATGACAAAATCCATAGTGATGCGATCCCATTTCCACTCTGGTATGGATATAGGTTGCAACAACCCTGATGGAAACTGATGCTCAGCCTTAACTTGCTGGCATGTCAAACATCTAGTCACAAAATCACCAATCTCTTTCTTCATTCTAGGCCACCAATAATGTGTTTTCAGGTCTTGGTACATCTTGGTACTTCCTGGGTGCATAGCATGGAAGCTACTGTGCACCTCTTTCAAGATATTCTTCTTCAGCTCCTCATCTCCAAGTACATATATTCTGCCTTTATAATATAGGCAACCATCTCTTTTCAACTCATAATCAATCTCCTTCCCCTCTTAAGTTCTGCCCATAATAGTTAGCAACTTTTCATCCCTTAGCTATGCTTCTTGTATTTGCTGTAACAAGCTTGACTTTACAAGCAACTCAGCCAAAAGTACCCCATCCTCTGCTAAAGACAACCGAGCCTTCAATGCTCTTAAAGCCATCATGGACTTCCTGCTCAGTGCATCAGCCACTACATTTGCCTTTCCCGGGTGATAGTTGATCACACAATCATAATATTTAAGGAATTCAATCCATCTTCTCTGTCTCAGATTGAGTTCCTTCTGGGTTAGCAAATACTTCAGACTCTTATGATCCGTATATATGTAGTATCTCTCACCATATAGGTAATGCCTCCATATCTTTAATGCAAATATTATTGCCGCTAATTTCAGATCATGAGTTAGGTAGTTCTTTTCACGTGGCCTTAGCTGTCTGGAAGCATAGGCAACTATTTTCCATTCCTGCATCAGAACACACCCAAGCCCGTTATGAGAGGCATCACTATAGATCACATAGTCCTTTCCTGAGTCTGGCTGTGTCAACATTGGAGCTTCTGTGAGCATAGCCTTTAGCTTCTCAAAACTAGTTTGACATTTATCATTCCAGTCAAACTTTGCATTCTTATGTACTAACTTAATTAGTGGGGCTACTATAAGGGAGAATCCCTTCATAAATCTCCTGTAATATCCAGCTAACCCCAAAAAGCTTCTGACCTCTATTACATTTCTGGGAGCCTTCCATTCAACTATTGCTTCAATCTTCTTGGGATTTACCCTGATTCCATCTGCTGATACAATGTGTATAAGGAAGGATATCTCATCCAACCAGAAGTCACACTTGGACAACTTGGCATACAGCTGCTTTTCCTGCAGCGTCTGTAGTACTACTCTCAGGTGTTCATCTTGCTCCTCTTGGTTCTTAAAATACACCAAGATATCATCTATAAACACCACGATGAACCGATCCAAGTAAGGATGAAAATGAAGGAATGGAAGCGCGAAAAACACAAGTTTATACCATTGAATTTAAAAATTTTCACCTAAGGTCACATGCATCATGCAAGATTTATTTTTATGTATTTGATTTTAATGATAAACAACATATTAAAACTCTTTTAATATGTTTTTAGATCTGTATTTTCCATTCAAGATTTTAAAATTAATTAGATTAATTTTAGAACCCTAGATTAAATCAAGAACAAACACACTAACCACTTGATGCACTACAGTGTATTTACGCCTTTGAGATTCGTCTTTAGCACACCAGATGTTGTCCCTCTAGCTTGTCCACATCAAGAACACCTATGGCAGCCCTTGAATAGCTTTTAAAGCTTTTTCTATTATTTAGAAAATCAAGTTCTACCTTTTAAGAGATTAAAGTTGTAAACATGACACTAAAAATAATTTCTATTATTTTTAATTCAAGAGATTGTTTGCTAATCTCTTGGAATGAATGAGAGATGAAGAAGAAAAGAAGGGAGAGGCAGCCAAAGGGTGGCGGCACCTTTTGGGAGCAGTAGCTTGTGTGTTTTATTTTCTCATAACAACACATATATAGCTAGGTCATTACTTAAACCCTTACCACATGTCACCCTTTGATTGGTTCTAGGTTTAATTGACCCAATCACATTGTGCCAAGTGTGAAACCTATATTTAATCTTAATTGTAATCATCTTACATGATTAAAAGACATTTGGCAAGCTTATGTGTAATGACATGTGTCACCATCTCATGGTGCCACATGTCACCCTGTGAAATGACAAAAATGCCCCTGCGTCTTAATTTTGAGTTCTCAACCCAAAATAATTATTTCTCTTCTTCTAATCAATTTATATCAAATATAAATTAATTAATTAATCTCTATTAATTAATTTCTCATTAATTAAATTCATATTTAAACACTTTAAATAGAAATTTAACTTATACTTTACATCCAATAATCTAGATTTCGTTTCAAGTCATGCTAGGGACTTTGTAATCTAATTGCAAACCAAACCTATTTAATGAATCAATTAAACTATTTAATCAATTAATTAAATCATATTTAATTAGGTGATAACTTGTGTATGTGTGTGACTTACTAGGCTCATCACTAATTGGCAATGAGATATGATATTAACTATTAATATCATCAGAACTCTTTCTTACAATAAATGATTTCTCTAAATCATTTTATGCACCTCATAGACCATGGTTAACACCTAACATAGCATGCCATGGCTACCCAATTAGTATTAAGGTTTACCTTAAATGAACCTATAATCATATGTTTCCATGCACTAAAATCTCTCTGTTACAAAATCTCAACTCAAGCTGGAGTCATGTTTTATGTCAAACTCCATTTACTATGAATATTATGTTCTCTTTTAATTCCAGTTCTTGATTAAAAAGATTTTCTCATCAGAAACTCTTTTTTGATTAAATCTATCTATCCTGGCCAGGAACTTGAAACATCAAGAACAATTAAATGAACATATGATTTTATCTCTATTTACTTAGAGGAACAGATTCCATCTTGATCAACACCTACCTCCATATATAACTAGTAGGAGCCAACACATGCCCATATACCCATACACAGTACAAGTATGAAAGCAGTATCTAACTCAAACTACCTATATACAAGATAACTGTGCTATCTCAGGTCTAAAGATTATATGCACTGATATGATTTATGGCAAAACATTGACAAGAGTAAACTCCATGTGCTTGTCATAAGTGTCACTGGTTCAGCCTACCTATAATTTATAAGTGCCTATCATGTTTGTCATATGGCATGAGACTCACCATTCCATCTTATTTATATCTCAATATAAATAACTTGGTAACAAACATGAATACAATCTTTCTGGATAAGTCATGTCTTTATTATGAAGTATCCTCGATTGTGAACCTATTTATGATACTTTGTACTAGAAATACTGTCATTTATATTCTTAACAACTTAAGAATAGAATTTCTAACAAAATATCAATGGACCTTTTCTATTACACATAAATATCTTATGTAAACGTAAAAGTGGAAATGCCTTTTATTAATAAAAACATGTACAAGATACATACTAAATGATATGCTCTAGGGCATACTACTAACAATCTCCCACTAGCACTAGAGCCATTCATCACAATATCTTAGACCCATCTTCTCAAGATGTCGGTCTAGCTGAGTCTATGACATAGGCTTAGTAAATGGATCAGCTGGATTTTCAGCTGATGCTATTTTCTACATGGCTACATTGCCTCATCCAACTATTTCTCTGATAATGTGGTAGTGCCTTTTTATGTGTTTGGATTTTTGGTGAGACCTGGGTTCCTTAGCCTGTATGACTGCTCCATTGTTGTCACAGTGTAGTGGAACTGTTGACTCAATGAATTGAACTACTGTAAGTTCTGTCATGAACTTCTTTATCTAAACAGGTTCCTTTGCAGCATCTGATGTAACAATATACTCGGCCTCGGTAGTAGAATCTGCAGTCGTGCTCTATTTGGAACTCTTCCAACTGACTGCACGTCCATTACAAATGAACACAAATCCAGAGGTAGACTTTCTATCATTGATATCTGATTGGAAATCAAAATCAGTATAACTATCCAATTGCAAGTCTCCACCTCCATAGATCAAGAATAAATCCTTAGTTCTTCTCAAGTACTTAAGGATATTCTTGACAGCTATCCAGTATTCCAAACTTAGATTGGATTGATACCTGCTAGTCAAACTAACAGCATATACAATATTCAGCCTAGTACACAATATTGCATACATTAAACTTCCAATAGCCGAAGCTTATGGAATCCTGGCCATCTTATCTCTTTCTTCAGGTGTCTTTGGAGACATCTCTTTAGAAAGGTGGATACCATGTCTCACTGGTAACAATCCTGTCTTGGAATCAAGCATGTTAAACCTCTTTAACACCTTTTCCGAGTATAGACTTTGGGATAAATCAATTATTCTTTTCGCTCTATCTCTATAGATGCGAATCCCAAGAATATAGGTTGCCTCTCCTAAGTCTTTCATGGAGAATGTATTTGACAACCATACCTTTACAGTTGTCAACATACCTGTGTCATTACCCATCAATAGTATATCATCCACATATAAGACAAGGAAAGTGATAGCACTGTCACTAACCTTTTTATATACACATGGCTCATCCTCATTTTTGATAAAACGAAAGGATTTAATGGCTTCATCAAAACAGATGTTCCAACTCTTTGAAGCTTGCTTCAACCCATAAATGGATCGCTTTAGCTTGCATACCTTGGAACCATCTTGGGATTCAAAACCCCTACGTTATTCCATGAAAATGTTTTCTTCAATGTATCCATTGAGAAAAGCTGTTTTGACATTCATCTACCAAATCTCATAATCATAGTATGCAGCTATTGCTAATAGAATCCTAATTGATTTAAGCATGGCAACAGGCGAGAAAATCTCTTTATAATTGATTCCTTGCCTTTGGCGAAACCCTTTCGCTACTAACCTTGCCCTATAGGTCTCTAACTTTCCATCAGAATCAATTTTTTTCTTGAAAACTCATTTGTTTCCTATAGGTACAGTACCTTCAGGTGGGTCAACAAGATCCCAAACTTGATTCTTATACATGGAATCAATTTCAGATTTCATAGCATCAATCCATTTTGAAGAGTCTATATCTGATATAGCTTCTTCATAGATAAGTGGATCATCTCCATGATCTACTTCTTCATGAGTAGACAACTCTTGTTCTTCTTCATGAAGGAAACCATATCTCACTGGTGGGTGAGATACCCTGGTTGTTCTATGAGGAACAGCTGTAGATATTTCATCAACGGATGTAGGTTAACTAGATGGATCTATATCCATCTGATCTGTTGGTTGGTCAGAATTCTCCAATTCTAACTCTATTTGCGTTCCTTTGCCTCCTTTTTGAATAAACTGTTGTTCAAGAAATGTAGCATCTCTACTCACTACAACCTTTTGTGAAGTAGGTAAATAAAAATAATATCCAAAACTATCTTTTGGATATCCAACAAATCGACCTTTTTCTGATCTAATTTCCAATTTATCAGTGTTCAGCTTTTTGATATAAGCTGAACAACCCCAAATCTTAACATGCTTAGAAGAAACTGATTTTGATGGAATCGTATTCAGAATATACAAAGTTGATTCTAATGCAAATCCCAAAAAGGAGATTGGCATATCAGTATAGCTCATTATACTACATACCATATCCAATAGGGTACGATTTCTCCTTTCAGATACACCATTCAGCTGTGGCGTTCCTAGAGGAGTCAACTGGGAAACAATGCCATGCTCTCTCAAGTATTCATCAAATTCAGTACTCAAATATTCACCTCCACGATCTGATCGAAGAGCTTTAATACTCCTTCCTGTTTGATTTTCTACTTCAGATTTAAATTCTTTGAACTTTTCAAAGGATTCATGTTTATATTTCATCAAATACAAATACCCAAACCTTGATTTATCATCAGTAAAGGTAATAAAGTAATGAAAACCGCCTCTAGCCATTTCCTTAAATGGACCACATACATCACTATGTATTAGCTCCAAAATATTTTCAGCCTTAGCCCTTGTCCAATAAAGGGTGATCTAGTCATTTTGCCCTGAAGGCAAGATTCACAAGTTGAAGTAGGCTCAGAGCCCAATGAGGATAGAATCCCCATTTTCTCCAGTTTTGCAACCCTATCTTCTGCAGCCTGATATAACCTTAAGTGCCAAATATGTTTGAACTTGAGTTAGTTTTCACCATGGCATTGCATTCATTTAGATCACTTGCATTCATTTTGTGTTTGTCATTATTATCCAAATAATAAAGACCATCATTCATATAACCAGAATGAACATATTTATTTCCAAAATAAATATTGCAAACATCATCTGTGAACTGAAATTCATAGCAATTTCTAGTCAAACTAGTTATAGAAATGATATTCTTAAAAGCATCAGGTACATATAAAATATTATCCAAACACAAAACATGTCCAAACATATAAAAAGATTTAGATCCTATGGCAAAAGCTTCAACAGTTGAACCATTGCCAATCCGGACTCTAACATCTTGAGAACGCAAGCTGCTACTATTTGCTAGTTCCTGCATATCATTAGAAATGTGAGAACTGGCACCAGTATCTAAAATCCAAGCTGTAGATGAACTATGACTATCATCAGAATCTAAATAACAAGATATGGACATACCTTCCAAAGGTTTATCCTTCTTGTCCTTTAGAGAAGCAAGATACTCTGGGCAGTTCCTTTTCAAGTGCCCATCCTTCTGGCAGTGGAAACACTTTTCTTTGCCTCCATCAGCTTTAGTCTTCCCTTTTTGTTTAGCTATTTTCTTGGAAGGACTAGGAATCTGAGGTTTCTTTTTCTTATTGCCCTTCTTCTTATTAGACTTTCCAACAGAAGAAGATGCAATCAAAGCTACCTCTTTTCCTTTATTGGCCGGCATATTCTTTTGGGCAATAACTAGCATGTTGAGTAAACCAGCTAAGGTGTATTCCTGTTTAGTCATATGAAAATTTGTCACAAAATTCCCAAAAGACTCAGCAAGGGACTAAAGGATCAAATCCGTCTGTAGTTAGAAATTCATGTTGAAGTCAAGATGTTCCAACTGCTCAATCAGCCGAATCATCTTGTGGACATGATCCCCAACATTCTGTCCCTCAGACATCCTCATGCGGAACAGCTGCCTAGATATCTCATACCTAGCATTCTTACTGTGCTCACCATACAACTCTTGTAGGTGAAGGAGGATCTCACTCGCACTCTGCATGTTTTCATGCTTTTTCTATAACTCATTACTCATGGAAGCAAGCATGTAACACTTAACTCTCATATCATGCTCCTTCCACTTGTCCAAAGTTTCATGTTCCTCTTGAGTGGCCTCTGGAGGTAACGGACCAGGAACATTTAAGTCTAGAACATATCCTATATGTTCAAGGTTTAGGACAAGTTTTAAATTTCTTAGCCAATCAGACAGATTAGATCCTGTCAACCTATTTCGATCAAGTATGCTTGCAAGGATATTGGATGGTGGTGGTTGTTCTATGCTCATTATTATCAGAAAATTAACTGCAGAAAATAACCAGATTAATTAGTAAATATATCAAGTAATTAACCAAAATGATTATAGTCTTTTAATCAAATTGGTCCTCCCACTAACTTAGCGAATCCTACACTTTCAAAGTAGAAAATGGAAATCCTAGTGGGTGATTGAATTCTTCTAAGCTTATTGATCATCCTCAGGTACATCCGTTATTGGAATTACAATAAACTATAAGTGAGCAACTCCTTGCTCATCACATCTCATGTGAGGTTCAATCCTTTACCTAGCCCCTAATGCTCAAAATCTCAGGTACATCCATTATTGACTTATCTTGCATTAGTTAAGTTGATCCCATTGAGCCAGTAATTATGCAAATAATTTTAATGTCCTCAGGTACATCCAATATTGGCCACCAAACCATTTATATATTTACAACATCTCATGCTTAACAATTATTCTTAAGAAAATCTCTTAAATTAATTACATCTTATGCAACTATTTAAAATTTCTTAAAATAATTGCCCCAATGGAGGGCCAATGTTATAATTACTTTAATTATAGTATTTCCAACTTAATCATTTGTTTGGAAGATTTTATGGTCATCCTAATTACTATTAAGGTCTCACTTTGCACATTATCCATTTAGCATGCATATATCATATAATTGCATACATTCCCATACATCTCATGCATTCATGGATAAGCAGTAAATATGGTATGATCATGGACTTTCTAAGGGATTCAATTCTGAGCCACCAAGAATTCAATCAGGGCATTCCTAGGTGCATTTCATTCATTCATTTTACAAGAGTTGCTGAAGGAGTACATAATCAACATTTGATCTTGAATTCCTCCCCCTGGTCCCACCAATGCTCTTGACCTCCTTGAACTTCTTGCAATTCAATATTACATAGTAATCCTTGGCATACCAAGGTGAATTTACAAGAACTTAAAAAAATGAAATTACAATCTAAAATTATTACAAACTTAATAATACATGCCCAAAATAAATTAAAATAAATTGATTAATTTACAATCCCAAAGAAACATAAAAGAAATAAATCCAATCGCATTGGTCTTTTATAGTCCATGATCATCCATCATGCATATCACTATTTAACAATTAAATAAAACATACATACTTAAATTAAATTGAATATCTCATATTCAACTTAAAAATCTAGATTTGAATATGATTCAAATAAATTTAAAAATTCATATTTGAATCTCATTCAAACAAATTTAAAAATTCAGATTTGAATCACATTCAAACATCTTTAAAAATTCAGATTTGAATCACATTCAAACAATTTTTAAAAAATCATATTTGAATCACATTCAAATAATTTTTAAAAATCTAGATCTGAATATTATTCAAACAACTTTAAAAAATCAGATTTAAATATGATTCAAACAATTTTAAAAATTCATATTTGAATCACATTCAAACAACTTTTAAAATTCAGATTTGATTCACATTCAAATAATTTTTAAAATTCTGATTTGAATCAAAATTTAATTGTATGATTGAAATTCTAATTAAACAATTTAATTAGAAATAGGATGAGCTTTTAGATCATACAACAATTGCAAATTAAAAAGCTAAACCTTTGCACCACCCTTGAAGCCAAACCATGCGCACCATTGATGGTGTTCTTCAAGCATGCCACCACACATCCATTGCAACCAGTAATGGATAAATCATCTCATGATTAAAACACACAATTAAATCATATAATCAACAATCTATATGGAAAATATAGTGGCTCTGATACCAATTGAAGGAACGGAAGCGTGAAAAACACAAGTTTAGACCATTTAATTCAAAAATTTTCACCTAGGGTCACATGCATCATGCAAGATTTATTTTTATCTATTTAATTTCAATAATAAACAACATATTAAAACTCTTTTAATATGTTTTTAGATCTGTATTTGCCATTTAAGATTTTAAAATTAATCAGATTAATTTTAGAACCCTAGATTAAATCAAAAACAAACACACTAACCTTTTGATGCACTGCAGTGTATTTGCGCCTGTGAGATTCATCTTTAGGACACCAGATGTTATCCCTCTAGCTTGTCCACACCAAGAACACCTATGGCAGCCCTTGAATAGCTTCTAAAGATTTTTCTATTATTTAGAAAATCAAGTTCTACCTTTTAAGAGATTAAAGATATAAACAGGACACTAGAAACAATTTCTAGTATTTTTAATTCAAGAGATTGTTTGCTAATCTCTTGGAATGAATGAGAGATGAAGAAGAAAAGAAGGGAGAGGCAGCCAAGGGGTGGTGGCACCTTTTGGGAGCAATAGCTTGTGTGTTTTATTTTCTCATAACAACACATATATAGCTAGGTCATCACTTAAACCCTTGCCACATGTCACCCTTTGATTGGTTCTAGGCTTAATTGACCCAATCACATTGTGCCAAGTGTGAAACCTATATTTAATCTTAATTTTAATCATCTTACATGATTAAAACACATTTGACAAGCTTATGTATAATGCCATGTGTCACCATCTCATGGTGCCACATGTCACCCTGTGAAATGACCAAAATGCCTCTGTCTTAATTTTGAGTTCTTAACCCAAAATAATTATTTCTCTTCTTCTAATCAATTTATATCAAATATAAATTAATTAATCAATCTCTATTAATTAATTTCTCATTAATTAAATTCATATTTAAACACTTTAAATATAAATTTAACTTATACTTTACATCCAATAATCTAGATTTAGTTTCAAGTCATGCTGGGGACTTTGCAATCTAATTGCAAACCAAACCTATTTAATTAATCAATTAAACTCTTTAATCAATTAATTAAATCATATTTAATTAGGTGATAACTTGTGTATGTGTGTGACTTACTAGGCTCATCACTAATTGACAATGAGATATGATATTAACTCTTAATATCATCAGAACTCTTTCTTACCATAAATTATTTCTCTAAATCATTTTATGCACCTCATAGACCATGGTTAACACCTAGCATAGCATGCCATGGCCACCCAATTAGTAATAATGTTTACCTTAAATGAACCTATAATTATATGTTACCATGCACTAGAATCTCTCTATTACAAAATCCCAACTCAAGCTGGAGTCATGGTTTATGTTTAACTCCATTTACTGTGAATATTATGTTCTCTTTTAATTCCAGTTCTTGATTAAAAAGATTTTCTCATCAGAAACTCTTTTCTGATTAAATCTATCTGTCCTGGCTAGGAACTTGAAACATCAAAAACAATTTAATGAACATAGAATTTTATCTCTATTTACTTAGAGGAACAGATTCCATTTTGATCAACACCTACCTCCATATATAACTAGTAGGAGCCAACACATGCCCATAACCATACACAGTATAAGTATGAAAGCAGTATCAAACTCAAACTACCTATATACAAGATAACTGTGCTATCTCAGGTCTAAAGATTATATGCACTGATATGATTTATGACAAAACATTGATAAGAGTAAACTCCATGTGCTTGTCATAAGTGTCACTGGTTCGGCCTACCTATCATTTATAAGTGCCTATCATGTTTGTCATATGGCATGAGACTCACCATTCCATCTTATTTATATCTCATATAAATAACTTGGGAACAAACATGAATACAATCTTTCTGGATAAGTCATGTCATTATTATGAAGTATCCTCGATTGTGAACCTATTTATGATACTTTGTACTAGAAATACTGTCACTCATATTCTTAACAACTTAAGAATAGAATTTCTAACAAAATATCAATGGACCTTTTCTATTACACATAAATATCTTATGTAAACGGAAAAGTGGAAATGCCTTTTATTAATAAAAACATGTACAAGATACATACTAAATGATATGCTCTAGGACATACTACTAACAGAAAGATACAGTTTATTAGGTCCATGAAAGCTGCTGGTGCATTCATCAGCCCAAATGGCATCATTAGAAACTCATAGTGTCTATAACGAGTCCTGAAAGCAGTTTTAGGAACATCTGTCTCTTTTACTCTCAGCTGGTGATAACCTGATCTGAGATCTATCTTGGAAAATACTCCAGCTCCCCTCAGCTGATCAAACAAATCATCTACCTGAGGTAAAGGGTATTTGTTTTTCATAGTCACCTTATTCAGCTGCCGATAGGCTATATATAGCCAAAGTGTACTATCCTTCTTCTTCACAAATAGCACCGGTGCTCCCCAGGGTGACACACTAGGGCGTATGAAACCCTTATCCAGTAACTCCTGTAACTGAACCTTCAACTCTCTCAGTTCAGTGGGTGCCATACTATATGGAGCAATGGAAATCGGTGTAGTACCCGGCATAACCTCTATAGCAAACTCCACTTCTCTATCAGGTGGTAAACCCGGAAACTCTTTAGGAAACACATCCGGAAATTCACATACTATGGGGATCTCTTGTATGCTTGGGCTAGCCTTCCTGGTATCAACCACATGTGCTAAAAAAGCCTCACAGCCCTTTCTTATCATTCTTCTGGCTGCTATAGCTGATATGATAGTAGAAAGACAACCCATTCCTTCACCCACAACTATAATGTCATCCCCTTCTGCTATTTATAGTGAAATCCTCTTTAACTAACAATCTACCATCGCCTGATGACGTGATAACCAATCCATTCCCAATATCACATCAAACTCATGGAATGGTAGCTCAATCAAGCCAGCTGGAAACTCATAACCCTATATCCTCAGAGAACTGTAAGTAGTATGCCCCAGAGCATATCATTTAGTATGTATATTGTACATGTTTTATTAATAAAAGGCATTTTCACTTTTCCGTTTACATAATATATTTATGTGCAATAGAAAAGGTCCATTGATATTTTGTTAGAAATTCTATTCTTAAGTTGTTAAGAATATAAGTGACAGTATTTCTAGCACAAAGTATCATAAATTGGTTCACAATCAAGGATACTTCACATAAGACATGACTTATCCAGAAAGATTGTAATCATGTTTATTCCCAGGTTATTTACATGAGATGTAAATAAGATAGAATGGTGAGTCTCATGCCATATAACAAATATGATAGGCACTTATGCATGATAAGTAGGCCGAACCAGTGACATTTATGACAAACACATAGAGTTTACTCTTGTCAATGCATTGTCATAAATCATATCAGTACATATAATAGTTATCTTGTATATAGGTGGTTTGAGTTTGATACTGCTTTTATACTTGTACTGTGTATGGGTATATGGGCATGTGTTGGCTCCTACTAGTTATATATGGAGGTAGGTGTTGATCAAGATGGAATCTATTACCCTAAGTAAATAGAGATAAAATCCTATGTTCATTTAATTGTTCTTGATGTTTCAAGTTCCTGGCCTTGACAGATAGATTTAATCATAAAAGAGTTTCTGATGAGAAAATCTTTTTAATCAAGAACTGGAATTAAAAGAGAACATAATATTCATAGAAAATGGGGTTTGACATAAATCATAACTCCAGCTCGAATTAGGATTTTATAACAGAGAGATTCTTATGCATGGTAACATATGATTATAGGTTCATTTAAGGTAAACATTATTACTAATTGGGTGGCTATGGCATACTATACTAGGTGTTAACCATAGTCTATGAGGTGCCTAAAATGATTTAGAGAAATCATTTATGGTAAGAAAGAGTTCTAATGATATTAAGAGTTAGTATCATATCTCATTGCCAATTAGTGATGAGCCTAGTAAGTCACACACATATACAAGTAATCATCAAGTTAAATGTGATTTAATTAATTAATTAAAGATTTTAATTGATTAATTAAATAGGTTTGGTTTGCAATTAGATTGCAAAGTCCCTAGCATGGCTTGAAACCAAATCTAGGTTATTGGATGTATAGTATAAGTTAAATTTATATTTAAAGTGTTTAAATATGAATTTAATTATGAGAAATTAATTAATAGAGATTAATTAATTAATTTATATTTGATATAAATTAATTAGAAGAAGAGAAATAATTATTTTGGGTTGAGAACTCAAAATTAAGACACAGGGGTATTTTGGTCATTTCACAGGGTGACATGTGGCATCATGAGGTGGTGACACATAGCACTACACATAACCTTGCCAATTGTCTTTTAATTATGTAAGATGATCAAAGTCAAGATTAAATCTAAGTTTGATGCTTGGCACAATGTAATTGGGTCAATTAAACTAAGAGCCAATCAGAAGGTGACATGTGGCAAGGGTTTTAAGTGGTGTCCTAGCTATATAATGTGTTGTTATGAAAGAGTAAAATTATAAGCTATTGTTCTTCATAGGTGTCGCCACCCTTGGAGTGCTCTTCCTCTCTTCTTCTTTATCTCTCATCAATTCAAAGAGAATTGCCAACATTCTCTTTAATTAAAATTGCTAGAAATCGTTTCTAGTGTCCTGTATACATCTGTAATCTCTTTAAAGGCAAAACCTGAATTTCTAATTGATTGGAAAGGCTTGAGAAGCTGTTCAAGAGGCTGCCATTGGTGATCTTGGTGTGGACAAGCTAGAGGGACAACATTTGGTGTCCTAGGTGCATCCCAAAGGTGCCAAACACAACTGCAGTGCATCAAAAGGTTAGTTCACTTGTTCTTGATCTAATCTAGGGTTCTAATGAATTAATCTATTAATTCTAAAATCTTAAATGGAAAATGTAGATCCAAAAACATATTAAAAGAGTTTTAATATACTGTTTAATATTGAAATCAAATAGATAAACAATGAATCTTGCATGATGCATGACATGTCACACCTTATTCCTGGTAAGGTATGACATGTTCCTGTAGCATACATAATGAATTACCGAACTCCACCTATCGATAACCCATTAGTTATGTTACAAAGGATTTTAAAACAAATTATAGCTTTTTATCTTATCAATTCTTTTGCGTAAAACTGCATGAGAATAGTTAAAATTCCATGTAAACATTCATTGGAAATAATGATAGACTAAATATTGCAAAAGTTACATTTTCATAAGTCTCAAAGTAAAATACAAAATAGTTATAAACTCAAAAGGTGATAGCAATGCAATGCTTTTAAATATAAACTGCTCAATGTCCGTACATCCATGCATATAGGTATAAAATACATCCAAAGGAATCACAAGGGTATACCTAACGCAAATACCCACAAACAATACCAAAATGCTGCTTTCAAGTCTCTCACTCGGCAGCCTTCTCCTTTCTCTTACCTGCGACAGCATAAAGAAGCTATCGCTGAGTAGATCACTCAGTGGTGCACAACTAATAACTTTAAAACTTAAGGTAAAACACAATTTGTCAAAGCATAATAAATCACATTTTTCTTAAGCATGAAAACTTCACAATAGTTCTAAGTCCATAAAGGCCATTTATTGGAATAAATGAGAAATCACACTTCATAAATCACAATTCACAAAGCATTAGTGTTGCCAACATCAACACACAGTTTAGGCCATGACACAAAATTTCACAATCAGTGCCGTGTTGTTCACCATGATAAAGCAATCTCAACCTCACTAACCGTTATTAATGAGGGAAGGGCTAGCTAGCTAATGAGTACTCATGTAGTCTTACCCCGCTAACCATTATTAATGGGAGACATAATCAATATCAATTATCAACCCCAAGTAGCTATTACTACTGGGGAGTTTCGAAAGGTACTGTCATGCTAACTGTGGTTTCAAAACAGTTTCCAAAAATTTCCCACTCAACAATCACATTTATAAACCAATAAGCACATTTAAATTCATCATAATATCCATATAAAGGTGGCAACATTCAAATTTCTTAAATGCAAGAGAAAAACCATATTTTAGTCAAAGTAAACCTGTTCAAAGCAAACTCATTCAATTTAACACATTCCAAGCAATTTACAAGTTTAAAAACGAAGAAATGGTTAGTTGTGCACAAACCTTCAATAATTCTCCTTCCTTGTTACCTACTTCTCCTTATCCGTTCCAACTTCTTTTTCTACTGAAAATACACAAGTAGAATACCTCAATACCAATCTCAATTACTACCAAGAACTCATTACATGCATGTCTAATGCATCCCAAGTTAGCTTTGAAAATTTTAGAATATTTTGGTTTTGGGACAACTTGGTGCCCTAATCTTTGAACCCAATTTTTACCTAGTTTTGATCATAATTTGATGAGGTGTTCTTCATAAAAATTGTTCATTTAGGTCTTAAATTTATTTTCCTTTTTGAATTGCCTAATTCGGAGCTGTGTAGCTCAAGTTATGACCAAAACACGGTTACTATTTACGTCACTGTTCATCCTGCAGATTCAGTTCTAGCAGATTTATCGATCCAAATTCGTTCAGCAATTTGATCAAGTTAAGTCCATAATTTGGTCTAATGTTCTTCATACAAAATGTTATACTATGTCTTAGGTTTCCATTGGTTCAAGAAACGCCTAAATCGGAGTTTTTTAGAGAGAGTTATGGCCATGCAAATTTTACTATTCATATGATAAATCTGCAATTCTGCAGATTCAGTGATTCAATTTTGCTCAGCATTTTGATTGGGTTAAGTCCATAATTTGGCCTCAAGTTCTTCATACAAAATGTTCTACTATGTCTTAGGTTTCCATCGGTTCAAGAATCGCCTAAATCGGAGTTTCTAAAGAGAGTTATGGCCATGCAAAGTTTACTATTCATATGGTCAAATTTTACAGGTTCCAGAATTTTGTCTCTAAGTTCAAGGCTCATTTCTGATAGCTTAAGGTCATTTTCGAGGTAGGGTATCTCCACAATAATTCTAGCCCTATGTCTTAAGTTTCATTTCCAATTTGTTTCACACCAATTGGAGTTGTGTGGCTCAATTTATGGGCTGTCAAACACACTAAAGTCAGTGTGCAAATTCTGCCCTAGGTTCAAAATTTTCATTTCTTTAATTATTCCTACTAACCAATCTCAATTCACATTTCATTCACCCAAAATGGCTATAATTTATCATTGACACATCAATGGCACTTTCTAGCACAAAACTCATAATTTTCAAACACCAAAGTTTGCAATTTTCCCTAATCCTACCATTTCTTTACTTCTATTCATCAACCCAATGTCAATTCAAACTAAATAAACCTCAAATGATCATAATTTAATACTACACACACCAATTTCAATCTCTAGCACCAAAACCTAATTTTCCCATGAACCCTAATCTTCCATAATTCAATTTATGCAATCCCATGAAATCTTACTACTCCCAATCATGCATACTTCCTCAATTTAACTTAGATTTATCATCAATTTAACTAAAATACATCAAAACCCTAATTTTCACTAAGTTGGCCAAAACCCTAGTTTAAGTTCCATGCATGTTTCCTTTCAATTTCTCATGAAATTTCATCATAAGTTAACTTCATTCAAGGCTTATACAACTAATCTAACATGAAAAGAAACTTACCTCAAGTGATTTCTTTCAACTTTAATTTTTCTTCCAATTTCTTTTGCTCTACTTGCTCCAATGCCTCAATCAAAGTTCTCTTTGATCTTTTCTTTTAGTGAGTTATGGGATTTATGAAGGGAATTGAAGTGAATCAAGACTTAGAAGGGGAAACAATGGCGGAAGAAGATTGGAGAAGAAGAGAAAAGAAAAGAGAGGGAGAGGGAAGATGGGTGGTGGCATGGAAGAAGGGAAAGAAGAAGACTTGTCTTCTTTTATACTTATTTATTCCTTTTTAATTAAATAATTAAGTTTAATTGTCAAAAGCACATAAGTCATTAATTTTAATTAGGTCAAAAATGGAATTTAAATTCTAGATTTTTGCCTCTTTTATTTTCTTTCCACTTTTACTCTAGTTTATCCTTCAATATTTATTCATAATTCAATATTTTATTTTCATTTAATTAAATTGACATTTTGGTAAAAAATCAACTCTTAAAGTGAATTGACCAAAATGCCCCTTATCGAGTCATAATCCCTCTTTTACAATATACCCGGTGAGTCCTTATATTTTTGGGTCACTTGAATTTTTATTGTGTCTATCTCAATTAATTTTCTATTTATTTTTGGTCCTCAAGGTGTCTTTGAATAGTACTAGTCACGGACCAAAAATGGTACTATTCATAATTCGAAGGTTCGGGGTGTTACATGACACCCTAGAAGAAAAATTTTGAATTCAATGATCTAAACTTATGTTTTTCATGCTTTTGCTCCTTCAAAAACAACCCTTATAGACCTTTTTCACCATGACACTATAGCCTAAAGGGTTTGTGACTTGTATGTCCTCCTCTAGCTCCTCTACTTGTACCCCTCTATCAACAGGTGGTGCAATGCACACATAAGAATGTGTGGAGCCAGGATCAATTAATGCACATACAGATAGATCATAAAGTGAGAAAGTACCCCTTAAAACATCAGTTGGCTCTGGCTCTGGCTCCTCCCGAGCTCTCATAGCATAAGCATGGGGTGCTACTCTAGTCTCCTGCCTCTGAACTGTCTCTGCAGTAGGCCTCTATGATGTACTAGCTGTATCCAGCCTCGCAGTTCTTCTACCCCTCTGTGCTGCTGGGGCAGACCTCTCCATCTGGGGTGGAGCAGTGGGAACACTAGTACTCCTCTGTGGACAATCCTTCAGGAAGTGATCCGTAGACCCACATCTGAAACACCCACCAGTCAACAATCTACACTCTCCTCTGTGGGGCCTCTCACAATGTGTATAAGCTGGTAGTGGGGCTGATCCTCGTGTAGCTGTACCCGAAGAACTATCCACAGATGCACCATGTCACACCTTACCCCTCTGTAAGGCATAATATGATCCTGTAGAATACCTAATGAACTACTGAACTTCACCTACCGATAACTCATTAAGTACCCTACAAGGGATTTTAAAACCATTTTCTTACTTTTTAGAAGTGGTGAGTGAAGGAGCGAAAGCATGAAAAACACAAGTTTATACCATTGAAATAAAAAATTTTCACCTAGGGTCACATGCATCATGCAAGATTTATTTTTATTTATTTGATTTCAATGATAAACAACATATTAAAACTCTTTTAATATGTTTTTGGATCTGTATTTGCCATTTAAGATTTTAAAATTAATCAGATTAATTTTAGAACCCTAGATTAGATCAAGAATAAATACACTAACCTCTTGATACACTGCAGTGTATTTGCGCCTTTCAGATGCGTCTTCAGGATACCAAATGTTGTCCCTCTAGCTTGTCCACACCAAGTTCACCTATGGCAGCCCTTGAACAGCTTCTAAAGCTTTTTCTATTAATTAGAAAATCAAGTTTTGCCTTTTAAGAGATTAAAGATGTTAACAGGACACTAGAAACAATTTCTAGTATTTTTAATTCAAGAGATTGTTTGCTAATCTCTTGGAATAGATGAGAGATGAAGAAGAAGAGAGGGAGAGGAGCCTTTGGGTGGTGGCACAAAGAGGATAGCTACTAGTTGTATATTTTCTTTTCATAATAGCACTTATATAGCTAGGTCAACACATTAAACCCTTGCCACATGTCACCCTCTGATTGGTTCTAGGTTTAATTGACCCAATCACATTGTGCCAAGTGTCAAACCTATATTTAATCTTAATTTTAATCATTTTACATGATTAAAAGACATTTGGCAAGCTTATATGTAATGCCATATGTCATCATCTCATGGTGCCACATGTCACCCTGTGAAATGACCAAAATGCCCCTATGTCTTAATTTTAAGTTCTCAACCCAAAATAATTATTTCTCTTCTTCTAATCAATTTATATCAAATATAAATTAATTAATTAATCTCTATTAATTAATTTCTCATTAATTAAACTCATATTTAAACACTTTAAATATAAATTTAACTTATACTATACATCCAATAACCTAGATTTGGTTTTAAGTCATGCTAGGGACTTTGCAATCTAATTACAAACCAAACCTATTTAATTAATCAATTAAAATCTTTAATTAATTAATTAAATCATATTTAATTAGGTGATAACTTGTGTATGTGTGTGACTTACTAGGCTCATCACTAATTGGCAATGAGATATGATATCAACTCTTAAAATCATCAGAACTCTTTCTTACCATAAATGATTTCTCTAAATCATTTTATGCACCTCATAGACCATGGTTAACACCTAGCATAGCATGCTATGGCCACCCAATTAGTTTTAAGGTTTACCTTAAATGAACCTATAATCATATGTTATCATGCACTAGAATCTCTCTGTTACAAAATCCCAACTCAAGCTGGAGTCAGGGTTTATGTCAAACTCCATTTGCTATGAATATTGTGTTCTCTTTTAATTCTAGTTCTTCATTAAAATGATTTTCTCATCAGAAACTCTTTCTAATTAAATCTATCTGTCCTGGCCAGGAACTTGAAACGTCAAGAATAATTAAATGAACATAGGATTTTATCTCTATTTACTTAGAGGAACAGATTCTATCTTGATCAACACTTACCTCCATATATAACTAGTAGGAGCTAACACATGCCCATATACCCATACACAGTACAAGTATGAAAGCAGTATCAAACTCAAACCACCTATATATAAGATAACTATGCTATCTCAGGTCTAAAGATTATATGCACTGATATGATTTATGACAACGCATTGACAAGAGTAAACTCCATGTGCTTGTCATAAGCGTCACTGGTTTGGCCTACTTATCATGCATAAGTGCCTATCATGTTTGTTATATGGCATGAGACTCACCATTCCATCTTATTTATATCTCATATATATAACTTGGGAACAAACATGAATACAATCTCTCTGGATAAGTCATGTCCTTATTATGAAGTATCCTCGATTGTGAACCTATTTATGATACTTTGTACTAGAAATACTGTTACTCATATTCTTAACAACTTAAGAATAAAATTTCTAACAAAATATCAATGGACCTTTTCTATTACATATAAATATATTATGTAAACGAAAAAGTGGAAATGCCTTTTATTAATAAAAGATGTACAAGATACATACTAAATGATATACTCTAGGGCATACTACTAACAATCTCCCACTAACACTGGAGCCATTCATTACAATATCTTAGACCCATCTTCTCAAGATGTCGGTCTAGTTGAGTTTGACATAGGCTTAGTGAATGGATCAGCTAGATTTTCAGCTGATGCTATTTTCTGCATGGCTACATCGCCTTGTCCAACTATTTCTCTGATAATGTGGTAGCGCCTTTCTATGTGTTTGGATTTTTGGTGAGACCTTGGTTCCTTAGCCTGTATGACTTCTCCATTGTTGTCACAGTGTAGTGGAACTGCTGACTCAATGGAAGGAACTACTGTAAATTCTGTCACAAACTTCTTTAGCCAAACAGCTTCCTTTGCAGCATCTGATGCAGCAATATACTTAGCCTCGGTAGTAGAATCTGCAGTCGTGCTCTGTTTGAAACTCTTCCAACTGACAGCATCTCCATTACAAATGAACATATATCCAGATGTAGACTTTCTATCATCGATATCTGATTGGAAATCAGAATCAGTATAACCATCCAATTGCAAGTCTCCACCTCCATAGATCAAGAATAAATCCTTAGTTCTTCTCAATTACTTAAGGATATTTTTGACAGCTATCCAATGTTCCAAACCTGGATTGGATTGATATCTGCTAGTCAAACTAACAGCATATGCGATATCCAGCCTAGTACACAACATTGCATACATTAAACTTCCAATAGCAGAAGCATATGGAATCCTAGCAACAGGAGAGAAAGTCTCCTCATAGTCGATTTCTTGCCATTAGCGAAACCCTTTCACTACTAGCCTTGCCTTATAGGTCTCTCCCTTTCCATCAAAACCAATTTTCTTCTTGAAAACCCATTTGTTCCCTATAGGTACAATACCTTCAGGTGGGTCAACAAGATCCCAAACTTGATTCTTATACATGGAATCAATCTCGGATTTCATAGCATCAATTTATTTTGAAGAGTCTATATTTGATATAGCTTCTTCATAGGTAAGTGGATCATCTCCATGATCTACTTCTTCATAAGTAGACAACTCTTATTCTTCTTCATGAAGGAAACCATATCTCACTGGTGGGTGAGATACCCTGGTTGTTCTACGAGAAATAGTTGTAGATGTTTCATCAATGGGTGTAGGTTAACTAGATGGATCTATATCCATCTGATTTGTTAGTTGGTTAGAATTCTCCAATTCTAACTCTATTTGCCTTCCTTTGCCTCCTTCTTAAACAAACTGTTGTTCAAGAAATGTGGCATCTCTACTTATCGCAACCTTTTGTGAAGTAGGCAAATAAAAATAATATCCAAAACTATCTTTTGGATATCCAACAAATCAACCCTTTTCTAATCTGGTTTCCAATTTATCATTGTTCAGCTTTTTGATATAAGCTGGACAACCCCAAATCTTAACATGCTTAAGACTTGGTTTTCTTTCATGCCATATCTCATAAGGTGTGGAAGAAACTGATTTTGATGGAATCGTATTCAGAATATACAAAGTTGATTCTAATGCAAATCCCAAAAAGGAGATTGGCATATCAGTATAGCTCATCATACTACATACCATATCCAATAGGGTACGATTTCTCCTTTCAGATACACCATTCAGCTGTGGCGTTCCTGGAGGAGTCAACTGGAAAACAATGCCATGCTCTCTCAAGTATTCATCAAATTCAGTACTCAAATATTCAGCTCCACGATCTGATCGAAGAGCTTTAATACTCCTTCCTTTTTGATTTTCTACTTCAGATTTAAATTCTTTGAACTTTTCAAAGGATTCATGTTTATTTTTCATCAAATACAAATACCCAAACCTTGATTTATCATTAGTAAAGGTAATAAAGTAATGAAAACCGCCTCTAGCCATTTCCTTAAATGGACCACATACATCACTATATATTAGCTCCAAAATATTTTCAGCCCTTAGCCCTTGTCCAACAAAGGGTGATCTAGTCATTTTGCCCTGAAGGCAAGATTCACAAGTTGGAGTAGGCTCAGTGTCTAATGAGGATAGAATCCCCATTTTCTCCAGTTTTGCAATCATATCTTCTGCAACATGACACAACCTTAAGTGCCAAATATATTTGAACTTAAGTTGGTTTTCACCATGGCATTGCATTCATTTAGATCACTTGCATTCATTTTGTGTTTGTCATTATTATCTAAATAATAAAGACCATCATTCATATAACTTGAACCAACATATTTATTTCCAAAATAAATATTGTAAACATCATCTGTGAACTGAAATTCATAGCCATTTCTAGTCAAACTAGATATAGAAATGATGTTCTTAAAAGCATCAGGTACATATAAAATATTATCCAAACACAAAACATGTCCAAACATGTAAAAAGATTTAGATCCTATGGCTAAAGCTTCAACAGTTGAGCCATTGCCAATCCGTACTCTAACATCTTGAGAACACAAGCTGCTACTATTTGCTAGTTCCTGCATATCATTAAAAATGTGAGAACTGGCACCAGTATCTAAAATCCAAGCTGTAGATGAACTATGAGTATCATCAGAATCTAAATAATAAGATATGGACATACCTTCCGAAGTTGTATCCTTCTTGTCCTTCAGAGAAGCAAGATACTCTGGGCAGTTCCTTTTCCAGTGCCCATCCTTCTGGCAGTGGAAACACTTTCCTTTACCTCCATCAGCTTTAGTCTTTCCTTTCTGTTTAGCTATTTTCTTGGAAGGACCAGGAATCTGAGATTTCTTTTTCTTATTGCCCTTCTTCTTATTGGACTTTCCAGAAGAAGATTGCCTGGCATATTCTTTTGGGCAATAACCAGCATGTTGAGTAAACCAGCTAAGGTGCATTCCTGTTTAGTCATATGGAAATTTGTCACAAAATTCCCAAAAGACTCAGGAAGGGACTGAAGGATCAAATCCGTCTGTAGTTGGAAATCCATGTTGAAGTCAAGATGTTCCAGCTGCTCAATCAGCCGAATCATCTTGTGGACATGATCCCCAACATTCTATCCCTCAGACATCCTCATGCAGAACAGCTGTCAAGATATCTCATACCTAGCATTCCTGCTGTGCTCACCATATAACTCTTGTAGGTGAAGGATGATCTCACTCGCACTCTGCATGTTCTCATGCTGCTTCTGTAACTCATTACTCATAGAAGCAAGCATGTAACACTTAGCTCTCATATCATACTCCTTCCACTTGTCCAAAGTTTCATGTTCCTCTTGAGTGGCCTCTGGAGGTAAGGGACCAGGAACATTTGAATCTAGAGCATATCCTATATGTTCAAGGTTCAGGACAAGTTTTAAATTTCTTAGCCAATCAGGCAGATTAGGTTCTGTCAACCTATTTTGATCAAGTATGCTTGCAAGGATATTGGATGGTGGTGGTTATTCTGTGCTCATTATTATCAGAAAATTAACTGTAGAAAATAACCAGATTAATTAGTAAATGTATCATGTAATTAACCAAAATAATTATGGTTTTTTAATCAAATTGATCCTCCCACTAACTTAGCGAATCCTACAATTCCATAAGTAGAAAATGGAAATCCTAGTTGGATGGATTTCTAGTGGGTGATTGAATTTGTATAATTCTATTGATCATCCTCAAGTACATCCATTATTGGAATTACAATAAACTATAAGTGAGCAACTCCTTGCCCATCACATCTCATGTGAGGTTCAATCCTTTACCTAGCCCCTAATGCTCAAAATCTCAGGCACATCCATTATTGACTTATCTTGCATTAGTTAAGTTGATCCCATTGAGCTAGTAATTATGCAAATAATTTTAATGTCCTCAGGTACATCCAATATTGGCCACCAAACCATTTACATATTTACAATATCTCATGCTTAACAATTATTCTTAAGAAAATCTCTTAAATTAATTGCATCTTATGCAACTATTTAAAATTTCTTAAAATAATTGCCTCAATGGAGGGCCTATGCTATAATTACTTTAATTATAGCATTTCCAACTTAATCATTTGTTTAGAAGATTTTATGGTCATCCTAATTACTATTAAGGTCTCACTTTGCACATTATCCATTTAGCATGCATATATCATATAATTCCATACATTCCCATACATCTCATGCATTCATAGATAAGCAGTAAATATGTTATAACCATGGACTTTTTAAGGGATTCAATTCTGAGCCACCAAGATAAAAATAATTTACATTCATCAACCAAACTATACATTAGCAGAACCAAAATAATATTATTACAAACTCTATACAACTGCTCATGACAAGTTATTACATGTACATACATCAAACTAAATATTAAAATTAGAGTATAAATTATACCCAACAAAACTTCAGGGATGTGGCTCTAAGATCCTCAGCAGCTCACTCTGCTGCTCCTCTAGTCTCTATATCTGCGACAGCAATAACAGCCATCATTGAGTACTATGACTCAGTGGTGCACAACATACTAAAATAACATTTATGAATAATTCAAATTACATTTATTCAAATATTGAACTGAACAGGAAAAATAGATACAAAACATGATTTATAAATTTTTTAGTCCAAACACTTTCATTTAGGAAGTCTCAAAACAAATTTCATAAAAACACACAGTCATATCATGCCATTCGAAATAATATTCGTCTCAATAGCCAGAGGCTTATGAGGAATCACAAGGCTAGCTAGCTCAAATATATGGGTACCCATTCAAATTTCTTCCTCTACTGGCACACACCTCAACACTTCAACTAGAGAAGGAATCAAAATTCAAAACTAATTTACCCCACTAGTCATGCTAGTGAGGCATTTAAATATATGGTCATGACACTGTGGTTTCAAAACTGTCTTAGCAATTTACTAAACATTTATTGCCATTTCAAATACATACAAGTAAACTTTCAACAATTTAAGATAAAATCATAATAAACATTTCAATACAATTAAGTCACAATTTAATATCACAATTCATTCAAAACAATTTGCAAAAGAAAATTTACAAAAATTTCTATGTTCTGCACAAACCTTATACGAGTAGCCTCTTGGTCTTGACTCGATGCTTCGAGTTCTTTTTCGATATTCTTTTCAAGTGAAACACATAATTTTCACAGTGTTTTAGTATTATAACTTATCATAAATCCAAAAATAATTTCAAATCCATTTATATCTAACTTTAATATGCTTAACTTGACGTTCTTTAAAATTTGTATTTTATGGTTACTATTCACGACACTATTCAAGTCAATTTATTGACTTTCTAATGCTTAATAGGTATGGGAATTCTAATTTCACCCACATACCACATTTTGGTTACTTAACTTGTTGGTTTTGGTTGTTTTCCTCAAATCTTAAGTCTCTAAGGTGAAATTTCAAAATTTCAGATTTAGTGTCCAAAATTTCAGATTTGTTCCTTATTGTCTTAACTTTATTTCCCTTTTTGAATCACTCCATTTGGAGTTTTGTAGCCCTAGTTATGGCCATTTTAACATGGCTGGTCGGATTTTGTATCACCCATAATTCTGGGCAAATTCCTGGTTATTGGCAGTTTTTGTAGGTTGACTGTAGGTAAGTTTTTGGACAGTATATGGTCAAATTTTGGGTTTGTTTTCTTCATGAAAGTTGTAGGGCTATATCTCAGCTTTCTATCGGTATAAAATTCAGGTCATTTGGACCTTCCTAGACCAAGTTATGTCATTTACGTAACTACTATTCATTTGGTCATTTTTGTACAAATCAGTGTGCCCAATTCCGAATTTGGTCTAATTGTTCACTAAGTTATGGTCATTTTGTGTCTAGTTTCATTGCCAATTGGCCTCACACCAATTGGGTTGGTAAATTTTCAGTTTTGGTCTCTGAAAGGAACCAAGGTCAAGCTGCCTGCAGATTGACCCTCTCTAATCTGAATTTAAACTTGTTTCCAACAATTTATACACGCTACAAATGGTCACAATTGACCATTTCTCAACTCAAATAAGGTCAATAGCATCAATTGACTAATTCTTAACTTTTTCTCCAATTTCTTCAAAATGCTCAAACCTTAATTACCTAAATTTCAACTCTAATGCATTTCAAAGTGTACATTGATGATCTATACACCTAATTCACTTCAAATAACTATTCAAAACCATCAAATTCATTCATATCAAACTCTAACCCTAGCTGGATGAATTTCATGTTTAGTCCCTCAATAATTATTTTTGTTTGATTTTACATAATTTCTAAGTTTATTAAAGCATATTTGCATGAATTTTAAAGAAAAACTAAGTGATTGATGACTAACCTCTTTCTTTGAATTTCAAATCTTCAATCTCTATTTTTCCTCCTTCTTTTTCTTAATCAATCACCTTCTCAAGTTGGTCTAACAAGTTTTAATGGGGAATTTGGGGACAAAGTAGGGTTAGGTGGTTGGAAGAAAGCTTGGTTTCAAGCTTTAATGGAGTTTTCTTCAATGGTGAAGTGAGGGAGAGAAGGGCAGCCGGCTTGATGAGGGACGAAGGTCTGATTTTTCTTGTTCTTTTTAGAGTACTTTAAGTCTTTTAGTCTTAGTTGACTTGGTCAATATTTGTAGGAAAATTAAAATTAGTTTTGACATCATGATGATGTCATCCAAGTGATGTAAATAACACTTTTTCCTTTTTTTTTATTCATTTTTCCATTAGTTCTTTAATTTAATTCTTAGTCCTGAAATTTTCTTTTCTCCAATTTTATTGGACTGTTAGGTCAGGAGTCAGCTCTAGGAGTGCATTGACCAAATTGCCCCTCGCTGGTTCAATCCGGTTTGCAAATTATTTTATATTTCTTTTGGATCCCTGACCTAATTATTTGACCTGCTTAACAATTCTTTTCTATGATTTTCTCTTTTCCACTGTGTTCATAATAGTCCTAAGGACCGCAGCGTCACATTTTACGGTTTGAAATTTGAGTTTAGACTGACCTCGCAGTCATTCCCGAGAAGGTTACCCATCGCTGTGACTCCTGGCTCATTTAACTTCTTGTGTTCTGTTTTTCTTATTTATACTTAACTATTTGGAAATTACTAATTATTTGTGTTTAGGACTTATCAAGGTGTCTTAGATGTGGTTCTAATCCCTTTAATTGTCCGGATCGATACTGGTCACCAGAATAGTGAAATATACCAGGCTATGCAAATAGGGGTGTTACAATTCTCCCCCACCCCCCCCCCCCCTTTAAAATAAATTTCGTCTCAAAATTTTACCTGGTATAAATCTCTGAACAGCTGTGGGTGCTGTCTCCTCATGTCCTCCTCTCGTTCCCAAGTAGCCTTCTGACCTGAATGATGGTTCCACAACACTTTCACTAATGATATCTGTTTGTTCCGTAGCTGCTTCACCTAATAAGCCAGAATCTCTATGGGTTCTTCCTCATATGTGAGGTCTGGATTCACTTCAATTTCTTTCATTGGGAGTACATGAGATGGGTCTGATCTATACCTCCTTGACATCGATACATGGAAGACGTTATGTATCTTCTCCAACTCTGGAGGTAGTGCCAAATGATATGCCAAAGTACCCACTCTTTCCAGTACCTCATATGGCCTAATGAAACGAGGACTCAGTTTCCCCTTTCTACTGAATCTCATAATTCTCTTCCAAGGGCAAACTTTAAGGAATACTTTCTCACCCACTGCATACTCAATATCTCGCCTCTTCAGATCAATATAGGACTTCTGATGGTCTGAAGTAGTCTTAAGTCGATCTCTGATCAATCTGATTTTCTCTTCAGTTTGTTGAACAATTTCTGGCTCAATCATTTTTCTTTCACCCACTTCATCCCAACACAACAGGGTTCTACATTTTCTTCTATACAAAGCTTCATATGGAGGCATCCCAATGCTTCATTGGTAGCTGTTGTTTTAAGCAAACTCAATCAAAGGCAAGTGTGTGTCCCAACTACCTTCAAACTCAATCACACAACCCGTAACATGTCCTCCAAGATCTGAATTGCTCTCTCAGACTGGCCATCTATCTGTGGGTGGAATGTCGTGCTAAAGTTCAATCTAGTTCCTAGGGCTCTCTGAAGACTACCCCAGAATCTAGAAGTGAACCTAGGATCTCTGTCTGATATGATGGATACTGGCACTCCATGCAGTCTTACTATCTCATAAATGTATAACTTGGCCAATCTTTCTAAACTGTAGTCTATTCGGATAGGTAGAAAATGAGCATACTTGGTCAGTCTGTCAATAATGACCCATACTGCATCATGGCTCTTCTGTGTCCTCGGATGTCCCATCACAAAATCTATAGTTATTCTCTCCCATTTCCATTTTGGTACTGGCAGTGGATGTAACAAACCAGCTAGTACTTGATGCTCTACATTTACTTGCTGATAAGTTAGGCATTTGGAAACAAATTCTGCTATATTTCTTTTCATACCCATCTACCAGTAGTGCTTTTTCAGCCCTCTATACATTTTTGTGCCACCAGAGTGCATAGCAAAAGGAGACTCATGTGCTTCCTTCAAAATGATCTGCCTCAGGTCAACATCATTAGGAATGCACATTCTGCCCTGGTGAAGCAATAGGCCGTCATCTCTCACTGAGAACTCAGGTTTCTTGCCCTATCAGACTTTTTCTAATAGCTTCTAATACTTCTAATCATTCTGAGTAGCCATTCTGATCTGATCAATCAACACTGGCTGTACATGCCATGCAACTGCTGTTTGCCCCTCATCATTAACCTCTAAGCCGGAATGCAACACTTTCAACTCGTGTACCATAGACAAAGGAGTAAGCTGTAGACTTGCCATAGTCTTGCGACTTAAGGAGTCAGCCACCATATTAGCTTTCCCTGGCTGATAGTCTATATCAGACAATCATAGTCTTTTATCAACTCTAACCATCTCCTCTGTCTCAAATTCAACTCTTTCTGAGTGCCTAGATACTTCAAACTCTTATGATCTGTGTAGATGTAGCACTTCTCTCCATATAAATAATGTCTCTAGATCTTAAGAGCAAATACAATAGCTACAAGCTCCAAGTCCTGTGTCAGATAATTCCTCTTATGCGATTTCAGCTGGCGTGATGCTTAGGCGATAACATTCCGCTCTTGCATCAGTACACAGCCAAACCCATTGTGAGAAGCATCACTGTAAACAGTATACTCTTTACCCGGGGTAGGTAAAGTAAGGACTCGAGCCTCAATCAAATATCTCTTCAACTTATCAAAACTCTATTGGCATTTATCCATCCACTGAAATTTTACATCTTTTTCAAAGTAGCTTAGTCAATGGAGATGCCAACATGGAGAATCCCTTCACAAATCTACGGTAGCATCTAGCTAAACCCAGAAAACTGCGAATTTCAGTGATATTTCTGGGTGGTCTCCAATTAAGGACAGCTTCTATCTTACTTAGATCTACCTTGATGCCCTCTACCGATATTACATGCCCCAAGAAGGATATTTCCTTCAGCCAAAATTCACACTTCGATAATTTGGCATATAGCTGTTTCTCTCTCAAAGTCTATAGTACAATCTGTAGATGTATATCATGCTCTTCTACACTCCTCAAATAAACCAATATATCATCTATGAATACCACAACAAACTGGTCGAGGTATGGTCTGAAGATAGTGTTCACCAGATCCATAAAAGCAGCCGGAGCATTAGTTAACCCGAATGGTATGATTAAGAACTCATAATGGCCATAGTGGGTTCTAAAACTCTACTCTTGTACTTTCAGCTGATAATAACCTGATCACAGGTCAATTTTGGAGAACATAGCTACACCCCTCAACTGATCAAATAAGTCATCAATGCGGGGCAATGGGTATCTATTCTTTATTGTCACCTTATTCAACTGCTGATAGTCAATGCATAACCGGAGAGTGCCATCTTTTTTCTTAACAAACAACACTGCCGCTCCCCAAGGTGACACACTAGGGCGGATAAAGCCCTTGTCAAGCAGCTCTTTTGTGACACCCCTTACCCGACTACAGTGTAGCCGAGCAAGTTATGCCACTCAGTGTGCCGAGCACTCTATTTTATCTTAATTCATTTTTATTCTTCCTTTTGAATATAACTTGTGAAATATAATTTATTTAAGCCATTTATCGAAATTATAATTTATTTGAGGTTCCGAGAATTTTATAGAAAATCTGGTAAAGTACCGGCTAAAAATGGAGAAAACAGTTCTTCGGAACCTGTGAAAAACACTTCCTATGTTCATATTCAATCAATCCCAACTCCAATTATCAACAAAGTCTCAGAATAATTTCATCAATTTCATTTATTTCTCAATCATTCATCTCATGGTACTCATATACAATTCACATTTTGTATCACATCAAGTTACAGCAATTTCTTAACGATTCCTCTATTTATCATTTCACATCATCATTAGACTCAAATCATAAATAAATTCTCACATGTGATTTATAATCACAAATTACAAGTACTTACATTAATACAAAATTATATTACATTTGTTCAAATACATATGTTAAAATAAGAGTTTAATTACCAAATTTACAAAAATCTCAAAATACAAAATGGGACCTAGTGTCCTACCAATGCACTGTGGATGGTGAGGTGACACGGACACTATGCAGAACTGTGAATGGCCTTACCCAACTGCGTGGTCTACCGGCCCTCTGTCCAAATCTTGAAGCACTCACGCGTTGCAAAAGCGACGCGCTAAGCATAAAGCTTAGTGGTGCCAATAATACAAGAAAATATAATATATGCAAATAAAAATAATAATTTCCTTGCTATTGTGTTCATAAGAATTGACTAATTACTAACTTATTGTTTAGTCGAGGGCTAATCATGTTTTATGATATTAACTTCTTCATGCATTTCGTTAATTATTTTCTTCATGATCTTGAGCTTCTTTGTATTTTTGTAATCGTTCCTGATACTTAATTTTCGTATTTTCTTTAATAATCAGTTCAATCACAGTTATACTTTTCCATGCCCAAGTAACCTATCTTGGACGATCGGATCGATAACGGTCGTTGGCACCGACACCGCGGTGCCTCGAACCGTCATACCATGGGACGCAGTAACGCCAACCATGTATGCGATCGATGGCTAAAAAGCCATGATATCACATAATCGGGCATAAAAGCCATGAATACGGGCATAAAAGCCATGAATACGGGCATAAAGCCATGAACATAGGCATAAAGCCTTTCGCAGTACTGCTAAAACAATACCCTATTGGCATGCCAAACTATCCAAACCAATCTTGTTAGGTATACTAGGGCATTTGATACTTTAAAATTCTTCAATCTTTGAATTTTAACTTTTGGTGTCACTATTCATTTCATTGGTCAACAAGAAAGTTAACTTTTGCATAGAAAGTAGGTACCTTGACTTTGGCACTTCAAACATACCACATTTTTCATTTTAAACTTGTTGGAAGTGATCACCATTACCATTTCTAGGCTTAAACCAAGGGGAACAAAATTTTCAGTTTTTAAAGCTTAACTTTACTGTTCTATTAAGCACTGTTACAGTGGGAATTTGAGGAAATGGTAAACATGAAAGTTTTTCCTTATTTTGTCTAGTTGAATTTCTTTTTTTGAATAACTCCATTTGGAGTTTTGTAGCTCAAGTTATGGCCAAAATAAGTTTACTGTTCACGTGTACTGTTCATGCTGAAATTTTGGGTTTTGGCAGATTTTTTGTCCAACTTTGGTCAATAATTTGATCAAGTTAAGTTCATAATTTGGTCTAAATTTCTTCTTATGAAATGTTCTACCATACCTTAGGTTTCCATCGGTTCAAGAATCGCCTAAATCCGAGTTTTTTAGAGAGAGTTATAGTCCTCCAAACATTACTGCTCAAATGAAAATCTGCAGAGTTGCAGGTTTAATAACTCAACTTTGCCCAATAATTTGAATGGGTTAATGGCATAATTTGGGGTGATGCTCTTCATGAAAGTTGTTTGTCTATATCATATCTTGTTACTGTAAAAATTTCAGGTCAATTTGACCATTCTACAGTGAGTTATGGCCAAATGAACAGTTACTGTTCATTTGGTCATTCTCAGGACTGCTTATGTGGTATCTAGATTGGGGCCAACTTTTGGTCCTCTTGCTTTGGTCTTTTGGGCATAGTTTCTTCAGCAAAAATGTGCCATTATAAGCCTAGTTTCATATCCAATTGCCCAAACACCAATTGAACCTACACAGCCAAAGTTATGGCAGTCCAATTGGACTAAAATCTCAGCCACCATGCTGCTGTCTTTAGGCAGCCTACCATTCCACTTTGCCATGCCATTTTTCAGTCCATTTTATGGTCAACATACCTCAAATGGTCACTAATTGACCATTAGAATGTTCTTTAACCATTTCATAAGCTAAGTCAAATTTTCATTCCTAAACCCTAGCTAAATTTCAAAGTTTTCACAATTTCCCTAGTTTACTCTTTCATTCTCTATATATATATATATGTATACACTTTAAACCTAAGCTCTAGTTCACTCTAAGTCCATCAAACACTCCATTTCTATTAATTCAATAGGGCTGCCAAAATGCATGGCATGCATACACATAATTTTTTTCATTTTAGTTACAATTCCTTACTTATTTTAAGTCCCTTAGCATAAAAATAAAGAGCTTTAAATAGATAGGTGCACTAACCTCTTGTAGGGCAGAATTTTCCAAGCTCAAACTTCACTTTCTTTCCTTTTCTAGGCTGCCAAACACTTCCCCAAGTTGTATGGACAAGTTTTAATGAAAGGTGTCTAGGGTTTAGTAGTGGAATTTCATGGGAAATGGAAGTAATTAAAGAAAACTCTCATGGAGGGTTATGGAGGAGAAACTCACGTTTTGGCTGAAGAAGAAGGCAGCTGTATTTTAATTCCTTTGGCCTTGTTTATCTCTTTTTATTAGTTAATTAAATAGTTGTTCAAATGGGATTGGTGGAAGCTTTTAAATGACATCATAATGATGTCATATTTGGCATTTTTATGAATTTTTCTTTTCTTCTTTCTTTACTAACTTCAAATAAATTTTTCATCAACATTAATTCATATTTTATGTCATAATAATTATTTACTCAACTGGACAAGTCGGCCAAAAATCACCTCTGAAGGCGAAATGACCAAAATGCCCTCCGTTTGGCTTAACGGGTCGAAATTGTCTGTACCGATTAAAAATTTTTTCTAAATATTTTCTTGGCATTCTAATGCCATAGGAACCTCAATGACCCTTCTCTGGAGTCCCAAAAATTATTTTATGAATTTTTCCCCAGGTCTAGGGCTCCTCGTTGCGAGAACCGCAACTTCCCTCTGGTTACCCATCGCTTGGGCACCGGCTCATTTGACTTGTTTGTATTTTATTTCTAAAATTTTTACTAAATTTTTCTTATCAATATTTGAGTTATTTATGGTTCCTCACTTTAGTTTAAATATTTTTCCGAACGTTCTAGCTGTCCGGACCGACACCGGTCACCGGAACAGTAGAATGTACGGAGTTGCTACCGGGAGGGTGTTACATCTTGCAACTGCACTTTCAACTCTTTCAATTCTGCTGGTGCCATTCAATATGGTGTTATGGAGATTGGGTCCACACCAGGCATAACATCAATCTCAAACTGTACTTCTCTTTCTGGAGGTAATCCTGGCAATTCATCAGGAAACACATCCGGAAAGTCACATATGGTAGGGATGTCCCTTAGTGCTGGACTCCCCACTTGGGTGTCTATCACATGTGCCAAGTATGCTTCACACCCCTTTTTTATCATCCTTTTAGCTAGTGCGGCTGAAATGATGTTTGATGGCAATAACTGCCTTTCCCCATGTATTACCACATCACCGTACAAAGCGAGACCAAAAGTGACTGTCTTCAGTCTATAGTCAATTATGGCATGATGCTTGGTTAACCAATCCATGCCCAAGATGTTATCATAATCTCTGAAGGGCATTTCAATCAAATCTGATAGAAAAGTGTGTCCTTGGATCACCAAAGGACAATCTCTATACATTCTATTGACCCAGACCTCTTGTCCTAACAGACTAGTTACTAGCACTTCAAAATCCATTTTGGCATACGGAACCACAAGAGAACTAACTATGCTAGCACTAATATATGAGTGGGTAGAACCTGGATCAAATAGTACAATTACATCTTGACCAGAGATAGAGAATGTACCGGCTACAACATTGAAAGTCTCAGCCTCTTCCCGCTGTCTCATCGTGTAAACCCTGACTGCCAGATGCATTACCTCTACCTCTGCCTCTTCCTCTGCTTACGGGTTGTGAACCTCTGGTAGCAGGACTCTGAATGGATTCTTCTACAGAAGTAGGAGCTGGACAAAATCTAGATGTACTGGTGCAGTCCTTAGCAAGATGGCCCTTGCCTCCACTGTTAAATCAAGCTCCTATTGCCCAATAACATTCTCCCCCATGAATCTTGCCACATGTCTCACAGGGCCGGGGAGGATATAAACCCCTGGTCAACTGCTGATCAGATCTAGGGGGTCTCTGTCTAGAGAATTTGCCCCTTCCAAACCTTGCACCTCTACCTCTGCTTGGTCCCCTAAATTTTTTCTTCTTTCCAGATGTACCACGGGGACTTTGCTCTACTGATTTTTTCCCTTTATCTTTCTCTGATTTTTTAGTCTTCTCTGATTTCTCTTTCGCTCATGTCGCTTCTAATTCAATCCTTTCTAACTTAAGTGCCTGAGAGATGAGCTCAGAGAAGTTACTGTATCTGAATCCCACTACTTGCATCCTCAAACTGGGCTTCAAACTGTTCTCAAATCTCTTGCACCTTTCTTTGATGGTAGAGAGGAGACTCCCAGCATAGTGGCTTAAGTGGGAGAACTCCCTCTCATACTTTGCCACTGATCTGTTGCCTTACTTCAGACTCAGAAATTCTTATAGTTTCTGATCCACATATGCATCTGGGACATATTTCTGTCTAAACTCTCTGATGAAGTCGTCCCAGGTCAATACTGGCAGTTCAGCCAAGCTATGGGGGATGGTTTTCCACCAATCATACATATCCCCTTGCAACAAGGACACTGAGTATTCAAATTTTAGTTTATCTAGGCAGTGCAGCTTCTTAAACACTCTATCCATTCTCTCTAACCACTGCTCTACCTCTAAAGGGTCCACTGTACCCTTAAACTCTGTAACCCCATACTTAAGTAGCTTGTCATACTGCCTAGCAGGAGGCTGTGGTTGCACCACAGGTGTCTAAAGTGGAGCTTGAGTAGGCATGCTTCCAGCTATTTGTTGAAACATTGCAGCCATCTGCTAAGCAAATTGTATAGGAAATTGTGGCATTTGTGGGGCTAGTGCCACCAACCCACTGACATTTTGGAGAGCTGGGGCCTTCCCTTGGGCCTCAGCCTCTACAGACTGCTCAACAGAGCAATCCCCTTCTTCCATATCAGTCTAGAGTTAGGATATCTCCTGAATAAATAATACAAGGAGATTCCCTCCGTTAGTTTATATTTATGATGTAATGCACTTGCTGTAACAAATAAGGACATTGAGTAGTTGTACTTATTAAAGAAAAGACACAAATTCACAAGTAAAAACGTACTTTAAAAAATTTCGCTCTGATACCACTAATACATGTCACACCTTACCCCTCTGTAAGGCATAACATGATCGCGTAGCTAATGAACGACTGAACTTCACCTACTGATAACTCATTAAGTACCCTATAAGGGATTTTAAAACCATTTTCTTACTTTTTAGA